>NC_088352.1:14925000-16125000 GCF_036884655.1 Musa acuminata AAA Group | reverse complement strand
AGCTCTGGCAGAGAGGTGCAATCGCCTGAGCTCAGTCTTCGAGCTCTGCCAGGCGGTGCCACCTCTCCAGTCAAGAGGTGCAACCGCCTGATCCCGGAATTCCGGGATGTGATCGTTTTGAGCTCCAAATTTGAATTTGGTTGGGGCCTATAAATACCCCACCCATTCAACACTGAATTGACAACAGATCCACACCGAATTCTTGATCTTTTCAGTGATTCTAAGAGCTCAAATTTGTGTAAAGTCCTAAAGTTCTCCTCCTTCTGTTCTTCAAGTCTTGAGTTGTAAAGAGAGGAGAGAAAGGATCTGTAAAGGTTGTCTTCTGAGCCTGTCAAAAGGAGAGAAACTGTAAAAGGGCAGTTAGCCTTCGCCCATTGAAGGAAGGCAGCTAGTTGACGTCGGTGACCTCGTCGGAGGAGGAAGCCAAAAGTGGAGTAGGTCAAGACTGACCGAACCACTCTAAATCTCTGGTTTGCTTTTACCTTGAGCACTTTTCCATTACTGCAAACCTCCTACATTGCTACTGCCCTCTGCGCCTTTACGAACGAGTTTCTAAGCTCTGATCTTTCAGAATCTGCATTCAAACGTAAATCGTGTTTTCGTACGATCTTCACACTGCAGTTTACGCTTACATTCGGATTCCATTTATAACTGCAAATTGCTTTCTACGTAAAACGCTTTTCAAGGTTCAAAACTGCTTCTAGACGCAAAACTACATTTAGACGTAAAATTACGTTTAGACGTAAAACTGCGTTTAGACGCAAAACTGCGTTTAGACGTAAAACTGCATTTAGACGTAAAACTGCGTTTAGACGCAAAACTGCGTTTAGACGTAAAACTGCGTTTAGACGTAAAACTATGTTTTGACGTAAAACTGCGTTTGGACGTAAAACTGAGTTTAGACGCAAACTGCGCTTAGACGCAAACTGTGCTTAGACGCAAACTGCGCTTAGACGCAAACTGTGTTTAGACGCAAACTCCGCTTAGACGCAAAACTGCGCTTAGACGCAAACTGCACTGTGATTCTGCTTTTATATCGAAATCATTTTTTATCGGACGAACGCAGCTTTAGCTTTTAAATTGCTGTAAGATTTCCGCTGCACTAATTCACCCCCCCCCCTCTTAGTGCTCTCGATCCTAACAGGTGCTTCCTCCAATTTTTTTATAATCTTACTAGTCTCTGAATCTTCCTGCCATTCCATCTTAATATCCTGAAGAAAGTCGCTGGTCGGAAGTGAAACGGCTGAAACTTCAACTTGCTCGGGTAGTTACGAAAGCTCATCTGCAAGAACATTCTCTTTCCCCTTTTTGTAAGTTATATCATAATCAAATCCAAGAAGTTTTGTTATCCATTTTTGCTGCTCAGGGGATGATATCTTTCGCTCCAAAAAGTACTTGAGGCTTTTATGGTCGGTTTTAATTTGAAATCGTCGGCCTATCAAGTAGGGTCTCCACCTCGTTGCTTCGCGCACAATGGCGAGCATATCCTTATCATATGTTTACTTATTTTGATGAGAGAGAGATAATGCCTTGCTAGATGATTTACTTATCTTTCTCCAAAATTATCCAACTTTAGTAAAGAACCTGGCTACTATTATGAATGACTTTGGTATGGTTTCTGGACTTCAGTTAAATCATGCGAAAAGTAAAGTATATATGAGCCCTTACGTTGAGGATAAGGTCTTTATTGCATAAACTTTGGGGGTTAGTGAGGGAAGCCTTCCAGTTCCTTCTTTTGGTCTCCCGCTCATATCCACAGGCATTCACAAAACCCACTATCAGCCTATCCTGCAAAAAATAAAGAATAAAATTTCTTCTTGGAAAAATAGGCTTCTATCAAAAGCAGGACGACTCGAACTCATCCGTTCTATATTGCACTCCTACTCTATATATTGGTGTAATGCATTTCTTCTGCCTGCTGGACTTCTCCAAGATATTGAACAGTTATTAATGAACTTATTCTGGAATGGCACAAATGATAAGGCAATGCATATGGTAAATTGGGATAGCTTTTGCAAACCGAAAGATGAAGGGGGGCTAAACTTGAGAAATACTAGAGATTGGAATCAAGCATGCTTGGTACAGCAATTGTGGGATCTTTTACAAAATAAATGTTCCTTATGGTCACAATGGGTTTCTGCTATGTATCTTTCAAAGGAATCAATATGGGAAATTTCAACAAGAACATACCACTCTACAGCTTGGAAAGGAATTTTAATGGCAAGGAATTGGCTAATCAAACACATTTCTTATGCAACCTCTTCTGGAACTAGTACTAATATGTGGTATGATCCTTGGGTGAATGGGAAGAGTATATTTCAATTATGTGGCGACAAAATACGAAAAGATCTTGGGGCTCCCAAAGATTGGAAGGTTTCCGAGTTCATTGCTAACGGTACCTGGTGTCTCCCTAATCCTATATCTCCCGAAATGTTATCACTTTGGCCGACTATCATAGCTATTCCAATCAGGAACAACTCTTCAGATATACTTATTTGGCCTTATGACAATGGAAAATTTAGTGCCACATCCGCATGGAATCAAATTAGGCAAAGAAATAACAAGTGGGTCCCAAGCAGTTGGACATGGGATCGACCGGGATCACAAAAACATTCCTTATGTACATGGCAGGCCCTTTTCAATAAACTACCTACAATAGACAATATGAAAAGAAGAGGTATCTATCATGTTAACCGATGCTCCCTCTGTATGCAACAAGAAGAAACTGTTGACCATCTCTCTTTTGCTTGTGATTATACAAAATGGATATGGAAGGAGATTCTCCAGCGATTTGAACTCAATAGACCGCCACAACCAAACTTGCACCAAGAACTAGGCGACCTCATGCAATTTTCTCAAGAAAAGGGCCTCTCACACAACTTGTAAATGTTACTTTCAGATGCGCTATTTGGTGGATGTGGAAGGAGAGATATAACAGAATCTTTGAATGTCAACACACAAACAATGCTCAGCTCTTGAAAGAGATTATTAGAGACTCAAGATCTTGTATGGAGCATAATCTCAAAACCGAGCACTTTAACCAAAGAGAAAAAGATATTTTTATCAATTTTAATTTTGCTATTAGCTAAAAATCTTGGGAATGATGCCAAATAATGTACCCATAGGTAGTTTTGATATAATTGGATAAACATTTTCTATGTTGACTATAATTGGGAGTTATAGTCTACAGCATGTGTAGTCATAACTATCGCATTCGCACTCTATGAGTTACTTGGCTTTGTCTATGACTTGTATAGATAAAGCTATTTGTAGAAACTTTACACATAATCAATTTACTTTTACTTACCAAAAAAAAAATGTCTTGCTAGTGTATGTGAGTGGTCGACCATCTTGCATGAGAATGGCTCCAATTCCGACTCCAGATGCGTCGGCCTCAATAATAAAGGGTCGGTTGAAATCTGGTAGTGTTAGCACCGGCGTCGTCGTCATGGCTGCCTTATGTTTGTCGAAGGCAGCGGAGGCTCTATCCGACCATTGGAAGACATCTTTTTTCAGTAAGTAAGTAAGTGGTGCACTGATCTCTCCATAGTTTTTCACGAACTTGTAGTAGCAGCTTGTTAAACCCAGAAAGCCGTGTAGCAATTTTATGTTCCTCGGGGTCAGCCAGTTTTGCATTGCTCCAATTTTGAAGGGTTCTACTGCCACACCTTCCTTTGATATGATATGCCTAAGATATTCCACCTTCTTTTGAAGAAATCAAAAATTCATAGAGGTTGTTGTGTGTTCAAAAGGTGATTTTCGGTATGTCTTCTTCTCATACTCGTATTTGATGATACCCGAATCGAAGGTCCAGCTTTGTGAAGATTTGTGCTCCCTTTCATCTAGCAACTCATCTACTACTGGAACAGGGTATTTATCCTTGATGGTTATGCTATTAAGAGCTCGGTAATCAACACATAATCGCCATATTCCATCCTTCTTTCGTATGAGGAGCACCGGTGAAGAGTAGGGGCTGCAACATGGCCGAATAACTCCTGTTTTGAGCATCTCTTTTATAATCCTTTCTATTTTATCCTTCTGGAGATGTGGATACTGATATGGCTAAGCATTTGCTGGAGATTTGCTTGGAAGAATCGTTATATAATGATTATGCTGACGGGTAAGAGGTAGGTTGCGCGTTTCGTCAAATATATCTGAAAATTCAGCAAGCAAAGGAAGTAGATTTGGATCTTCAAATTTTGTTGGCTCTCCCTTAGTTTGCTACTCAAATTGTACCAAAAAGTCGCTGCATACTTTATGCAAAACCTTCTCCATTTGTTGTGTGCAAATCGTCGTTACGTCGCCCTCACGTTTCCCGTGCAGTATCACCTGTTTCTCCTTATTGTAAAATTTTATAATTAGTTGCATAAATTTCCAAGAAATATCACCTAATGTCATCAACCATTTAATTCGGAGTATGCCCTCATGATCATCAAGAGGGAGGAGTAAGAAATCTGCAATTATCTCTTGGTCCTGGAGCAATAGTTTCACCTACGGGCACCTATGATCACACTTCAAAATCCGTCCATTGGCAACCTTAACGACAAACCTGCTGCAATTCTCAATAGGTAAGTTCATATGGACAGCAACCTTACTGTTTAGGAAGTTATTAGTGCTGCCCGTGTCGATGAGAACAGTGATCGGTTGTTGTTTGAGAAGGCCTCCAACTTTCATCGTTTGTGGGTTTGAGTAGCCAGCTAGTGTATGTACCGTAACATCGGTCGGTTGTGGCTCTTCTTCTGCATCTTCTTCTTCATGTTCAAGGCTCTCTTTTGGATGTTCAATGACCTCTTCTTCTATCGGTTCAATCATAAGAATTCCCCCTTTACCATAGCGATGCTCATGGCTATACGGCTCGTCACAATGCTAACAGAACCCTTTCGCATATCGCTCCCGAAGCTCTTCTCTTGTTAACCTCTTTGGTGTAGGGACTTGGTCAACAGTAGGGGGGGCTAAGTGCTTCAATATTATTGTTTAGGAGCGACCCTAGTCCTCCGAGCTTCATGGTTCAATTGCTCCTCTTGATGTCGTGCGAAAGAGATGGCTGCCATAAGCGTATACGGTTATCATGCTTTAACTTCTCCTCGGATCTCCGGCTTCAAGCCCTCAATGAAGGTCCTCAATAGCTGTTTTTGAGACCAATCATGAGTTTGATTAGATAACATGTCGAACCTAGTTTGGTACTCTTGAATGGTAGAGGTTTGTCGGATCTTTCCTAGTTGTCCGTCAATATTCTCGTAATCGGTTGGTCTGAAGCGGATCAGCAGTCCTTCTTTGAATTGTCGCCAAGAAAAGACTCCATAAGTAAGTTCAAACTAGTCAAACCACTGTAACACATCCCCTTCAAGATGTATAGCTGCAATTTTCACCATAGATGCATCCGCGGTTTTATGGTACCGAAAATATCGCTCCGCACGCGAGATCCAACCAATTGGGTCTCCTTCTTCCCATCTAGGGAAGTCCACTCTCATGCATAGATAGTTGGGGTTGGTGTTAGAACCCTTGCAGATTCTAAACTTGGGGTTGATCTCTTTAGGGGATCGACCTCCTTAGAACACTATAGGGGTTCCTCCCTCCAAATTGCTGCTCAAAGGCTGCAGAAAAGATTCATCTATTGCTTAAGAAAAGAGAAGGAATACATGGCTATTTATAGGGCTTCTAAACCCTAACTCCTAATAGGACTCCTACTTTGAACTCTTACTTCTAACCAACTCCTAATATGACTCCTACTCAAGACTCCTATTCCCTTACAACTCCTAATTCTTCTCTTAAGAAAAAACCTCCTAACAGAATGTCCCTTTCAATTAGGACTCTCCTAGTTAGAGTCCTAACAGAGTGTCCCTCTCAATTAGGACTCTCCTAGCTAGAGTCCTAACAGAATGTCCCTCTCAATTAGGACTCTCCTAGCTAGAGTCCTAACAGACCCGCCCAATTCAAATCAGCCTTATCCTCAAGGCTGAGATTCCATGAACTCAGGGAACCGGGTCTTCAGCTCCTCATATGGTTCCCATGTGGCATCTTCAAGTGGTAGATTATTCCAATGCACTAGTACTTCAGTAGAGGGATGTCGGCGACGCATCACGATCCTGTGATCGAGGATGGCCTGTGGTTGGGCTTGAATAACTCCATCCTCAGTAGTGTTGGGCAGTTGGATCTAGGGTGACTCGTGTTCTCCCAATTTGGGCTTTAGGCACGATACGTGGAAGACAGGGTGAATTTTGGCATCCTCAGGTAATTTAAGTCTGTACGCCATGGCTCCAATACGCTCTGTGATCTGATAGGGCCAATAAAAACGTGGGGATAGCTTCATGGAGGCTCGAGTATTGATAGAGAGTTGCTTGTTTGGTTGTAGGCGAAGATAAACCCAATCTCCCACAGAAAATTTGTTAGGATCGAGAGCACTAAGAGGGGGGGGGGGTGAATTAGTGCAGCGGATATCTTACAGTAATTTAAAAACGAAAGCTGCGTTCGTCCGATAAAAAACGATTTCGATATAAAAGCAGAATCACAGTGCAGTTTGCGTCTAAGCGCAGTTTTGCGTCTAAGCGCAGTTTGCGTCTAAACACAGTTTGTGTCTAAGCACAGTTTGCGTCTAAGCGCAGTTTGCATCTAAACTCAGTTTTACGTCCAAACGCAGTTTTACGTCTAAACGCAGTTTTACGTCTAAACGCAGTTTTGCGTCTAAACGCAGTTTTACGTCTAAACGTAGTTTTACGTCTAAATGCAGTTTTACGTCTAAACGCAGTTTTACGTCTAAACGCAGTTTTACGTCTAAACACAGTTTTGCGTCTAAACGCAGTTTTACGTCTAAACGTAATTTTACGTCTAAATGTAGTTTTGCGTCTAAAAGCAGTTTTGAACCTTGAAAAGCGTTTTACGTAGAAAGCAATTTGCAGTTATAAATGGAATCCGAATGTAAGCGTAAACTGCAGTGTGAAGATCGTACGAAAATACGATTTACGTTTGAATGCAGATTCTGAAAGATCAGAGCTTAGAAACTCGTTCGTAAAGGCGCAGAGGGCAGTAGCAATGTAGGAGGTTTGCAGTAATGATAAAGTGCTCAAGGTAAAAGCAAACCAGAGATTTAGAGTGGTTCGGTCAGTCTTGACCTACTCCACTTTTGGCTTCCTCCTCCGACGAGGTCACCGACGTCAACTAGCTACCTTCCTTCAATGGGCGAAGGCTAACTGCCCTTAGGACTTTACACCGACGTCAACTTTAGGACTTTACACAAATTTGAGCTCTTAGAATCACTGAAAAGATCAAGAATTCGGTGTGGATCTGTTGCTTTTCAGTGCTGAATGGGTGGGGTATTTATAGGCCCCAACCCAATTCAAAATTGGAGCTCAAAACGATCAAATCGATCAAATCCCAGAATTCTGGGATCAGGCGGTTGCACCTCTTGACTGGAGAGGTGGCACCGCCTGGCAGAGCTCGAAGACTGAGCTCAGGCGATTGCACCACTCTGCCAGAGCTCGAAGACTGAGCTCGGTGATTGCACCGCTTGGCAGAGCTCGAAACTTGAGCTCGGTGGTTGCATCACCTGGCAGAGCTCGAAATTGAGCTCAGGCTGATGCACCTCTCTGCCAGAGGTGGTTGCACCTCTCTGCCAAAGGTGGTTGCACCTCTCTGCCAGAGCTCGAAGACCGAGCTCGGTGGTTGCACCTCTTGGCAGAGCTCGAAACTTGAGCTCTGGCGGTGCTACCTCTTGACAGAGGAGGTTGCACCGCCCAGTCTCGCTTGGAGACTGAGCCCTGGGCGGTTGCACCTCTTGGCTGGGGCGGTTGCACCGCCCAGTCTTCGCTGGAAGACATAGCCTGGGCGGTGCTACCTCCAACCCTGGCGGTGGCACCTCTTTAACTATTCCAGCTCACTTGGATTGGCTCCAAACTTGGTCCAAACCAGTCCGAACTTGGGCCTAATTGGCCCCTACTTGGGTTATAGGATTAACACCTAATCCTAACCCTAATTAACATGCTAACTATGAATTTAAAGACATTTTCTAAGCTATTACAAAGTCCGCAAGTCAAGACTTCTTCTAGCGAGCTTCCGGCAAACTTCCGGCGGTCTTCCGATGAACTCTCGGAAACCATTCTGCGGACTCCCGGCAAGCTCCTAGACTTCACGATTTGATCTTAGCGAGTTCCAACGAGCTTCGACGGCAAGCTCCGATCTTTCTCGGCGAGCTCCGTGAACTTCCAACGAACCTTCCGGCGAGCTTCCGAAAAACCCTTCGGCAAGCTCCCAACTCATTCTCGGCTAGTTCCGGTAGCATTCCCGACGAACCTTCGGACTTCCGTCGAACTCTCGAACTCGCAACAAATCCTTCGCGCTTGACTCCGACACTTTGTTTCGCTTTATGTCTTCATTGTTATCATAGTTAATCCTGCACAACAAAATAAAACTTCAATCGAGACAATTAATCCTAAGCAATTAACCAAGTTGTCCGACATGTCATTGGTCCCTCGACGCTTCGTCCGATTCTTCGGCGCATCGTCCTCTCGTGCAGCCTATTGCCCAATCGGCCAGTTGACTCCGCAACTCCGATATCCTTGGCACAATACCCGCTCTTCTTGGCCCGATGCCCGAGTCCACGGCCCGAAGCCTTCTGTCCATACGCCGACCGATCCACCGGCCCGACGTCCAATCTTCTGACATGTTCCTTCGGCACAACATGATTTTCCTGCTTTAATTGTCTCATCCTGATTGAAGCATCCTGCGTCACTCAAAACGCAGATTAAATCATAAACATATATCAAGTAGTTTCATCATCAAAATACGAGATTCAACAAAATTCTCTTTCACTTCGTCGTTTGTTGGCTTGCTGCTTTATTCTGGCTTGAGCGGTAGAGAGATTATCTTTTAACAGTTGTAAGAGTTTGTCCCTATCAATCAATTCTTGGTCAACCGGATCTACCTTGGCCGAGCCAATTACATACTTTGGAATCACAAGTGCTGGTCGACCATACAATGCTTCATAAGGGGCACATTTTGTAGATGAATGATATGTAGTATTATACCACCATTCGGCCTTGGGAAGCCATTTCGCCCACTCTTTTAGTCGATCGCTAGCGAAACACCGTAGGTACGTCTCTAGCACCTATTTACCACCTCTATTTGGCCATCAGTTTGTGGATGATACGCTGTGCTCATCTTGAGTTTGGTGCCTTGTAACTGAAATAACTCGGTCCAAAATTTACTAGTGAAGATCCTGTCACGATCACTTACGATGGACCTTGGCATCCCATGCAGTTTAACAATATTTTCTATGAAAATCTGGGCAATACTAGCAGCAGTGTAGAGATTTCTCATAGCACAAAAATGAGCATATTTCGTAAGTCGATCAACCACCACGAGAATCGTGCTTTTACCTTTGGAAGATGGCAGCCCTTCAATGAAGTCCATGAAGATGTCAGTCCACACTTAGTTTGGTATGGGTAGTGGTTGTAGCTTCCCTGGATTTGCCACAGTTTCACCCTTGTGCTGTTGACATATATCACATTGTGCCACATATTCAGCAATAATTTTTTTCATCCCTTTCCAATAAAAATTTTGCTTCACAATTTTATAGGTTCTTAGGAATCTAGAGTGCCCTGCTGAAGGTATAGAGTGCATTTCATGCAAGATGATTATGATGCAAGGGGAGTCAGGTATAAGCATAATGCGACCTTTGTAGCGTAAATCCCTCGAATCCCAAGCGTAGTGGGCTATTGCACTTGGATCCTCCTCCAATTTTTTTATGATCTTGCTGATATCTGGATCCTTCTTCCATTCTTTCCTAATGTCCTCGAGGAGACCGGTGGTAGGAAGGGAGATGGCTGAAACCTTAGCTTGTTCAAGTAGCCGTGAGAGTGCATCTGCAACAACGTTTTCTTTCCCCTTTTTGTAAATAATGTCATAATCAAATCCAAGAAGTTTGGTTACCCATTTTTGCTGCTCAGGGGATGATATCTTTTGCTCCAAAAAGTACTTGAGGCTTTTATGGTCAGTTTTAATTTGAAATCGCCGACCGATCAGGTAGGGTCTCCACCTCGTTACTGCGTGTACAATGGCAAGCATCTCCTTATCATATACTGACATATTTTGATGGGAGGGAGATAATGCCTTGCTAGTGTATGTGAGTGGTCGACCATTTTGCATGAGAACGGCTCCAATTCCGACTCCAGATGCGTCGGCCTCAATGATGAAGGATCTATTGAAATCTGGTAGCGCAAGCACCGACGTCGTTGTCATGGCTGCTTTAAGTTTGTCGAAGGCAGCAGAGGCTTTGTCCGACCATTGGAAAGCATATTTTTTCAGTAAAGAAGTGAGTGGTGCACTGATCTTCCTATAGTCCTTAACAAATTTTACGTAGTAGCCCGTTAGTCCAAGGAACCCCCGTAGTAATTTCACGTTTGTAGGTTTCGGCCAGCCTTGCATTGCCTCAATTTTTGTTGGGTCTACCGCCACTCCTTCTTCTGATATTATATGCCCAAGGTACTCTACTTTTTGCTGGAGAAAGCTGCACTTTAGTTGCTTAACAAAAAGAGTATTCTCCCGAAGGATCGTTAAAACAATCCGTAAATGCAGTTTTGAAAGGTTGTAAACGAGAAGGGCTGTAAACGAGAATATCATCGAAAAATACCAGCACAAATTTACAAAGAAAGCTCTGAAATATATCATTCATGAGACTTTGAAAGGTTGAAGGAGCATTGGTGAGTCCAAAAGGCATTACCAAGAATTCATAATGGCCATCATGTCTGCGAAATGCAGTTTTTGGAATGTCATCGTCATATACCCGAATTTGGTGGTAACCGGATCGGAGGTCCAACTTCGTGAAGACTCGAGCTTCTTTCAATTCATCAAGAAGTTCATCCACCACTGGTATTGGGTATTTGTCCTTGACGGTGATACCATTTAAAGCTCGGTAGTCGATGCACATTCGCCAAGTTTCGTCCTTCTTGCGTACAAGTAGCACCGGTGAGGAATAGGGGCTGCAACTTGGTCGAATCACCCCTGTTCCAAGCATCTCCTTTACGATCTTTTCAATTTCATCTTTCTAGAGGTGAGGATATCGGTATGGTCGAGTGTTCGCTGGTGGCTTGCCCGGAAGGATTGGAATTCGATGGTCATGTTGCTGAGAAGGAGGAAGACCATGCGGTTCAGCAAATATGTCGGCAAATTCAGTAAGCAATTGGGCAAGATTTTGATCTTCAAATTCTATTTTCTTCCCCTTTGGTTGCTGTTGGAGGTGCATCAAAAAGGCACCATTTACCTTATATAAAACTTTCTCCATTCGTTGGGTCGAAACAGTGGTAACGTTGCTTCCGCGCTTCCCGCGTAGGATTATCTGTTTGCCCTTACAGTAGAATTTCATAATTAATTTAGAAAAGTTCCAAGAGACATCACCTAGTGTAGTTAGCCATTCTTGTCACGCCCCTCAAAATATCCATAATTTTTAAAATTTTCATCACAGACCAATCCAGGATCCGAACTAACGTTTGAGGACACTGAAAAACATTCAATCAAATTCACATCCATAAAACCTGTGCAGTTTATAATCATATATCACATCACTCGATAATTCACATTTATGGCAACCCAAGCCAACTTGACAAACATGAACAACACTTATAAATCCACAAGCTAAATAAATTATACAATCAGAACCCCAACTATTCACCACAAGTTCACATCATCATAAATTAGGCTTAAACATTTCGAAATTTCAAATAAGAGAGATCTTCTAACACTTTTACACAGTATATCCATTTCGATTCATCAACAACATTTCATTACATACAAAATATGCTTATACAACAATAACATAACAACCAACAAGACTTGCCCATAATTCTGAATAGCTATCCACTGCCTCAGCACAAATCAAACATCTCGAAGAGTGACACGCTGACCTGAAAGATTTATATAACAACGGAGTGAGCCAAAAACGGCTCAGCAAGTGACAAAACATATTCAGAACAAAAGGAACGGTTTCAAACCAATAAGGTATCATAATGTAAGGCAGAATACAAAAATTCTCAAGGATACCATCTCATTAGATACAAAATCATATGTATCAGTTCATTCAAAACATATTTGATTCATAACAAATGGAGTATAGAGTAATTGGAGCATATCAATGGCAGATAGGATAATTTAGAACATATCAGTTCATAGCAGATGGAGCACAAAGTAATTGGAGCATATCAATGGCAGATAGGACAATTCAGAACATATCAGTTCATAGCAAATGGAGCACAGAGTAATTGGAGCATATCAATGGCATATGAAATGTTCCGGAGCATATCAACGACATATGGAACATTTCGAAACATATCAACAGTGGATGAAACATTTCAGAGCATATCAATAACAAATACCGAACATAAGCTCAAACGTCGTCTTTGACGTTGTAAACATATCAATCTTATCCAAAGCATGTACAGAAACACATAACCAAAGCTCTGGATATCATATCAAACATATAGAAGGTGTAGTGGGATCTCAGTCAGAATGTGATTCATCCATTTCTGAATGACCACCTGACAAAAGTCTCCCACGTCTGGGAGCTCCATCCACCCACGTCTAGGTGAAGTCAAAGGGGGCCGGCAGAGCATCGCAGGCTCTAATCACATACCCACATAGCGGGCAACAAGCGCATACCCTTTACCATTTCTGGCAAAGGTCCAGAATATCCCACATAACGGGACCCCACATAGCGGGCAAATAGCGTATACCCTTTACCATTTCTGGCAAAGGTCCAGACAATCCCACACACCAGAATACAAAAGGGCAGTTTCAACAATAAGTAGCATATATCGGAAGCACACGCGGAACAACGAAACATGCATGTGCCTTTTCGAGACAATACGAAACAAAGAACAAATCTCTCACAAATGTATTCAGATTTGGAATGAAATGAAAACAAGAGTATACAGGGAATCCAAGCAATCATATTTAGCTCAATTCCAATAAGAAGGTTAGACGAATTCAAATATCCAAAGGAAATGAAACTAGAATAGGCACACATCGAAAGCAAATGCGGA
Organism: Musa acuminata AAA Group; assembly: GCF_036884655.1. Classification (NCBI taxonomy): domain Eukaryota; kingdom Viridiplantae; phylum Streptophyta; class Magnoliopsida; order Zingiberales; family Musaceae; genus Musa; species Musa acuminata. The sequence continues at coordinate 16,111,972 of NC_088352.1, read as the reverse complement.
ATCATGGGTTATACATGTGCCTATAGAAGTCAATACGATATAGCTTAAACGTTACACAATAATATTCAAGAATGCAAATAACTTTAAGGACAAGAGCATACAAGAATTCAGAGCAGTATTATAAAGCTCAATTGAATAAGAAAGCTAAAGGATATCAATTTCCAAAGGAATGAAACCAGAATATTAGAAATCGACCAAAGCTCGATTTCTGGCAGAATACAAGAGGCACATTGAACAAATGATTCAAACTATCAATCGTGCTCCAATTGACTCAGAAATATATCATTGGATTATACTTTCAGATAAGACAGGCTTCATATGAATTGAACTGTCCAATAGAGAGAGTTACAAATAATTTGGTAAACAAGGGTCGTAGAACAAAATCTCTGTTTGGCAGAATTCATAATGTCAGATTCAACAAGTAACTGGGTAGGTGTTTGGATTCCAAATCTTTCAATCCATATATCAAAAGAAAGATCTATGAGTTTGGTTTCCAATGAAAAAAGCTTTGAGTAAATCAATGTTTGCAACAACGACTTATATGCAGTTCAGTATCGAAAGGTCAGAAATTACGATCCCTGTTTTGCAGAATATGTAGGCTCATTTGAAACAGAAGTTTGGGCAGACAAACTTACTCCAAATTCTTAAAATAAGCTATCAAAACAAAGGTTTATGAGTCTATATTCTGATCAAATAAGTTTTGTCCAAATCAGAGGTCAATACATGAAGTTATAACCATAACAAAGTAGAAGGGTCAGAATATCAAAAGTTGCATAGATTCGAATCGATACATCTAAACAGGAGATATATCAAATGAAAGGCTAGAACAATTCAAAGTTCCTCATATTCAAAACAAATGTAACCGTAAAATTACAGTAAGGAAAGATCAGGACACTTGCAATAGGAAAGATTAGAAAGCTTGCAATAGGAAAGATCAGAACACTTGCAATAAGAAATATCAGAGCAATTATAGGAGAAACGATCAGGGAACTTGCCATTCAAAGATTTCGATCCGAAGATCCAAAGAAGGTGCTAGCCCAAATCCTTCTACTTTTCCTCCGTGTCCTCTCTCTGTTTCGTTTTGTGCTCCCGTTTTCTTCCTTTCTTTGCAACTACACCGCGTGTCGAACATTGAGGCACAGTCACCTGCTCTCTCTTACTCTCATTCCTTCTTTTTCTTTCCCAAACGCAGCTGCCACAGCCGCCGCCACTACCGCTGCCACAATCGCAGCCCCTTCCACCGCACTACCTTCCTTCCTCCCTTCTCTCGCAGACAATAACTGCTGCATACGCAGTCGCTGCCGCTGCATCCGTAATCCCGTCCACAGCCCCTTTTTCCCCCTTTCTTTTCTTTCCCAGCTGCAACTGCCGCAGTCACAGTCGCAACCATGGCCGCAACCACCACAACCGTAGCCTCTTCTTCCTCCGCTACTCTATTTCCTCTCCTTCTTCTCTTCCAACTGCAGCTGCCACTGCCGCAGCTGCCACCCCTTCTCCTCTTCCCCTCTTCTTCCTCTCCTCCCCTTTCTCTTCTTCTTCCTTTCCTTCCTTTTTCCCTGCCACAGCTGCAGCTGCCACAGCCGCAACCGCAGCTACTTCTTTCCCTTCTCCTCTTCCTCCTCCTTCCTTTCTTCTTCTTCTCTTCTTCTCCTTCCTCCCCTTCTTCTCCCCGACGAACAGCTCCTCCTTTCCTCTGTTTCCTCCTACAGGAAACAGAGGTGCCGCCTCTTCACCTGCTTCTACTTCTTCTCTTCTTCCTCACCATCTCTTCGTCTCCTTCTCTTCCAGCTGCAGCTTCCACTACCGCAGCCGCAGCTCCTCCTTCCCCTTCTCTTCTTCTCCTCTTCTTCGTCCCTCCTCCTCCCCGGCGTCACACACACCCTCTCCTCTGTTTCCTCTGCAGGAAACAGAGGTATCACAACCTCTTCTCCTGCTTCCTCTTCTTCTTCTCTTCCTCTTCTCCTTCCTCTCCTCTTCGAATGCCCCACACCTCACCTCTATTTCCACCTGCTGGAAACAGAGGTGCTGCAGCCCTAGCTGCTGCCACCTCTCGCTCCTCTCCCTCTTCCCTCTCTTTTCCCTCTTCCTCTCCTTCTCTTCTTCTCCTCTTCCCTTTTCCTCCCCAACGCCACACACCTCCTCGCTGTAGCCCTGCTGCAGCTATCCTCCTCTCATCTTCTTCTTCTTCTCTTCTCCTCCCCAACGCCCCACACATACTCTCCTCTGTTTCCACCTGCGGGAAACAGAGGTGCAGCAGCCCTAGCTGCTGCTGCTGCCTCTCCCTCTCCTCTCCATCTTCCCTCTCTTCTTCTTCTTCTTCTTCTTCTTTTCTTCTCTTCTCCCTCTTCCTCCTCTCTTCTTTTCCCTCTTCTTCTTCTTTCTTCTCTCCTCACGCCCCACCGCTCCTCTCTGTTTCTCGAAGAAACAGAGAGTGCGTGGGAGGCGGTGGGATAAAACCGAAATTTTCGGTTTTCTTTATTTTCTTTTCATTTTGCAACTTAGCAGTTTAGTCCTTGAAATTTTTATATTTACATATAGGTCCTCAAATTAACATATAGTTTCTTATTAATAATTTTCAAAAGTGAGGGATATTATACTCTCCCCTCCTTAAAAGAAAATTTAGTCCTCTAAATTGATCATAGCTCAATCGATGAAAAGATGAGGATTATGATATCTTTATTTCCTCCTCCTGCTCTTAAATAGTTTCATCAATACAATACAATTACATAATTATCCACGAGTGACCGAAATATTCTCCTCCTTGATCCTCAATAGACGGTAACCCGACCTTGAATCATTTTTGATGGTCACCTGATTCAATTGTCTATAATCATTACAAAGCCTCAATGTGTTGAATCTCGGATTTTGATGATGAAGTCAATTGTCATTTGTTATCTAATCTATGTGTTGAGATAAGTGTGCAGGATTAACTACGATGAGAGTAAGACAAGCAGCAGGTGTTGCGCCGGAGTCAAGATCATGATCACGTTGGGAGTTCGAGAGTTCGACGGAAGTTCGGACGGTCGTCGGAGGTTCAGCGAGAACAGATCCGAGAAGTCCAGAAGCTTGCCAAGCGAAGCTCGTCGGAACTCGCCAAGTGGATCGTCGCAAAGTCCAGGAGTATGCCGGATGTCCGCAGAAGGATCACCGAGGGTTTATCGGATGATCGACGGAAGTTGGCCGGAAACTCGCCGGAAGAAGCGATTGACGCATCGGAGCAAAGCTGCAGAAGTTGTCTTAGAGTTAATCATAGTTAGCATGATGATTAAGCATAAAAATGGGAGGTGATCCCATTAGCTTAATCTTGGGGCAATTGGGCCCCTGAAAAGATTCAAATTGGGCCGAATGGAGTGAACCATTCGGACCCTGATTGCACTAGGAGGTGCAACCGCCCCAGCCAGGAGGTGCAACCGCCTGGGCTGTGAGGTTGGGAGGTGCAACCGCCCCAGCCAGGAGGTGCAACCGCCAGGGCTGCGAGGCTGGGAGGTGCAACCGCCCCAGCCAAGAGGTGCAACCGCCCAGAGCTCAGTCTTCGAGCTAGACTGGGCGGTGCAACCTCCTCTGCCAAGAGGTAGCACCGCCAGAGCTCAAGTTTCGAGCTCTGCTAGGCGATGCAACCACCGAGCTCAGTCTTCGAGCTCTGGCAGAGAGGAGCATCAGCCTGAGCTCAGTCTCGAGCTCTGCCAGGTGATGCAATCACCGAGCTCAGTCTTCGAGCTCTGGCAGAGAGGTGCATCAGCCTGAGCTCAGTTTCGAGCTCTGGCAGGTGATGCAACCACCGAGCTCAGATTTCGAGCTCTGCCAGGTGATGCAACCACCGAGCTCTGCCAGGTGATGCAACCATCGAGCTCAGTCTTCGAGCTCAGGCAGAGAGGAGCAATCGCCTGAGCTCAGTCTTCGAGCTCTGCCAGGCGGTGCCACCTCTCCAGTCAAGAGGTGCAACCGCCTGATCCCAGAATTCTGGGATTTGATCGATTTGATCGTTTTGAGCTCGAATTTTGAATTGGGTTGGGGCCTATAAATACCCCACCCATTCAGCACTGAAAAGATACAGACCTACACCGAAATCTTGATCTTTTTTGTGATTCTAAGAGCTCAAAAGTGTTGTAAAGCCTTTAAGTCTCCTCCTTCTGTTCTTCAAGTTTTCAGTTGTAAAGTGAGGAGAGAAAGGTCTGTAAAGGTTGTCTCCTGAGCCTGTCAAAAGGAGAGAAATTGTAAAAGGGCAGTTTGGCCTTCGCCCATTGAAGGAAGGCACCGAGTTGACGTCGGCAACCTCATCGGTGGAGGAAGCCAAAAGTGGAGTAGGTCAAGGCTGACCGAACCACTCTAAATATCTGGTTTGCGTTTATTTTCGAGCATTTTATCATTACTGCAAACCTCCCTCATTACTACTGCTCTCTGCGCTTTCACGAACAAGTTCTAAGTGCTGTTCTTCCGAATCTGCATTCAGACGAAAATTCGTATTTTCATACATTACAGTTTACGTTTACGTTTGATTTTGCAGAACTGTTTTCCGTGCTTTTACGAACGAGCTTCTTTGCAGTTTACACTTACATTTTAATCCTATTGATAACTGCAATCTGTCCTCTACGATTTTACGAAACAAAGAACAAATCTTCCAGAGCTCGAACGTAAATCTGAGTTTAGACGTAAATCTGCGTTCAGACGTAAATCTGCGTTTAGATGTAAATCTGCGTTTAGACGTAAATCTGCGTTTAGACGTAAAACTGTGTTTAGACGTAAATCTGAGTTTAGACGTAAACTGCGCTTAGATGCAAAACTGCGCTTAGACGCAATCTGCGCTTGGACGTAAACTGCACTTAGATACAAACTGAGAATTTGCTTTTGCATCATAATAGTTTTTGAACGAACGCAGCTTTTGTTTTTTAATCGCTGTAAGATTTCCGCTGCACTAATTCACCCCCCCCCTCTTAGTGCTCTCGATCCTAACAATTGGTATCAGAGCGAGGTTAACTCTCTAAAGGATTAAAACCCAAGAGAGATGGCATACGCCGGAAACCAAGAGGGGCATTCGATTACACGTCCACCCATGTTCAGTGGAACGGACTACACTTACTGGAAGACCCGAATGAGGATCTTTCTTATTTCTACGGATTTTGAACTATGGAACCTTGTTGAAAATGGATTTTCAAAATCTTCTCTTCCAATGATCGATTGGAACGATTTGGAGAAGAAGGCTTTCGCTCTTAATGCAAAGGCTATGAATGCCTTATTTTGCGCACTTGATAAAAACGAGTTTAATCGTGTTTCAACTTGCGAAACTGCTTTTGATATTTGGCACACACTTGAAGTGACCCACGAGGGCACAAGTAGAGTGAAAGAGTCAAAAATCAATCTGTTGCTGCATTCTTTTGAACTTTTCCGAATGAAACCGAGTGAAACCATTGGCGACATGTTTACCCGTTTCACGGATGTCGTCAACGGTCTAAAAGGACTCGGAAAAAGTTTTTCGGATTTTGAACTCGTAAATAAAATACTAAGATCCCTTCCTAAAAGTTGGGATCCTAAAGTCACTGCCATTCAAGAGGCAAAGGATCTGCGCAACTTCCCTCTTGAAGAACTAATCGGGTCATTAATGACCTACGAAATGACTTGCAAAGCTCATGAAGAGCAAGAAGACATCCTTCCAAAGAACAGGAAGGATATGGCACTTAAAACTTCTGAATGCCACTTGAGAGAAAACTCAAGTGATGATGACTTGGCACTTTTGACAAGAAAGTTTAAGAAATTCTTCAAAAGAAACAAGTTTAAAAACGATGTGAAAAATAAACTTGAACCCAAGAAGGACCAAGTGATCTGCTACGAATGTAAAAAGCCGGGACACTACAAAAGTGATTGTCCCCAAGTCAAGAAAAGAACAACAAAGAAGAAGGCGCTCCAAGCAACATGGGATGATTCGAGCGCATCTGAGGAAGAGGAGTCCAACACCGAGCAAGTTGCTCATTACGCCTTTATGGCCATCGAAGAGGAGGTAACGGATTTATTAGATGCTGATTTATCTTTCGATGAATTATTAAATGCCTTCCATGATTTATTTGATGAATGCAAAGTTATAAATAGAAAATACAAGTTGCTAAAAAAGGTACATAATAATCTTACTTGTGAGTTTGATAAGTTAAAAGTCGAACATCATGATAGTTTAAATTCGTGTATCAAATGTCATAATTTAGAAACTATACAAAAAGAAAACTTGCTACTTAAGGACACCTTGAAGAAATTCGAGGTTGGTAGCAAGTCATTAAACATGATCCTTACAAACAAGGGTCATGCTCCCAAAAGAAGTGGGATTGGATTTGTGAGGAGTCCTCACCGAAATCCAACTACCTTTGTAAAAGGCCCCATCTTACATGTTCAACACCAAACCAAGTGCAACTTTTGTTACAAATCTGGACACAAGACACATTGCTGTCCACTCAAGAAAATAAGTCCAAACAAATTAATTTGGGTTCCTAAAGGAACCATGATAAACTCTATGCAACGTGATAGAAAATGTAGATCTATTTATGAGGCACCCAAAAGCAAATGGGTTCCTAAAGATCATCCCTTCCTATAAAAACACTAAAAGTCTAGGCCGGAGCAAGAAATAATATTCTGCTCCTTGACTCTCAATGGTCATAAACCAAGAATCAAAAAGGAACTCGCAACGCTTAAGTAACAAGTGGAAGTTGTGAAATCACAAAAACGATACAACCTTATTAGAAACATATGATATCCAAATTCACATACCCCCCTGATCTTCAAAATCCGTTCATCTACGAATTAATTCTTGTAGAAACTAAATATGTCATGATCTTAAAAGGGATACCAAACAAACATACGTATGCACGTTAAAAGATCTATCTTGATCGTACAAAGAGCTTCTTCCTTAAATAAAAACTCATACGAAATCATGTAACAAACATTAATTCCTCTGAAACTCTCCTCAAGGCAAAGGCTCCCTAATCAAATCATCTTAGGTCCTCACCTGCTGCAGGCGGTGGCACCTCTCCAGCTGGCGGTGGCACCTCCAGCTATCACGGGTTGCCAGAGGTTGCACCGCTCCAGCCAGAGGTGCAACCGCCAGCAGCTCTGCCCCTTAAAACCACACTAGGGCCGGCTAAGGAACCGACCCCAACTCACCCCCATTTCCTCCTCTACTCTTCCAAGTCTCCTCCATTCCCATTTCACTCCTCTAAGCCTTCCAAATACCTCCCATTTCGGAGCAAAACATCAAGAATCCTTCCTTCTCTTGAAGATTTCACAAAGGTACTCTCTAAGAAGCTCTTAAATTCTGTTTTGTTCTTCATTTACTTTAGCTCATCATCATCCCTCTAAACAGCAGTAGTAATGGGATCTAGAAGATCCTCAAGGGACAAGGGAAAGAGGAGAGTAGTAGAAGAGTTTGATCTCACTCTTTTTGATTCCAAAAACCATGCTGAAAAATTTCTCTCCTTCGAACTAAGAAGCATCAATAAGGGAAAATACGTAGATCTGAATGAACTAAGAGATGTAGAGACTATCCATTGGTTTGCAAACCTAAATCTACTTCCCATTTTGCAGATCAACGAACCCATTTATCCTAGACTAGTTAGATTGTTTTACAACAACATGCAAATAGATGATGAAGAAAGGATATCAACCTATCTCTTAGGACAACACATCTCAATCACTGATAGATTCATTTGTGATATGATAGGTATTCCCATGAAAAGCATAGGACTTTACTTTAAAGGATCATGGGATGAAAAAACTATTGAAACATCCTACGTTTAAGCCTTAGGAACAATCCTTGCCAATCCTAACATAGAATCTATTCCTAAAAGTTGTGAACATCTATTGCCCTTTAACACTAAGATACTTCATCATATCATGACTAGTATAATTCTTCCTAAACAATACCATCATGATGAAGTGAGTCAATTGGAATTAGGAATTATGTACCTAATCATGAAAGGACGTGACATTTGTCTTGGCTATCTGATCCAACAAAACATGTTAGAATTATCTACGAAAGATATGATGCTCCCATATGGTGGAATAATTACTAGAATAATGAAAGCTTACGACATTCAAATACCACTAGAAGAAGAAGTAATGAAAGCAGATAGATTCAGCATAATAAACAAAAATCTACTTCACCGACTAAGATGTCACTATAGAAACGGTAACTGGGTTAGAATGCCTAGAAGAACTTATCCCCCTCAGCCTGAACCTGAACCTGAACCAGAGCCGGAAAGCCCAGTCTTTAGGAGTACCCACTCTCCTCCGATCTGTCCCTTTGAGGAAACACATCCGGTTGAGCAAACTCACACATCATCCATCGAAGATATCGGGATTCGGATGGACCGATTTGAACAAAGACAAGAACGGCTTGAACTTCGACAAGATCAAATCCTAACCGAGCTGCAGCAAATCCATCGACAATTTGACTCTTTACTTAGGCACTTTAATCTTCCACCTCATGAATAAGCTTGTATAAACATCTGATGTTGTAAACTCCCTATGTTATTCTTGAAGGACTTTGTCTGTATGTTTACCTGATATGCTGTACATATGTTACCCTGATATGGTTATCTTTGTTTGTGTAAGCATATTTGCAAACATCTCTTGTTGTTTATCTCGGTTTTTGCACTGAAACTAAAGAGGTTTGAAAGCCTATGCCTTGAAAAATATGAAGCAACATACCAATGTAAGTTGATAAATCAGCAGTATGACATTGATATGGTTGCTAATATGATTGCTATCTTACCATGTGATGCAATGCTACACTTGCTGAAATAAAAATCTTGCTATGCAATATGATACAATGCTACACTTGCTGAAATAAATATCTTACTATGCAATATGATAGAATGCTGCACTTGAAATAATTGTGTTACCACATCAAAAGCTTAACACTCAAGAATCAAACACATTGATATTAGACATCACTTTATACGAGATCATGTCTCTAATCATGATGTAACCATAGAGTTCATTGATACCAAACATCAACTGGCTGATATCTTCACAAAACCCCTATGTGAAGAACAATTCGATTACATAAGAAAAGAATTAGGAATGTTGATTTATCCGAATACTTTAACTAGTTAAAATTATCTTTCGGATGATATTACTATTACATGCCTTGACAACGCTTGATCAAATAACATGTTGCAAATTATGTGACAAATATTTTTAACCAAATGCATGTAAGAAGTTCATGTTTCGGTTTGTATGCTAAAAATGGGATGTTCCTATACACTCTTATGAAAACTCTTTGAAAAATGACTTTCCTCCATCAAGCAAAAACAATAAAGAGATATATGTGTCATGACTTCCTTTATATGCTTGATAATGCTATCATGCTTTTTGTTGATGACAAAGGGGGAGAAACATATGAATTGATAAACACTATGTCATAGCTGAACTGCCATAATCATGTCTATGTCATAGTTGCAAATACTTGAGTGATGCTATAAACAATGTTATGCCATCCTTACATCACCAAGAGATATGTGAACATGTGCTATAGTTTGCATCATATCTTGATTTGATATTCTATAGAAAATGCAAACTTGCTAGAAAATACTTGAGTGATGCTATAAACAATGTTATGCCATCCTTGCATCACCAAGAGATATGTGAACATGTGCTATAGTTTGCATCATATCTTGATTTGATATTCTATAGAAAATGCAAACTTGCTAGAAAATCTCAAATGTGTGCATCATGTAAAAAGTCCTTCGTAGCTTTATATGATTATATGATGAATAGTTACAAACACTATCATACAAACTTGATGATGTATGTCATGCTTTGACATCAATCTTGAAGAGATACATCATGATGGGCATCATGATGAGAGTATTGATAAGTTTAACTGATCTAACTTATCAATACGTCACTTGAATTCCTTGGTCTTGAATTCAAGGTTGACTTATCTCAACTATGGCATATAGATAGGGGGAGTTAAGGACAACTCCTTTATCAATTGATTGTCATCATCAAAAAGGGGGAGATTGTTGAATCTCGGATTTTGATGATGAAGTCAATTATCATTTGTTATCTAATCTATGTGTTGAGATAAGTGTGCAGGATTAACTACGATGAGAGTAAGACAAGCAGCAGGTGTTGCGCCGGAGTCAAGATCATGATCACGTTGGGAGTTCGAGAGTTCGACGGAAGTTCGGACGGTCGTCGGAGGTTCAGCGAGAACATATCCGAGAAGTCCAGAAGCTTGCCAAGCGAAGCTCGTCGGAACTCGCCAAGTGGATCGTCGCAAAGTCCAGGAGTATGCCGGATGTCCGCAGAAGGATCACCGAGGGTTTATCGGATGATCGACGGAAGTTGGCCGGAAACTCGCCGGAAGAAGCGATTGACGCATCGGAGCAAAGCTGCATAAGTTGTCTTAGAGTTAATCGTAGTTAGCATGATGATTAAGCATGAAAATGGGAGGTGATCCCATTAGCTTAATCTTGGGGCAATTGGGCCCCTGAAAAGATTCAAATTGGGCCGAATGGAGTGAACCATTCGGACCCTGATTGCACCAGGAGGTGCAACCGCCCCAGCCAGGAGGTGCAACCGCCTGGGCTGTGAGGTTGGGAGGTGCAACCGCCCCAGCCAGGAGGTGCAACCGCCAGGGCTGCGAGGCTGGGAGGTGCAACCGCCCCAGCCAAGAGGTGCAACCGCCCAGAGCTCAGTCTTCGAGCTAGACTGGGCGGTGCAACCTCCTCTGCCAAGAGGTAGCACCGCCAGAGCTCAAGTTTCGAGCTCTGCCAGGCGATGCAACCACCGAGCTCAGTCTTCGAGCTCTGGCAGAGAGGAGCATCAGCCTGAGCTCAGTCTCGAGCTCTGCCAGGTGATGCAATCACCGAGCTCAGTCTTCGAGCTCTGGCAGAGAGGTGCATCAGCCTGAGCTCAGTTTCGAGCTCTGGCAGGTGATGCAACCACCGAGCTCATATTTCGAGCTCTGCCAGGTGATGCAACCACCGAGCTCAGTCTTCGAGCTCTGCCAGGTGATGCAACCATCGAGCTCAGGCAGAGAGGAGCAATCGCCTGAGCTCAGTCTTCGAGCTCTGCCAGGCGGTGCCACCTCTCCAGTCAAGAGGTGCAACCGCCTGATCCCAGAATTCTGGGATTTGATCGATTTGATCGTTTTGAGCTCGAATTTTGAATTGGGTTAGGGCCTATAAATACCCCACCCATTCAGCACTGAAAAGATACAGACCTACACCGAAATCTTGATCTTTTCTGTGATTCTAAGAGCTCAAAAGTGTTGTAAAGCCTTTAAGTCTCCTCCTTCTGTTCTTCAAGTTTTCAGTTGTAAAGTGAGGAGAGAAAGGTCTGTAAAGGTTGTCTCCTGAGCCTGTCAAAAGGAGAGAAATTGTAAAAGGGCAGTTTGGCCTTCGCCCATTGAAGGAAGGCACCTAGTTGACATCGGCAACCTCATCGGTGGAGGAAGCCAAAAGTGGAGTAGGTCAAGGCTGACCGAACCACTCTAAATCTCTGGTTTGCGTTTATTTTCGAGCACTTTATCATTACTGCAAACCTCCCTCATTACTACTGCTCTCTGCGCTTTCACGAACAAGTTCTAAGTGCTGTTCTTCCGAATCTGCATTCAGACGAAAATTCATATTTTCATACATTACAGTTTACGTTTACGTTTGATTCTGCAGAACTGTTTTCCGTGCTTTTACGAACGAGCTTCTTTGCAGTTTACACTTACATTTTAATCCTATTGATAACTGCAATCTGTCCTCTACGATTTTACGAACGAGTTTCAACATTTAGACGTAAAACTGCATTCAGACGTAAATCGGCTTTCCTCGCTCAATCATCAGATCTCAGTTCACGTTTATGTCTTGATTTCAACTGCATACTGCCTTCTGCGAGTATACAAACAAGTTTCAAAGTTTAGACGTAAATCTGTGTCTAGACGTAAAACTGCGTTTAGACGTAAATCTGCGTTTAGACGTAAATCTGAGTTTAAGACGTAAATCTGAGTTTAGACGTAAATCTGCGTTCAGACGTAAATCTGCGTTTAGACGTAAATCTGCGTTTAGACGTAAATCTGCATTTAGACGTAAAACTGTGTTTAGACGTAAATCTGAGTTTAGACGTAAACTGCGCTTAGACGCAAAACTGCGCTTAGACGCAATCTGCGCTTAGACGCAAACTGCACTTAGATACAAACTGAGAATTTGCTTTTGCATCATAATAGTTTTTGAACGAACGCAGCTTTTGGTTTTTAATCGCTGTAAGATTTCCGCTGCACTAATTCACCCCCCCCCCCCTCTTAGTGCTCTCGATCCTAACACAATGTTCCATACATCTTTTTAACTAACAACGGAGCACCCCATGATGAAATATTAAGCCAAATAAAATCCTCATTTAATAATCCTTGTAGTTGTTTTTCAAATTCCACTTACTCAAATGATATCATTCTGCAGAGAGGCTTAGATATTGGGATTGTCCCAAAGACCAAATCAAAAGCAAAGTCACGTTTGGAGGTAATCCAAGCAAGTCATTCTGGGATACATTAGGCAAGGAGATAAATCATGTCCAATACTTTCAAAATAAAAGATCGGCTGATCAAATGTACAAAAAGTGATCATTTGTTATATACCAATCCATACTGGTATGATAGGAAGATAGTCAATCCATACCAAGTATAATATCAAAACTCCAAATCCTTAGGAGAACTAAATCAGCAAAAAGTTCAAGTTCCCCAATAAAAATCAAACAAGAGGACCAGATTCAAGTCTGTTATCAAAGAATCTCTAATGATCGTATTTTACATATATCACATAATACAATGGTCTAGGTTGAATACCCAAGTGATAGGCAACATGTTACGAATCAAATCATAGATAGAACCCATGTTCAAGCAAATATTTGCATTCTTTCATAAACATGCATAATACCTTCGACCACTAATTCAGAAGTTTTAGAATCATATTCAGTGATAGCATACACTCTGACATGGGCTGATGATTTATGAGGCAGTGACTCTTTCTTCTTGTTCAAATGGCAGTCTTTTGTTTTATGATCCAACTTTCTACAAGCAAATAGACTCCAATCACCCACCAACACAAACTTGTTTCATAATTTAACTTGCAATTCACACATGATTGAGTCTTTTGTGGTGACTTCCCTTTTCAAATCCAAATGTCTTGACCCTCTTATTATCACTTTCTGATTCATTTCAAATTTTATTCTTATTGGAAAACTTGTCCTTATCATTCTTGCCCCTGATCTCCAAAAATTCTTTTCATTATTGCCATTAATGATCAGTCTTTACTTCTAATATAAGGTGGCAAAAGAAATCTTTCGATCATCAAAACAATTTTGTACACCAAATATCTTCTCTGTTTGCATCATTCATTTTTCTACCACCAATGAAATTAGGTCCACCATGCTTCCGCTGCGCCACTCTGATTCAATATCCCCAATCAATCCTTTCATTCCCCCTTAATTAATCAGAAACAAATGAAATAGGAGGACCAAATGTCCTCATCATCCCAGATTCCTAAAATGCATCTGTCACGCCCCGCTGAATTTTTTTTTCTTTTGTATTATAATTCAACAACAATTCATTCCAGGATCCGTTCACACATTTGAGGATACTGAGAAAACATTCAGGTCATTCATATCTATAATTTTCCAATTTATAAAACCTGTGCAGTTTATAATCATAGTATAATATCACTTAATGATTCACAAAATCCAAAGCCAACTCAACTAAACCATAACCACATCATAAATACATAAGCGTAGCAATCTATACAATCACAAAACCAACATGTATTACATGTTTATATCATTACACAGTTTAAACTTTAACATTCCCAAAATCCCAACACAAGAGGTACTTTCCAAATATTTACAAGATACATCAATCTAGATTTGTCGTTGATACACACAAAAGAACTTATACAATATCAACTTATTAATTACGAAAGATTTGCCCCAAAATCTTCTAGCTTTCCACTGCCTCAACCAAATTCTAGATTTTCAGAACATAACAAGCTACCCTGAAAAATTTATATAGCAACGGGGTGAGCATAAAGAGCTCAGCAAGCGACTAACATATCCATGGCGATAGGAGAAGTTCAAGCAGGCTTAGTATCAAGATAACAAAAGCAGAAATACAAGTGTTCATTTGAAGTCATCTCATTTGATATAAAATCACAAAGGTTTACCTCGTTCAAAAACAGGCATTAGACATAACAATAGGAGAAAAGAAATTGGAGCATATCATTGGCATAAGGAGCATATCGATGACATATAATAATTTCAAGGCATAACAAAGACGTAAGGAGCATTTTGGATATCTATGGCATATGAAACAGTTCGGAACATATCAATGGTGAATGAAATGCTTCAGAACGTATCAATGGCATATGGAAATATTTCGGAAGCATAAGAAGCATTTCAGAACATATCAAAGAACAAATATGAAATAGAAGCTCAAACGTCGTACTCTAGCATAGTGCATGTGAGGATTAACTCAGTGGTGGCTCCACGCCGTGATGAGTTCTCGACTCCATCCACGGGTAGCCCTTTCCTACTCGAGCCCTCTCACCCTGCCCAAGTGCTAGGTCGGCTCTGAATTTTATATCAAACAGATAGAAGGTGAAGTGGGATCATAACATAATATGGTCCATCCATTTCTGGATGACCACCAAGCATAAGTCTCCCACGTCTGGGAGCTCCATCCACCCACGTCTGAGTGAAGTCAATGGGGTCGGCAGAGCAATCGCGGGCTCTAAGCATAACTCCCTTTACCATTTCTGGCAAAGGTTCACAATATCCCACAAGACACCAGAGTACAAAAGGGTAGTATGAACAATAACATTGACACATATCAGAAGCACATGCGGAACAACGAAATGTACATATGCCTTTCGAGTCAATACGATACAAACAGAATCTTTCACAAATGTATTCAGATTTAAAAGGAAACAAAAGCAGGAGTATACAAGGATTTCAAGAAATCACATATGGCTCAATTGAAATAAGAAAGTTAGATGAATTCAATATCCAAAGAAATGAAACTGGAAGAGGCACATATCGAAAGCAAATGCGGAACAATGGGATGCATGTGCCGAATCATTACGCTGAAAACATGAACTTTAGATGATAGCTGTAGACAAATAAATAAAGGACAAAAGTATACAGGAATTTAAGGTAATAATGTAAAGCTTAACTGAAGAGTGTTTGCCGAAATCGATTTCCAAAGAGAAGAAACAAGGAGAGCCGAAATCGACCAAAGCTCGATTCTGGCAGAATTTGATAGGGACATTGTATGAACTATTTAGATAACCAATTATGTTCCAATTTATGCAAAATATATGTCATTAGAAAGCTTTATCAATCTAATTTTAGGCAAATTAAGTTTGACAAGAATTGGAATTTACAACAGGGAGTTACAGATAATTTCATAGCCAAAGGTCTGAAAATATTTGCTCTGTTTTACTGAATCCATTGGGTCGATGAAAGCAGATGTTTTAGTTAGCAATTATACTCCGAAAATTTCAGTTCAGGTATATAAAGAAAGAATTTTGAGTCTAGCTTCGAATAAATCATACTTTGTATGAATCTGAGTTCACAGCAGAAAGTTATAAGTAGTTAAGCAACAAGAGGTCAGAAATTTCAGTCTCTATTTTGCAGAATCTGTAGGGTTAATTGAAACAGAAGTCTTAGTAGGCATTTAAACTCCAAATCATTCAATCTTAGTGTCAAAATAAAGATATTTGAGTCTACTTTCAAATGGGATAGGTTTTACCTAAATCAGAGCTTAGTGCTAAAAGTTAGATCGAAAACAATATACAGAAGTCAGATTACCGAAAAATTTCAGATTCATGGCTTTGTATCAAAAGGAAAGAACGGTTTGGTACTAAGCTGAAATCTTTTGCATTATGAAGAATTAAAAGGAAAACAGAGATTAGGAATTCTGTAGGAAGATATTTGAACACTTGCCTTAAGCAAATTTGATTCTCAAATGGGGGGAGTTGTTGCAAAACCTCAATCAAAGCTTCTTCTTCAATTCCTCTTCTTCTTCTCCTTCTTCCCTTCTCTTCTCTTCTTAACTCACGTTGGCTGCAGTATCTGAAGGTTACATTTAGTTTCTCCTTTAATCTCTTATTTAATTACATTTTGGTTAACACAAGGGTTGCAAAGTTACAAGGTGGCAAGCATGCATGAAAAATGCTAGGTGTCATCCTTAGAGCAAACTTAGGTGGCACCATTAGGTTAGCTAGTGACACATGTCCACTATTTTTATTATTTAACTTAAATCTGAATCTTTAATAAATTATATCAAACTTCTAATATTTACTCTTAGGTCCCTAGCCATAAATATTTAATCATTTATTATTTAATAAAAAAATTATTAAATAATCCTCATATTTACAAACAAGCATTTACTATTTTTATTTTTATTTTTAAATGGGGGATGTTACACTCTCCCCTCCTTAAAATAAAATTTAGTCCTCTAAATTTGTCATACCTTTTTCGACGAAAAGATGTAGATAAACTTTCTTCATTTCTTCCTCTAGCACCCAGGTCGTTTCATTTGTAGAATGATGCTTCCAAATTACTTTAACCAGAGCAATGATTCTATTTCTTAAGATCTTCTCTGTTTTATCAATAATCTAAATGGGTTCTTCCTTGTAAAATAAGTCTTTCTCAATCACAATCGGCTCATACTCAATGCAATGAGAGGGATCAGGTATATACTTTCTGAGCATTGACACATGAAATATATCATGAATATGACACATCGATGGTGGTAAGGCAACCTTGTAAGCGACAGAACCAACCCTCTCAAAAATCTCAAAAGGTCCAATAAATCTTTTGTGGTGACTTCCCTTTTCAAATCGATTATGTCTTGACCCTCTTATTATCACATTCTGATTCATTTCTAATTTTTTTTTTTTTTTTTTTTTTTTTTTTTGCTACCAATGTATTAGGTTCACCATGCTTCT
This sequence comes from Musa acuminata AAA Group, assembly GCF_036884655.1. Classification (NCBI taxonomy): domain Eukaryota; kingdom Viridiplantae; phylum Streptophyta; class Magnoliopsida; order Zingiberales; family Musaceae; genus Musa; species Musa acuminata. The sequence continues at coordinate 16,095,002 of NC_088352.1, read as the reverse complement.
ACTGAGCCACTCTGATTTAATATCCCCGATCAACTCTTTTATCGCACTTAATTAATCAAAAGTAGATGAAGTAGGAGGACTAAATGTCCTCGTCATCCTAGATTCCTAAAATGCATCAAAGAAAATTTTCACCAATCACTATAGTTCACCATACCTCAATATATTTTCCACGTCAACATATCAAATATTTCGGTGATCCTCAAACCATGCTCTGATACCATAACTGTCACGCCCAGCTGAATTTTTTTTTCTTTTGTATTATAATTCAACAACAATTCATTCCAGGATCCGTTCACACATTTGAGGATACTGAGAAAACATTCAGGTCATTCATATCTATAATTTTCCAATTCATAAAACCTGTGCAGTTTATAATCATAGTATAATATCACTTAATGATTCACAAAATCCAAAGCCAACTCAACTAAACCATAACCACATCATAAATCCATAAGCGTAGCAATCTATACAATCACAAAACCAACATGTATTACATGTTTATATCATTACACAGTTTAAACTTTAACATTCCCAAAATCCCAACACAAGAGGTACTTTCCAAATATTTACAAGATACATCAATCTAGATTTGTCGTTGATACACACAAAAGAACTTATACAATATCAACTTATTAATTACGAAAGATTTGCCCCAAAATCTACTAGCTTTCCACTGCCTCAACCCAATTCTAGATTTTCAGAACAGAACAAGCTACCCTGAAAAATTTATATAGCAACGGGGTGAGCATAAAGAGCTCAGCAAGCGACTAACATATCCATGGCGATAGGAGAAGTTCAAGCAGGCTTAGTATCAAGATAACAAAAGCAGAAATACAAGTGTTCATTTGAAGTCATCTCATTTGATATAAAATCATAAAGGTTTACCTCGTTCAAAAACAGGCATTAGACATAACAATAGGAGAAAAGAAATTGGAGCATATCATTGGCATAAGGAGCATATCGATGACATATAATAATTTCAAGGCATAACAAAGACGTAAGGAGCATTTTGGATATCTATGGCATATGAAACAGTTCGGAACATATCAATGGTGAATGAAATGCTTCAGAACGTATCAATGGCATATGGAAATTTTTCGGAAGCATAAGAAGCATTTCAGAACATATCAAAGAACAAATATGAAATAGAAGCTCAAACGTCGTACTCTAGCATAGTGCATGTGAGGATTAACTCAGTGGTGGCTCCACGCCGTGATGAGTTCTCGACTCCATCCACGGGTAGCCCTTTCCTACTCGAGCCCTCTCACCCTGCCCAAGTGCTAGGTCGGCTCTGAATTTTATATCAAACAGATAGAAGGTGAAGTGGGATCATAACATAATATGGTCCATCCATTTCTGGATGACCACCAAGCATAAGTCTCCCACGTCTGGGAGCTCCATCCACCCACGTCTGAGTGAAGTCAATGGGGCCGGCAGAGCAATCGCGGGCTCTAAGCATAACTCCCTTTACCATTTCTGGCAAAGGTTCACAATATCCCACAAGACACCAGAGTACAAAAGGGTAGTATGAACAATAACATTGACACATATCAGAAGCACATGCGGAACAACGAAATGTACATATGCCTTTCGAGTCAATACGATACAAACAGAATCTTTCACAAATGTATTCAGATTTAAAAGGAAACAAAAGCAGGAGTATACAAGGATTTCAAGAAATCACATATGGCTCAATTGAAATAAGAAAGTTAGATGAATTCAATATCCAAAGAAATGAAACTGGAAGAGGCACATATCGAAAGCAAATGCGGAACAATGGGATGCATGTGCCGAATCATTACGCTGAAAACATGAACTTTAGATGATAGCTGTAGACAAATAAATAAAGGACAAAAGTATACAAGAATTTAAGGTAATAATGTAAAGCTTAACTAAAGAGTGTTTGCCGAAATCGATTTCCAAAGAGAAGAAACAAGGAGAGCCGAAATCGACCAAAGCTCGATTCTGGCAGAATTTGATAGGGACATTGTATGAACTATTTAGATAACCAATTATGCTCCAATTTATGCAAAATATGTGGCATTAGAAAGCTTTAAAAATCTAATTTTAGGCAAATTAAGTTTGACAAGAATTGGAATTTACAACAGGGAGTTACAGATAATTTCATAGCCAAAGGTCTGAAAATATTTGCTCTGTTTTACTGAATCCATTGGGTCGATGAAAGCAGATGTTTGAGTTAGCAATTATAATCCGAAAATTTCAATTCAAGTATATAAAGAAAGAATTTTGAGTCTAGCTTCGAATAAATCATACTTTGTATGAATCTGAGTTCACAGCAGAATGTTATAAGTAGTTAAGCAACAAGAGGTCAGAAATTTCAGTCTCTATTTTGCAGAATCTGTAGGGTTAATTGAAACAGAAGTCTTAGTAGGCATTTAAACTCCAAATCATTCAATCTTAGTGTCAAAATAAAGATATTTGAGTCTACTTTCAAATGGAATAGGTTTTACCTAAATCAGAGCTTAGTGCTAAAAGTTAGATCGAAAACAATATACAGAAGTCAGATTACCGAAAAATTTCAGATTCATGGCTTTGTATCAAAAGGAAAGAACGGTTTGGTACTAAGCTGAAATCTTTTGCATTATGAAGAATTAAAAGGAAAACAGAGATTAGGAATTCTGTAGGAAGATATTAGAACACTTGCCTTAAGCAAATTTGATTCTCAAATGGGGGGAGTTGTTGCAAAACCTCAATCAAAGCTTCTTCTTCAATTCCTCTTCTTCTTCTCCTTCTTCCCTTCTCTTCTCTTCTTAACTCACGTTGGCTGCAGTATCTGAAGGTTACATTTAGTTTCTCCTTTAATCTCTTATTTAATTACATTTTGGTTAACACAAGGGTTGCAAAGTTACAAGGTGGCAAGCATGCATGAAAAATGCTAGGTGTCATCCTTAGAGCAAACTTAGGTGGCACCATTAGGTTAGCTAGTGACACATGTCCACTATTTTTATTATTTAACTTAAATCTGAATCTTTAATAAATTATATCAAACTTCTAATATTTACTCTTAGGTCCCTAGCCATAAATATTTAATCATTTATTATTTAATAAAAAAATTATTAAATAATCCTCATATTTACAAACAAGCATTTACTATTTTTATTTTTATTTTTAAATGGGGGATGTTACACTCTCCCCTCCTTAAAATAAAATTTAGTCCTCTAAATTTGTCATACCTCTTTCGACGAAAAGATGTGGATAAACTTTCTTCATTTCTTCCTCTAGCTCCCAGGTCGTTTCATTTGTAGAATGATGCTTCCAAATTACTTTAACCAGAGCAATGATTCTATTTCTTAAGATCTTCTCTTTTTTATCAATAATCTAAATGGGTTCTTCCTTGTAAAATAAGTCTTTCTCAATCACAATCGGCTCATACTCAATGCAATGAGAGGGATCAGGTATATACTTTCTGAGCATTGACAAATGAAATATATCATGAATATGACACATCGATGGTGGTAAGGCAACCTTGTAAGCGACAGAACCAACCCTCTCAAAAATCTCAAAAGGTCCAATAAATCTTTTGTGGTGACTTCCCTTTTCAAATCGATTATGTCTTGACCCTCTTATTATCACATTCTGATTCATTTCTAATTTTTTTTTTTTTTTTTTTTTTTTTTTGCTACCAATGTATTAGGTTCACCATGCTTCTACTGAGCCACTCTGATTTAATATCCCCGATCAACTCCTTTATCGCACTTAATTAATCAAAAGTAGATGAAGTAGGAGGACTAAATGTCCTCGTCATCCTAGATTCCTAAAATGCATCAAAGAAAATTTTCACCAATCACTATAGTTCACCATACCTCAATATATTTTCCACGTCAACATATCAAATATTTCAGTGATCCTCAAACCATGCTCTGATACCATAACTGTCACACCCAGCTGAATTTTTTTTTCTTTTGTATTATAATTCAACAACAATTCATTCCAGGATCCGTTCACACATTTGAGGATACTGAGAAAACATTCAGGTCATTCATATCTATAATTTTCCAATTCATAAAACCTGTGCAGTTTATAATCATAGTATAATATCACTTAATGATTCACAAAATCCAAAGCCAACTCAACTAAACCATAACCACATCATAAATCCATAAGCGTAGCAATCTATACAATCACAAAACCAACATGTATTACATGTTTATATCATTACACAGTTTAAACTTTAACATTCCCAAAATCCCAACACAAGAGGTACTTTCCAAATATTTACAAGATACATCAATCTAGATTTGTCGTTGATACACACAAAAGAACTTATACAATATCAACTTATTAATTACGAAAGATTTGCCCCAAAATCTACTAGCTTTCCACTGCCTCAACCCAATTCTAGATTTTCAGAACATAACAAGCTACCCTGAAAAATTTATATAGCAACGGGGTGAGCATAAAGAGCTCAGCAAGCGACTAACATATCCATGGCGATAGGAGAAGTTCAAGCAGGCTTAGTATCAAGATAACAAAAGCAGAAATACAAGTGTTCATTTGAAGTCATCTCATTTGATATAAAATCATAAAGGTTTACCTCGTTCAAAAACAGGCATTAGACATAACAATAGGAGAAAAGAAATTGGAGCATATCATTGGCATAAGGAGCATATCGATGACATATAATAATTTCAAGGCATAACAAAGACGTAAGGAGCATTTTGGATATCTATGGCATATGAAACAGTTCGGAACATATCAATGGTGAATGAAATGCTTCAGAACGTATCAATGGCATATGGAAATATTTCGGAAGCATAAGAAGCATTTCAGAACATATCAAAGAACAAATATGAAATAGAAGCTCAAATGTCGTACTCTAGCATAGTGCATGTGAGGATTAACTCAGTGGTGGCTCCACGCCGTGATGAGTTCTCGACTCCATCCACGGGTAGCCCTTTCCTACTCGAGCCCTCTCACCCTGCCCAAGTGCTAGGTCGGCTCTGAATTTTATATCAAACAGATAGAAGGTGAAGTGGGATCATAACATAATATGGTCCATCCATTTCTGGATGACCACCAAGCATAAGTCTCCCACGTCTGGGAGCTCCATCCACCCACGTCTGAGTGAAGTCAATGGGGCCGGCAGAGCAATCGCGGGCTCTAAGCATAACTCCCTTTACCATTTCTGGCAAAGGTTCACAATATCCCACAAGACACCAGAGTACAAAAGGGTAGTATGAACAATAACATTGACACATATCAGAAGCACATGCGGAACAACGAAATGTACATATGCCTTTCGAGTCAATATGATACAAACAGAATCTTTCACAAATGTATTCAGATTTAAAAGGAAACAAAAGCAGGAGTATACAAGGATTTCAAGAAATCACATATGGCTCAATTGAAATAAGAAAGTTAGATGAATTCAATATCCAAAGAAATGAAACTGGAAGAGGCACATATCGAAAGCAAATGCGGAACAATGGGATGCATGTGCCGAATCATTACGCTGAAAACATGAACTTTAGATGATAGCTGTAGACAAATAAATAAAGGACAAAAGTATACAAGAATTTAAGGTAATAATGTAAAGCTTAACTAAAGAGTGTTTGCCGAAATCGATTTCCAAAGAGAAGAAACAAGGAGAGCCGAAATCGACCAAAGCTCGATTCTGGCAGAATTTGATAGGGACATTGTATGAACTATTTAGATAACCAATTATGTTCCAATTTATGCAAAATATGTGTCATTAGAAAGCTTTAAAAATCTAATTTTAGGAAAATTAAGTTTGACAAGAATTGGAATTTACAACAGGGAGTTACAGATAATTTCATAGCCAAAGGTCTGAAAATATTTGCTCTGTTTTACTGAATCCATTGGGTCGATGAAAGCAGATGTTTGAGTTAGCAATTATAATCCGAAAATTTCAATTCAGGTATATAAAGAAAGAATTTTGAGTCTAGCTTCGAATAAATCATACTTTGTATGAATCTGAGTTCACAGCAGAAAGTTATAAGTAGTTAAGCAACAAGAGGTCAGAAATTTCAGTCTCTATTTTGCAGAATCTGTAGGGTTAATTGAAACAGAAGTCTTAGTAGGCATTTAAACTCCAAATCATTCAATCTTAGTGTCAAAATAAAGATATTTGAGTCTACTTTCAAATGGAATAGGTTTTACCTAAATCAGAGCTTAGTGCTAAAAGTTAGATCGAAAACAATATACAGAAGTCAGATTACCGAAAAATTTCAGATTCATGGCTTTGTATCAAAAGGAAAGAACGGTTTGGTACTAAGCTGAAATCTTTTGCATTATGAAGAATTAAAAGGAAAACAGAGATTAGGAATTCTGTAGGAAGAGATTAGAACACTTGCCTTAAGAAAATTTGATTCCCAAATGGGGGGAGTTGATGCAAAACCTCAATCAAAGCTTCTTCTTCAATTCCTCTTCTTCTTCTCCTTCTTCCCTTCTCTTCTCTTCTTAACTCACGTTGGCTGCAGTATCTGAAGGTTACATTTAGTTTCTCCTTTAATCTCTTATTTAATTACATTTTGGTTAACACAAGGGTTGCAAAGTTACAAGGTGGCAAGCATGCATGAAAAATGCTAGGTGTCATCCTTAGAGCAAACTTAGGTGGCACCATTAGGTTAGCTAGTGACACATGTCCACTATTTTTATTATTTAACTTAAATCTGAATCTTTAATAAATTATATCAAACTTCTAATATTTACTCTTAGGTCCCTAGCCATAAATATTTAATCATTTATTATTTAATAAAAAAATTATTAAATAATCCTCATATTTACAAACAAGCATTTACTATTTTTTTTTTTTTTTTAAATGGGGGATGTTACAGCATCAAAGAAAATTTTCACCAATCACTATAGTTCATTAGACCTCAATATATTTTGCACATCAACATATCAAATATTTCAGTAATCCTCAAACCATGCTCTGATACCACCTCTGTCACGCCCCTCAAAATATCCATAATTTTTAAAATTTTCATCACTGACCAATCCAGGATCCGAACTAACGTTTGAGGACACTGAAAAACATTCAATCAAATTCACATCCATAAAACCTGTGCAGTTTATAATCATATATCACATCACTCGATAATTCACATTTATTGCAACCCAAGCCAACTTGACAAACATGAACAACACTTATAAATCCACAAGCTAAATAAATTATACAATCAGAACTCCAACTATTCACCACAAGTTCACATCATCATAAATTACTCTTAAACATTTCGAAATTCCAAATAAGAGAGATCTTCTAACACTTTTACACAGTATATCCATTTCGATTCATCAACAACATTTCATTACATACAAAATATGCTTATACAACAATAACATAACAACCAACAAGACTTGCCCATAATTCTGAATAGCTATCCACTGCCTCAGCCCAAATCAAACATCTCGAAGAGTGACACGCTGACCTGAAAGATTTATATAACAACGGAGTGAGCCAAAAACGACTCAGCAAGTGACAAAACATATTCAGAACAAAAGGAACGGTTTCAAACGAATAAGGTATCATAATGTAAGGCAGAATACAAAAATTCTCAAGGATACCATCTCATTAGATACAAAATCATATGTATCAGGTCATTCAAAACATATTTGATTCATAACAAATGGAGCATAGAGTAATTGGAGCATATCAAAGGCAGATAGGACAATTCAGAACATATCAGTTCATAGCAGATGGAGCACAAAGTAATTGGAGCATATCAATGGCAAATAGGACAATTCAGAACATATCAATTCATAGCAAATGGAGCACAGAGTAATTGGATCATATCAATGGCGTATGAAATGTTCCGGAGCATATCAACGACATATGGAATATTTCGAAACATATCAACAGTGGATGAAACATTTCAGAGCATATCAATAACAAATACCGTACAGAAGCTCAAACGTCGTCTTTGACGTTGCAAACATATCAATCTTATCCAAAGCATGTACAGAAACACATAACCAAAGCTCTGGATATCATATCAAACATACAGAAGGTGTAGTGGGATCTCAATCAGAATGTGATTCATCCATTTCTGAATGACCACTTGACAAAAGTCTCCCACGTCTGGGAGCTCCATCCACCCACGTCTAGGTGAAGTCAAAGGGGGCCGGCAGAGCATCGCAGGCTCTAATCACATACCCACATAGCGGGCAACAAGCGCATACCCTTTACCATTTCTGGCAAAGGTCCAGAATATCCCACATAACGGGACCCCACATAGCGGGCAAATAGCGCATACCCTTTACCATTTCTGGCAATGGTCCATACAATCCCACACAATAGAGTACAAGAGGGTAGTTTCAACAATAAGTAGCATATATCGGAAGCACACGCGGAACAACGAAACGTGCATGTGCCTTTTCGAGACAATACGAAACAAAGAACAAATCTCTCACAAATGTATTCAGATTTGGAATGAAATGAAAACAAGAGTATACAGGGAATCCAAGCAATCATATTTAGCTCAATTCCAATAAGAAGGTTAGACGAATTCAAATATCCAAAGGAAATGAAACTAGAATAGGCACACATCGAAAGCAAATGCGGAATCATGGGTTATACATATGCCTATAGAAGTCAATACGATATAGCATAAACGTTACACAATAGTTTTCAAGAATGCAAATAACTTTAAGGACAAGAGCATACAAGAATTCAGAGCAGTATTATAAAGCTCATTTGAATAAGAAAGCTAAAGGATATCAATTTCCAAAGGAATGAAACCAAAATATTAGAAATCGTCCAAAGCTCGATTTCTGGCAGAATACAAGAGGCACATTAAACAAATGATTCAAACTATCAATCGTGCTCCAATTGACTCAGAAATATATCATTGGATTATACTTTCAGATAAGACAGGCTTCATATGAATTGAACTGTCCAATAGAGAGAGTTACAAATAATTTGGTAAACAAGGGTCGTAGAACAAAATCTCTGTTTGGCAGAATTCATAATGTCAGATTCAACAGATAACTAGGCAGGTGTTTGGATTCCAAATCTTTCAATCCATATATCAAAAGAAAGATCTATGAGTCTGGTTTCCAATGAAATAAGCTTTGAGTAAATCAATGTTTGCAACAGGGACTTATAAGCAGTTCAGTATCGAAAGGTCAGAAATTACGATCCCTGTTTTGCAGAATATGTAGGCTCATTTGAAACAGAAGTTTGGGTAGACAAACTTACTCTGAATTCTTAAAATAAGCTATCAAAACAAAGGTTTATGAGTCTATCTTCTGATCCAATAAGTTTTGTCCAAATCAGAGGTCAATACATGAAGTTATAGCCATAACAAAGTAGAAGGGTCAGAATATCAGAAGTTGCATAGATTCGGATTGATATGTCTAAACAAGAGATATATCAAATGCAAGGCTAGAACAATTCAAGTTCCACATATTCAAATCAAATGTAGAGATCAAATTACAGTAAGGAAGGATCAGGATACTTGCAATAGGAAAGATTAGAACAATTACAGGAGGAACGAATCGGGAACTCGCAATAAGAAATATCAAGCAATTATAGGAGAAACGATCAGGGAACTTGCAATAAGAAATATCAAAGCAATTATAGGAGAAACGATCAGGGAACTTGCAATAAGAAATATCAAAGCAATCATAGGAGAAACGATCAGAGAACTTGCAATAAGAAATATCAAAGCAATTATAGGAGAAACGATCAGAGAACTTGCAATAAGAAACATCAAAGCAATTATAGGAGAAACGATCAGGGAACTTGCCTTTCAAAGATTTCGATCCGAAGATCCAAAGAAGGTGCTAGCCCAAATCCTTCTACTTTTCCTCCGTGTCCTCTCTCTATTTCATTTTGTGCTCCCGTTTTCTTCCTTTCTTCGCAACTACACCACGTGTCGAACATCGAGGCACAGTCACCTGCTCTCTCTTACTCTCATTCCTTCTTTTTCTTTCCCAAACGTAGCTGCCACAGCCGTCGCCGCTACCGCTGGCACAATCGCAGCCCCTTCCACCGCACTACCTTCCTTCCTCCCTTCTCTCGTAGACAATAACTGCTGCATACGCAGTCGCTGCCACTGCGTCCACAATCCCGTCCGCAGCCCCTTTTTCCCCCTTTCTTTTCTTTCCCAGCTGCAACTGCCACAGTCGCAGTCGCAGTCGCAACCATGGCCGCAGCCACCACAACCGCAGCCTCTTCTTCCTCCGCTACTCTATTTCCTCTCCTTCTTCTCTTCCAACTGCAGCTGCCACTGCCGCAGCTGCCACCCCTTCTCCTCTTCCTCTCCTCCCCTTTCTCTTCTTCTTCCTTTCCTTCTCTTCTTTCCCAGCTGCATTGCTGCAGTCGCAGCCTCTTCTTCCTCCCCTGCACATCTTCCTCTCCTTCCCTCTTCCAACTGCAGCTGCCATCGCAGCAGCCACAGCCCCTTCTCTCCCCCTTCTCTTCTTCCTCCCCTTCCCTTCTTCCTTCCTCTTCCTCTTTCCCTGCCACAGCTGCAGCTGCCACAGCCGCAACCGCAGCTACTTCTTTCCCATCTCCTCTTCCTCCTCCTTCCTTTCTTCTTCTTCTCTTCTTCTCCTTCCTCCCCTTCTTCTCCCCGACGAACAGCTCCTCCTTTCCTCTGTTTCCTCCTGCAGGAAACAGAGGTGCCGCCTCTTCACCTGCTTCTACTTCTTCTCTTCTTCCTCACCATCTCTTCCTCTCCTTCTCTTCCAGCTGCAGCTTCCACTGCCGCAGCCGCAACTCCTCCTTCCCCTTCTCTTCTTCTCCTCTTCTTCTTCCCTCCTCCTCCCCGGCGTCACACACACCCTCTCCTCTGTTTCCTCTGCAGGAAACAGAGGTATCACAACCTCTTCTCCTGCTTCCTCTTCTTCTTCTCTTCCTCTTCTCCTTCCTCTCCTCTTCGAACGCCCCACACCTCACCTCTATTTCCACCTGCTGGAAACAGAGGTGCTGCAGCCCTAGCTGCTACCACCTCTCGCTCCTCTCCCTCTTCCCTCTCTTTTCCCTCTTCTTCTCCTTCTCTTCTTCTCCTCTTCCCTTTTCCTCCCCAACGCCACACACCTCCTCGCTGCAGCCCTGCTGCAGCTATCCTCCTCTCTTTTTCTTCTTCTTCTTCTTCTTCTTCTCTTCTCCTCCCCAACGCCCCACACATACTCTCCTCTGTTTCCACCTGCGGGAAACAGAGGTGCAGCAGCCCTAGCTGCTGCTGCTGCCTCTCCCTCTCCTCTCCATCTTCCCTCTCTTCTTCTTCTTCTTTTCTTCTCTTCTCCCTCTTCCTCCTCTCTTCTTTTCCCTCTTCTTCTTCTTTCTTCTCTCCTCACGCCGCACCGCTCCTCTCTGTTTCTCGAAGAAACAGAGTGCGTGGGAGGCGGTGGGATAAAACCGAAATTTTCGGTTTTCTTTATTTTCTTTTCATTTTGCAACTTAGCAGTTTAGTCCTTGAAATTTTTATATTTACATATAGGTCCTCAAATTTACATATAGTTTCTTATTAATAATTTTCAAAAGTGAGGGATATTACAATTCTATACCAAGCACTGCCTCATAGTCATCGATTGGTAGGGGGAAGAAATCGGTGATAATTTCTTGGTCTTGTAGTAATAGTTTCACCTGCGGGCATCTTTGGTCGCACTTTAGGATTTTGCTGTCGGCATCCTTTACATCGAACTTGCTGCAACCTTCAATATGAAGTGCCATCCGAGCAGCAACCTGACTATTCAGGAAGTTATTAGTGCTACCCGTGTTGATGAGAACAGTGATCGGCTGTTGTTTGAGAAGGCCTCCAACTTTCATCGTTTGCGGATTTGAGTAACCGGCTAGTGCGTTTACCGTAATGTTGGTCGGCTGTGGCTCTTCTTCTATACCTTCTTCTTCATGTTCAAGGCTCTCTTCTAGATATTCAATGACCTTTTCTTCTACTGGTTCAATCATAAGAAGTCTAACTTTTTTACAGCGATGCTCGCGGCTCCACGGCTCATCGCAATGCCAACATAACCCCTTAGCAGATCGCTCCTGAAGTTCTTCTCTTGTTAACCTTTTCAGTATAGGGACTCGGTTGATAGTGGGGGGGCTGAGGGCTTTAGTATTGTAGGTCGTGGAGTGATCCTAGTCCTCCGGGCTTCATGGTTCTATCGCTCCTCTTGAAGTCATGCGAAAGAGATGGCTGCCATAAGCGTGTATGGTTGTCGCACCTTAACTTCTCCCCGGATCTCCGGCTTTAGGCCCTCAATAAAAGTCCCCAATAACTTTTTTTCAGATCAATCACGAGTTTGATTAGATAACCTTTCAAACCTGGTTTGGTACTCCTGAATGGTGGAGGTTTGTCGGATCTTTGCTAGTTGTCCGTCAATGTTCTCGTAATAAGTTGGTCCGAAGCGGATCAGTAGTCCTTCTTTGAATTGTCGCCATGAAAGGGCTCCACAAGTGTGTTCAAACCAGTCAAACCATTATATGGCATCCCCTTCAAGATGTATAGCTGCAATTTCTACCATGGATGCATCCGTAGTTTTATGGTACCGAAAATATCGCTCCGCGCACGAGATCCAACCAATTGGGTCTCCTTCTTCCCATCTAGGGAAGTCCACTCTCATTAGCGAATAGTTGGGGTCGATCATAGAGCCTCCCCTCTCTTGGAAGTCATCTCTTTGGGCATGATGTGATTGGTTAGAGCTCTCTCCTTGATGTGATTTCTTCAGGCTTGGTGGTCAGCCCAAACTGAATTCGGTAAGGAGAGTCCGAATCTTATCCTCCATTCGTGCCTCAAAGGCTTCAAATTTAGCATTGATTGCCTCCTCAGATGCCATAGTATATGACTCCAAATCTGTGATGTTAAGATCTCTCTTTTGTTGATGGGTTAAAGGCATGTATAGGTTTGATAGAAATTAGTGAAAGTTTGCTGCAGAATTGTGTTGTCTTATAAGAGCAGAATTATCGTCGAAGAAACAGCGGTTTTTCGACGAAATCTCCACAAAAAATTTGAGAGATTTGAGGAGAGAGTTGACAGCAATATCTCAGTTTATATGATAGCAAGGATGTCCATCAAGAAAATTTCGACAATAACAGCAAGAAAATTGGTGTAAGTTGCGATAGCAGAATTCTTGTCGAAATATTTCAGCAACTTACGATGAAAATTTGCAGCAATATAGAAACGAAAATTTTTTATTTTTTTGGATTTTCGGATAGGGATAAATAAATTGCAGCAGCAGTAAGGTAGGAAACCAGAACCTGTTGCAATTCACGGGGAGATCAAAGGATGATCTGCGGTGGTGGAGATGATGGTGGAATTCGGTGACGATCTTTTAAGCAATTGTGGGAATTGCTTTGGATGGTTGTGGAAGGGTAGTGAGATGCCGAGAACGCTGCTCTAATACGAGGTGTTAGAACCCTTGCAGATTCTAAACTTGGGGTTGATCTCTTTAGGTGATCGGCCTCCTTGGAACACTATAGGGGTTCCTCCCTCCAAATTGCTGCTCAAAGGCTGTAGAAAAGATTCATCTATTGCTTAAGAAAAGAGAAGGAATACATGGCTATTTATAGGGTTTCTAAACCCTAACTCCTAATAGGACTCCTACTTAAGACTCTTACTTCTAACCAACTCCTAATATTACTCCTACTCAAGACTCCTATTCTCTTACAACTCCTAATTCTTCTCTTAAGAAAAAACCTTCTAACATAATGTCCCTTTCAATTAGGACTCTCCTAGTTAGAGTCCTAACAGACTGTCCCTCTCAATTAGGACTCTCCTAACTAGAGTCCTAACAGAATGTCCCTCTCAATTATGACTCTCATAGCTAGAGTCCTAACAGTTGGTCATAGAACTTCCCCTCTCTTGGAAATCATATCTTCGGGCTTGGTGTGATTGGGCAAAGCTCTCTCTTTGATGTGATTTCTTCGGGTTTAGTGGTCGGCCCAATATGAGTTTGGTAAAGAGCATCCGAATCTTATCCTCTATTCGCACCTCGAAGGCTTCAAATTTAGCATTGATTACCTCCTCAGATGCCATAGTATATGCCGTCAAATCTGTGATGTTAAGATCTCTCTTTTGTTGTTGGGTTAATGACATGTATTGGTTGAGAGAAGTGATGGTCAAAAGGGTTGGTGGATTGGTGGATGTAGGTTACGGTTTAGGATTGTTTTGTGGCTATTTTGGGTGTAGTTTGAGGGTGTGGTTGGTGGAGTTTTAGGGCTGTGGATGAATGTTTTGGATCTGTGGCAGATGATAGCAAAGGTTTGATAGAAATCAGCGGAAGTTGTCGCAAGTATGTGCTGTCTTGTAAGAGTAGAATTATCGTCGAAGAATCAACGGTTTCTCGACGTAATTTCTACCAAAAACTTGAGAGAATTGAGGAGGGAATTGATAGAAAAATCACAATTTATATGAAAACAAGGATATATAATTTAATCAAGAAAATTTCGGCAGTATAACAGCAAGGAAATTGGTGCAAGTTGCGATTACAGAATTCTCATCGAAAAATTTCAGCGGGTTACGATGAAAATTTGCAGCAACATAAAATCGTTTTTAGAGATGAATTTCTTAATAGATCAATCTTAGATGGAAGGCAAGATGATCTATGAAGTGTATAAGAAATTTCATTCAAAAAAGATTGCAAATAGATGGGTTAAGTCAACAATATGCGGCTGAAATTTTCTGCAGCACAGATTTTTATGTATAGCAGATTGGACGTAAAAGATCAGTTATTTATGTTGAGAATTTTTTGATGAAACCAAAGGGAAATCCACTGTTAGGAAGTGTCAAAGCTATCATAAAAATTTCGTAGAGATTTGGATAGAAAAAACATAGTATCAAGATAAAAAAATAGTGCTATATGGCGGAAATTTTATAGTGCAGATTTTCAAGTATAGTAGATTAGATGTAAAATATCAATAGTTTATATTGAGATTTTTTTGACAAAACCAAAGGAAAATCTACTATTATGAAGTTTCAAAGATGTCATAAAAGATTCGTAGAGATTTGGATAGAAAAAACACAGTAGCAAGATCAAACATACGGTGCTATACGGTTAGAATTCTGCAATGTATTTTTCGTAGTAGAAATGAAAACTTGATGACGAAAAGTTTATGCAGAAATATAGGAATAGTTTTTTTTTTGAGATTTTCAAATAAGGATTACTAAATTGCAGCAGTAGGAAGGTAGAAAGCCAGAACCTGTTGCAATTCACGGGGAGATCAAAGGATGATCCGTGGTGGTGGAGATGACGACAGAATTTGGTGACGATCTTTTAAGCAATTATGGGAATTGCTTTGAGCGGTTGTGGAGGGTTGATGGATGGCTATGGAAGGGCAGCGAGATGCCAAGAACGCTGCTCTGATACCAGTTGTTAGAACCTTTGCATATTCTAAACTTGGTGTTGATCTCTTTAGGGGATCGGCCTCCTTGGAACTCTACAGGGGTTCCTCCATCCAAGTTCCTGCTCAAAGGCTGCAGAAAAGATTCATCTATTGCTTGTGAAAAGAGGTGGAATACATGACTATTTATAGGGCTTCTAAACCCTAACCCCTAATAGGACTCTTACTTAAGACTCCTACTTCTAACCAACTCCTAATAGGACTCCTACTAAAGACACCTACTTCTAGCCAACTCCTAATAGGACTCCTACTCAAGACTCCTATTCCTTTACAACTCCTTATTCTTCTCTAAGAAATAACCTCCTAACCCTAGCCGGCCACTTCATCTCTTTAATAGGGGTCGGCTTAGGTAGATTTTACATGAATGTCCCTTTCAATTAGGACTCTCCTAGCTAGAGTCCTAGCAGTAGGTCAAGATTGACTGAACCACTCTAAATCTCGGTTTGCATTTACTTTGAGCATCTTATCCTTACTGCAAATCTCCTCAAAAGCTTACTGCTTTCTGCGCATATACGATCGGGTTTCAAGCTTTGCACTTTCCGAATCGGCGTTTAGACGTAAATCAGTTTTATCGTACGATCATTATGTTTCAGTTTGCGTTTACGATTTGATTTCTATCATAACTACAAACTGCCTTTATATCCTTGCTTTAACTGTATCTCACTTAATCAAGTGATTTACGAATCAGCATTTAGACGTAAATCAGTTTTTTCGTACGAATATCATATTTCAGTTTGCGCCTACTATCTGATTTGAACCATAACTGTAAACTGCATTTATATCTTTGCTGCATCTCGCTTAATCAAAAGTTAAAGTGATTTACGAATCGGCTTTCTTACCGAAATCACTTTGATCGAACGAACGCAGTTTTTTTTTTTATCGTAGAAGGTTTTCCGCTGCACTAATTCACCCCCCCTCCTCTCAGTGCTCTTGATCCTAACATAAATAACATCATGCAAGCCTTAAAGCAGGAGGAAAGTTTTACAAAACAGAAGTCTCGAGAGCATTTGTTTACTTTAGGGGATTCCAATACTAAGTTTTTTTATGCTTCCATTGCTACTCGAAGAGCCGTTAACCGCATCAAGAAATGCAGAGACAAAGATAACAATCTTATTGAGAATTTAGATGAGGTTAAAGCATACACTGAGCAATTTTTTTATTCCTTACTCAACCAAGCGGGGCAACCTAATAATATTTATATGGAGCCAAATAGAAGTTAGGATCGGAGCGGCACTAAGAGGGGGGGGTGAATTAGTGCAGTGGTAAAGTGTGATAAACTTTTGACGATTTAAACACTTTCGGAAACTTCGTACGATAAAAGTAACGTTTTTGTTTGAAACCATTTCGATTGCGTTTTAACTTGAAGAGATAAGTAAGACGGAGACCAAGAAGTAGAGCATTAAAGTACAAATGGTTTGCAGTAATGTAAATGACAATAAGTAAATGCAAACCAGAGATCACGCCGATTTTACAGTGGTTCGGTCAAATGACCTACATCCACTTACGAGGCCCCTCTTCGATGAGACTCCCACCTTCCATTAGCAAATCTCTTGAAATGGAAGGGCAAATACCCCTCTTACAATTTTTTACAAACGGTTCACTCTCTTACAGATTTTTAGCAAGAAAGAAGGAGGTGACCACTAGCAAATTGAAAACAAGACTAGCAAAGACTTTTCTAAGACCATTCTCTCAAATAATTGCTGCTCAAAAAGTTGTTATCTCAGCTGTGATTTGAGGGGTATTTATAGGCCTAAAGAGGATTCAAATTTGGGCTCCAAAATTTAAATTCTCTTTGGGTTCCCGATGCTGGCGGTGCCACCGCTTGTCACTTTCAGACATTGATAGTGCTGGGTGGTGCCACCGCCCAGTCAAGCGGTGCCACCGCCCAGCTCTCGGGTGCTGGGTGGTGCCACCGCCTAGGCCAATTCAGCTCACTGGTTGGGCTCCAAACTTGGCCCAAACCAGTCCGAACTCGGGCCCAATTGGCCCCTACTTGGGTTATAAGATTAACACCTAATCCTAACCCTAATTAATGTACTAACTACGAATTTAAAGATATTTTCTAAGCTATTACAAAGTTCGTAAGTCAAGACTTCTTCTGATGAGCTTCCGGTGAACTTCCGGCGGTCTTCCGATAAACTCTCGGAAACCATTCTACGGACTCTCGACAAGCTCCTAGACTTCACGATTTGATCTAGGCGAGTTCCGATAAGCTTCTTTGGCAAGCTCCGATCTTTCTCGGCGAGCTCCGCAAACTTCCAACGAACCTTCCAACGAGCTTCCGAAAAACCCTTCGGCAAGCTCCCTACTCATTCTTGGCTAGTTCCGGTAGCATTCCCGACGAACCTTCGGACTTCTGTTGAACTCTCGAACTCGCAATGAATCCTTCATGCTTGACTCCGATACTTTGTTTTGCTTTATGTCTTCATTGTTATCATAGTTAATCCTGCACACACAAGCAAAAACTCTACTCCGATCTAGACAATTATTATAAAGCGAATTGACATTTTATTTCCCGGCACGTCATTGGTTGGCGCTTCGTCCGATTCTTTGGTGCATCGTCCTCTCTTGCGGCTTGTTGCCCAATCAGTGGTTGACCTCCGCAACGCCGATATCCTTGGCACAATTCCGCTCTTGGCTCGATGCCCGACGTCCGAAGCCTTCTGCCATCCAATATCCTAACGTGATCTCCTCCGGCGCAACATCAATTCCTCCTGCCTTAATTGTCTAATCCTGATCGAGTAGACCTGCATCACTCAAAATGCAGTTAAACATAAGCATAATTATCAATTGGTTTTATCATCAAAATACGAGATTCAACAATCTCCCCCTTTTTGATGATGACAACCAATTGATGACGGAGTTAAACTTGACTCTCGGAGTTTAAACAAACTCCCCCTATCAATATGTCATATTGATAGAACCTTGAATTCAAACTGAATTCAAGTCATTGCAATATTCATCATAAATACTTGCAACATGTCATTATGAACTCATGCATAGACTTATGCATATCATGTCATCAACATTCTTCTCCCCATTTGTCATCAACAAAAAGGAGAAGTACAACTATTCTTTGTGTTTATAATATAAGTTCAACTCATTGCATGAAAAACATAATATTAAGTTTTATCATCATGCAGTTTTGAAGCTAGAAAATTTAGCAAGTAATGCATCATGCTTAGGACATTCAAGCTATCAAGTTTTAGATATGCAAGTTTTACAGCATACAAGATAGCACTTTTGGTAATGTTCAGGATAGCAAGTTCTACATCATGCAAGCTAGCAATATTTGAGATGTTCAAGAAAGCAACTCTTGCTTCTTGAAATATGCAAATTTGTCAAGTTTTGCTAGATGTGCAAGTTAGCATTTTTGCCGCTTAAGATAGGCAAGATAGCACATTTGCTTCTTTTGAGATAGCAACTTTTTGCTTCTCTTTAGACTACAAGCTAGCAATTTTTACGATATGTAAGTTTCAGAATATACAAGTTAGCAAAAATTTCAAAAGCAAATGCAAGATAGCTTTCTTGTGTAAGCTCATAATTCTTGCTTCCTATTGCAATGTGCAAGTTGCAAGTTTTGCTTCTTAGGCAAGATAGCACTTTTGTAATTTTTGTTTCTTAAGAAAGACAAGCTTGTGATGTTCAAAATAACAAGCTATTTCTTCTAGAGGTGTCATTTTTGCTTTCTTTGCAAAGTGTAAGCTAGCAAAATGTTTGAAAATGTGATCAATTTTTGCAACATACAAGCTAGCAAAAATTCCAAACTAGCAAGAGATAATGTTTTACATGAGGCAAGCAAACAATTTGGCAAATGTTACATTTGCATCTTCTCTTTTGAGAAGTGCAATTTTTGCTTTCATCTTGAATTGTGCAAGCTACAAATTAGTTTGCCTCTTTTTATGATGTCCACGCTAGTTTGCCTCTTTTTATGATGTCCACGCTAGAAATTCTTGCTCCCCGTTGTTGAATCTCGGATTTTGATGATGAAGTCAATTGTCATTTGTTGTCTAATCTATGTGTTGAGATAAGTGTGCAGGATTAACTACGATGAAAGTTAGACAAGCAGGAGGAGTTGCGCCGGAGTCAAGTTCATGATCACATTGGGAGTTCGAGAGTTCGACGGAAGTTCGGACGGTCGTCAGAGGTTCTGCGAGAACAGATCCGAGAAGTCCAGAAGCTTGCCAAAAGAAGCTCGTCAGAACTCGCCAAGTGGATCGTCACAAAGTCCAGGAGTTTCCTGGAAGTCCACAGAAGAATCACCGAGGGATCATCGGATGATCGACGGAAGTTCGCCGGAAACTTGCCGGAAGAAGCGATTGACGCATCGGAGCAAAGTTGCAGAAATTGTCTTAGATTTAATCGTAGTTAGCACGTTGATTAAGTTGGAGAATGGGAGGTGATCCCATTAGCTTAATCTTGGGGCAATTGGGCCCCTGAAAAGATTGAAATTGGGCCGAATGGAGCTAACCATTCGGACCCTGATTGCACCAGGAGGTGCAACCGCCTAGGCCAAGAGGTGGCACCGCCTGGGCTATGCCTTCCAGCGAGACTGGGCGGTGCAACCTCCCCAGCCAGGAGGTGGCACCGCCTGAGCTCAGTCTTCGAGCTAGACTGGGCGGTGCAACCTCCCTGACAGAGAGGTGGCACCGCCTGAGCTCAGTCTTCGAGCTAGACTAGGCGGTGCAACCTCCCTAACAGAGAGGTGGCACCGCCTGAGCTCAGTCTTCGAGCAAGACTGGGCGGTGCAACCTCCCTGACAGAGAGGTGGCACCGCTTGAGCTCGGTCTTCGAGCTCTGCCAGGCGGTGCAACCTCTCTAGTCAAGAGGTGCAACCGCCTGATCTCGAAATTCCGGGATTTGATCGTTTTGAGCTCCAAATTTGAATTGGGTTGGGGCCTATAAATACCCCACCCATTCAGCACTGAAGGTATACAGATCCACACCGAATTCTTGATCTTTTCAGTGATTCTAAGAGCTCAAATTTGTGTAAAGTCCAAAAGTTCTCCTCTTTTCTGTTCTTCAAGTCTTGAGCTATAAAGAGAGGAGAGAAAGGATCTGTAAGGGTTGTCTCCTGAGCCTGTCAAAAGGAGAGAAACTGTAAAAGGGCAGTTGGCCTTCGCCTATTGAAGGAAGGCCCCTAGTTGACGTCAGTGACCTCGCCGGTGGAGGAAGCCAAAAGTGGAGTAGGTCAAGACTGACCGAACCACTCTAAATCTCTGGTTTGCGTTTATTTTGAGCACTTTATCATTACTACAAACCTCCTACATAGCTACTGCTCTCTGCGCTTTTACGAACAAGTTTCTAAGTTCTAATCTTTCCGAATCTGGATTCAGACGTCAATAGGTGTTTTCGTACGATCTTTACATTGCAGCTTACATTTACGTCTTCAATCTGTTTATAACTGCGAACTGTCCTCTGCGCTTTTACGAACGAGTTTCCTTGCAGTTTACATTTACATTTTGATTCTATTTATAACTGCAAACTGTCTTCTACAATTTTACGAACGAGTTTCAACATTTAGACGTAAAACTGCATTTAGACGTAAATCGGCTTTCCTCGCACAATCATCAGATTTCAGTTTACGTTTACGTCTTGATTTCAACTGCATACTGCCTTCTGCAAGTATACAAACGAGTTTCAAAGTTTAGACGTAAATCTGCGTTTAAGACGTAAATCTGCGTTTAGACGTAAATCTGCGTTTAGACGTAAATCTGCGTTTAGACGTAAATCTGCGTTTAGACGTAAATTTGCTTTTTGTAGATTACTTTTTGAGTTGTACAATAGCAGCACATTGTCTTTATACTTGTAATATCCCTCGCTTTTAAAAACTATTAATAAAGATTTATTTAAAAATCGGAGGACCTATATGTAAATATAGAAATTTCAAAGACTAAACTGTTAAGTTGTAAAAAGAAGTAAATAAAGAAAAATCGAAAATTTCGGTTTTATCCCACCGCCTCCCACGCACTCTCTGTTTCTTCGAGAAACAGAGAGGAGCGGTGGGGCATGAGGAGTGAAGAAAAGAAGAAGAAGAGGGAAAAGAAGAGAGGAGGAAGAAGAGAGGAAGAAGAGGGAGAAGAGAAGAAGAAGAAGAAGAGGAGGTGGCTGCAGCGAGGGCTGCAGCGAGGAGCTGTGGGGCGTGGGGAGAAGAAGAGAGGAAGAAGAGGGAGAAGAGAAGAAGAAGAAGAAGAAGAAGAAGAAGAAGAAGAGAGGAGGATAGCTGCGGCAAGGCTGCAGCGAGGAGGTGTGTGGCTTTGGGGAGGGAAAGGGAAGAGGAGAAGAAGAGAAGGAGAAGAAGAGGGAAAAGAGAGGCAGCTGCAGCAGCCAGGGCTGCAGCACCTCTGTTTCCCGCAGGTGGAAACAGAGGAGAGGATGTGTGGGGCGTTGAGGATGAAAAGGGAAGAAGAAGAAGAAGAAGAAGAAGAAGAAGAAGATAGCTGCGGCAAGGCTGCAGCGAGGAGATGTGTGGCCTTGGGGAGGAAAAGGGAAGAGGGGAAGAGGAGAAGAAGAAGAAAGGAAGGAGAAGGAAGAGGAGAAGGGAAAGAAGTAGCTGCGGCTGCGGTTGTGGCAGCTGCAGCTATGGCAGGGAAAGAGGAAGAGAAAAAGGAAAGGAAGAAGAAGAGAAAGGGAAGGAGAGGAAGAAGAGAGGAAGAGGAGAAGGGGCTGCGGCTGCGGCGATGGCAGCTGCAGCTGTGGCAGGGAAAGAGAAAAAGGAAAGGAAGAAGAAGAGAAAGGGAAGGAGAGGAAGAAGAGAGGAAGAGGAGAAGGGGCTGCGGCTGCGGTGATGGCAGCTGCAGCTGTGGCTGGGAAAGAAGAGAAGGAAAGGAAGAAGAAGAGAAAGGGAAGGAGAGGAAGAAGAGAGGAAGAGGAGAAGGGGTGGCAGCTGCGGCAGTGGCAGCTGCAGTTGGAAGAGAAGTAGGAGAGGAAATAGAGTAGCAGAGGAAGAAGAGGCTGCGGTTGTGGTGGCTGCGGCCATGGCTGCGACTGCGACTGCGGCAGTTGCAGCTGGGAAAGAAAGGAAAGGAAAGGGGGGAAAAAAAGGGGCTGCGGACGGGATTGCGGCCGCAGCGGCAGCGACTGCGTATGCAGCAGTTATGTCTGTGAGAGAAGGGAGGAAGGAAGGTAGTGCGGTGGAAGGGGCTGCGATTGTAGCAGCGGCAACGGCGGCGGCTGTGGCAGCTGCGTTTGGGAAAGAAAAAGAAGGAATGAGAGTAAGAGAGAGCAGGTGACTGTGCCTCGATGTTCGACACGTGGTGTAGTTGCGAAGAAAGGAAGAAAACGGGAGCACAAAACGAAACAGAGAGAGGACACGGAGGAAAAGTAGAAGGATTTGGGCTGGCACCTTCTTTGGATCTTCGGATCGAAATCTTTGAAAGGCAAGTTTCCCACTTGTTTCGATCCTTTCTATTGCAAGTTCCCTGATCGTTTCTCCTATAATTGCTCTGATATGTCTTATTGCAAGTATCCTGATCTTCCTCACTGCCATTTTTATCTCTACTTTTGCTTTGAATATGAGGAACTTTGAATTGTTCTAGCCTTGCATTTGTTATATCTCCTGTTTAAACGTAACGATTCGAATCTGTGCAACTTTTGAGATTCTGACCTTTTGATACCGAGCTGCCTATAAGTCTTTGTTGGAAACTCTGATTTGTTCAAAACTGATTTCATTGGAAACTAGACTCGTAGACCTTTCTTTGATATATGGATTGAAAGATTTGGAATCCAAACACCTGCCCAGTTATCTGTTGAATCTGACATTATGAATTCTGCCAACAGAGATTTTGTTCTACGACACTTGCTTACCAAATTATTTGTAACTCTCTCTGTTGGACAGTTCAATTCCTATGAAGCCTGTCTTATCTGAAAGTATTATCCAATGATTATTTCTGAGTAAATTGGAGCACGATTGATAGTTTGAATCATTTGTTCAATGTGCCTCTTGTATTCTGCCAGAAATCGAGCTTTGGTCGATTTCTCATATTCTGGTTTCATTCCTTTGGAAGTTGATATCCTTTAGCTTTCTTATTCAATTGAGCTTTATATTACTGCTTTGAGTTCTTGTATACTCTTGTCCTTAAAATTATTGCATTCTTGAAAACCATTGTGGAACGTTTATGCTATATCGTATCGACCCATATAGGCACATGTATATTCCATTGTTCCGCATTTGCTCCCGATATGTGCCTATTCCAGTTCATTCATTTTGACATTGAATTTATCTAACCTTCTTATTTGAATTGAGCCATATATGATTGTTTGGAATCCTTGAATGCTCTTGCTTTCATTTCGTTTCCAAATCTGAATACATTTGTGAGAGATTTGTTCCTTGCATCATATTTGACTCGTAAAGGCACATGTACGTTTGTTGTTCCGCGTGTGCTTCCGATATATGCTATTTATTGTTCGTACTGCCCTTTTGTACTCTGGTGTTTGTGGGATTGTCTGGACCTTTGCCAGAAATGGTAAAGGGTATGCGCTGATTTGCCCGCTTTGTGGGGTCCCGCTTTGTGGGATATTGCTTAGAGCCTGCGATGCTCTGCCGGCCCCTTTGACTTCACCTAGACGTGGGTGGATGGAGCTCCCAGACGTGGGAGACTTTTGTCAGGTGGTCATTCAGAAATGGATGAATCACATTCTGACTGAGATCCCACTACACCTTCTGTATGTTTGATATGATATCCAGAGCTTTGGTTATGTGTTTCTGTACATGCTTTGGATAAGATTGATATGTTTGCAACGTCAAAGATGACGTTTGAGCTTCTGTACGATATTTGTTTTCGATATGCTCTGAAATGCTTCATTCACTGATGATATGCTTCGAAATGTTCCATATGCCGTTGATATGCTCCGGAACATTTCATATGCCATTGATATGCTCCAATTACTCTGTGCTCCATTTGCTATGAACTGATATGTTCTGAAATGTCCTATCTGCCATTGATATGTTCCAATTACTCTGTGCTCCATTTGCTATGAACTGATATGTTCTGAAATGTCCTATCTGCCATTGATATGTTCCAATTACTCTATGCCCCATTCGTTATGGATCAAATATGTTTTGAATGACATGATACGTATGATTTGGTATCTATTGAGATGGTATCCTTGAGAATTCTTGTATTCTGCCTTGCATTATGATACCTTACTCGTTTGAAACCGTTCCTTTTGTTCTGAATATGCTTTGTCACTTGTTGAGCCGTTTTTGGCTCACTCCGTTGTTATATAAATCTTTCAGGTCAGCTTGTCACTCTTCGAGATGTTTGATTTGGACTGAGGCAGTGGATAGTTATTCAGAATAATGGGCAAGTCTGGTTGGTTATTACGATATTGTTGTATAAGTATGTCTTGTATATAATGAAATGTTGTCGATGAACCGAAATAGATATACTGTGTCCAAGTGTTAGGAGATCTCTCTTATTTGGAATTTCAGAATGTTAAGTCTAATTTATGGTGATATGAACTTGTGGTGAATAGTTGGAGTTCTGATTGTATAATTTATTTAGCTTGTGGATTTATAAATGTTGTTCATGTTTGTCAAGTTGGCTTGGGTTGCCATAAATGTGAATTATCGAGTGATGTGATATATGATTATAAACTGCACAGGTTTTATGGATGTGAATATGAATAGAATGTTTTCAGTGTCCTCAAACGTTAGTTTGGATCCTGGATTGGTCTGTGACGAAAATTTTAAAAATCATGGATATTTTGAGGGGCGTGACAGAGGTGGTATCAGAGCATTGTTTGAGGATTACTGAAATATTTGATATGTTGACGTGCAAAATATATTGAGGTCTAATGAACTATAGTGATTGGTGGAAATTTTCTTTGATGTATTTTAGGAATCTGGGATGACGATGACATTTAGTCCTCCTACTTCATCTGATTTTGATTAATTAAGTGGGATGAAAGGGGTAATCGGGGATATTGAATCAGAGTGGCGCAGTGGAAGCATGGTGGACCTAATTTCATTGGTGGTAGAAAAATGAATGATGCAAACAGAGAAGATATTTGATGTACAAAATTATTTTGATGATTAAAAGATTTCTTTTGCCACCTTATATTGGAAGTAGAGGCTGATTATTATTGGCAACAATGAAAAGAATTTTTGGAGATCAGTGACAAGAATGATAAGGACAAGTTTACCAATAAAAATATGATTGGAAATGAATCAGTAAGTAATAACAGGAGGGTCAAGACATTTGGATTTGAAAAAGGAAGTCACCACAAAAGACTCAATCACGTGTGAATTGTAAGTTAAATTATGAAACAAGTTTGTGTTTTCGGGTGATTGGAGTCTATTTTGCTTGTAGAAAGTTGGATCATAAAATAAAAGTTTGCCCTTTGAACAAGAAGAAAGAGTCACTGCCTCCTAAATCATCAGCCCATGTAAGAGTGTATGCTATCACTGAATATGATTCTGAAACTTCTGAATTAGTGGTCAAAGGTATTATGCATGTTTATGAAAGAATGCAAATATTTGTTCGACCATGGGTCCAATCTACGATTTGATTCGTAATATTTTGCTTATCACTTGGGTATTCAACCTAGACCACTACATTATGTGCTATAAGTAAATACGATCATTGGAGATTCTTTGATAACGAAGTTGAATCTGGTCCTCTTGTCTGATTCTTATTGGAGAACTTGAACTTTTGCTGATTTAGTTCTCCTAGAGATTTGGAGTTTGGATATTATACTTGGTATGGATTGGTTATCTTCCTAACATACCAGTATGGATTGGTATATAACAAATGATCACTTTTTGCATATTTGATCAGCCGATCTTTTATTTTGAGAGTATTGGACATTATTTATCTCCTTGCCTAATGTATCCCAGGATGACTTGTTTGGATTACCTCCAAATGTGATTTTGCTTTTGATTTGGTCCTTGGGACAATCCTAAAATCTAAGCCTCTCTACAGAAAGATATCATTTGAGTAAGTGGAATTGGAAAAGCAACTACAAGGATTGTTAAATAAGGATTTTATTTGGCTTAATATTTCATCATGGGGTGCTCCGGTGTTAGTTAAAAGAAATGTATGGAACATTGAGGCTTTGTAATGATTATAGACAGTTGAATTAGGTGACTATCAAAAACGAGTATTTTCTAAAGTGACCACTTGTTTGATT
Source organism: Musa acuminata AAA Group (assembly GCF_036884655.1). NCBI lineage: Eukaryota > Viridiplantae > Streptophyta > Magnoliopsida > Zingiberales > Musaceae > Musa > Musa acuminata. The sequence continues at coordinate 16,068,535 of NC_088352.1, read as the reverse complement.
AACTGCAGGGTGCACAGGTATTTTAAAAGATTGTTTGAAGGTCGGGTTACCATCTATTGAGGATCAAGGAGGAGAATATTTCGGTCACTCTTGGATAATTATATAATTGTATTGTATTGATGAAACTATTTAAGAGTAGGAGGAGGAAATAAAGATATCATAATCCTCATCTTTTCATCGATTGAGCTATGATCAATTTAGAGGACTAAATTTTCTTTTAAGGGGGAGAGAGTGTAATATCCCTCGCTTTTAAAAACTATTAATAAAGATTTATTTAAAAATCGGAGGACCTATATGTAAATATAGAAATTTCAAAGACTAAACTGTTAAGTTGTAAAAAGAAGTAAATAAAGAAAAATCGAAAATTTCGGTTTTATCCCACCGCCTCCCACGCACTCTCTGTTTCTTCGAGAAACAGAGAGGAGCGGTGGGGCATGAGGAGTGAAGAAAAGAAGAAGAAGAGGGAAAAGAAGAGAGGAGGAAGAAGAGAGGAAGAAGAGGGAGAAGAGAAGAAGAAGAAGAAGAGGAGGTGGCTGCAGCGAGGGCTGCAGCGAGGAGCTGTGGGGCGTGGGGAGAAGAAGAGAGGAAGAAGAGGGAGAAGATAAGAAGAAGAAGAAGAAGAAGAAGAAGAAGAAGAGAGGAGGATAGCTGCGGCAAGGCTGCAGCGAGGAGGTGTGTGGCTTTGGGGAGGGAAAGGGAAGAGGAGAAGAAGAGAAGGAGAAGAAGAGGGAAAAGAGAGGCAGCTGCAGCAGCCAGGGCTGCAGCACCTCTGTTTCCCGCAGGTGGAAACAGAGGAGAGGATGTGTGGGGCGTTGAGGATGAAAAGGGAAGAAGAAGAAGAAGAAGAAGAAGAAGAAGAAGAAGATAGCTGCGGCAAGGCTGCAGCGAGGAGATGTGTGGCCTTGGGGAGGAAAAGGGAAGAGGGGAAGAGGAGAAGAAGAAGAAGAGGAAGAGAAAGAGGTGTGATACCTCTGTTTCCTGCAGAGGAAACAAAGGAGAGGGTGTGTGTGACGCCGGGGAAGAAGGGGCTGCAGCTGCGGCGATGGCAGCTGCAGCTGGAAGAGAAGAAGAAGAGGAAGATGAGCAGGGGAGGAGGGAGAGGTTGCGGCCGTGGCTGCGGCCGCGACTGCAGCAGTTGCAGCGGGGAGAGAAGAAGAAGAAAGGAAGGAGAAGGAAGAGGAGAAGGGAAAGAAGTAGCTGCGGCTGCGGTTGTGGCAGCTGCAGCTATGGCAGGGAAAGAGGAAGAGAAAAAGGAAAGGAAGAAGAAGAGAAAGGGAAGGAGAGGAAGAAGAGAGGAAGAGGAGAAGGGGCTGCGGCTGCGGCGATGGCAGCTGCAGCTGTGGCAGGGAAAGAGAAAAAGGAAAGGAAGAAGAAGAGAAAGGGAAGGAGAGGAAGAAGAGAGGAAGAGGAGAAGGGGCTGCGGCTGCGGTGATGGCAGCTGCAGCTGTGGCTGGGAAAGAAGAGAAGGAAAGGAAGAAGAAGAGAAAGGGAAGGAGAGGAAGAAGAGAGGAAGAGGAGAAGGGGTGGCAGCTGCGGCAGTGGCAGCTGCAGTTGGAAGAGAAGTAGGAGAGGAAATAGAGTAGCAGAGGAAGAAGAGGCTGCGGTTGTGGTGGCTGCGGCCATGGCTGCGACTGCGACTGCGGCAGTTGCAGCTGGGAAAGAAAGGAAAGGAAAGGGGGGAAAAAAAGGGGCTGCGGACGGGATTGCGGCCGCAGCGGCAGCGACTGCGTATGCAGCAGTTATGTCTGTGAGAGAAGGGAGGAAGGAAGGTAGTGCGGTGGAAGGGGCTGCGATTGTAGCAGCGGCAACGGCGGCGGCTGTGGCAGCTGCGTTTGGGAAAGAAAAAGAAGGAATGAGAGTAAGAGAGAGCAGGTGACTGTGCCTCGATGTTCGACACGTGGTGTAGTTGCGAAGAAAGGAAGAAAACGGGAGCACAAAACGAAACAGAGAGAGGACACGGAGGAAAAGTAGAAGGATTTGGGCTGGCACCTTCTTTGGATCTTCGGATCGAAATCTTTGAAAGGCAAGTTTCCCACTTGTTTCGATCCTTTCTATTGCAAGTTCCCTGATCGTTTCTCCTATAATTGCTCTGATATGTCTTATTGCAAGTATCCTGATCTTCCTCACTGCCATTTTTATCTCTACTTTTGCTTTGAATATGAGGAACTTTGAATTGTTCTAGCCTTGCATTTGTTATATCTCCTGTTTAAACGTAACGATTCGAATCTGTGCAACTTTTGAGATTCTGACCTTTTGATACCGAGCTGCCTATAAGTCTTTGTTGGAAACTCTGATTTGTTCAAAACTGATTTCATTGGAAACTAGACTCGTAGACCTTTCTTTGATATATGGATTGAAAGATTTGGAATCCAAACACCTGCCCAGTTATCTGTTGAATCTGACATTATGAATTCTGCCAACAGAGATTTTGTTCTACGACACTTGCTTACCAAATTATTTGTAACTCTCTCTGTTGGACAGTTCAATTCCTATGAAGCCTGTCTTATCTGAAAGTATTATCCAATGATTATTTCTGAGTAAATTGGAGCACGATTGATAGTTTGAATCATTTGTTCAATGTGCCTCTTGTATTCTGCCAGAAATCGAGCTTTGGTCGATTTCTCATATTCTGGTTTCATTCCTTTGGAAGTTGATATCCTTTAGCTTTCTTATTCAATTGAGCTTTATATTACTGCTTTGAGTTCTTGTATACTCTTGTCCTTAAAATTATTGCATTCTTGAAAACCATTGTGGAACGTTTATGCTATATCGTATCGACCCATATAGGCACATGTATATTCCATTGTTCCGCATTTGCTCCCGATATGTGCCTATTCCAGTTCATTCATTTTGACATTGAATTTATCTAACCTTCTTATTTGAATTGAGCCATATATGATTGTTTGGAATCCTTGAATGCTCTTGCTTTCATTTCGTTTCCAAATCTGAATACATTTGTGAGAGATTTGTTCCTTGCATCATATTTGACTCGTAAAGGCACATGTACGTTTGTTGTTCCGCGTGTGCTTCCGATATATGCTATTTATTGTTCGTACTGCCCTTTTGTACTCTGGTGTTTGTGGGATTGTCTGGACCTTTGCCAGAAATGGTAAAGGGTATGCGCTGATTTGCCCGCTTTGTGGGGTCCCGCTTTGTGGGATATTCTGGTATGCGCTTATTTGCCCGCTTTGTGGGGTCCCGCTTTGTGGGATATTGCTTAGAGCCTGCGATGCTCTGCCGGCCCCTTTGACTTCAACTAGACGTGGGTGGATGGAGCTCCTAGACGTGGGAGACTTTTGTCAGGTGGTCATTCAGAAATGGATGAATCACATTCTGACTGAGATCCCACTACACCTTCTGTATGTTTGATATGATATCCAGAGCTTTGGTTATGTGTTTCTGTACATGCTTTGGATAAGATTGATATGTTTGCAACGTCAAAGACGACGTTTGAGCTTCTGTACGATATTTGTTTTCGATATGCTCTGAAATGCTTCATTCACTGATGATATGCTTCGAAATGTTCCATATGCCGTTGATATGCTCCGGAACATTTCATATGCCATTGATATGCTCCAATTACTCTGTGCTCCATTTGCTATGAACTGATATGTTCTGAAATGTCCTATCTGCCATTGATATGTTCCAATTACTCTGTGCTCCATTTGCTATGAACTGATATGTTCTGAAATGTCCTATCTGCCATTGATATGTTCCAATTACTCTATGCCCCATTCGTTATGGATCAAATATGTTTTGAATGACATGATACGTATGATTTGGTATCTATTGAGATGGTATCCTTGAGAATTCTTGTATTCTGCCTTGCATTATGATACCTTACTCGTTTGAAACCGTTCCTTTTGTTCTGAATATGCTTTGTCACTTGTTGAGCCGTTTTTGGCTCACTCCGTTGTTATATAAATCTTTCAGGTCAGCTTGTCACTCTTCGAGATGTTTGATTTGGACTGAGGCAGTGGATAGTTATTCAGAATAATGGGCAAGTCTGGTTGGTTATTACGATATTGTTGTATAAGTATGTCTTGTATATAATGAAATGTTGTCGATGAACCGAAATAGATATACTGTGTCCAAGTGTTAGGAGATCTCTCTTATTTGGAATTTCAGAATGTTAAGTCTAATTTATGGTGATATGAACTTGTGGTGAATAGTTGGAGTTCTGATTGTATAATTTATTTAGCTTGTGGATTTATAAATGTTGTTCATGTTTGTCAAGTTGGCTTGGGTTGCCATAAATGTGAATTATCGAGTGATGTGATATATGATTATAAACTGCACAGGTTTTATGGATGTGAATATGAATAGAATGTTTTCAGTGTCCTCAAACGTTAGTTTGGATCCTGGATTGGTCTGTGACGAAAATTTTAAAAATCATGGATATTTTGAGGGGCGTGACAATACTTCTGCTTAATCTGCGCTTAGACGCAAACTGCGCTTAGACGCAATCTGTGCTTAGACACAAACTACGCTTAGACGCAATCTGAGTTTAGACGCAATCTGCATTTAGACGCAAACTGCGCTTAGACGCTAACTGTGTTTAAATGTAAACTGCACTTAATCATAAGTAATCTTAGAATCGGCTTTTGCATCAAAAATAGTTTTTATCGAACGAACGCAGCTTTCATTTTTAATCGCTGAAAGATTTCCGCTACACTAATTCACCCCCCCCCCTCTTAGTGCTCTCGATCCTAACAATTGGCAATAGAGCGGGGTTAACTCTCTAACGGACTAAAACCCAAAGAGAAATGGCATACGCCGGAAACCAAGAGGGGCATTCTATTACGCGTCCACCCATGTTCAGTGGGACGGACTACACCTACTGGAAGACCTGAATGAGGATCTTTCTTATTTCTATGGATTTTGAACTGTGGAATCTTGTCGAAAACGGATTTTCGAAGTCTTCTCTTCCAATGATCGATTGGAATGATTTGGAGAAGAAGGCTTTCGCTCTTAATGCAAAGGCTATGAATGCCTTATTTTGTGCACTTGATAAAAACGAGTTTAACCGTGTTTCAACTTGTGAAACTGCATTTGATATTTGGCACACACTCAAAGTGACCCATGAGGGCACAAGTAGAGTAAAAGAGTCAAAAATCAATTTGCTGTTACATTCTTTCAAACTTTTTCGGATGAAACCGAGTGAAACCATTGGCGACATGTTTACCCGTTTCACGGATGTCGTCAACGGTCTAAAAGGACTCGGAAAGAGCTTTTCGGATTTTGAGCTTATTAATAAGATACTAAGATCCCTTCCTAAGAGTTGGGATCCTAAAGTCACTGCTATTCAAGAGGCAAAAGATTTGCGAAATTTCCCTCTTGAAGAACTAATCGGGTCATTAATGACCTACGAAATGACTTGTAAAGCTCATGAAGAGCAAGAAGACATCCTTCCAAAGAACAGGAAGGATATGGCACTCAAAACTTCTGAATGCCACTTGAGAGAAAACTCAAGTGATGAGGACTGTGATGATGACTTGGCACTTCTAACAAGAAAGTTTAAAAAGTTCTTTAAAAGAAACAAGTTTAAGAATGATGCAAAAAATAAACTTGAACCCAAGATGGACCAAGTAATCTGCTATGAATGCAAAAAGCCGGGACACTACAAGAGTGATTGTCCCCAAGTCAAAAAGAGAACGTCAAAGAAAAATGCGCTTCAAGCAACATGGGATGACTCAAGCGCATTCGAAGAAGAGGAGTCCAACACCGAGCAAGTTGCTCATTACGCCTTAATGGCCATCGAAGATGAGGTAACAAATTCAATAGATGCAGATTTATCATTCGATGAATTATTAAATGCTTTCCATGAATTGTTTGATGAGTGTAAGACTATCAGTAGTAAATACAAATTGCTAAAAAAGGAGCATGATAGTCTTATTTGTAATTTCGATAAGTTAAATGCTGAACATCATGATAGTTTAAGCCCATGCATAAAATGCCATGATCTAGAAACTCTCCAAAAACAAAACTTGCTACTTAAGGACACATTGAAGAAATTCGAGGTTGGTAGTAAGTCATTGAACATGATCCTTACAAACAAGGGCCACGTTCCCAAAAGAAGTGGAATTGGGTTCGTGAGAAGTCCTCACCAAAATCCAACCACCTTCATAAAAGGCTCCATCCTACATATTCGACATCAAGACAAATGTAACTTCTGTTGTAAATTTGGACACAAGACACATTGTTGTCCATTCAAGAAAATAAGTCCAAACAAATTGATTTGGGTTCCTAAAGGAACCATGATAAACTCCATACAACATGATAAACAATGCAGATCTATTTTTGAGGCACCCAAAAGCAAATGGGTTCCTAAAAATCATCCCTTCCTATAAAAACATTAAAATTTTAGGTCGGAGCAAGAAATAATATTCTGCTCCTTGACTCTCGATAGTCATAAACCAAGAGTCAAAAAGGAACTCGCAACGCTTAAGTAACAAGTGGAAGTTATGAAATCACAAATACAATTTGGATATCACCTTATTAGAAACATATGATATCCAAATTCACATATCCCCTTGATTTTCGAACCCGTCAACACTATCATCTACGAATTAATTCTTGAAGAAACTAAATATGTCATGATCTTAAAAGGGATACCAAACAAACTATCAACATACGTATGACATATACACGTTAAAAGATCTATCTTAATAAACATTAATTGCTCTGAAATAAAAAACTCTCCTCAAGGCAAAGGCTCCCTGATCAAATCACATTAGGTGCTCACTGGCTGCAGGTGGTGGCACCTCTCCAGCTGGAGGTGGCACCTCCAGCTACCACGGGTTGCCAGAGGTTGCACCGCTCCAGCCAGAGGTGCAACCGCCCGCAACTCTGCCTTTTTAAACCCACGCTAGGGCCGGTGGTGGAACCGACCCAACTCACTCCCATTTCCTCCTCTACTCTTCCAAGTCTCCTCCATTCTCATTTCACTCCTCTAAGCCTTCCAAATACCTCCCATTTCGGAGCAAAACATCAAGAATCCTTCCTTCTCTTGAAAAGTTCACAAAGGTACTCTCTAAGAAGCCCTTAAATTATGTTTTGTTCTTCATTTACTCTTGCTCATCATCATCCCTCTAAACAGCAGTAGTTATGGGATCTAGAAGATCCTCAAGGGACAAGGGAAAGAGGAGATTAGTAGAAGAGTTTGATTTCACTCTTTTCGATTCAAAAAACCATGCTGAAAAATTTCCCTCTTTCGAACTTAGATCTATCAATAAGGGAAAATATGTAGATCTAAATGAACTAAGAAACTTAGAGACTATCTAATGGTTTGCAAACCTAGATCTACTTCCAATCTTGCAGATTAACGAACCCATCTATCCTAGGCTAGTTAGATTATTTTACAATAACATACAAATAGATGATGAAGAAAGGATGTTCACCTATCTTTTAGGACAACACATCTCAATCACTGATAGGTTCATTTGTGATATGATAGGCATTCCCATAAAAAGCATAGGACTTTACTTTAGAGGATCATGGGATGATGAAAGTATTAGAACATCCTATGTTGAAGCCTTAGGAACAATCTTTGCCAATCCTAACATAACATTGGTTCCTAAAAGTTGTGAACATATATTGCCTTTGAACACTAAGATACTTCATCATATCATGACTAGTATAATTCTTCCTAAACAATACCATCATGATGAAATAAGTCAATTAGAATTAGGAACTATGTACTTAATCATGAAGGGACATGACATCTGTCTTGGTTATCTTATCCAACAAAACATGTTAGAATTATCTAAGAAAGATATGATGCTCCCATATGGTGGTATAATCACAAGAATAATGAAAGCTTACGATATTCTAATACCACCAGAAGAAGAAGTAATGATAGTAGATCGATTCAGCATAATAAACAAAAATCTACTTCACCGACTAAGATGTTACTATAGAGACGGTAACTGGGTTATAATCCCTAGAAGGACTGATCACCCTCAACCCGAACCCGAACCGGAAACACCAGTATTTAGGGGTACCCAATCTCCTCCGACCCTTCCCTTTGAGGAAACACATCCAGTTGAGCAAACTCATACATCCATCGAAGAAATTGGGATTCGAATGGATCGATTCGAACAGAGACAAGAACGAATTAAACAACGACAAGATCAAATTCTATCTGAGCTGCAGCAAATTCATAGTCAATTTGACTCCTTGTTTAGGCATTTTAATTTTTCACCTCATCAATGAACTTGTTGAACACCTGTTGTTGTTGTAAACTTCTTATGTTACTTCTGATGTGTTGGCTGTAAACATCTATCGTGGTAAACATATATCTTGCGCCATGTGGTAAAAGTTATCTCAGATTTTTATGGTATTATTACTGTTTGGTATGTGATGTGTCCAAATTAAGAATGTTGTGCTTTGAAACTAAAAGTTTTGAAAACTTTGTGCTTTGATTTCATTAAAAGAGAATTAGGAATGTTGATATGTCCGAATATATGAATTTGTTAAAATTATTTTTCGGACTATATTTGTTGAATCTCGTATTTTGATGATGAAACTACTTGATATATGTTTATGATATATAATCTGCGTTTTGAGTGACGCAGGATGCTTCGATCAGGATGAGACAATTAAAGCAGGAAAATCATGTTGTGCCGAAGGAACATATCAGAAGATTGGACGTCGGGCCGGTGGATCGGTCGACGTATCGACAGAAGGCTTCGGGCCGTGGACTCGGGCATCGCGCCAAGAAGAGCGGGTATTGTGCCAAGGATATCGGAGTTGCGGAGTCGACTGGCCGATTGGGCAATAGGCTGCAGAAGAGGACGATGCGCCGAAGAAACGGACGAAGCGTCGAGGGACCAATGACATGTCGGACAACTTGATTAATTGCTTAGGATTAATTGTCTCGATCGAAGTTTTGTTTTGTTGTGCAGGATTAACTACGATGAGAGTAAGACAAGCAGCAGGTGTTGCGCCGGAGTCAAGATCATGATCACGTTGGGAGTTCGAGAGTTCGACGGAAGTTCGGACGGTCGTCGGAGGTTCAGCGAGAACAGATCCGAGAAGTCCAGAAGCTTGCCAAGCGAAGCTCGTCGGAACTCGCCAAGTGGATCGTCGCAAAGTCCAGGAGTATGCCGGATGTCCGCAGAAGGATCACCGAGGGTTATCGGTTGATCGACGGAAGTTGGCCGGAAACTCGCCGGAAGAAGCGATTGACGCATCGGAGCAAAGCTGCAGAAGTTGTCTTAGAGTTAATCGTAGTTAGCATGATGATTAAGCATGAAAATGGGAGGTGATCCCATTAGCTTAATCTTGGGGCAATTGGGCCCCTGAAAAGATTCAAAGTGGGCCGAATGGAGTGAACCATTCGGACCCTGATTGCACCAGGAGGTGCAACCGCCCCAGCCAGGAGGTGCAACCGCCTGGGCTGTGGGGTTGGGAGGTGCAACCGCCCCAGCCAGGAGGTGCAACCGCTAGGGCTGCGAGGCTGGGAGGTGCAACCGCCCCAGCCGAGAGGTGCAACCGCCCAGAGCTCAGTCTTCGAGCTAGACTGGGCGGTACAACCTCCTCTGCCAAGAGGTAGCACCGCCAGAGCTCAAGTTTCGAGCTCTGCCAGGCGATGCAACCACCGAGCTCAGTCTTCGAGCTCTGGCAGAGAGGTGCATCAGCCTGAGCTCAGTCTCGAGCTCTGCCAGGTGATGAAATCACCGAGCTCAGTCTTCGAGCTCTAGCAGAGAGGTGGATCAGCCTGAGCTCAGCTTGGAGCTCTGCCAGGTGATGCAACCACCGAGCTCAGTTTCGAGCTCTGCCAGGTGATGCAATCACCAAGCTCAGTCTTCGAGCTCTGCTAGGTGATGCAACCATCGAGCTCAGTCTTCGAGCTCTGGCAGAGAGAAGCAATCGGCAGAGCTCAGTCTTCGAGCTCTGCCAGGCGGTGCCACCTCTCCAGTCGAGAGGTGCAACCGCTTGATCCCAGAATTCTGGGATTTGATCGATTTGATCGTTTTGAGCTCGAATTTTGAATTGGGTTGGGGCCTATAAATACCCCACCCATTCAGCACTGAAAAGATACAGACCTACACCGAAATCTTGATCTTTTCTGTGATTCTAAGAGCTCAAAAGTGTTGTAAATCCTTTAAGTCTCCTCCTTCTGTTCTTCAAGTTTTCAGTTGTAAAGTGAGGAGAGAAAGGTCTGTAAAGGTTGTCTCCTGAGCCTGTCAAAAGGAGAGAAACTGTAAAAGGGCAGTTAGCCTTCGCCCATTGAAGGAAGGCACCTAGTTGACGTCGGCAACCTCGTCGGTGGAGGAAGCCAAAAGTGGAGTAGGTCAAGGCTGACCGAACCACTCTAAATCTCTGGTTTGCATTTATTTTCGAGCACTTTATCATTACTGCAAACCTCCTTCATTGCTACTGCTCTCTGCGCTTTCACGAACAAGTTCTAAGTGCTGTTCTTCCAAATCTGCATTCAGACGTAAATTCGTATTTTCATACATTACAGTTTACGTTTACGTTTGATTCTGCAGAACTGTTTTTCGTGCTTTTACGAATGAGCTTCTTTGCAGTTTACGCTTACATTTTAATCCTATTAATAACTGCAATCTGTCCTCTACGATTTTACGAACGAGTTTCAACATTTAGACGTAAAACTGCATTCAGACGTAAATCGGCTTTCCTCGCTCAATCATCAGATTTCAGTTCACGTTTACGTCTTGATTTCAACTGCATACTGCCTTCTGCGAGTAAACAAACGAGTTTCAAAGTTTAGACGTAAATCTGCGTCTAGACGTAAAACTGCGTTTAGACGTAAATCTGCGTTTAGACGCAAAACTGCGCTTAGACGCAAAACTGCGCTTAAACGCAATCTGCGCTTAGACGCAAACTGCACTTAGATACAAACTGAGAATTTTAGTTTTGCATCATAATAGTTTTTGAACGAACGCAGCTTTTGGTTTTTAAATTATTGTAAGATTTCCGCTGCACTAATTCACCCCCCCCCCTCTTAGTGCTCTCGATCCTAACAATATTGAATGATCAAATCACTTAATTGCCATGTGAAAATCTGCAACAAAATCTTGTCCAAATGCATCTTATTTATTCGAATGCTATAAAACAAATTTTCTCGTACACTTTCATGAAAAATTGTAACACCCCTCATTTCCGAATGTTTGTATAAATTTTTGGGGATAATGTAAGCATCTATTTTAATTGACAAAAGAAATAGAGTATGGATTAGAGGTAACTTATTTTTAAGATTTGGGAGATCTGTTAAAAAAAAAAAAAAGAATCTGAGGACCTATATGTAAACCCTAAGGACCTAATCGTGAATATGATAAAAACAAGGACTAATCTGCAAAATGCACCAAATGACAAATCCCACCGCTTAAGCTTCTCTGCCTTCGTTCTTAAGGAAGCAGAGAAGGCAGCTCATGGGTGATCAGGGAAAGAAAGAAAGAAAGAAGAAGAAGAAGAAGAGAAACAAAAATTGGGGCTTTTTGGGTTCTTGCTTTAATCTTTTCATTGGGGGTCAAAATTCTCAAAGGCAAGTGTTCTAACCCCATCCTATAGAAGTATCAGACTCTGTTTTTATGTTGATTCAAAATAAATTGGAAGATTTCTATTTAGAAACTGATATGTCTCTCTTTGGACTTAAAACCATGGATTCTTAAATATTTTCGGAATACTGACCCCTATACACTTTTTCGGCTATAAGATTTAGCACAACATGTGAATTCAGGCAGGAACTATTTTGTTTGTAATTAGACTCTTATGTCATTCTTTTGACACCGATTTTGTAGAATTTGGACACCGAATACCTACCCAAACATTTTTCTCAAATGAGACTATAGACGCTGTAAAACAGAGTTCAAGATTTTTGACCTATCGATACTAAAATACCTATAAATCCCTGTTGAAAATTATGATTTGTACCAAACTGATTTTATTTGAAACTAGATTTGAAAATCTTTCTTTTGACATACAGTTTGGAAATTTTGGAATTCAATTGCCTACCCTATTATATGTTGAGTCCGACCCTATAAATTCTGCAAAACAGTGATTGTGATTTTGACCTTGTGTTACCAAATCTGAGGTAACTCTGTGTTGGGAGCCCTGTTTCATATGAAATCTGTTCCATCCGAATATAGATTGATATATGGTTCGACCATAGACTTCTTATGAGTATTGGAGCATAATTTTTATTCTGAAATATTTGTTTGATGTGCCACTGGAATTCTGTCCGAAATCGAGCTTTGGTCGATTTCGCGTATTCTGTTCCATTCCTTTGGATACTTGAATTCGTCTAACCTTCTTATTTGAATTGAGCTAACTATAATTGGATTCCCTGTACACTCTTGCTTCCATTTTCCTTTCTAAAATGAATACATTTGTGAGAGATTTGTGTCCTTGCGTCATTTGTTCTTAACAAAGGCACATGTAAGCTTTGTTGTTCCGCGTGTGCTTCCGATATATGCTACTTTTTGTTGAAACTGCCCTTTTGTACTCTGGTGTGTGGGATTGTCTGGACCTTTGCCAGAAGTGGTAAAGGATATGCGCTATTTGCCCGCTTTGTGGGGTCCCGTTATGTGGGATATTCTGGACCTTTGCTAGAAATGGTAAAGGGTATGCGCTTGTTGCCCGCTTTGTGGGTATGTGATTAGAGCCTGCGATGCTCTGCCAGCCCCCTTTAACTTCACCTAGACGTGGGTGGATGGAGCTCCCAGACGTGGGAGACTTTTGTCAGGTGGTCATTCAGAAATGGATGAATCACATTCTGACTGAGATCCCACTACACCCTCTATATGTTTGATATGACATCCAGAGTTTTGTTGAGTTATTTCTGTTCGTACTCTGGATAAGATTGATATGATTGCAACGTCAAGGATGACGTTTGAGCTCTTGTACGATATGTGTACCTATATGTTCTGAAAGGCTTCATTCACTGATGATTTTGCTTCGAAATGTTCCATATGCTGTTGATATGCTTCGAGACATTTTATATGCCATTGATAAGCTCTGATATGTTTCCTTTGTTTCTGATATGCTCCAATTACTCTATGCCCCATCTGTTAGGAACCAAATATGCATGATTGAAAGGACAAACTGTGATTCTGCTCCTAATGATATTATGTCTACGAAATCGTATATTCTGCTTTGTGTTTTGAAACTGTATCTCTTTGGAAATTGTACCCTTTTGATATGGATATGTTAGTCACTTGCTGAGCTCTTTATGCTCACCCCGTTTGTTGATAAATTTTTCAGGATAGCATATCGCTTGCTTAAATGTTAAGAATGGGCTGAGGCAGTGGAAAGTTTAGAAGACGTTGGGCAGAACTTTTGTTAGCATATATGTAGTTGTGTATGAGCTACCTTGCATCTAATGAAATGTGACTATGAATCTAAACCTGTGGATTTTGTGTAAGTTAATGGATCCCTCATGTATAGGGTTTTGGAATGTTAAATTAAATTCGTGTAATGATACGAACTTATGGTAAATTGATGATTATGGTGACTGCATAGAATTCCCCACTTGTGGATTTACACTGTGGTTTTTTTTATTTTGATGAGTTGAGTTCAGATTGTATGAATTATCGAGTGATGGGTGCTATGTATATGAATTGCACAGGGTTATGAATTGGTAGATTATAGAAGTGAAAATTTTGATCTGAACGTTTTCTTAGTGACCTCAAATGTGTGTTTGGATCCTGGGTTAGTTGTGATGAAGATTTTAAATATATATATCATATTTTGAGGGGCTTGACAAAAATAAGTTTCTGAAATAGATTTGATGAAGTGATTCACGTGTATGTATTCCATCCTGCTAAATCTTTACATAGACAATGGCTTATAACAAAAAGGGGAAGAAGTATTAAAGCAATCTATGTAAAATTCCTCTATAAGCTTGCTATTATTATTTTCCTGGTATCATAATTACTATGCTTTTTGTTGATGACAAAGGGGGAGAAACATATGAATTGATAAAAACTGCCATGATCATGTCATACTTGCAAAATACTTGAGTGATGCTATAAACAATGTTATGATTATGCCATCCTTGCATCACCAAGAGATATATGAACGTGTGCTATAGTTTGCATTATGCCCTGAGTTGATATCTTATCATGTGAAGAAAATGCAAAACTTGCTAGAACATTTCAAATATGTGCATCATGTAATAGCGCTTCACAGCTTTATATGATAATGTTCAAACTACATGATGAATAGTTACAAACACAATCATACAAACTTGATGATGTATGTCAAGCCTTGACATCATCTTTGAAGAGATACATCATGATGAGTATCATGATGGGAGTATTGATAAGTTTAACTGATCTATCTTATCAATACGTCACTTGAATTCTTAGGTCTTGAATTCAAGGTTGACTTATCTCAACTATGGCATATAGACAGGGGGAGTTAAGGATAACTCCATTATCAATTGATTGTCATCATCAAAAAGGGGGAGATTGTTGAATCTCGGATTTTGATGATGAAGTCAATTGTCATTTGTTGTCTAATCTATGTGTTGAGATAAGTGTGCAGGATTAACTACGATGAAAGTTAGACAAGCAGCAGGAGTTGCGCCGGAGTCAAGTTCATGATCACATTGGGAGTTCGAGAGTTCGACGGAAGTTTGGACAGTCATCAGAGGTTCTGCGAGAACAGATCCGAGAAGTCCAGAAGCTTGCCAAGCGAAGCTCGTCGGAACTCGCCAAGTGGATCGTCGCAAAGTCCAGGAGTTTGCCGGAAGTCCGCAGAAGAATCATCGAGGGTTCATTGGATGATCGACGGAAGTTCGCCGGAAGAAGCGATTGACGTATCGGAGCAAAGCTGCAGAAATTATCTTAGATTTAATCATAGTTAGCACATTGATTAAGTTGGAAAATGGGAGGTGATCCCATTAGCTTAATCTTGGGGCAATTGGGCCCCTGAAAAGATTGAAATTGGGCCGAATGGAGCTAACCATTCGGACCCTGATTGCACTAGGAGGTGCAACCGCCTAGGCTAAGAGGTGGCACCGCCTGGGCTATGCCTTCCAGCGAGACTGGGCGGTGCAACCTCCCCAGCCAGGAGGTGGCACCGCCTGAGCTCAGTCTTCGAGCTAAACTGGGCGGTGCAACCTCCCTGACAGAGAGGTGGCACCGCCTGAGCTCAGTCTTCGAGCTAGACTAGGCGGTGCAACCTCCATGACAGAGAGGTGGCACCGCCTGAGCTCAGTCTTCGAGCAAGACTGGGCGGTGCAACCTCCCTGACAGAGAGGTGGCACCGCCTGAGCTCGGTCTTCGAGCTCTGCCAGGCGGTGCAACCTCTCCAGTCAAGAGGTGCAACCGCTTGATCCCGAAATTCCGGGATTTGATCGTTTTGAGCTCCAAATTTGAATTGGGTTGGGGCCTATAAATACCCCACCCATTCAGCAATGAAGGTATACAGATCCACACCGAATTCTTGATCTTTTCAGTGATTCTAAGAGCTCAAATTTGTGTAAAGTCCAAAAGTTCTCCTCTTTTCGTTCTTCAAGTCTTGAGCTGTAAAGAGAGGAGAGAAAGGATCTGTAAGGGTTGTCTCCTGAGCCCGTCAAAAGGAAAGAAACTGTAAAAGGGCAGTTGGCCTTCGCCTATTGAAGGACGGCCCCTAGTTGACGTCGGTGACCTCGCCGGTGGAGGAAGCCAAAAGTGGAGTAGGTCAAGACTGACCGAACCACTCTAAATCTTTGGTTTGCGTTTATTTTGAGCACTTTATCATTACTGCCAACCTCCGACATAGCTACTGCTCTCTGCGCTTTTACGAACAAGTTTCTAAGTTCTAATCTTTCCGAATCTGGATTCAGACGTCAATAGGTGTTTTCGTACGATCTTTACATTGCAGCTTACATTTACATCTTGAATCTGTTTATAACTACGAACTGTCCTCTGCGCTTTTACGAACGAGTTTCCTTGCAGTTTACATTTACATTTTGATTCTATTTATAACTGCAAATTGTCTTCTGCAATTTTACGAACGAGTTTCAACATTTAGACGTAAAACTGCATTTAGACGTAAATCGGCTTTCCTCGCACAATCATCAGATTTCAGTTTACGTTTATGTCTTGATTTCAACTGCATATTGCCTTCTGCAAGTATACAAACGAGTTTCAAAGTTCAGACATAAATCTGCGTTTAAGACGTAAATCTGCGTTTAGACGTAAATCTGCTTTTTGCAGATTACTTTTTGAGCTGTACAATAGCAGCACATTGTCTTTATACTTCTGCTTAATCTACGCTTAGACGCAAACTGCGCTTAGACCCAATCTGCGCTTAGACGCAAACTGCGCTTAGATGCAATCTGAGTTTAGACGCAATCTACATTTAGACGCAAACTACGCTTAGACGCTAACTGTGTTTAAACGTAAACTGCACTTAATCATAAGTAATCTTAGAATCGGCTTTTGCATCAAAAATAGTTTTTATCGAACGAACGCAGCTTTCGTTTTTAATCGCTGAAAGATTTCCGCTGCACTAATTCACCCCCCCCCCCCTCTTAGTGCTCTCGATCCTAACACCCCTTTGTCATTGTCAAAAAGAAGGGAAGACCCTTATATCAATTTTCATATTATGACAAAGGTAAGTATCATTCTTATTTGTGCATCATTATATATTCAAATTAAAACATACACAATTTCAATAACCTTATTTTTCATGCACGATACCGAAAAATAAATCAACCATCATTAATAAGCATATCATACATGATACTCAAACATTAAAATTTTTAAGCATTTATCAACATGTTATTCATGATACCAAACATTCATCATTTAAAGCATTCATGATACACTTCATATGCAATAAATACATCATGTACATCATTATCATAAGTATTGCATACATCATTTTAACTTTATGAATATTTCGTCATTGCATGCATTATACAAAAACATTTCAAGCCATAAATACAAAGAAATCATGTCATGAATGATAAAATCATTTGAATACCAAAAGACATGATTCATATAGTAAATATCTTCTTTAAATAAAATATCAAGAAAAATCATAGGAGTACAAAGAAGATATCTTGATTTAAAAGAAAAATCAAGTAATAACTCCAAGAACTCACAAGAAAAAATCATGATTCATTTAGAAAATCTCCTCTCAAGAGAATATCAAGTAAAATCGTAGAAGATCGATTAATGAGAAATTTTGATTTATAATAAAATCTCATGTATCGAATGTCGAGAAATCAAAATGATGATTTATATAAAAAATATCACAAGTTATATTCAAGAGAAAAATCATTATTCATTTTCAACTTATTCAATTTGTCACATCAATATTTCTTAGATATGCATGATACCAAAACATGGTTTTAAATCTTTAACATATAACATGCATAAATTGAAAGGAGAAGGGAAGAATTCAAACGTATAAAGATTTCAACCATCTCATAAACAAATGTAAGACCAAGTCATGAATCCAAAATTCCATGAATCAAAATGATCATCAAAGGTAATCTCATGTTATTCCAAGAAATCAATATCATGATTTTGATAAAACTCATTTCAAATTTAAATCATCAAATTCATCAAAATATCAACATTACTTTCAAGAGATTCAAAATGGTATGCATAGATTTATCATAATAAACATCAAGATCAATAGGATAGAGAAAAATAATTTTTCAAGGAAAAAATATTTTCCTCTTTTTAGTTGTTTCAATTCATACTTATACCAAATAAAAACATGTATAATGTTTAAAACCGAAAGTGTAAGATTTATTACAACAAAGATTAATAAGGCACTTTCATTATGGTAAAATTCAATAATCCATAAATCACAACATTCATATGCATAATTTCAAAATTTATTAAGCATGATCATTATGCAAGACACTAAAACATAGTTTCAAAATGTTTAATATTTTCATTACATCATTATGCAATGGTTTCATTAAACATAATTTTGAATGATTCTTATAGATAACTAAAACTTCTTTAGTTTTAATTTATGTGATTGACTTTATATTAGCATGCTCAAGTTTTGTTCTTATGTCAAAAACATATATCATGTTTGAAAACCAAAGACAAGGTTTAAAAAAAATCATCAAGCCTTCCATATAAAAACCATGCATCATCATTGAAGGTTAATATGGAAATCATCAAAATACACATTCTTGCTTCTCAAGCACATATATATGATTATTTAAATCTAACATTTTATTCTATTAACATAAAACATATAATTTTCAAGAAAAATAATTATTCAAAAGAAAAGAGAAAATGCATCATGGAAAACATCAAGTAATTTCAAAATAATTCAAGAGAGTTGAGTTACTTACCTTGTAGTCGAAGCCCGTTAAAGCCCAATTCGCCGTTTCACCTTTGGAAGTTCTTGATTCATCCTTGGTTGCCTTCCTCTTCTTTGGCCTCTTCCTCCATTCAAGTTCATTGTTTATGTTAGATTTTTGTTTAATAAACTTATTAAGATTTAGTGTTCGAAATTTAAGTTCATCATTTCCTCATCACTTGAGTCATTGCTCAAGTGGTATCCATTTGTCCGGAGTTCCAAATCCTTCCTGTTCTTTGGAATGTGATTTTGTTTATCATGTGCAATGTGCACCATTTCATATGTCATCAACAAATCAATTAGTTCTTCAAGTGGAAAAATATTTAAATATTTTGTTTCTTGTATTGCGGTTATTTTAGAATCCCACCTTTTTGGAAGGGATCTTAAGATCTTGCTTACGAGATCAAAATTCGAAAAAGATTTACCAATAACTCTTAGTTTATTGACGACATCCGTGAAACGGGTGTACATGTCGCCTATAGTCTCGCTTGGTTGCATTTGAAAAAGCTCAAAATCATGCAATAAAATGTTAACTTTCGAGTCTTTGACTCTACTAGTTCCCTCGTGCGTGATTTCAAGTGTTCGCCAAATACTGAAAGTCATTTCGCACGTAGAAATTCGATTGAACTCATTTTTGTCCAAAGCGCAAAATAAGGCATTCATAGCCTTTGCGTTTAAAGAAAAATATTTCTTCTCCAAATCCGACCAATCGTTCATCGGTTTTGAGGGAAGTTGAAAACTGTTTTCAATGATATTCTATAAATCCAAATTCATAGAAATCAAGAAAACTCTCATTCGAGTTTTCCAATAAGTGTAGTCCAATCTATTAAACAACGGTGGACGAAAAACTGATAAGCCCTCTTGAAAGCCATGAAGAGCCATTTCTCTCGGGTGTAAATCCGAAATAAGAAATACCGGGCTCTGATACCAATTGTTAGGATCAGAGCGGCACTAAGAGGGGGGGGGGGTGAATTAGTGCAGCGGTAAAGTGTGATAAACTTTTGACGATTTAAACACTTTCAGAAACTTCGTAGGATAAAAGTAACGTTTTCGTTTGAAACTGTTTCGATTACGTTTTAACTTGAAGAGATAAGTAAGACGGAGACCAAGAAGTAGAGCATTAAAGTACAAATGGTTTGTAGTAATGTAAATGACAATAAGTAAATGCAAACCAGAGATCACGCCGATTTTACAGTGGTTCGGTCAAATGACCTACATCCACTTGCGAGGCCCCTCTTCGATGAGGCTCCCACCTTCCACTAGCAAATCTCTTGAAATTGAAGGGCAAATACCCCTCTTACAACTTTTTACAAGCGGTTCACTCTCTTACAGATTTTCAGCAAGAAAGAAGGAGGTGAACACTAGCAAATTGAAAACATGACTAGCAAAGACTTTTCTAAGACCTTTCTCTCAAACAATTGCTGCTCAAAAAGTTGTTATCTCAGCTGTGATTTGAGGGGTATTTATAGGCCTCAAGAGGATTCAAATTTGGGCTCCAAAATTTGAATTCTCTTTGGGTTCCCGATGTTGGCAGTGCCACCGCCTGTTAGTGGCGGTGCCACCGCTTGTCACTTTCAGACATTGATAGTGCTGGGCGGTACCACCGCCCAGTCAAGCGGTGCCACCGCCCAGCTCTCGGGTGCTGGGCGGTGCCACCGCCTAGGCCAAATCAGCTCACTGGTTGGGCTCCAAACTTGGCCCAAACCAGTCCGAACTCGGGCCCAATTGGCCCCTACATGGGTTATAAGATTAACACCTACTCCTAACCCTAATTAATGTACTAACTACAAATTTAAAGATATTTTCTAAGCTATTTTAAAGTTCGTAAGTCAAGACTTCTTCTTGACAAGCTTCCGGCGAACTTCCGGCGGTCTTCCGATAAACTCTCGGAAACCATTCTGCGGACTCCCGGCAAGCTCCTAGACTTCACGATTTGATCTTGGCGAGTTCCGATGAGCTTCTTCGGCAAGCTCCGATCTTTCTCGGCGAGCTCCGCGAACTTCCAACGAACCTTCCAGCGAGCTTCCGAAAAACCCTTCGGCAAGCTCCCTACTCATTCTTGGTTAGTTCCGGCAGCATTCCCGACGAACCTTCGGACTTCCATTGAACTCTCGAACTCGCAATGAATCCTTCGTGCTTGACTCCGATACTTTGTTTTGCTTTATGTCTTCATCGTTATTATAGTTAATCCTTCACACACAAGCAAAAACTCTACTCCGATCTAGACAATTATTATAAAGTGAATCGACATTTTGTTGCCTGGCACGTCATTGGTTGGCGCTTCGTCTGATTCTTCGGTGCATCGTCCTCTCTTACGGCTTGTTGCCCAATCAGCGGTTGATCTCCGCAACGCCGATATCCTTGGCGCAATTCCACTCTTGGCCCGATGCCCGACGTCCAAAGCCTTCTGCCATCCAATATCCTAACGTGATCTCCTCCGGCGCAACGTTAATTCCTCCTACCTTAATTGTCTAATCCTGATCGAGTAGACCTGCATCACTAAAAATGCAGTTAAACATAAACATAATTATCAATTGGTTTTATCGTCAAAATACGAGATTCAACAATAGAAAGCTTGATTCGAGTGCCATTTCTATCCTCAATGCCCCAATTACAGATGACGAAATAGTAAGAGTTATCTTTAAGTCACCAAAGCACAAAAGCCCTGGTCCAGACGGATTTCCTACTGAAATTTACCAAATTACATGGTCTATTATTGGTAATGATGTGATTAAAGCTTGCCAACATTTTTTTTCTTCAGGTCATATTCTTAGAGAGATGAATTGTACTTTTATTTCTATAAATAGCTTTGTTTATACAAGTTATAGATGAAGCTAGGTAACTCGTAGAGTACTCAGGCGGTAGTTTTGACTATACATGCTATAGACTATAACTCTTAACTATGACAAACAAATAAAATTTAATGTCCAGATATGCCAAGATTACCTATGGGTATAGCTTTTAACATAATTCCCAAGATCTTTAGCTAATAGTAAAATTGAATTTGATAAAAATATCTTTTTCTCTTTGTGTAAGGTGCTCCATTTTGAGATCGTTCTCCATACATGATCTTGAGTCTCTAATAATCTCTGTCAAGAGCTGAGCATTGTTTGTGTGTTGACACTCAAAGATTCTGCTACATCTTTCCTTCCACATCCACCAAATAGCGCATCTGAATATAACCTTTGTCAATTGTGTAAGAGACCCTTTTCTTGAAAAACTTTGCATGAGGTCACCTAATTCTTTATGTAAGTTTGGTTGTGGCATTCTATTGAGTTTGAATCGCTAGAGAATCTCCTTCCATATTCATTTAGTATAGGCATAAGCAAAATAGAGATGGTCAACAATTTCTTCTTGTTGCATGCAAAGGGAGCGTCAGTTAACATGATGGATACCTCTTCTTTTCATATTGTCTATTATAGGTAATTTATTCAGAAGGGCCTGCCATGTACATAAGGAATGTCTCTGTGATCCTGGTCAATCCCATGTCTAACTGCTTGGGAGCCACTTGTTATTTTTTGCCTAATTTGATTCCATGCGGATGTGACACTAAATTTTTCATTGTCATGAAGCCAAATAAGTACATCTGAAGGGTTATTCCTAATTGGAATAGCTGTGATAGTCGGCCAAAGTGATAACATTTCAAGAGAAATAGGAGTACAGTGACACCAGGTACCATTAGCAATAAATTCAGAAACCTTCCAATCTTTGGGAGCCCCAAGGTCTTTTCGTATTCTATCACCATATAATTGAAATATACTTTTCCCATTCACCGAAGGATCATAGCACATATTAATATTAGTTTTTTTTATATGTAAAAATAAATTGATTTTTTGTAAAGTTTCTACAAATAGCTTTGTCTATACAAGTTATAGACGAAGCTAGGTAACTCGTAGAGTACTCATACGGTAGTTATGACTACACATGCTGTCGACTATAACTCTTAACTATGGACAACAAATAAAATTTAAAGTCCAGATATGCCAAGATTTCCTATGGGTATAGCTTTTGACATCATGCCCAAGATCTTTAGCTAATCGCAAAATTGAATTTGATAAAAATATCTTTTTCTCTTTGTATAAAGTGATCCATTTTGATATCGTTCTCCCTACATGATATTGAGTCTCTAATAATCTCTACCAAGAGCTGAGCATTGTTTGTGTGTTGACACTCAAAGATTCTGCTACATCTTTTCTTCCATATCCACCAAATAGAGCATCTGAATATAACCTTTGTCAAATGTGTAAGATGCCCTTTTCTTGAAAAACATTGCATGAGATCACCTAATTCTTAATGCAAGTTTGGTTGCGGCATTCTATTGAGTTCGAATCGCTGGAGAATCTCCTTCCATATCCATTTAATATAGTCACAAGCAAAAAAGAGATGGTCAACAATTTCTTCTTGTTGCATGCAAAGGGAGCATCGGTTAACATGATGGATACCTCTTCTTTTCATATTGTCTATTGTAGGTAATTTATTCAGAAGGGCTTGCCATGTACATAAGAAATGTCTCTGTGATCCCGATGATCCCAAATCCAACTGCTTGGGAGCCACTTGTTATTTCTTTACCTAATTTGATTCCAAGCGGATGTGACACTAAATTTACCATTGTCATGAAGCCAAATAAGTACATCTGAGGGGTTGTTCCTGATTGGAATAGCTGTGATAGTCGACCAAAGTGATAACATTTCAGGAGAAATAGGAATAGGGAGACACCAGGTACCATTAGCAATGAACTCGGAAACCTTCCAATCTTTGGGAGCCCCAAGGTCTTTATGTATTCTGTCACCATATAATTGAAATATACTTTTTTCCATTCACCCAAGAATCGTACCACATATTAGTATAAGTTCCAATAGAGATTGCGTAAGAAATGTGTTTGATTAGCCAATTCCTTGTCTTTAAAATTCCTTTCCAAGCTGCAGAGTGGTATGTTCTTGTTGAAATTTCCCAAAATCGATTCCTTTGAAAGATACCTAGCAGAAACCCATTGTGACCATAAGGAACATTTGTTTTGCAAAAGGTCCCACAATTGTTTTACCAAACATGCTTTATTCCAATCTCTAGTATTTCTCAAGTTCATCCCCCCTTCATCTTTCGGTTTGCAAATGCTGTCCCAATTTACCATATGAATTTCTTATCATTTGTGCCATTCCAGAAGAAATTTATTAATAACCGTAAATATCTTGGAGAAGTCCAATAGGCAGAAGAAATACAATAGACCAATATATAGAGTAAGAGTACAGCACCGAACAGATGAGTTCAAGTCGTCCTACTTTTGAAAGAAGCCTATTTTTTCAGGAGGAAATTATATTATTTATTTTTTGCAGAATAGGCTGATAGTGGGTTTTGTGACTGCTAGTAGATATGAGTGGGAGACCAAGATATGTAACTGGCAGATTTCCCTCACTAACCCCTAGGGTATGTGCAATAACATCTTGGTCCTCAATGCAAGGGCTCATGTAGACTTTACTTTTCGCATGATTTAACTGAAAGTCATAAACTATACCAAAATCATTTAGAATAGTAGTCAGGTTTCTTACTAAAGTTAAATAATTCTAAAGAAAGATAAGAAGATCATCTGCAAAGATTATATGTGATGTATGAATAGGGCCAGCATGGGGTACCTTAATACTGCCATCAGAGAGAGCATATTCTAACAAATAGCTAAGTCCTTCCATTGCAATAGTAAAGAGATGTGGAGAGAGTGGATCGCCTTGTCGGATGCCATTCTTGCTCCCAAAAAAATCAATAGATGAGCCGTTGAGGAGTATTGAAAACTTTGGAGTTTCTAAGCAATATTGAATCCAATTAACCCATTGCTGAGGGAAGTTCATACCAAGGAGCATCTTGTAGATAAAGTTCCTATTAATTAAGTCGAAGGCTTTTCGTAGATCAGCTTTAAAATAGATTTTTGTCTCTTTTGCTTTTGAATGCAGATCCTTGACCAGGTCATTAGCAAGTAGAAAATTATGATGTATATTTCTCCCTTTGATGAAAGCAGCCTGATTTGGACTAATTATCTTGTGTATTACCTTTTGCAATATGTCTACTAACAGTTTGTAGATGATCTTGTAAATAAAGTTGTATAAAGATATGGGTCGATAGTTCTCTAGTAAATCAGCCCCTGCATTATTTGGAATTAAAGAAATAAAAGTGCAATTCATCTCTCTAAGAATATGACCTAAAGAGAAAAAGTGTTGGCAAGCTTTAATCACATCATTACCAATAATAGACCATGTAATTTGGTAAATTTCAGTAGGAAATCCATCTGGACCAGGGCTTTTGTGTTGAATCTCGTATTTTGATGATGAAACTACTTGATATATGTTTATGATTTAATCTGCGTTTTGAGTGACGCAGGATGCTTCGATCAGGATGAGACAATTAAAGCAGGAAAATCATGTTGTGCCGAAGGAACATGTCAGAAGATTGGACGTCGGGCCGGTGGATCGGTCGACGTATGGACAGAAGGCTTCGGGCCGTGGACTCGGGCATCGGGCCAAGAAGAGCAGGTATTGTGCCAAGGATATCGGAGTTGCGGAGTCAACTGGCCGATTGGGCAATAGGCTGTAGGAGAGGACGATGCGCCGAAGAATCGGACGAAGCGTCGAGGGACCAATGACATGTCGGACAACTTGGTTAATTGCTTAGGATTAATTGTCTCGATCGAAGTTTTGTTTTGGTGTGCAGGATTAACTACGATGAGAGTAAGACAAGCAGCAGGTGTTGCGCCGGAGTCAAGATCATGATCACGTTGGGAGTTCGAGAGTTCGACGGAAGTTCGGACGGTCGTCGGAGGTTCAGCGAGAACAGATCCGAGAAGTCCAGAAGCTTGCCAAGCGAAGCTCGTCGGAACTCGCCAAGTGGATCGTCGCAAAGTCCAGGAGTATGCCGGATGTCCGCAGAAGGATCACCGAGGGTTTATCGGATGATCGACGGAAGTTCGCCGGAAACTCGCCGGAAGAAGCGATTGACGCATCGGAGCATAGTTGTAGAAGTTGTCTTAGAGTTAATCGTAGTTAGCACGATGATTAAGCTTGAAAATGGGAGGTGATCCCATTAGCTTAATCTTGGGGCAATTGGGCCCCTGAAAAGATTCAAATTGGGCCGAATGGACCGAACCATTCGGACCCAGATTGCACCAGGCGGTGCAACCGCCCCAGCCAGGCGGTGCAACCGCCAGGGCTGCGAGACTGGGTGGTGCAACCGCCCCAGCCAGGCGGTACAACCGCCCAGGGCTCAGTCTCCAAGCGAGACTGGGCGGTGCAACCTCCTATGTCAAGAGGTAGCACCGCTAGAGCTCAAGTTTCGAGCTCTGGCAGAGAGGTGCATTAGCCTGAGCTCAGTTTCGAGCTCTGCCAGGTGATACAACCACCGAGCTCAATCTTCGAGCTCTGGCAGAGAGGTGCATCAGCCTAAGCTCAGTTTCGAGCTCTGCTGGGTGATGCAACCACCGAGCTCAGTCTTCGAGTTCTGGCAGAGAGGTGCATCAGCCTGAGCTTAGTTTCGAGCTCTACCAGGTGATGCAACCACCGAGCTCAGTCTTCGAGCTCTGCCAGGCAGTGCAACCACCGAGCTCAGTCTTCGAGCTCTGGCAGAGAGGTGCAATCGCCTGAGCTCAATCTTCGAGCTCTGCCAGGCGGTGCCACCTCTCCAGTCAAGAGGTGCAACCGCCTGATCCCGGAATTCCGGGATTTGATCGTTTTGAGCTCCAAATTTGAATTGGGTTGGGGCCTATAAATACCCCACCCATTCAACACTGAAAGGACACAGATCCACACCGAATTCTTGATCTTTTCAGTGATTCTAAGAGCTCAAATTTGTGTAAAGTCCTAAAGTTCTCCTCCTTCTGTTCTTCAAGTCTTGAGTTGTAGAGAGGAGAGAAAGGATCTGTAAAGGTTGTCTCCTGAGCCTGTCAAAAGGAGAGAAACTGTAAAAGGGCAGTTAGCCTTCGCCCATTGAAGGAAGGCAGCTAGTTGACGTCGGTGACCTCGTCGGAGGAGGAAGCCAAAAGTGGAGTAGGTCAAGACTGACCGAACCACTCTAAATCTCTGGTTTGCTTTTACCTTGAGCACTTTATCATTACTGCAAACCTCGTACATTGCTACTGCCCTCTGCGCCTTTACGAACGAGTTTCTAAGCTCTGATCTTTCAGAATCTGCATTCAAACGTAAATCGTGTTTTCGTACGATCTTCACACTGCAGTTTACGCTTACATTCGGATTCCATTTATAACTGCAAATTGCTTTCTACGTAAAATGCTTTTCAAGGTTCAAAACTGCTTTTAGACGCAAAACTACATTTAGACGTAAAATTACGTTTAGACGTAAAACTGCGTTTAGACGCAAAACTACGTTTAGACGTAAAACTGCGTTTAGACGTAAAACTGCGTCTAGACGCAAAACTGCGTTTAGACGTAAAACTGCGTTTAGATGTAAAACTGCGTTTAGACGTAAAACTGCGTTTGGACGTAAAACTGAGTTTAGACGCAAACTGTGCTTAGACGCAAACTGCGCTTAGACGCAAACTGTGTTTAGACGCAAACTGCGCTTAGACGCAAAACTGCGCTTAGACGCAAAACTGCGCTTAGATGCAAACTGCACTGTGATTCTGCTTTTATATCGAAATTGTTTTTTATCAAACGAACGCAGCTTTTGTTTTTAAAATCGCTGTAAGATTTCCGCTGCACTAATTCACCCCCCCCCCTCTTAGTGCTCTCGATCCTAACAATTGGTATCAGAGCCTAGTTTTTCTCATTTCGGATTTACACCCGAGAGAAATGGCTCTTCATAGCTTTCAAGAGGGCTTTTCGGTCTTTCGTCCACCGTTGTTTAACGGATTGGACTACACTTATTGGAAAACTCGAATGAGAGTTTTCTTGATTTCTACGAATTTGGATTTATGGAATATCATTGAAAACAGTTTTCAACTTCCCTCTAAACCGACGAACGAATGGTCAGATTTGGAGAAGAAGTATTTTTCTTTAAACGCAAAGGTTATGAATGCCTTATTTTGCGCTTTGGACAAAAATGAGTTCAATCAGATTTCTATGTGCGAAACAGCTTTTGACATTTGGCGAACACTTGAAATCACGCATGAGGGAACTAGTAGAGTCAAAGACTCGAAAGTTAACTTTTTATTGCATGATTTTGAGATTTTTCGAATGCAACCAAGCGAGACTATAGACGACATGTACACCCGTTTCACGGATGTCGTCAATAGTTTAAGAGCTCTTGGAAAATGTTTTTCGGATTTTGAACTCGTAAACAAGATTTTGCGTTCTCTTTCTAAAAAGTGGGATTCAAAAGTAACTGCAATACAAGAAGCTAAAAATCTAAACAACTTACCACTTGAAGAACTAATTGGTTCATTGATGACATATGAAATGGTGCACAATGCACATGATGAACATGTTGAACACAATCACCTTCCAAAGAACAGGAAGGATTTGGAACTCTGGACAAATGAATGCCACTTGAGCGATGACTCAAGTGATGAGGACAATGATGAACAAACCAATCTTCCAAAGAACAGGAAGGATTTGGGACATCGAACATTTAAATACCACTCGAGCATAAGCTCAAGTGATGGTGAACTTAAACTACAAATGAAACGAAAATTAAAAAGCAAAAAGAATGGAACTACTTGCTTTAAACGCAAGAAGAAGAACGAAAATTGGGATGAATCGAGCTTCTCCGAAGACGAGAAAGTC
The DNA here is from genome assembly GCF_036884655.1 of Musa acuminata AAA Group. NCBI lineage: Eukaryota > Viridiplantae > Streptophyta > Magnoliopsida > Zingiberales > Musaceae > Musa > Musa acuminata. The sequence continues at coordinate 16,040,529 of NC_088352.1, read as the reverse complement.
AACAAAAGCGAGGCGACAAACTACGCCTTACCAGCCTACGACGTTGAGGTAATTAAAATGCCTTTGGTTTATTTTGAAATTACTTGATGCTTTCATGATATATTTTCTTTTTTAGTTTAGAATTAATTTTCTTGAAAATTACATGTTTAAAAATAAAAATACAAAAATTATGATCATGCTGATAATTTCGAAAATAATATTGCATATTTTATGATAAACAAACAAAATGATTTTGATCATGGTTAAGAAGTAATAATGTGTATCATGTTTGATTAACATTGTTGAATGAAATCACGTTTGATTTAAAGTAATGCATAAAGATGTAATATGAAATGGTTATTAACAATTTTATGCATGTGATTTTAAGTTATCCATGATCATGAGCTTGTTTGATCTTCTTGACTTAATTTCAAGATCTATAGCAAAAATCATGTTTGAATATATGAAAGTGTTAATTTCATTTTCGGATTCACTTAACAATTGGTATCCTAACAATCGGATTTTCTCATACACTTATGAAAAATATTTTTCTAAAATGGATTTGATGAAATGATTCATGCTTATAAACTCCATCTTGAAATATGAATGATAGTGTTTTTGCTTGCAAAGATTTGTTTCACATTCATATCTCCTATGATTCGTGTGCAGAAAAAGAATTTATAAATCATAACACAATGTGATTTCTTATGCAAAAATAAAGTGCTTTTGTGATTCTTTGCTAAAGAGAATAATTATTAAAATCATGATCTTGATAATTATAACATGAAGCTCTTTATAGATCAAGATCGTTCATTATGCTCCCTACATTTATCAAAAAGGAGTTCTTCAAATGAAATGCAATTCAATGAAGTGTCATATTGATATCTTGAAACTTAGAATATTTTAAAATGTGATCTTGATAAGAATGTTTCAAGTTGCTCTTTGTACTATATCTTTTCGAATGAATCATGAGCCTTGATATCATATATTTCATAATACAAGATTTCTTTGCCTTATATCTTGAACTTTAATGCTTATCTTAATTTGGCATATAAAGACTAAGGCATGCTTAGATGAAAAAGAATCTCTTAAAAAATGCTTTTCCCATCTGATCGAGATTAATGATTTCATGATATTCTGTGAATCTCGAAATTAATTTTAATGACTAGATTATGAATTTCAAATTAATAATTTGATTTGAATAAGTTTTATCTAAATCATAATCTTGATCTTGCAAAATTGAAGTCACAAATAATATCTTGTGGTATTCATGAATTGATACTCACAATATGAAAGCATTGATATTCATGACTTGAATTGGATTGAAACATTGTATGCTTAAATTAATCATTCTCCTATGTTTCAAAAATTCCTTAAATGCCTTATGTGATGATTGAAAACTAACCTGCTTTATGATGAATTACGAATCATGACTTGATCTATGATATAAATGCCTTGAAATGATTGAAATATTTAACACTTTTATGCTCATCCCCCTAATTTCTTCTTGTTTTCAATGATAAAATGGGGAGAAGTTTTGATCATGCATGGTAGGATATAATTTGACAAAATTGATACCATCATGATATGAAACATTTATGATGTACAATTATGCATGCAATACTTGTGCTTTCTAATTATGATGTGATGTATATCAAATGATGTAAATCATGATTTAAAATGCTATGAGTGCCAAGTTACACATTTTGAGAAGAAATTGTTATATTGAAATATTAATGTAATTATGAATGGTGATATGATATCATGCATGTAATACTTCAATTTATGATAATGATGCATGCAATGATAAAATATTCATGATGAAAAATTATCTTGACATTCGTAACTTGATTATTCATCATTTGTCATGATTTTGAAATCGTTGTAAAAGGAAAAGAGAACTACAAAACTGTATTCTCTCTTTCTTTTTTTTTATAATGACAAAGGGGGAGATAGCTAGCTTGTACAAGTCAAGAAGATGCAAAAACTTGATTGCTAGCTTGCCTATTTTAAGTAGCAAAGATTGCTAACTTGCTTATTTCAAGAAGAAAAATTGTCTTCTTGAACATCACTATCTTGAATATCTCAAGAAGCAAAACTTGCAATTTGCACATTGCAATAGGAAGCAAGAATCATGAGCTTACACAAGAAAGCTATCTTGTATTTGCTTTCGAAATTTTTGCTAGCTTATATTATTGTGAAACTTGTATATCATAAAAATTGCTAGCTTGTTGGTCTAAAGAGAAGCAAAAAGTTGCTATCTCAAAAGAAGCAAATGTGCTATCTTGCCTATCTCAAGAGGCAAAAATGCTAACTTGCGCATCTAGCAAAGTGAGCAAAATTTTCAAGAAGCAAGAGTTGCCTTCTTGAACATCTCTAATTTGCTAGCTTACATGATGTAGAACTTGCTATCTTGAACATTACCAAAAGTGCTATCTTATATGCTATAAAACTTGCATATCTAAAACTTGATAGCATGAATGTTCTAAGCATGATGTAATACTTGCTAAATCTTCTAGCTCCAAGATTGCATGATGATAAAACTTGATACTATCTTTTTCATGCAATGAGTTGAATCTATATCACAAACAATTGATTGTGATAGTTCTCCTTTTTGTTGATGACAAAGGGGGAGAAGTATGTTGATGAAAGTATGTTGATGACATGATATGTGATGCATAAGTTTATGCATATGTTCATGTTGACGTGTTGCAAGTATTCATGATGAATATTGCAATGACTTGAATTCAGTTTGAATTCAAGGTTATATCAATATGGCATATTGATAGGGGGAGTTTGTTTAAACTCCGAGAGTTAAGTTTAACTCCGTCATCAAGTGGTTGTCATCATCAAAAAGTGGGAGATTGTTGAATCTCGTATTTTGATGATGAAACTACTTCATATATGTTTATGATTTAATCTGCGTTTTGAGTGACGCAGGATGCTTCGATCAGGATGAGACAATTAAAGCAGGAAAATCATATTGTGCCGAAGGAACATGTCAGAAGATTGGACGTCGGGCCGGTGGATCGGTCGACGTATCGACAGAAGGCTTCGGGCCGTGGACTCGGGCATCGGGCCAAGAAGAGCAGGTATTGTGCCAAGGATATCGGAGTTGCGGAGTCAACTGGCCAATTGGGCAATAGGCTGCAGGAGAGGACGATGCGCCGAAGAATCGGACGAAGCGTCGAGGGACCAATGACATGTCGGACAACTTGGTTAATTGCTTAGGATTAATTGTCTCGATTGAAGTTTTGTTTTGGTGTGCAGGATTAACTACGATGAGAGTAAGACAAGCAGCAGGTGTTGCGCCGGAGTCAAGATCATGATCACGTTGGGAGTTCGAGAGTTCGACGGAAGTTCGGACGGTCGTCAGAGGTTCAGCGAGAACAGATCCGAGAAGTCCAGAAGCTTGCTAAGCGAAGCTCGTCGGAACTCGCCAAGTGGATCGTCGCAAAGTCTAGGAGTATGCCGGATGTCCGCAGAAGGATCACCGAGGGTTTATCGGATGATCGATGGAAGTTCGCCGGAAACTCGCCGGAAGAAGCGATTGACGCATCGGAGCATAGCTGCAGAAGTTGTCTTAGAGTTAATCATAGTTAGCACGATGATTAAGCTTGAAAATGGGAGGTGATCCCATTAGCTTAATCTTGGGGCAATTGGGCCCCTGAAAAGATTCAAATTGGGCCGAATGGAGCGAACCATTCGGACCCTGATTGCACCAGGCGGTGCAACCGCCCCAGCCAGGCGGTGCAACCGCCCAGGGCTCTGTCTCCAAGCGAGACTGGGCGGTGCAACCTCCTCTGTCAAGAGGTAGCACCGCCAGAGCTCAAGTTTCGAGCTCTGGCAGAGAGGTGCATCAGCCTGAGCTCAGTTTCGAGCTCTGCCAGGTGATACAACCACCGAGCTTAGTCTTCGAGCTCTGGCAGAGAGGTGCATCAGCCTAAGCTTAGTTTCGAGCTCTGCCAGGTGATGCAACCACCGAGCTCAGTCTTCGAGCTCTGGCAGAGAGGTGCATCAGCCTGAGCTCAATTTCGAGCTCTGCCAGGTGATGCAACCACCGAGCTCAGTCTTCGAGCTCTGCCAGGCGGTGCAACCACCGAGCTGAGTCTTCGAGCTCTGGCAGAGAGGTGCAATCGCCTGAGCTCAGTCTTCGAGCTCTGCCAGGCGGTGCCACCTCTCCAGTCAAGAGGTGCAACCGCCTGATCCCGAAATTCCGGGATTTGATCGTTTTGAGCTCCAAATTTGAATTGGGTTGGGGCCTATAAATACCCCACCCATTCAACACTGAAAGGACACAGATCCACACCGAATTCTTGATCTTTTCAGTGATTCTAAGAGCTCAAATTTGTGTAAAGTCCTAAAGTTCTCCTCCTTCTGTTCTTCAAGTCTTGAGTTGTAAAGAGAGGAGAGAAAGGATCTGTAAAGGTTGTCTCCTGAGCCTGTCAAAAGGAGAGAAACTATAAAAGGGCAGTTAGCCTTCGCCCATTGAAGGAAGGCAGCTAGTTGACGTCGGTGACCTCGTCGGAGGAGGAAGCCAAAAGTGGAGTAGGTCAAGACTGACCGAACCGCTCTAAATCTCTGGTTTGCTTTTACCTTGAGCACTTTATCATTACTGCAAACCTCCTACATTGCTACTGCCCTCTGCGCCTTTATGAACGAGTTTCTAAGCTCTGATCTTTCAGAATCTGCATTCAAACGTAAATCGTGTTTTCATACGATCTTCACACTGTAGTTTACGCTTACATTCGGATTCCATTTATAACTGCAAATTGCTTTCTACGTAAAACGCTTTTCAAGGTTCAAAACTGCTGTTAGACGTAAAACTACATTTAGACGTAAAATTACGTTTAGACGTAAAACTGCGTTTAGACGCAAAACTACGTTTAGACGTAAAACTGCGTTTAGACGTAAAACTGCGTTTAGACGTAAAACTGCGTTTAGACGCAAAACTGCGTTTAGACGTAAAACTGCGTTTAGACGTAAAACTGCGTTTAGACGTAAAACTGCGTTTGGACATAAAACTGAGTTTAGACGCAAACTGCGCTTAGACGCAAACTGTGCTTAGACGCAAACTGTGATTAGACGCAAACTGCGCTTAGACGCAAACTGTGTTTAGACGCAAACTGCGCTTAGACGCAAAACTGCGCTTAGACGCAAACTGCACTGTGATTCTGCTTTTATATTGAAATCGTTTTTTATCGGACGAACGCAGCTTTCGTTTTTAAAATCGCTGTAAGATTTCCGCTGCACTAATTCACCCCCCCCCCCTCTTAGTGCTCTCGATCCTAACATTTTGTGCTTTGGTGACTTAAAGATAACTCTTACTATTTCGTCATCTATTATTGGGGCATTGAGGATAGAAATGACACTCGAATCAAGTTTTATAGGTGGCTCCACCTGAATATTATTAGGTTGCCCCGCTTGGTTGAGTAAGGAATAAAAAATTTGCTTAGTGTATGCTTTAACCTCATCTAAATTCTCAATAAGATTGTTATCTTTGTCTCTGCATTTCCTGATGCGGTTAACGGCTCTTCGAGTAGCAATGGAAGTATAAAAAAACTTAGTATTGGAATCCCCTAAAGTAATCCAATGCTGTTGAGACTTCTGTTTTGCAAAACTTTCCTCCTGCTTTAAGGCTTGCATGAAGTTATTTCTAGCTTCTGTCTCTTTTTCGATAAGATTGTCATCATGGGGCTGAAGTTGCAGCTCATGTTGCATTGCTATTAGTTCTTTTCTGCAAAATTGAACTCGGATGGTAATATTACTAAAGGTATTTATATTCCACTCCTTAAGTGCTGTTTTGTAGGCTTTGAGTTTTTGACATAAGATGTAAGGGGGGGATCCATGCACATTAACATTCCAAGCTGATCTGATAACATCAAGGAACTGAGGATGAGTACTCCACATGTTAAAGAATCTAAACGGTTTCTTGCCTTTCGGTGTTGCTTTATCTGCGTGTATGTACATTAATGAATGATCAGAAAACAATGGAGCATCATACTCAAGAAGTGAATCAGGGTAAACTATTAACCATTCTTGATTAATCAGACATCTATCGAGTCGAGCCATTATTTTTCTGTTAGCAGCACCTTGATTACTCTAAGAGAGCCAATTACCCACATATTTCATATCAGTCAATGCAACAGTATCTATGTAATCATTAAAACTCTAAAGCTGACTTTCTAAAAACTATCTACCCCCACTTTTTCATTTGTGCACCGAACATTATTAAAGTCACTAAGAACAATCCAAGGTACATTAAGACAGCCAACTGCAATGTTAGTTAGATCATACCACAGTGTATTTCTTTTTGTATACTGTTTGAAGCATATATACTAGTGAAATTGAATTGACAGCCATTATTTTTGTCCTCTACCTTAAGATGGATAAATTGATCAGTAACAGAAATAAACCAAGCATTAATAGAGTTAAGATGCCATAAGACCCATATTCTTTCAAAAGTTTCAGTTGAGTCATTGGTAAACAGTTCTGTGTCCGGCCATATTAAATTCTTTTGAGCTTGAACGCGCGATTGTTTAATTTTTGTTTCCACTAGAATAACAATATCAGATGCGGCAGACTTGATTATTCTGTTCAGCTCACAACATTTCTCAAGCTTATTAAGTCCACAAATATTCCAACATGTTATCTTCATATTTTTTTTGATAAGTAAAAGTAAATTGATTTTGTGTAAAGTTTCTACAAATAGCTTTGTCTATACAAGATACAAGCGAAGCTAGGTAACTAGTAGAGTACTCATGCGGTAGTTATGACTACACATGCTGTAGACTATAACTCTTAACTGTGGCCAACAAATAAAATTTAAAGTCCAGATATGCCAAGATTTCCTATGGGCATAGCTTTTCACATCATGCCCAAGATCTTTAGCTAATAGTAAAATTGAATTTGATAAAAATATATTTTTCTCTCTGTGTAAGGTGCTCCATTTTGAGATCGTTCTGCATACATGATATTGAGTCTCTAATAATCTTTGTCAAGAGCTGAGCATTGTTTGTGTGTTGACACTCAAAGATTCTGCTACATCTTTCCTTCCACATCCACCAAATAGCGCATCTGAATATAACCTTTGTCAATTGTATAAGAGGCCCTTTTCTTGAAAAACATTACATGAGGTCAGCTAATTCTTGATGCAAGTTTGGTTGCGGCATTCTATTGAGTTTGAATCGTTGGAGAATCTCCTTCCAAATCCATTTAGTATAGTCACAAGCAAAATAGAGATGGTCAACAATTTCTTCTTGTTGTATGCAAAGGGAGCATCGGTTAACATAATGGATACATCTTCTTTTCATATTGTCTATTGTAGGTAGTTTATTCAGAAGGGCCTGCCATGTACATAAGGAATATCTTTGTGATCCCGGTCGATCCCCATGTCCAACTACTTGGGAGCCACTTGTTATTTCTTTGCCTAATTTGATTCCATGCGGATATGGCACTAAATTTTACATTATCATGAAGCCAAATAAGTATATCTAATGGGTTGTTCCTGATTGCAATAGCTGTGATAGTCAGCCAAAGTGATAACATTTCAAGAGAAATAGGAGTAGGGAGACACCAGGTACCATTAGCAATGAACTCGGAAACTTTCCAATCTTTGGGAGCCCTAAGGTCTTTTCGTATTCTGTCACTATATAATTGAAATATACTTTTCCTATTCACCCAAGGATCGTACCACATATTAGTATTAGTTCCAGTAGAGATTGCATAAGAAATGTGTTTGTTTAGCCAATTCCTTGCCTTTAAAATTCCTTTCCAAGCTGCAGAGTGGTATGTTCTTGTTAAAATTTTCCAAATTGATTCCTTTGAAAGATACCTAGCAGAAACTCATTGTGACCATAAGGAACATTTGTTTTTCAAAAGGTCCCACAATTGCTTTACCAAACATGCTTTATTCCAATCTCTAGTATTTCTTAGGTTCAGCCCCCTTCATCTTTCGGTTTACAGATGCTGTCCCAATTTACCATATGCAATGTCTTATCATTTGTGTCATTCCAGAATAAGTTTATTAATAACCGTTCAATATCTTAGAGAAGTCCATTAGGCAGAAGAAATGTATTAGACCAACACCGAACGGATGAGTTCAAGTCGTCCTGCTTTTGAAAGAAGCCTATTTTTCCAGGAGAAAATTCTATTCTTTATTTTTTGCAAGATAGGCTGACAGTGGGTTTTGTGAATGCTAGTGGATATGACTGGGAGACCAAGATATGTAACTGGCAGATTTCCCTCACTAACCCCTAGGGTATGTGCAATAACAATTTTGTCCTCAATTCAAGGGCTCATGTAGACTTTACTTTTTGCATGATTTAACAGAAGGCCAGAAACTATACCAAAATCATTCAGAATAGTAGCCAGGTTTCTTACTCAAGTTAAATCATTCCGAAGAAAGATAAGAAGATCATCTGCAAAGATTATATGTGATATATGAATAGGGCCAGCATGGGGTACCTTAATTCTACCATTAGAGACCGAATATTCCAACATATAGCTAAGTCCTTCCATTACAATTGTAGAGAGATATGGAGAGAGTGGATCGCCTTGTCGAATGCCATTCTTGCTCCCAAAAAAATTAATAGATGAGCCGTTGAAGAGTATTAAAAACTTTGGAGTTTCTAAGCAACATTGAATCCAATTAACCCAATGCTGAGGGAAGTTCATACCGTGGGGCATCTTATAGATAAAGTTCCTATTAATTGAGTCAAAGGCTTTTCGTATATCAGCTTTAAAACAGATTTTTGTCCCTTTTGCTTTTGAGTGCAGATCCTTGACCAAGTCATTAGCAAATAGAATATTATGATGTATACTTCTCCCTTTGATGAAAGCAGCCTGATTTGGACTAATTATTTTCTGTTTTACCTTTTGCAATCTATCTGCTAACGGTTTGGAGATGATCTTGTAAATAAAGTTGCATAATGATATGGGTCGATAGTTTTCTAGTGAATCAGCCCCTGCATTCTTGGGAATTAAAGAAATAAAAGTGCAATTTTTTTTTGGCATGATGTGATTGATTAGAGCTCACTCCTTGATGTGATTTCTTTGGGCTTGGTGGTCGGCCCAAACTGAATTCGGTAAGGAGAGTCCGAATCTTATCCTCCATTCATGCCTCAAAGGCTTCAAATTTAGCATTGATTGCCTCCTCAGATGCCATAGTATATGACTCCAAATATGTGATGTTAAGATCTCTCTTTTGTTGATGGGTTAAAGGCATGTATAGGTTTGATAGAAATCAGTGAAAGTTTGCTGCAGAATAGTGTTGTCTTGTAAGAGCAGAATTATCATCGAAGAAACAGTGATTTCTCGACGAAATCTCCACAAAAAATTTGAGAGATTTGAGGAGGGAATTGACAGCAATATCTCAATTTATATGACAGCAAGGATATCCTATTTAATCAAGAAAATTTTGACAGTAACAGTAAGAAAATTGGTGTAAGTTGCGATAACAGAATTCTCGTCGAAAAATTTCAGCAACTTACGATGAAAATTTGCAGCAATATAGGAACGAAATTTTTTTTTTTTTGGATTTTCGAATATGGATAACTAAATTGCAGCAGCAGTAAGGTAGGAAACCAAAACCTATTGCAATTCCTGGGGAGATCAAAGGATGATCTACGGTGGTGGAGATGATGGTGGAATTTGGCGATGATCTTTTAAGCAATTGTGGGAATTGCTTTGGGCGGTTGTGGAGGGTTGATGGATGGCTGTGGAAGGGCAACGAGATGCCAAGAACGCTGCTCTGATACCAGGTGTTAGAACCCTTATAGATTCTAAACTTGGGGTTGATCTCTTTAGGGGATCGGCCTCCTTGGAACTCTATAGGGGTTCCTCCCTCCAAGTTGCTACTCAAAGGCTGCAGTAAAGATTCATCTATTACTTATGAAAAGAGATGGAATACATGGCTATTTATAGGGCTTCTAAACCCTAACTCCTAATATGACTCCTACTTAAGACTCTTACTTCTAACCAACTCCTAATAGGACTCATACTCAAGACTTCTATTCCCTTACAACTCCTAATTCTTCTCTAAGAAAAAACCTCCTACATGAATGTTCCTCTCAATTAGGACTCTCCTAGCTAGAGTCCTAACAGAATGTCCCTCTCAATTAGGACTCTCCTAGCTAGAGTCCTAACAGAGACCAGCGTCGTAGAATCATTGGATGCCCGCGAATAGTCAAGAATCCTTCGAGGACCCGTTACAAATCTTTTTCAGAGTATAGCTTGCAAACAAAGAATCCGTTCTCCAGCATATGAAGATCAAATGACGATATTCCCCATCGAGTTTTGATAAATGAGGATAGTGGGAAATAAGATGTTTTGAGACCTACCACATAGCCAACAATCGCCATAGACCATGTCTCAATAAGCTCTGCTAAATCAGTAGTCTCGTATACAACAATCTTCTTATCAACCTGAACTTCTGGAGTAAAGAATTCCAAGCTTAGATCCGGACTTCCAACCGGAGTCTTGAAGAGGCTAGTCCAAGGCCAAGGGTCACTGGAAATGAGAGCAGGCTACCACGATCTAGAGCGCGACCTACTTCGATGCTACTTCGTCGAAGGAGTTTCTCTCTGGAGAGGATATGGTGGAGGAGCAAATTGAGGGGTAATGGTAGGGAGTCTTGCCATCATATCAACCCTCCCGCCACCGTCGCCAGCCCTAGGGGTCATCGCTATCATGTTTGATCCCTCTTCTTCTGGTCACCGCTATAGAATCGTCGCCCTAGGGAAAAGCCACCGCAGTAGTATATCAAATTGCCGCTATAGTATCGTCGCCCTAGGGAGATCTGGTCATAGCTAAAGTATCGTCGCCCTTGGGGAGAAGTCGATGCTGCAGGAGATCCGATCACCACTAGAGTAAGGGATATCAGATAGCTGCTACAGTACCGTCGCCCGTGGGAGAAAGCCAACGCTACAGGAGTCAGATCGCCCTAGGGAGATCTCATCGCTGCTACAGTGTCATCGCCACTACAGTACAGTCACCCTAGATCTAGTTGCTGCTACAATTGCGTCGCCGCCATTATAGTACCGTCGTCCTAGGGAGATCTGATCATCGCTACAGTGTCGTCGCCCGTCGCCTGTGGGAGAAAGACGGCGCTGCAGGAGTCAGATTGCCCTAGGGAGATCTGGTCGCTGCTATAGTATCATCTCCACTACAGTACCGTCGCCCTAGATCTGGTCACCGCTATAGTACCATCGCAATAGATCTGGTCGCTGCTATAGTGTCGTCGCCGCCGCTACAGTACCGTCGCCCTAGGCAATGAACGAACTCTTGAAGAAACTTCGGTAAAACGAAATATAGCTCACCACCAAGTTTAAAAGTCAAAAGGGATATAGAAGATCTCCACTATAATGATAATAAACAAGGATACAGAACTGAAAGCAAAAGACTCACCACTCAAGGACGCATCCAAGAGATATAGAGTTCAAAAGAGCACTGCAAGAGAGCTTCTACCAATATCCTCAATTTTCTAAAGTATTTTCTAAGCCCTAAACCCCAAAATAAATACTAGTGCATGAAACAACCCTTCATGTACAGGAAATTTCGAAATTAAGTGGTTTACAACTACCAACCAACTTCATTAATATATTCCTTAGTCATGAAGAAAAGCACCATGATACAGCTTTACAACTGCCAACCAACTCAATTAATGTATTCCATTGTGCAGGGAATATGCTGATGAGCTGTCTTATCTGAGTAGGCTGAGTTGAAGATTATGTAGCAAAATTGTTGGCTAAAAAAAATATCATATTATCAGTATGGTCCATATGAGCAGATTGTAGCAAATTAGACACTCCCGTGTCAATCTCCCCTGGTTGAAAAAGACTTGTCCTCAAGTACTTGTTTGTTTCGTCATCATGATTATAAACGGACTTAAATCAGCCACATTAAATGTTGGGGATACTCCATAATCTTTCGGTAGTTCAATCTCATAAGCATTTTTGCCAATTCTCTTAAGCACCTTGAATGGACAATCAGTCTTAGGTTTTAGTTTTCTAAATTTTCCCGACGGAAACCTCTCCTTCCTAAGATGAATCCAAACCAAATCACCTGCATTAAACTCCACAAGTTTTTTGTATTTGTTAGCAGCTTGCATGTACCACTCATTTTGTTTCTCAATGGTTGCTTTCACACCCTCATGTAGCTTCTTTATCTGCTTAGCTCTTTCATCAGCATCTCCACTAAATTGCTTTGTTGTAGAATGAGGGATTAAGTCCAAAGGACCAGCAGGATTAGCACCATAAACTACCTCAAAAGGACTCTTACCAATACTATGATGCATAGAACGATTGTAGGCAAACTCAATTTGTGGAAGAATGACATCCCATTGCTTAATATTCTTGCCAACATAGATTCTAAGCAAATTTCCCAAGCTTCGGTTTGTTAATTCAGTTTGCCCATCGATTTGTGGATGATGCAAGCTGCTGAAATTCAAAAAAGTACCCAGCTTCCTCCAAAGAGTTCTCAAAAAATGACTAACAAATTTTGAATCTCGATCAGATACCATAGTTCTTGGAATACAATGCAATTTAACAATCTCCTTAAAATATAAATCAACAATATGAGATGCATCATTTGATTTATTGCATGGAACAAAGTGAGACATTTTTAAAAATCTGTCAACAACAACTGTGATAGAATCCTTATTCCTTTGAGTTCTTGGCAGTCCCAAAACGAAATCAGGAATCACATCCTCCCATGGAGCATTTGGCACTGGCAATGAAGTGTACAAACCAGAATTTTGACTTCTTGTTTTTGCTAAATGACACAATCAGCATTGCTTCATATGTCTATCCACATCTATGAACATTTTAGGCCAGTAGAAATTTGATAGAACAAGAGCTAGAGTCTTGTCCCTACCGAAATGTCCTCCCAAAACACCACCATGAGCTTCAACTAGAATTACTTGTCTCAAAGAACAAAATGGAACACACAAAGCATTAGCTCGAAAAAGAAAACCATCAAAGATAAAAAATTGTTGAAACGAACCTGATTTACAATTCTGCCATATCGAGCCAAAATCCACATCATTCTCATATAGATCTTTGAATGTTTCAAATCCAACCACTTTGACTTCCATTGTTGATAATAAAGAATGCTTTCTGCTCAATGAGTCAGAAACTATATTTTGAACACCAGATTTGTGCTTGATTGTAAAGTTGTAAGATTGTAAAAACTCCACCCAAGCTGCATGCCTCTTGTTTAGCTTGTGCTAGTGATTAATGAACTTTAATGCCTCATGATCAGAATATAGAAAAAATGGCTTGGCAATAAGATATTGACTCCAATGAGACAAAGCTCGATAAATCACATAAAACTCCTTATCATAAGTAGAGTATTTCTTTCTCGTATCATTCAGCTTTTCACTAAAAAATGCAATTGACCTTCCGTCTTGACTCAAAATAGCACTAATTCCCACATTAGAAGCATCACATTCAACTTCAAATACATTATCAAAATTTGGTAGAACTAAGATAGGTGCTTCAGTAACCTTTCTTTTAAAAAGCTCAAAAGCATCGTTAGCCTCACTAGTCCATTTGAATTTATCACATTTCAGACATTCGGTGATTGAAGCGACAATAGAGTTGAAACCCTTGATAAATATTCTGTAAAACAAAGTTAAGCCATGGAAACTCCTCACATCATGCAACGAAGCAAGTGTTGGCCAACTGAGAATAGCCTCTACCTTACTTTGATCCATCATGATTCCATATTTTGAAATAACATACCCCAGAAACACTACACTAGAAGTAAAGAAATCACACTTCTTTAGATTAGCATAAAGCTTTTGATGCCTTAAAATAAGAAAAATCTCTTTCAGATTATTCATATGCTCCTCTTCGCTCTTGCTGTACACATATATATCGTCAAAATAAACTACAACAAATATCCCAATGCATGACTTAAGTATGTGATTCATAAATCTCATGAAGGTGCTAGGAGCATTAGATAGCCCAAATGGTATAACCAACCATTCATATAAGCCTTCTCTAGTTTTAAATGCTTTTTTCCACTCATCTCCGGGCCTCATTCTTATTTGGTGATAGCCACTCCTCAAATCAATTTTTGAGAAAATATAAGCATCACACAATTAATCAATTAAATCATCTAACCTTGGAATAGGAAAGCGATAGTCCACTGTGATTTTGTTGATGGTGCGACTGTCCATGCACATTCTCCAAGAACCATCTTTCTTAGGCACTAACAAGGCTGGAACCGCACAAGGACTCATGCTCTCTCGGATTAACCCTTTTTTCACCAATTCATCAACTTGCCTTTGAAGTTCTTCATGCTCCTTGTGACTCATTCTATATGCTGCCTTATTAGGTAGAACAGCCCCCGGAATAAGATCCATGTGATGCTGGATATCTCTCAAGGGTGGAAGGCCATGTGGAATCTCTTCTGGTATAACATCTTCAAACTCTTCTAAGATTTGTTTCATGATTTTTGGTGTCTCCTTGTGTTGTTCATTTTCTTCTACTACTAGTAGAGCCATAACATGACCACCCTTGTCTAATTCATCTTTAAATTCACCATAGGACATAAAAGCGCTAACTTTCTTTTTTGGTGCACTGATTTCGGATGGTTGTAAAGGAGTTAAAATAATCATCTTCTTTTTTTTATAAGTAAAAGTAAATTGATTTTGTGTAAAGTTTCTACAAATAGCTTTGTCTATACAAGTTATAGACGAAGCTAGGTAACTCATAGAGTACTCATGCGGTAGGTATGACTACACATGCTGTAGACTATAACTCTTAACTATGGCCAACAAATAAAATTTAAAGTCCAGATATTTCAAGATTTCCTATGGGTATAGCTTTTGACATCATGCCCAAGATCTTTAGCTAATAGTAAAATTAAATTTAATAAAAATATCTTTTTCTCTCTGTGTAAGGTGCTACATTTTGAGATCGTTCTCCATACATGATCTTGAGTCTCTAATAATCTATGTCAAGAGCTGAGCATTGTTTATGCTTTGACACTCAAAGATTCTACTACATCTTTCGTTCCACATCCACCAAATAGTGCATCTGAATATAACCTTTGTCAATTGTGTAAGAGGCCCTTTTCTTGAAAAACATTACATGAGGTTAGCTATTTCTTCACGCAAGTTTTGTTGCGGCATTCTATTAAGTTCGAATCGCTGGAGAATCTCCTTCCATATCAATTTAGTATAGTCACAAGCAAAATAGAGATGGTCAACAGTTTCTTCTTGTTGCATGCAAAGGGAGCATCGGTTAACATGATGGATACCTCTTCTTTTCATATTGTCTATTGTAGGTAGTTTATTCAGAAGGGCCTGCCATGTACATAAGGAATGTCTCTGTGATCCCGGTCGATCCCATGACCAACTGCTTGGGAGCCACTTATTTTTTCTTAGCCTAATTTGATTCCATTCGGATGTGGCACTAAATTTACCATTGTTATGAAGCCAAAAAAGTACATATGAAGGGTTTTTCCTGATTGGAATAGCTGTGATACTCGGCTAAAGTGATAATATTTCAGGAGAAATAGGAGTAGGGAGACACCAGGTACCATTAGCAATGAACTCGGAAACCTTCCAATCTTTGAGAGCCCCAAGGTCTTTTCGTATTCTGTCACCATATAATTGAAATATACTTTTCCCATTCACCCTAGGATCGTACCACATATTAGTATTAGTTCCAATAGAGATTGCAAAAGCAATGGTACCAGGTACCATTGCTTAATATTCTTGCCAACATAGCTTCTAAGCAAATTTCCTAAGCTTTGGTTTGTTACCTCAGTTTGCCCATCGGTTTGTGGATGATGCGAGCTGCTGAAATTCAAAGAAGTACCTAGCTTCCTCCAAAAAGTGCTCCAAAAATGACTAACAAATTTTGAATCTTGATCAGACACCATAGTTCTTAGAATACCATGCAATTTAACAATCTCCTTAAAATATAAATCTGCAATATGAGATGCATCATTTGATTTATTGCATAGAACAAAGTGAGACATTTTTAAAAATCTATCACCAACAACCATGATAGAATCCTTGTTCCTTTGAGTTCTTGGCAGTCCCAAAACGAAATCAAGACTCACATCCTCCCATGGAGCATTTGGCACTGGCAATGGAATGTACAAACCAGAATTTTAACTTCTTGTTTTTGCCAAATGCACAATCGGCATTACTTCACATGTCTATCCACATCTCTGAACATTTTAGGCCAGTAGAAATTTGATTGAACAAGAGCTAGTGTCTTGTCCCTACCGAAATGTCCTCCCAACACACCACCATGAGCTTCAGCTATAATTACTTGTCTCAAAGAAAAAGATGGAACACACAAAGCATTAGCTCGAAAAAGAAAACCATCAAAGATAAAAAAATTGTTGAAAGGAACCTGATTTACAATTCTGTCATATCGAGCCAAAATCCACATCATTCTTATATAGATCTTTGAATGATTCAAATCCAACCACTTTGACTTCCATTGTTGATAATAAAGAATGCTTTCTGCTCAATGCGTCACCAACTACATTTTGAACACCAGATTTGTGCTTGATTGTAAAGTTGTAAGATTGTAAAAACTCCACCTAAGCAGCATGCCTCTGGTTTAGCTTGTGCTGGTGATTAATGAACTTTAATGCATCATGATCAGAATATAGAACAAATGGCTTGGCAAGAAGATATTGACTCCAATGAGACAAAGCTCGATAAATCGCATAAAATCCTCATCATAAGTAGAGTATTTCTTTCTCGTATCATTCAGCTTTTCACTAAACAATGCAATGGACCTCCCGTCTAGACTCAAAACAGCACCAATTCCCACATTAGAAGCATCACATTCAACTTCAAACACATTATCAAAATTTGGAAGACCTAAGATAGGAGCTTCAGTAACCGTTCTTTTCAAAAGCTCAAAAGCATCGTTAGCCTCACTAGTCCATTTGAATTTATCACATTTCAGATATTCGGTGATTGGAGCGACAATAGAGCTGAAACCCTTGATAAATCTTCTGTAAAACGAAGTTAAGCCATGGAAACTCTTCACATCATGCAACGAAGCAGGTGTTGGCCAACTGAGAATAGCCTCTACCTTACTTTGATCCATCATGATTCTATCTTTTGAAACAACATACCCCAGAAACACCACACTAGAAGTAAAGAAATCACACTTCTTTATATTAGCATAAAGCTTTTGATGCCTCAAAATAAGAAAAATCTCTTTCAGATGATTCATATGCTCCTCTTCGCTCTTGCTGTACACCAATATATCGTCAAAATAAACTACAACAAATATTCCAATGCATGGCTTAAGTATATGATTCATAAATCTCATGAAGGTGCTGGGAGCATTAGATAGCCCAAATGGCATAACCAACCATTCATATAAACATTCTCTAGTTTTAAATGTTGTTTTCCACTCATCTCCGGACCTCATTCTTATTTGGTAATAGCCACTCCTCAAATCAATTTTTGAGAAAATATAAGCACCACACAATTGATCAATTAAATCATCTAACCTTGGAATAGGAAATCGATAGTCCACTGTGATTTTGTTGATGGTGTGACTGTCCACGCACATTCTCCAAGAACCATCCTTCTTAGGCACTAACAAGGCTAGAACTGCACAAGGACTCATGCTATCTCGGATTAACCCTTTTTTCACCAATTCATCAACTTACCTTTGAAGTTCTTCATGCTCCTTAGTACTCATTCTAGAATAGCCCCCGGAATAAGATCAATGTGATGCTGGATATCTCTCAAGGGTAGAAGGCCATGTGGAATCTCTTGTGGTATAACATCTTAAAACTCTTCCAAGATTTGTTTCATGATTTATGGTGTCTCCTTGTGTTGTTCATTTTCTTCTTCTACTAGTAGAGCCATAACATGACCACCCTTGTCTAGTTCATCTTTGCATTCACCATAAGATATAAAAGCGCTAACTTTCTTTTTTGGTGCACTGATTTCGGATGGTTGTAATGGAGCTAAAATAATCTTCTTTTCATTCACCTTAAAAGAATAAGTATGTTTGTAGTCGTCATACAACACCCTTCTATCATAATGCCAAGGTCTTCCCAACAGCAAATGACAAGCATCCATAGGAGCAATATCACACCATACTTTATCTTTATAATACTTGCCAATAGAAAATGAAACTAAACATCTTTTAGTTACATTGATGTCATTTCCTTTTTGCAGCCAACATAACTGGTATGGATGTGGATCAGGGATGGTATCCAACTTTAGCTTCTACACCATCTCCAAAGATACCACATTCTCAAAGCTGCCGCTATCGATGATCACCAAGCACACTTTGCCAAGAGAAGTGCATTTAGTGTGAAACACATTTTTTCTCACCCAACTTTCATCGTCGGCCACATATGACACTTGTAAACTACGTTGCAATACAATAGAAAAACCATGATCAGCATAAGTAATCTCTTCCTCATCATCATCGTATTTTGGTTCGGCGTCAGCTTCATCTTCTCCTCCATCACTATGATCTTCAACCAAAGTTACAATCCTCCTACTTGAACAATCCGAAACAATATGCCCAAAACCATGACATTTGAAGCATTTTCGGCCAGTTGGGGTAGAAGAATTAGGTGTTTGTTTGCTGCCAGCAAATTCTTCACCCTTTTCTTGCACCTTCGATATCACCTTGCTTTGGACAGTAGGCTTGGAACTTCCTCCTTTTATGTAGCTTTCTTTTGAGCCATACCGAAAACTCTTTTCAAACTTCTGTTGCTTTTCAACTTTTAATGCCAACTTGCTCACATCATTTAAAGACCAATATGGCTATAGCTGAACAACTTTAGCAATCTCATACTTCAGACCTCCCAAGTATCTTGCAATTGTTTGCTCTTCCGATTCCACAAGTTCTCCTTTTAACATCAAATTATCAAATTCTGCAGTATACTCCTCCACACTAAGATCTTTTTGCTTGAAATCATGTATTTTGAGAAAGATCTCTTGCCTATAATTATGAGGTAAATATTTTCTCTTTAGTCCCTTTTCATTTTATCCCATGTAACGATCTTACTCTTCCCCTCACGTAATCTTTGTTTCTTCAGATTTTCCCACCAAAAAGATGCATTCCGCTTGAGTTTGAGTGCCACAAGTTTGACCTTCTTTTGTTCTGGTGGTTCATGAAAATAAAAAATTCTTTCTACTGTGTTAAGCCAATCGATAAAGTCATCGACATCTATTTTACCTTCAAATTCTGGAATATCTAATCTGGGTTTATAGTTATTCTGCCACTCATCTTGGGCTCCATTTCTTCTCCGACATCTTCTCGACTCCCTTGGAAGAGG
Source organism: Musa acuminata AAA Group (assembly GCF_036884655.1). Lineage (NCBI taxonomy): Eukaryota > Viridiplantae > Streptophyta > Magnoliopsida > Zingiberales > Musaceae > Musa > Musa acuminata. The sequence goes on along the minus strand of NC_088352.1, from coordinate 16,021,257 downwards.
TGTATCATCATCAAAAGGAAACTCTCGAGATTCATTTTCATGTTGGTTATGTCTACTTTGAAGTTCGTCGATTATCTCATTTTTTTCTTGTAGGCTACGTAGCAATTTTCGTAGCTGCAGCCTCAACGACTCAACGTCATCTTTGTGGTCGCTACCTTCACCAACTACATCTTTTCCATTCCGCCTTGCCATGATCTCTAGACTTTAGCTCTGATACCGGGGAGGGTAAAAATGCAGAATGGATTTCGAAATAACACCAATAGAATAGTTGTACAGATAGAAAATATCACAGAAGTCAATGAACGAAATCTTGAAGAAACTTCGGTAAAATGAAATATAGCTCACCACCAAGTTTAAAAATCAAAAGAGATATAGAAGATCACCACCTGTTAGAACCCTTGTAGATTCTAAACTTAGGTTTGATCTCTTTAGGGGATCGGCCTCCTTGGAAATCTATAGGGGTTCCTCCCTCCAAGTTGCTGCTCAAACGCTGCAGAAAAGATTCATCTATTGCTTATGAAAAGAGGTGGATTACATGACTATTTATAGGGCTTCTAAACCCTAACTCCTAATCGGACTCTTACTTAAGACTCCTACTTCTAACCAACTCCTTGTTAGGATCGAGAGCACTAAGAGGGGGGGGTGAATTAGTGCAGCGGAAATCTTACAGCGATTAAAAACCAAAAGCTGCGTTTGTTCAAAAACTATTATGATGCAAAAGCAAATTCTCAGTTTGTATCTAAGTGCAGTTTGCGTCTAAGCGCAGATTGCGTCTAAGCGCAGTTTTGCGTCTAAGCGCAGATTGCGTCTAAGCGCAGTTTTGCGTCTAAGCGCAGTTTACGTCTAAACTCAGATTTACGTCTAAACGCAGTTTTACGTCTAAACGCAGATTTACGTCTAAACGCAGATTTAAGTCTAAACGCAGATTTACGTCTAAACGTAGTTTTACGTCTAAACGCAGATTTACGTCTAAACTCAGATTTACGTCTTAAACTCAGATTTACGTCTAAACGCAGATTTACGTCTAAACGCAGTTTTACGTCTAGACGCAGATTTACGTCTAAACTTTGAAACTTGTTTGTATACTCGCAGAAGGCAGTATGCAGTTGAAATCAAGACGTAAACGTGAACTGAAATCTGATGATTGAGCGAGGAAAGCCGATTTACGTCTGAATGCAGTTTTACGTCTAAATGCTGAAACTCGTTCGTAAAATCGTAGAGGAAAGTTTGCAGTTATCAATAGGATCAAAATGTGAGTGTAAACTGCAAAGAAACTCGTTCGTAAAAGCACGGAAGACAGTTCTGCAGAATCAAACGTAAACGTAAACAGTAATGTATGAAAAATACGAATTTACGTCTGAATGCAGATTCGGAAGAACATCACTTAGAACTTGTTCGTGGAAGCGCAGAGAGCAGTAGCAATGAAGGAGGTTTGCAGTAATGATAAAGTGCTCGAAAATAAACGCAAACCAGAGATTTAGAGTGGTTCGGTCAGCCTTGACCTACTCCACTTTTGGCTTCCTCCACCGACGAGGTTGCCGACGTCAACTAGGTGCCTTCCTTCAATGGGCGAAGGCTAACTGCCCTTTTACAGTTTCTCTCCTTTTGACAGGCTCAGGAGACAACCTTTACAGACCTTTCTCTCCTCACTTTACAACTGAAAACTTGAAGAACAGAAGGAGGAGACTTAAAGGATTTACAACACTTTTGAGCTCCTAGAATCACAGAAAAGATCAAGATTTCGGTGTAGGTCTGTATCTTTTCAGTGCTGAATGGGTGGGGTATTTATAGGCCCCAACTCAATTCAAAATTCAAGCTCAAAACGATCAAATCGATCAAATCCCAGAATTCTGGGATCAGGCGGTTGCACCTCTCGACTGGAGAGGTGGCACCGCCTGGCAGAGCTCGAAGACTGAGCTCTGCCGATTGCTTCTCTCTGCCAGAGCTCGAAGACTGAGCTCGATGGTTGCATCACCTGGCAGAGCTCGAAGACTGAGCTTGGTGGTTGCATCACCTGGCAAAGCTCGAAATCTGAGCTCGGTGGTTGCATCACCTAGCAGAGCTCGAAACTGAGCTCAGGCTGATGCACCTCTCTGCTAGAGCTCGAAGACTGAGCTTGGTGAATGCATCACCTGGCAGAGCTCGAGACTGAGCTCAGGCTGATGCACCTATCTGCCAGAGCTCGAAGACTGAGCTTGGTGGTTGCATCGCCTGGCAGAGCTCGGAACTTGAGCTCTGGCGGTGCAACCTCTTGGCTGGGGCGGTTGCACCTCCCAGCCTCGCAGCCCAGGCGGTTGCACCTCCTGGCTGGGGCGGTTGCACCTCCCAACCCCACAGCCCAGGCGGTTGCACCTCCTGGCTGGGGCGGTTGCACCTCCCAACCCCACAGCCCAGGCGGTTGCACCTCCTGGCTGGGGCGGTTGCACCTCCTAGTGCAATCAGGGTCCGAATGGTTCACTCCATTCGGCCCACTTTGAATCTTTTCAGGGGCCCAATTGCCCCAAGATTAAGCTAATGGGATCACCTCCCATTTTCATGCTTAATCATCATGCTAACTACGATTAACTCTAAGACAACTTCTGCAGCTTTGCTCGGATGCGTCAATCGCTTCTTCCGGCGAGTTTCCTGCCAACTTCCGTCGATCAACCGATAACCCTCGGTGATCCTTCTGCGGACATCCGGCATACTCCTGGACTTTACGACGATCCACTTGGCGAGTTCCGACGAGCTTCGCTTGGCAAGCTTCTGGACTTCTCGGATCTGTTCTCTCTGAACCTCCGACGACCGTCCGAACTTTCGTCGAACTCTCGAACTCCCAACGTGATCATGATCTTGACTCCGGCGCAACTCCTGCTGCTTGTCTTACTCTCATCGTAGTTAATCCTGCACACTTAAAACAAAACTTCAATCGAGACAATTAATCCTAAGCAATTAACCAAGTTGTCCGACATGTCATTGGTCCCTCGACGCTTCGTCCGATTCTTCGGCGCATCGTCCTCTCGTGCAGCCTATTGCCCAATCGGCCAGTTGACTCCGCAACTCCGATATCCTTGGCACAATACCCGCTCTTCTTGGCCCGATGCCCGAGTCCACGGCCCGAAGCCTTCTGTCGATACGTCGACCGATCCACTGGCCCGACGTCCAATCTTCTGACATGTTCCTTCGGCACAATATGATTTTCCTGCTTTAATTGTCTCATCCTGATCGAAGCATCCTGCGTCACTCAAAACGCAGATTAAATCATAAACATATATCAAGTAGTTTCATCATCAAAATACGAGATTCAACAATCTCCCCCTTTTTGATGATGACAACCACTTGATGACGGAGTTAAACTTAACTCCCGGAGTTTAAACAAACTCCCCCTATCAATATGCCATATTGATAGAACCTTGAATTCAAACTGAATTCAAGTCATTGCAATATTCATCATGAATACTTGCAACACGTCAACATGAACTTATGCATAAACTTATGCATCACATGTCATGTCATCAACATACTTCTCCCCCTTTGTCATCAACAAAAAGGAGAAGTACTACAATCAAGTGTGTGTGTGTGATATTGGTTCTTCTCTTTGCATGAAAAACATAGTATCAAGTTTTATCATCATGCAATCTTGGAGCTAGAAGATTTAGCAGGTGTTATATCATGCTTAGGACATTCATGCTATCAAGTTTTAGACATATAAGATAGCACTTTTGGTAATGTTCAAGATAGCAAGTTCTATATCATGCAAGCTAGCAAACTAGAGATGTTCAAGAAAGCAACTCTTGCTTCTTGATATATGCAAATTTGTCAAGTTTTGCTAGAAGTGCAAGTTAGCATTTTTGCCTCTTGAGATAGGCAAGATAGCACATTTGCTTCTTTTGAGATAGCAGCTTTTCGCTTCTCTTTAGACTACGAGCTAGCAATTTTTACGATGTACAAGTTTCACAATATACAAGCTAGCAAAAAACTTTGAAAGCAAATGCAAGATAACTTTCTTGTGTAGGCTCATGATTATTGCTTCCTATTGTAATGTGCAAGTTGCAAGTCTTGCTTCTTGAGATATTCAAGATGGTGATGTTCAAGAAGACAACTTTTGCTTCTTGAAATAAGCAAGTTAGCAATCTTTGCTACTTACGATAGGTAAGCTGGCAATCAAGTTTTTGCATCTTCTTGACTTGTGCAAACTAGCTATCTCCCCCTTTGTCATTGTCAACAAGGGAAAAACCCTTTACATCAATTTCTAAATCATGACAAAGGTAAGTAATCATTCTTATTTGTGCATCATTATAGTTTCAATGCACAAATTCATTAACATTACATTTCAAAAAATTTATGCATGATACTGAAAAATCAATCATCATCATGAGCATATCAAACATGATATTCAAGCATTCATGATATATCATTTTGGCAGCATGATCATAGATATTCAAATGATGGTATCTAGAATTCATTACATCCTATTATGCATGATCATTAACTCCTCATTTGTATTTCATGCATTATTTCATTTCATCTCATAAGGAATATCAAGAAGAGTTATTGGATGATGAGATAAATATTTTATGAATACACAGAATATCATAAGTGTTTCATGTATTCATATTATCACATGAAGCATATTATCATTTTTAAGATTTATAACATGAATAACGTTATTACTATTTCATCAAAATCAGTTTCGAGATTCACATAATATCATGAAATCATTAATCTCGATAAAATGGGAAAAACATTTTCTTTTTAAGTGATTCTTTTAACACATCATAAAAAAGAAAAACTCATTCATAATTCAAGTGATTTACAAGATATCATAAATGAATTTATCACTTGTATTTCACCAAAATCGAGAACTCTTAGAGATAGAAAATGATTGAAGCATTTAATCTGATTGAAGAATGATTCATATTTAAAGTGTAGCATTTGTCAAATCTGAAATCATCAAGTATAACTTTAATATTTTCATTGCAACATTAAGCAAGGTTTCATTGAACATAATTTTGAATGATTCTTATAGATGCCTAAAACCTCTTTAGTTTTAATCTATGATTGACTTTATAATAGCATGCTCAAATCTTTATTTTTATGTCAAAACCATACATTATATTTCATAAACAAAGACAATGAAAAATATCAAGCCTTCCAGACAAAAGCCATGTATCGTCATTGAAAAGCAATATGAAAATCATCAAAATATACATTCTTGCTTCTCAAGCACATAAATAAGATTAATCTCACTAGGTGTAAAATCATTAGATTTCTATCTTGCATTAACATAAGACATGCAATTTTCATTATCATTTTCAAGATTACAAGCATGATCATATTTTTGCATTTTCATTATTAAATTATTAAAAATATAATTTTCAATAAAATTTAAAGAAAAAGAAAAGTGCATCATGAAAAGCATCATGTAATTTCGAAGTAAATTAGGGGGATTTCGATTACCTCATCATTGTAGGCTGTTAAGGCGTAGTTTGCCGCCTTGCTTTTGTTGACTTTCTCTTCTTCGGAGGAGCTCGATTCATCCCAATTTTTGTTCTTCTTCTTGCGTTTAAAGCAAGTAGTTCCATTCTTTTTGCTTTTTAATTTTCGTTTCATTTTAAGTTCACCATCACTTGAGCTTATGCTCGAGTGGTCTTCAAATGTTCTATGTCCCAAATCCTTCCTGTTCTTTGGAAGGTTGGTTTGTTCATCATTGTCCTCATCACTTGAGTCATCGCTCAAGTGGCATTCATTTGTCCAGAGTTCCAAATCCTTCCTGTTCTTTGGAAGGTGGTTCTCAAGTTCTTCACGTGCATTGCACGTCATTTCATATGTGATCAATGAACCAATTAGTTCTTCAAGTGGAAAATGGTTCAAGTTTTTCGATTCTTGAATAGCAGTTACTTTTGAATCCCAAGTTTTAGAAAGTGAGCGCAAAACTTTGTTAACGAGTTCAAAATCCGAAAAGCTTTTACCAAGTGATTTTAAACCATTGACGACATCCGTAAAACGGGTGTACATGTCAACAACGGTTTCGCTTGGTTTCATATGAAAAAGCTCGAAATCAAGCAGTAGAATATTAACTTTCGAGTCTTTGACTCTACTAGTTCCCTCGTGCGTGATTTCAAGAGTGCGCCAAATATCGAAAGCCGTTTCACACGTAGAAATCCGATTGAACTCATTTTTGTCCAATGCGCAAAATAAGGCATTCATAGCCTTTGCGTTTAAAGAAAAATTCTTCTTCTCCAAAACCGACCATTCGTTCATCGGTTTGGAGGGAAGTTGAAAACCGTTTTCAATGATATTCCATAAATCCAGATATAGAGAAATTAAGAAAACTCTCATTCGAGTTTTCCAATAAGTGTAGTCCAATCCGTTAAAGAACGGTGGACGAAAGACCGAACAGCCCTCTTGAAAAGTCATTTCTCTCGGGTGTAAATCCGAAATGAGAAATACCCCGCTCTGATACCAATTGTTAGGATCGAGAGCACTAAGAGGGGGGGGGGGTGAATTAGTGCAGCGGAAATCTTACAGCGATTAAAAACCAAAAGCTGCGTTCGTTCAAAAACTATTATGATGCAAAAGCAAATTCTCAGTTTGTATCTAAGTGCAGTTTGCGTCTAAGCGCAGATTGCGTCTAAGCGCAGTTTTGCGTCTAAGCGCAGATTGCGTCTAAGCGCAGTTTTGCGTCTAAGCGCAGTTTACGTCTAAACTCAGATTTACGTCTAAACGCAGTTTTACGTCTAAACGCAGATTTACGTCTAAACGTAGATTTACGTCTAAACGTAGATTTACGTCTAAACGTAGTTTTACGTCTAAACGCAGATTTACGTCTAAACTCAGATTTACGTCTTAAACTCAGATTTACGTCTAAACGTAGATTTACGTCTAAACGCAGTTTTACGTCTAGACGCAGATTTACGTCTAAACTTTGAAACTTGTTTGTATACTCGCAGAAGGCAGTATGCAGTTGAAATCAAGACGTAAACGTTAACTGAAATCTGATGATTGAGCGAGGAAAGCCAATTTACGTCTGAATGCAGTTTTACGTCTAAATGCTGAAACTCGTTCGTAAAATCGTAGAGGAAAGTTTGCAGTTATCAATAGGATCAAAATGTGAGTGTAAACTGCAAAGAAACTCGTTCGTAAAAGCACGGAAGACAGTTCTGCAGAATCAAACGTAAACGTAAACAGTAATGTATGAAAAATACGAATTTACGTCTGAATGCAGATTCGGAAGAACAGCACTTAGAACTTGTTCGTGGAAGCGCAGAGAGCAGTAGCAATGAAGGAGGTTTGCAGTAATGATAAAGTGCTCGAAAATAAACGCAAACCAGAGATTTAGAGTGGTTCGGTCAGCCTTGACCTACTCCACTTTTGGCTTCCTCCACCGACGAGGTTGCCGACGTCAACTAGGTGCCTTCCTTCAATGGGCGAAGGCTAACTGCCCTTTTACAGTTTCTCTCCTTTTGACAGGCTCAGGAGACAACCTTTACAGACCTTTCTCTCCTCACTTTACAACTGAAAACTTGAAGAACAGAAGGAGGAGACTTAAAAGATTTACAACACTTTTGAGCTCCTAGAATCACAGAAAAGATCAAGATTTCGGTGTAGGTCTGTATCTTTTCAGTGCTGAATGGGTGGGGTATTTATAGGCCCCAACTCAATTCAAAATTCGAGCTCAAAACGATCAAATCGATCAAATCCCAGAATTCTGGGATCAGGCGGTTGCACCTCTCGACTGGAGAGGTGGCACCGCCTGGCAGAGCTCGAAGACTGAGCTCTGCCGATTGCTTCTCTCTGCCAGAGCTCGAAGACTGAGCTCGATGGTTGCATCACCTGGCAGAGCTCGAAGACTGAGCTTGGTGGTTGCATCACCTGGCAAAGCTCGAAATCTGAGCTCGGTGGTTGCATCACCTGGCAGAGCTCGAAACTGAGCTCAGGCTGATGCACCTCTCTGCCAGAGCTCGAAGACTGAGCTTGGTGAATGCATCACCTGGCAGAGCTCGAGACTGAGCTCAGGCTGATGACCCTATCTGCCAGAGCTCGAAGACTGAGCTTGGTGGTTGCATCGCCTGGCAGAGCTCGGAACTTGAGCTCTGGCGGTGCAACCTCTTGGCTGGGGCGGTTGCACCTCCCAGCCTCGCAGCCCAGGCGGTTGCACCTCCTGGCTGGGGCGGTTGCACCTCCCAACCCCACAGCCCAGGCGGTTGCACCTCCTGGCTGGGGCGGTTGCACCTCCCAACCCCACAGCCCAGGCGGTTGCACCTCCTGGCTGGGGCGGTTGCACCTCCTGGTGCAATCAGGGTCCGAATGGTTCACTCCATTCGGCCCACTTTGAATCTTTTCAGGGGCCCAATTGCCCCAAGATTAAGCTAATGGGATCACCTCCCATTTTCATGCTTAATCATCATGCTAACTACGATTAACTCTAAGACAACTTCTGCAGCTTTGCTCCGATGCGTCAATCGCTTCTTTCGGCGAGTTTCCTGCCAACTTCCGTCGATCAACCGATAACCCTCGGTGATCCTTCTGCGGACATCCGGCATACTCCTGTACTTTGCGACGATCCACTTGGCGAGTTCCGACGAGCTTCGCTTGGCAAGCTTCTGGACTTCTCGGATCTGTTCTCTCTGAACCTCCGACGACCGTCCGAACTTCCGTCGAACTCTCGAACTCCCAACGTGATCATGATCTTGATTCCGGCGCAACTCCTGCTGCTTGTCTTACTCTCATCGTAGTTAATCCTGCACACTTAAAACAAAACTTCAATCGAGACAATTAATCCTAAGCAATTAACCAAGTTGTCCGACATGTCATTGGTCCCTCGACGCTTCGTCCGATTCTTCGGCGCATCGTCCTCTCGTGCAGCCTATTGCCCAATCGGCCAGTTGACTCCGCAACTCCGATATCCTTGGCACAATACCCGCTCTTCTTGGCCCGATGCCCGAGTCCACGGCCCGAAGCCTTCTGTCGATACGTCGACCGATCCACTGGCCCGACGTCCAATCTTCTGACATGTTCCTTCGGCACAATATGATTTTCCTGCTTTAATTGTCTCATCCTGATCGAAGCATCCTGCGTCACTCAAAACGCAGATTAAATCATAAACATATATCAAGTAGTTTCATCATCAAAATACGAGATTCAACACTCCTAATAGGACTCCTACTCAAGACTCCTACTTCTAACCAACTCCTAATAGGACTCCTACTCAAGACTCCTATTCCTTTACAACTCCTTATTCTTCTCTAAGATATAACCTCCTAATCCTAGCTGGCCACTTCATCTTTTTAATAGTGGTCGGCTAAGGTAGGTTTTACATGAATGTCCCTCTCAATTAGGACTCTCCTAGCTAGAGTCCTAACAAACCCGCCCTCTTCAAATCAGCCTTGTCCTCGAGGCTGACGATTCATGAATTTTGGGAATTTGATCTTCAAGTCATCATAGTTCTCCCAAGTGGCATCTTCTGTTAGTAGGTTTGCCCACTGTATTAGCAATTTAGTAGTGGATCGTCATCGTCGAGTCACGATCCGTTGATCAATAATGGCACTTGGCGTAGTCTGAAGTTCTCTTTGGGTAGTCATATTTGGTGGGTGGCTTTGGGCTGTCTCCAAGCACCTATTTACAACTTCCATCTGGCCGTCGGTTTGTGGGTGATATTCCATACTCCTTTTCGATTTAGTACCCGGCATATAGAATAACTTTGTCCAAAATCTGCTCGTTAAGATGCAAGTAGAATTTATCATAAGCACAATGCGTCCCTTATAGTGTAATTCTTTTGAGTCCCAACTGTAATTGTTGAATCTCGGATTTTGATGATGAAGTCAATTGTCATTTGTTATCTAATCTATGTGTTGAGATAAGTGTGCAGGATTAACTACGATGAGAGTAAGACAAGCAGCAGGAGTTGCGCCGGAGTCAAGATCATGATCACGTTGGGAGTTCGAGAGTTCGACGGAAGTTCGGACGGTCGTCGGAGGTTCAGAGAGAACAGATCCGAGAAGTCCAGAAGCTTGCCAAGCGAAGCTCGTCGGAACTCGCCAAGTGGATCGTCGCAAAGTCCAGGAGTATGCCGGATGTCCGCAGAAGGATCACCGAGGGTTATCGGTTGATCGACGGAAGTTGGCAGGAAACTCGCTGGAAGAAGCGATTGACGCATCGGAGCAAAGCTGCAGAAGTTGTCTTAGAGTTAATCGTAGTTAGCATGATGATTAAGCATGAAAATGGGAGGTGATCCCATTAGCTTAATCTTAGGGCAATTGGGCCCCTGAAAAGATTCAAAGTGGGTCGAATGGAGTGAACCATTCGGACCCTGATTGAACCAGGAGGTGCAACCGCCCCAGCCAGGAGGTGCAACCGCCTGGGCTGTGGGGTTGAGAGGTGCAACCGCCCCAGCCAGGAGGTGCAACCGCCTGGGCTGTGGGGTTGAGAGGTGCAACCGCCCCAGCCAGGAGGTGCAACCTCCTGGGCTGTGGGGTTGAGAGGTGCAACCGCCCCAGCCAGGAGGTGCAACCGCCTGGGCTGCGAGGCTGGGAGGTGCAACCGCCCCAGCCAAGAGGTTGCACCGCCAGAGCTCAAGTTCCGAGCTCTACCAGGTGATGCAACCACCGAGCTCAGTCTTCGAGCTCTGGAAAGATAGGTGCATCAGCCTGAGCTCAGTCTCGAGCTCTGCCAGGTGATGCATTCACCAAGCTCAGTCTTCGAGCTCTGGCAGAGAGGTGCATCAGCCTGAGCTCAGTTTCGAGCTCTGCCAGGTGATGCAACCACCGAGCTCAGATTTCGAGCTTTGCCAGGTGATGCAACCACCAAGCTCAGTCTTCGAGCTCTGCCAGGTGATGCAACCATCGAGCTCAGTCTTCGAGCTCTGGCAGAGAGAAGCAATCGGCAGAGCTCAGTCTTCGAGCTCTGCCAGGCGGTGCCACCTCTCCAGTCGAGAGGTGCAACCGCCTGATCCCAGAATTCTGGGATTTGATCGATTTGATCGTTTTGAGCTCGAATTTTGAATTGGGTTGGGGCCTATAAATACCCCACCCATTCAGCACTGAAAAGATACAGACCTATACCGAAATCTTGATCTTTTCTGTGATTCTAAAGAGCTCAAAAGTGTTGTAAAGCCTTTAAGTCTCCTCCTTCTGTTCTTCAAGTTTTCAATTGTAAAGTGAGGAGAGAAAGGTCTGTAAAGGTTGTCTCCTAAGCCTGTCAAAAGGAGAGAAATTGTAAGAGGGAAGTTTGGCCTTCGCCCATTGAAGGAAGGCACCTAGTTGACGTCGGCAACCTCATCGGTGGAGGAAGCCAAAAGTGGAGTAGGTCAAGGCTGACCGAACCACTCTAAATCTCTGGTTTGCGTTTATTTTCGAGCACTTTATCATTACTGCAAACCTCCCTCATCACTACTGCTCTCTGCGCTTTCACGAACAAGTTTCAAGTGCTGTTCTTCCAAATCTGCATTCAGACGTAAACTCGTATTTTCATACATTACAGTTTACGTTTTCATTTGATTCTGCAGAACTGTTTTCCGTGCTTTTACGAACGAGCTTCTTTGCAGTTTACGCTTACATTTTAATCCTATTAATAACTGCAATCTGTCCTCTACGATTTTACGAACGAGTTTCAACATTTAGACGTAAAACTGCATTCAGACGTAAATCGGCTTTCCTCGCTCAATCATCAGATTTCAGTTCACGTTTACGTCTTGATTTCAACTGCATACTGCCTTCTGCGAGTATACAAACGAGTTTCAAAGTTTAGACGTAAATCTGCGTCTAGACATAAAACTGCGTTTAGACGTAAATCTGCGTTTAGACGTAAAACTGCGTTTAGACGTAAAACTGCGTTTAGACGTAAATCTGCGTTTAGACGTAAAACTGCGTTTAGACGTAAAACTACGTTTAGACGTAAATCTACGTTTAGACGTAAATCTGCATTTAGACGTAAATCTGAGTTTAGACGCAAAACTGCGCTTAGACGCAAAACTGCGCTTAGACGCAAAACTGCGCTTAAACGCAATCTGCGCTTAGACGCAAACTGCACTTAGATACAAACTGAGAATTTGCTTTTGCATCATAATAGTTTTTGAACGAACGCAGCTTTTGGTTTTTAAATTATTATAAGATTTCCGCTGCACTAATTCACCCCCCCCCCCTCTTAGTGCTCTCGATCCTAACAATTGGTATCAGAGCAAGGTTAACTCTCTAAAGGATTAAAACCCAAGAGAGATGGCATACGCCGGAAACCAAGAGGGGCATTCAATTACACGTCCACCCATGTTCAGTGGAACGGACTACACTTACTGGAAGACCCGAATGAGGATCTTTCTTATTTCTATGGATTTAGAACTGTGGAACCTTGTTGAAAATGGATTTTCAAAATCTTCTCTTCCAATGATCGATTGGAACGATTTGGAGAAGAAGGCTTTCGCTCTTAATGCAAAGGCTATGAATGCCTTATTTTGCGCACTTGATAAAAACGAGTTTAATCGTGTTTTAACTTGCGAAACTGCTTTTGATATTTGGCACACACTTGAAGTGACCCACGAGGGCACAAGTAGAGTGAAAGAGTCAAAAATCAATCTGTTGTTGCATTCTTTTGAACTTTTCCGAATGAAACCGAGTGAAACCATTGGCGACATGTTTACCCGTTTCACGGATGTCGTCAACGGTCTAAAAGGACTCGGAAAGAGCTTTTCGGATTTTGAGCTTGTTAATAAGATACTAAGATCCCTTCCTAAGAGTTGGGATCCTAAAGTCACCGCCATTCAAGAGGCAAAAGATTTGCGAAATTTCCCTCTTGAAGAACTAATCGGGTTATTAATGACCTACGAAATGACCTGCAAAGCTCATGAAGAGCAAGAAGACATCCTTCCAAAGAACAGGAAGGATATGGCACTTAAAACTTCTGAATGCCACTTGAGAGAAAACTCAAGTGATGAGGATTGTGACGATGACTTGGCACTTTTGACAAGAAAGTTTAAGAAATTCTTCAAAAGAAACAAGTTTAAAAACGATGTGAAAAATAAACTTGAACCCAAGAAGGACCAAGTAATCTGCTACGAATGTAAAAAGCTGGGACACTACAAAAGTGATTGTCCCCAAGTCAAGAAAAGAACAACAAAGAAGAAGGCGCTCCAAGCAACATGGGATGATTCGAGCGCATCTGAGGAAGAGGAGTCCAACACCGAGCAAGTTGCTCATTACGCCTTTATGGCCATCGAAGAGGAGAAAACTAAACAATCGCAAGCTAGGAGCAAGAAATGGTACCTTGATAGTGGATGCTCAAGGCACATGACCGGAGATCCATCTCAATTCTCTAAGCTCTCTAGCATAGACGAAGGATATGTCACCTTCGGAGACAACAACAAGGGTAAAATCATTGGCAAAGGAACCATAGGTAACAAATCCAACCTCTCTATTGAAGATGTTTTACTAGTTGATGGTTTAAAACATAACCTCTTGAGCATTAGTCAATTATGTGATAAAGGATATATTATAAGATTTGAATCTAATGCCTGCATCATTGAAAAACCACACAAAAATGTATCTATGATTGCATTAAAACAAAACAACGTATACACTATTGACATCAATGACTTATGTGATGAAATGTGCTTTGCCGTTATGAATGAGGATGCTTGGCTATGGCATAGAAGATTAGGTCATGCTAGCATGAAACTAATCAATCAAGTATCATCTAGAGAACTTGTAAGAGGAATTCCTCATATCAAGTTCATCAAAGATAATGTATGTGATGCTTGCCAATTAGGTAAGCAAATTAGGGGTAGCTTCAAAGCTAAGAATCAAATAAGCACCTCTAGGCCCTTACAATTGATCCATATGGACTTGTTCGGACCAATCTCTACATCGAGTCTAGGAGGTAGCAAATACGCCTTTGTCATTATTGATGACTACAGCAGATATACATGGACCTACTTCTTAAAACAAAAAAATGAATGCTTTAGACATTTTACCAAGTTTTGTAAACTTGTTCAAAATGAGAAGGAATCTATGATTTCGTCAATTAGAAGTGATCACGGTGGCGAATTTCAAAACCATGACTTCCAAGAATTCTGTGAACTCAACGGATACAACCATAACTTCTCTACTCCAAGAAATCCTCAACAAAATGGGGTAGTAGAAAGAAAAAATCGAAATTTACAAGAAATGGCAAGAACCAGGTTGAATGAACATAGCCTACCCAAATATTTTTGGGCCGAAGCTGTAAACACTGCATGTTATATTTTAAATAGAGTCCTAGTAAGACCCTTACTCACCAAAACTCCTTATGAGTTATGGAATAACAAAAAACCCAATGTCTCATATTTTAAAGTCTTTGGGTGTAAGTGTTTTATCTTGAATGAAATGGATAACTTAGGAAAATTCGATGCTAAATCTGATGAAGGAATCTTTCTTGGTTATTCTTCGGTTTCTAAAGCTTTTCGCATCTTCAATAAAAGAACCTTAATTATTGAAGAATCCATCCATGTTGTTTTCAATGAGATTTCAGAAATTAAGAAAAATGATCTTGATGATGATATTAATTTTGATTCCTTGAATTTAAACGAAACCCCGTCTCCAACTAGCAACTTGGTTGCATCCACTTCCAAAACATCCTTACCCAAGGATTGGAAGTATATAGATGCTCATCCTAAGGAGCTAATCCTAGGAGACACATCAAAGGGGGTTCAAACACGATCTTCTTTTAAAAACTTTTGTGCCAACGCCGCTTTTCTCTCCCAAATTGAACCCAAATGTGTTGATGAAGCCATGAAAGATGATTCATGGATTATCGCAATGCAAGATGAATTAAATCAATTTGAGAGAAATGAGGTGTGGACGCTTGTTCCTAGGCCAAATGACCATTTAGTAATTGGTACTAAATGGGTCTTTAGAAACAAGCAAGATGAAAATGGTATCGTGGTTAGAAACAAGGCTAGATTAGTGGCCAAAGGTTTCAACCAAGAAGAAGGTATCGATTACGAAGAAACCTTCGCACCTGTGGCTCGATTGGAAGCCATAAGGATGCTCCTTGCCTACGCTAGTTGCAATAATTTTAAGTTATTTCAAATGGATGTTAAAAGCCCTTTTCTAAATGGTTTCATTTCCGAAGAAGTTTATGTTGAACAACCTCCTGGATTTGAAAATAATGGCTACCCTAATCATGTGTTTAGATTAACTAAAGCTCTCTATGGTTTAAAACAAGCCCCAAGGGCTTGGTATGAGAGACTTAGCTCTTTTCTCATTGAAAATAATTTCATAAAAGGCAAGGTTGATACTACATTGTTTATCAAGAATTTTGAAAATGATTTTCTCATTGTTCAGATTTATGTTGATGACATTATCTTTGGTTCTACAAATGAATCTCTTTGTGAATCCTTTGCGAAAACTATGAGTCATGAATTCGAAATGAGTCTAATGGGAGAGTTAACATTCTTCTTAGGCCTACAAATCAAACAACTAAGCAATGGCATCTTTATTAGTCAAACCAAATATGCTGAGAGTTTGCTAAAGAAGTTCAAAATGAATGATTCAAAAGCCATTGACACCCCTATGAGCACCTCCGCTAAGCTAGAAATTGATGAGAATGGAGAAAGCTTCGATCAAAAAACCTATAGGGGTATGATAGGAAGTTTACTTTACCTCACTGCCACCAGACCAGACATCATGTTCAGTGTAGGACTTTGTGCTAGATTTTAATCAGACCCTAAGATATCTCATCTCAAAGCAGTCAAAAGAATACTCAGATATCTTAATGGAACTACCAATCTAGGATTATGGTACCCAAAATCAGAAAATTTTGAATTAACAACCTATGCTGATGCGGACTTCGCTGGCTGTAAACTAGACAGAAAAAGCACATCAGGATCATGTCAATTTTTAGGACATGCCCTTGTATCCTGGTCATCTAAGAAACAAAACTCGGTTGCCCTATCCTCAACCGAACCACTCTAAATCTCAGATTTCGAGCTTTGCCAGGTGATGCAACCACCAAGCTCAGTCTTCGAGCTCTGCCAGGTGATGCAACCATCGAGCTCAGTCTTCGAGCTCTGGCAGAGAGAAGCAATCGGCAGAGCTCAGTCTTCGAGCTCTGCCAGGCGGTGCCACCTCTCCAGTCGAGAGGTGCAATCGCCTGATCCCAGAATTCTGGGATTTGATCGATTTGATCGTTTTGAGCTCGAATTTTGAATTGGGTTGGGGCCTATAAATACCCCACCCATTCAGCACTGAAAAGATACAGACCTATACCGAAATCTTGATCTTTTCTGTGATTCTAAAGAGCTCAAAAGTGTTGTAAAGCCTTTAAGTCTCCTCCTTCTGTTCTTCAAGTTTTCAATTGTAAAGTGAGGAGAGAAAGGTCTGTAAAGGTTGTCTCCTAAGCCTGTCAAAAGGAGAGAAATTGTAAGAGGGAAGTTTGGCCTTCGCCCATTGAAGGAAGGCACCTAGTTGACGTCGGCAACCTCATCGGTGGAGGAAGCCAAAAGTGGAGTAGGTCAAGGCTGACCGAACCACTCTAAATCTCTGGTTTGCGTTTATTTTCGAGCACTTTATCATTACTGCAAACCTCCCTCATCACTACTGCTCTCTGCGCTTTCACGAACAAGTTTCAAGTGCTGTTCTTCCAAATCTGCATTCAGACGTAAACTCGTATTTTCATACATTACAGTTTACGTTTTCATTTGATTCTGCAGAACTGTTTTCCGTGCTTTTACGAACGAGCTTCTTTGCAGTTTACGCTTACATTTTAATCCTATTAATAACTGCAATCTGTCCTCTACGATTTTACGAACGAGTTTCAACATTTAGACGTAAAACTGCATTCAGACGTAAATCGGCTTTCCTCGCTCAATCATCAGATTTCAGTTCACGTTTACGTCTTGATTTCAACTGCATACTGCCTTCTGCGAGTATACAAACGAGTTTCAAAGTTTAGACGTAAATCTACGTCTAGACGTAAAACTGCGTTTAGACGTAAATCTGCGTTTAGACGTAAAACTGCGTTTAGACGTAAAACTGCGTTTAGACGTAAATCTGCGTTTAGACGTAAAACTGCGTTTAGACGTAAAACTGCGTTTAGACGTAAATCTGCGTTTAGACGTAAATCTGCATTTAGACGTAAATCTGAGTTTAGACGCAAAACTGCGCTTAGACGCAAAACTGCGCTTAGACGCAAAACTGCGCTTAAACGCAATCTGCGCTTAGACGCAAACTGCACTTAGATACAAACTGAGAATTTGCTTTTGCATCATAATAGTTTTTGAACGAACGCAGCTTTTGGTTTTTAAATTATTATAAGATTTCCGCTGCACTAATTCACCCCCCCCCCCCTCTTAGTGCTCTCGATCCTAACAGTAATGAGCCATGGGGCTTGGTGCTTCCTCCAATTTGTTTATAATCTTACTAATCTCTAAATCTTCCTGCCATTCCATCTTAATATCCTTAAGAAAGTCACTGGTCGGAAGTGAAACGGCCGAAACTTCAACTTGCTCGAGTAGGTGCGAAAGCACATATGCAAGAACATTCTCTTTCCCCTTTTTGTAAGTTATTTCATAATCAAATCCAAGAAGTTTTGTTACCCATTTTTGCTGCTCAGGGGATGATATATTTCGCTCCAAAAAGTACTTGAGGCTTTTATGGTCAGTTTTAATTTGAAATCGTCGGCCAATCAAGTAGGGTCTCCACCTCGTTGTTGCACGCACAATGGCGAGCATCTCCTTATCATATGTTGACCTATTTTGATGGGAAGGAGATAATGCCTTGCTAGCATATGTGAGTGGTCGACCATCTTGCATGAGAATGACTCCAATTCCGACTCCAGATGCGTCGGCCTCAATAATGAAGGGTTGGTTGAAATCTGGTAGTGTTAGCACCGGCATCGTCGTCATGGCTGCCTTAAGTTTGTCGAAGGCAGCAGAGTCTCTGTCCGACCATTGGAAGACATCTTTTTTTAGTAAGGAAGTAAGTGGTGCACTGATCTCTCCATAGTTTTTCATGAACTTGCAGTAGTAGCCTGTTAAACCCAGAAAGCCATGTAGTAATTTTATGTTCCTCGAGGTCAACCAGTTTTGCATTGCTCCAATTTTCAAGGGGTCTACTGCCACACCTTCCTCTAATATGATATGCCCAAGATATTCCACCTTCTTTTGAAGAAAGCAAAAATTCATAGTGGTTGTTGTGTGTTCAAAAGGTGGTTTTCGGTATATCTTCTTTGCATACTCGTATTTAATGATACCTGGATCGAAGGTCCAGCTTTGCGAAGATTTATGCTCCCTTTCATCTAGCAACTCATCTACTACTGGAATAGGGTATTTATCCTTGATAGTTATGTCATTGAGAGCTCGGTAATCAACACATAATCGCCATATTCCATCCTTCTTGCGTACAAGTAGCACCGGTGAAGAGTAGAGGTTGCAACTTGGCCGAATAACTCCTGTTTCAAGCATCTCTTTTACAATCCTTTCTATTTCATCCTTCTGGAGATGTGGATACCGATATGGCTGAGTATTTACTGGGGATTTGACTGAAAAAATCATTATACAATTATCATGCCAACGAGTAAGAGGTAGGTTGTGCGGCTCGTCAAATATATCTGAAAATTCAACAAGCAAAAGAAATAGATTTGGATCTTCAAATTGTATTGGCTCTCCTTTAATTTGCTGCTCAAGTTGTACCAAAAAGCCCCTGCATACTTTATGCAAAACCTTCTCCATTTGTTGTGTGCAAATCATCGTTTTGTCGCCCTCACGTTTCCCGTGCAGTATCACCTGTTTCTCCGTACTGTAAAATTTTATAATTAGTTGCATAAAATTCCAAGAAATATCACCTAATGTCAGTAACCATTTAATTCTGAGTATGGCCTCATGATCATCAATAGGGAGGAGGAAGAAATCAGCAATTATCTCTTTGTCCTACAGCAACAGTTTCACCTGCGGGCACCTATGATCACACTTTAAAATCCATCCGTTGGCGATCGGAACGATAAACCTGCTGCAATTCTCAATATGTAAGTTCATATGGACAGCAACCTTACTGTTTAGGAAGTTATTAGTGCTGCCCGTGTCAATGAGAACAGTGATCGGTTGTTGTTTGAGAAGGCCTCCAACTTACATCGTTTGCGGGTTTGAGTAGCCAGCTAGTGTATGTATCGTAACTTCGGTCGGTTATGGCTCTTCTTCTGTATCTTCTTCTTCATGTTCAAGGCTCTCTTCTAGATATTCAATGACCTCTTCTTCTATCGGTTCAATTATAAGAAGTCCCCCTTTACTACAACGATGCTCACGGCTCCACGGCTCGTCACAATGCCAACATAACCCCTTCGCATATCGCTCCTGAAGATCTTCTCTTGTTAACTTCTTTGGTGTAGGGACTTGGTCGATAGTAGGCGGGGCTGAGGGCTTCAATATTACTGGTTGAGGAGCGACCCTAGTCCTCCGAGCTTCATGGTTCAATTGCTCCTCTTGATGTCGTGCAAAAGAGATAGCTGCCATAAGTGTATACGGTTGTCGTGCTTTAACTTCTCCTCGGATCTCCGGCTTCAAGCCCTCAACGAAGGTCCTCAATAGCTGTTTTTTAGACCAATCATGAGTTTGATTAGATAACCTTTCAAACCTAGTTTGGAACTCCTGAATGGTAGAGGTTTGTCGGATCTTTGCTAGTTGTTCGTCAATATTCTCGTAATCGATTGGTCTGAAGCGTATCAGAAGTCCTTCTTTGAATTGTCGCCATGAAAAGACTCCATAAGTATGTTCAAACTAGTCAAACCACTGTATAGCATCCCCTTCAAGATGTATAGCTGTAATTTTCACCATAGATGCATCCGAGGTTTTATGGTACCGAAAATATCGCTCCGCGCGCGAGATCCAACCAATTGGATCTCCTTCTTCCCATCTAGGGAAGTCCACTCTCATGCATGGATAGTCTGGGTCCGTCATAGATCTTCCCTTCTCTTGGAAGTCATATCTTCGGGCTTGGTGCGATTGGGCAAAGCTCTCTCCTTGATGTGATTTCTTCGGGCTTAGTGGTCGACCCAATCTGAGTTCGGTAAAGAGCGTCCGAATCTTATCCTCCATTCGCACATCGAAGGCTTCAAATTTAGCATTGATTACTTCCTCAGATGCTATAGTATATGCCACCAAATCTGTAATGTTAAGATCTCTCTTTTGTTATTGGGTTAAATGCATGTATTGGTTGAGAAAGGTGATGGTCGAAAGGGTTGGTGGATTGGTGGATGTAGGCTACGGTTTAGGATTTTTTTTGGCTATTTTGGGTGCAGTTTGAGGGTGTGATTTGGTGGAGTTTTAGGGCTGTGGATGAATGTTTTAGATATATGGTAGATGGTAGCAAAGGTTTGATAGAAATCATTGGAAGTTACAGCAAGTATGTGCTGTCTTGTAAGAGCAGAATTGTCGTCGAAGAAACAGCGGTTCCTCAATAGATCAATCTTAGATGGAAGCCAAGATGATCTATGAAGTCTATAAGATTAAGACAACAATATGCGGCTGAAATTTTCTGCAGCACAGATTTTTAAGTTTAGCAGATTGGACGTAAAAGATCAATAGTTTATATTAAGAATTTTTTGATGAAACCAAAGGGAAGTCCACTATTAGGAAGTGTCAAAGCTATCATAAAAATTTCGTAGAGATTTGGATAGAAAAAACATAGTATCAAGATCAAACAAACAGTGCTATGCGACTGAAATTTTAAAGTGCAGATTTTCAAGTATAGCAGATTAGATGTAAAATATCAATGGTTTATATGGAGAATTTTTGATAAAACCAAAGGGAAATCTGCTATTAGGTAGTGTCAAAGATGTCACAAAAAATTCACAAAGATTTGGATAGAAAAAACACAGTAGCAAGATCAAACAGATAGTGTTATACGGTTGGAATTCTATAATGTATTTTTCGTCATAGAGATGAAAACTTTATGACGAAAAGTTTATGCAGCAATATAGGAATAATTTATTGGGGAGTTCTAAATAAGGATAACTAAATTTTAGCAGCAGTAAAGTAGAAAACCAGAACCTGTTGCAATTCACGGGGAGACTAAAGGATGATCCAAGGTGGTGGAGATGACGACGGAATTTAACAATGATCTCTTGAGCAATTATGGGAATTGCTTTGGGCGGTTGTGGAGTGTTGATGGAATTTTGTGGAAGGGCAGCGAGACGCCAAGAATGCTGCTCTGATACCAGGTGTTAGAACCCTTGTAGATTCTAAACTTGGGGTTGATCTCTTTAGGGGATCGGCCTCCTTGGAACTCTATAGGGGTTCCTCCCTCCAAGTTGCTACTCAAAGGCTGCAGAAAAGATTCATCTATTGCTTATGAAAAGTGGTGGATTACATGACTATTTATACGGCTTCTAAACCCTAACTCCTAATAGGACTCTTACATAAGACTCCTACTTCTAAACAACTCCTAATATGACTCCTACTCAAGACTCCTACTTCTAACCAACTCCTAATAGGACTCCTACTCAAGACTCATATTCCTTTACAACTCCTTATTGTTCTCTAAGAAATAACCTCCTAACCCTAGCCGGCCACTTCACCTTTTTAATAGGGGTCGGCTTAGGTAAGTTTTACATGAATGTCCCTCTCAATTAGGACTCTCCTAGCTAGAGTCCTAACACCACCCTAATGATAATAAACGAGGATATAGAACTGAAAGCAAAATACTCACCACTCAAGGACGCATCCAAGAGATACAGAGTTCAAAAGAGCACTCTAAGAGAGCTTCTGCCAATATCCTCAGTTTTCTAAAGTCTTTTCTAAGCCCTAAACCCCAAAATAAATACTAGTGCATCAAACAACCCTTCATGCATAGGAAATTTTGAAATTAAGTGCTTTACAACTGTCAATCAACTCTATTAATGTATTCCTTAGCTATGAAGAAAAGCACCATGATACAGGTTTACAGTTGCCAACCAACTCCATTAATGTATTCCTTTGTGCTGGGATTATGCTGATGAGCTATCTTAACTGAGTAGGCTGAGTTGAAGATTATGTAGCAATATTGTTGGTTGAAAAAAATATCATATTATCAGTATGGTCCATATGAGCAGATTGTAGCAAATTAGATACTCCCGTGTCACCAATAGGAAATCTTGGCATATCTGGATTTTAAATTTTATTTGTTGGCCATAGTTAAGAGTTATAGTCTACAGCATGTGTAGTCATAACTACCACATGAGTACTCTATGAGTTACCTAGCTTCGTCTATAACTTGTATAGAAAAAGCTATTTGTAGAAATTTACACAAAATCAATTTAATTTTACTTATAAAAAAAAAAGTTTCATTAGAGTCATTGGTAAACTGTTCTTTTTTTTTTTATAAGTAAAAGTAAGTTGATTTTGTGTAAAATTTCAACTTATTTTGTGCAAAGGCTATGAATGCCTTATTTTGTGCACTTGATAAAAACGAATTTAATCGTATTTCAACTTGTGAAACCGCATTTGATATTTGGCACACACTCAAAGTGACTCACGAAGGCACAAGTAGAGTGAAAGAGTCAAAAATCAATCTTTTGTTACACTCTTTTGAACTTTTCCGAATGAAACCAAGTGAGACTATTGGCGACATGTTTACCCGTTTCACGGATGTCGTCAATGGTCTAAAAGGACTCGAAAAAAGTTTTTCGGATTTTGAGCTCGTAAATAAGATTCTAAGATCCCTTCCTAAGAGTTGGGATCCTAAAGTCACTGCTATTCAAGAGGCGAAAGATCTAAACAACTTCCCTCTTGAAGAACTAATTGGGTCATTAATGACCTACGAGATGACTTGCAAAGCTCATGAAGAGCAAGAAGACATCCTTCCAAAGAACAGGAAGGATATGGCACTTAGAACTTTAGAAGACTACTTGAGAGAAAACTCAAGTGATGCTGTGACGATGACTTGGCACTTCTAACAAGAAAATTTAAAAAATTCATTAAAAGAAACAAGTTTAAGAATGACACAAAAAACAAACTTGAACCCAAGAAGGACCAAGTTATTTGCTATGAGTGCAAAAAGCCAAGACACTACAAGAGTGATTGTCCTCAAGTCAAAAAGAGAACATCAAAGAAGAAGGCGCTCAAAGCAACATGGGATGATTCGAGCGCGTCCGAATAAGAGGAGTCCAACACCGAGCAAGTTGCTCATTACGCCTTAATGGCCATCGGAGAGGAGGTAACAAATTTAATAGATGCAGATTTATCGTTTGATGAATTATTAAATGCCTTCCATGACTTATTTGATGAATGCAAGATTATTAGTAGAAAATACAAATTGCTAAAAAAGGAGCATGATAGTCTTACTTGTAATTTCGATAAGTTAAAAGCTGAATATCATGATAGTTTAGGCTCATGCATAAAATGTCATGATCTAGAAACTCTCCAAAAGGAAAACTTGCTACTTAAGGACACCTTGAAGAAATTTGAGGTTTGGTAGCAAGTCATTGAACATGATCCTTGCAAACAAGGGCCACATTCCCAAAAGAAGTGGAATTGGATTTGTGAGAAGTCCTCACCAAAATCCAACCACCTTGATAAAAGGACCTATCTTACATGTTCGACACCAAAGCAAATGCAACTTTTGTTGCAAACTTGGACACAAAATGCATTATTGTCCATTCAAGAGAATTAGTCCGAATAAATTAATTTGGGTTCCTAAAGGAACCATGATAAATTCTATGCAACATGATAAACAATGTAGATCTATTTTTAAGGCACCCAAAAGCAAATGGGTACCTAAAAATCATCCTTTCTTGTAGAAACCTATACCATCGCAAGCTAGGAGCAAGAGATGGTACCTTGATAGTGGATGCTGAAGGCATATGACCGGAGATCCAGCTTAATTCTCTAAGCTCACTAGCATAGACGAAGGCTATGTCACCTTCGGAGACGACAACAAGGGTAAAATCATTGGTAAAGGAACCATAGGTAACAAATCCAACTTCTTTATTGAAGATGTTTTGTTAGTTGATGGTTTAAAACAACCTCTTGAGCATTAGTCAATTATGTGATAAAGGATACATTGTCAGATTCGAATCTAATGCTTGCATCATTGAAAAACCACACAAAAACATGTCTATGATTGCATTAAAACAAAATAACGTATACACTATTGACATCAATGATTTATGTAATGAAATATGTTTTTCGGTTTTGAATGAGGATACTTGGCTATGGCATAGAAGATTTGGTCATGCTAGCATGAAACTAATCACTCAAATATCATCTAAAGAACTTGTAAGAGGAATTTCTCATATCAAGTTCATCAAAGATAATGTATGTGATGCTTGCCAATTAGGTAAACAAATTAAGGGTAGTTTCAAATCTAAGAATCAAATAAGCACCTCCAGGCCCTTACAATTGATCCATATGGACTTGTTCGGACTAATCTCTACATCAAGCCTAGGAGGTAGCAAATACGCCTTAGTCATTGTGGATGACTATAGCAGATACACATGGACTTACTTCTTAAAACAGAAAAATGAATGCTTTAGATATTTTACCAAGTTTTGTAAACTTATTCAAAATGAGAAGGGTTCTATGATTTCGTCAATTAGAAGTGATCAGGGTGGAGAATTTCAAAACCATGATTTCCAAGAATTTTGTGAACTCAATGGATATAACCATAATTTCTCTACTCCAAGAAATCCTCAACAAAATGGAGTAGTAGAAAGAAAAAATCAAAATTTACAAGAAATGGCAAGAACCATGTTAAATGAACATAGCCTACCCAAATATTTTTGGGCCGAAGCCGTAAACACCGCATGCTATATTTTGAATGGAGTTCTAGTAAGACACTTAATCACCAAAACTCCTTATGAGTTATGGAACAACAAAAAACCCAATGTTTCATATTTTAAAGTCTTTGGGTGTAAGTGTTTTATCTTGAACGAAAAGGATAACTTAGGAAAATTTGATGCTAAATCCGATGAAGGAATCTTTCTTGGTTATTCTTCGGTTTCTAAAGCTTTTCGTATCTTCAATAAAAGATCATTGAAGAATCCATTCATGTTGTTTTCAATGAGATTTCCGAAATTAGGAAAAACGATTTTAGGAGGATTGGATTTAAATGAAACCCCGTCTCCAACTAGCAACTTGGATGCATCCACTTCCAAAACATCCTTACCCGAGGATTGGAAGTATGTAGATGCTCATCCTAAGGAGCTAATCTTAGGAGACACATCAAAGGGGGTTCAAACACGATCTTCTCTTATTTTTGTGCCAACGCCGCTTTTCTCTCCCATATTGAACCCAAATGTGTTGACGAAGCCATGAAAGATGATTCATGGATTATCGCAATACAAGATGAATAGAATCAATTTGAGAGAAATGAGGTGTGGAAGCTTGTTCCTAGGCCAAATGACCATTTAGTTATTGGTACTAAATAGGTCTTTAGAAACAAGCAAGATGAAAATGGTATCGTGGTTAGAAACAAGGCTAGATTAGTGGTCAAAGGTTTCAACCAAGAAGAAGGTATCGATTACGAAGAAACCTTCACTCCCGTGGCTCGATTAGAAGCCATAAGGATGCTCCTTGCCTACGCTAGTAGTAATAATTTTAAGCTGTTTCAAATGAATGTTAAAAGCACTTTTCTTAATGGCTTTATTTCTGAAGAAGTCTATGTTGAACAACCTCCTGGATTTGAAAATAATAGCCTCCCTAATCATGTGTTTAGATTAACTAAAGCTCTCTATGGTTTAAAACAAGCTCCGAGGGCTTGGTATGAGAGACTTAGTTCTTTTCTTATTGAAAATAATTTCATAAAAGGAAAGGTTGATACTACATTATTCATCAAGAATTTTGAAAATAATTTTCTCATTGTTCAGATTTATGTTGATGATATTATCTTTGGTTCTACGAATGAATCTCTTTGTGAATCTTTTGCTAAAACTATGAGTCTTGAATTCGAAATGAGTTTAATGGGAGAGTTAACATTCTTCTTAGGTTTACAAATCAAACAACTAAGCAATGACATCTTTATTAGTCAAACTAAATATGCTATGAATTTACTAAAAAAGTTTAATATGAATAACTCAAAAGCTATTAACACTCCTATTAGCACCTCCACTAAGTTAGAAATTGATGAAAGTGGAGAAAGCTTCGATCAAAAAACTTATAAGGGTATGACAGGAAGTTTACTTTGTTAGGATCGAGAGCACTAAGAGGGGGGGGGTGAATTAGTGCAGCGGAAATCATACAGCGATTAAAAACCAAAAGCTGCGTTCGTTCAAAAACTATTATGATGCAAAAGCAAATTCTCAGTTTGTATCTAAGTGCAGTTTGCGTCTAAGCGCACATTGCGTCTAAGCGCAGTTTTGCGTCTAAGCGCAGTTTACGTCTAAACTCAGATTTACGTCTAAACGCAGTTTTACGTCTAAACGCAGATTTACGTCTAAACGCAGATTTACGTCTAAACGCAGATTTACGTCTAAACACAGTTTTACGTCTAAACGCAGATTTACGTCTAAACTCAGATTTACGTCTTAAACTCAGATTTACGTCTAAACGCAGATTTACGTCTAAACGCAGTTTTACGTCTAGACGCAGATTTACGTCTAAACTTTGAAACTTGTTTGTATACTCGCAGAAGGCAGTATGCAGTTGAAATCAAGACGTAAACGTGAACTGAAATCTGATGAGCGAGGAAAGCCGATTCACGTCTGAATGCAGTTTTACGTCTAAATGCTGAAACTCGTTCGTAAAATCGTAGAGGAAAGTTTGCAGTTATCAATAGGATCAAAATGTAAGTGTAAACTGCAAAGAAGCTCGTTCGTAAAAGCACGGAAGACAGTTCTGCAGAATCAAACGTAAACGTAAACAGTAATGTATGAAAATACGAATTTACGTCTGAATGCAGATTCGGAAGAACAGCACTTAGAACTTGTTCGTGAAAGCGCAGAGAGCAGTAGCAATGAAGGAGGTTTGCAGTAATGATAAAGTGCTCGAAAATAAACGCAAACCAGAGATTTAGAGTGGTTCGGTCAGCCTTGACCTACTCCACTTTTGGCTTCCTCCACCGACGAGGTTGCCGACGTCAACTAGGTGCCTTCCTTCAATGGGCGAAGGCTAACTGCCCTTTTACAGTTTCTCTCCTTTTGATAGGCTTAGGAGACAACCTTTACAGACCTTTCTCTCCTCACTTTACAATTGAAAACTTGAAGAACAGAAGGAGGAGACTTAAAGGCTTTACAACACTTTTGAGCTCTTAGAATCACAGAAAAGATCAAGATTTCGGTGTAGGTCTGTATCTTTTCAGTGCTGAATGGGTGGGATATTTATAGGCCCCAACCCAATTCAAAATTCGAGCTCAAAACGATCAAATCGATCAAATCCCAGAATTCTGGGATCAGGCGGTTGCACCTCTTGACTGGAGAGGTGGCACCGCCTGGCAGAGCTCGAAGACTGAGCTCGATGGTTGCATCACCTGGCAGAGCTCGAAGACTGAGCTTGGTGGTTGCATCACCTGGCAGAGCTCGAAACTGAGCTCGGTGGTTGCATCACCTGGCAGAGCTCGAAACTGAGCTCAGGCTGATGCACCTCTCTGCCAGAGCTCGAAGACTGAGCTCGGTGATTGCATCACCTGGCAGAGCTCGAGACTGAGCACAGGCTGATGCACCTCTCTGCCAGAGCTCGAAGACTGAGCTCGGTGGTTGCATCGCCTGGCAGAGCTCGAAACTTGAGCTCTGGCGGTGCTACCTCTTGGCTGGGGCGGTTGCACCTCCCAGCCTCACAGCCCTGGCGGTTGCACCTCCTGGCTGGGGCGGTTGCACCTCCCAACCTCGCAGGAAGACATAGCCTGGGCGGTGCTACCTCCAACCCTGGCGGTGGCACCTCTTCACTATTCCAGCTCACTTGGTTTGGCTCCAAACTTGGTCCAAACCAGCCCGAACTTGGGCCTAATTGGCCCCTACTTGGGTTATAGGATGAACACCTAATCCTAACCCTAATTAACGTGCTAACTATGAATTTAAAGACATTTTCTAAGCTATTACAAAGTCCGCAAGTCAAGACTTCTTCTAGCGAGCTTCCGGCAAACTTCCGGCGGTCTTCCGATGAACTCTCGGAAACCATTCTGCGGACTCCCGGCAAGCTCCTAGACTTCACGATTTGTTCTTAGCGAGTTCCAACGAGCTTCTTCGGCAAGCTCCGATCTTTCTCGGCGAGCTCCGCGAACTCCCAACGAATCTTCGGACTTCCGTCGAACTCTCGAACTCGCAACAAATCCTTCGCGCTTGACTCCGACACTTTGTTTCGCTTTATGTCTTCATCGTTATCATAGTTAATCCTGCACAATTAAAACAAAACTTCGATCGAGACAATTAATCCTAAGCAATTAACCAAGTTGTCCGGCATGTCATTGGTCCCTCGACGCTTCGTCTGATTCTTCGGCGCATCGTCCTCTCCTGCGGCCTATTGCCCAATCGGCCAGTTGACTCCGCAACTCCGATATCCTTAGCACAATACCCGCTCTTCTTGGCCCGATGCCCGAGTCCACGGCCCGAAGCCTTCTGTCGATACGTCGACCGATCCACCGGCCCGACGTCCAATCTTCTGACATGTTCCTCCGGCACAACATGATTTTCCTACTTTAATTGTCTCATCCTGATCAAGGCATCCTGCGTCACTCAAAACGCAGATTAAATCATAAACATATATCAAGTAGTTTCATCATCAAAATACGAGATTCAACATACTTTACCTCACTGCAACAAGACCAGACATCATGTTCAATGTAGGACTTTGTGTTAGATTTCAATCAAACCCTAAGATATCTCATCTCAAAGCAGTTAAAAGAATACTTAGATATCTTAATGGTACCACAAATCTAGGATTATGGTACCCAAAATCAGAGAATCTTGAGTTAATTGCTTATGCTGATACAGACTTTGTTGGCTGTAGACTAGATAGAAAAAGCACATATGGAACATGTCAATTTTTAGGACATACCCTTGTTTCCTGGTCATCTAAGAAATAAAACTCGGTTGCACTATCAACAACCGAAGCTGAATATATTGCAACAAGTGCATGCTGTGCACAAGTTGTATGGATGGAAAACACCTTAGAAGATTATAAAGTTAATCCTAAAAATATTCCAATTAAATGTGATAACACAAGTGCAATATGCTTAACAAAGAATCCTATACAACACCCAAGAATAAAACATATTGATATTAGACATCACTTTATATGAGATCATGTTACTAATCATGATGTAATCATAGAGTTCATTGATACTAAACATCAACTAGTTGATATTTTTACAAAACCTCTAAGTGAAGAACAATTTGATTTCATAAGAAGATAATTATGAATGTTGATGTGTTCGAATACATAAACTAGTTAAAATTATTTTTCGAACTTTATTGAATGATCAAATCATTTGATTACCATTACATGCCTAAATAACATGTTGGAAATTATGTGTTGAATACAAAAATGTTTTGCCTTCATGATTGTATTTGAAAATCTGTAGCATAGTCTTGTCCGAATGCATGAAAGAATTCATTTCATTTTTGGATTCGCTTAACAATTGGAATGCTAAAAATCGGATTTTCTCATACACTCTTATGAAAAGTATTTTTTTTAAATGGATTTGATGAAATGATTCCTGCTTATGAATTCCATCTTGAAATATGGATGATAGTATTTTTACTTGCAAAAAGCTATTTCACACACATATCTTGACTCAAAGTAAACTCGTATCACAAATGGCTTTTCTCCTTCATGCAAAAAGATTATAACAAATAAAAAGGAAGAAGTATTCAAAGCAATCTACAAATTATGCTTTCCATTATATGCTTGATTTCCTATCACTTACTATTGGAAAATAATATGAACCCAGTAAAGGCATGAACAATTATCGCACTTATGCTCAAAATTTGCTTATACTATTATCCTGGTATCACAACTACCATGCTTTTTGTTGATGACAAAGGGGGAGAAATATCTGAATTGATGCTATACACACTGATACTATAATTATGCCATGCTTGCATCATCGAGAAATATATGAATTGATGCTATAAACACTGATGCTATGATTATGCCATGCTTGCATCACCAAGAGATATATGAACAAATGCTATGATTAATTTGCATTATGCCTTGTTTGTATCGTGTCAAGATATCAAACAAAAAACTTACATCGAAAATCTACGAGTTGATATCTTACAAAATGATGAATTGCTACTATTACCATCATTCAAACTTGTTATATTTGAAAATGAATGTCAAGCCTTGACAACATCTCCAGAGAGATACATCATGATGGGAATCATGATGGGAGTATTGATAAGTTCAAATGATTTTAACTTATCAATATGTCTCTTGAATTCTTAGGTTTTGAATTCAAGAATGACTTATCTCAAGTATGGCATATAGACAGGGGGAGTTAAGGTTAACTCCATTATCAATTGATTGTCATCATAAAAAAGGGGGAGATTGTTGAATCTCGGATTTTGATGATGAAGTCCAATTGTCATTTGTTATCTAATCTATATGTTGAGATAAGTGTGCAGGATTAACTACGATGAAAGTAAGACATGCAGTAGGAGTTGCGCCGGAGTCAAAACAATGATCACTTTGGGAGTTCGAGAGTTCGACGGAAGTTCGGACAGTCGTCGGAGGTTCTACGAGAACAAATCTGAGAAGTCCATAAGCTTGCCAAAGAAGCTCGTCGGAACTCGCCAAGTGAATCGTCGCAAGTCCTGGAGTTTGCCGGAAGTCCGCAGAAGCATCACCGAGGGTTCATCGGATGATCGACGGAAGTACACCGGAAGCTCGTCGAAAGAAGCGATTGATGCACCGGAGCAAGTTGTAGTAAATGTCTTAGGAAAAATCGTAGTTAGCACAATGATTAAGTTGGAAATGGGAGGTGATCCCATTAACTTAATCTTGGGGCAATTGGGCCCCTGAAAAACCCAAATTGGGCCGAATGGATCAACCCATTCGGACCCTGATTTCTGCCAGGCGGTTGAACCGCCTAAGGCTGGAGGTTGCACCGCCTGGGCTCAGTCTCCGAGTGAGACTGGGAGGTGCAACCACTCCAGCCAGGCGGTGGCACCGCCTGGGCTCAGTCTCCAAGCGAGACTGGGCGGTGCAACCTCCCCTGACAGGAGGTGGCACCGCTTGAGCTCGGTCTTCGAGCTCTGCTAGGCGGTGCAACCGCCTTAGTCAGGAGGTGCAACCGCCCCTGACAGAGGAGGTACCGCCCAGCGGCTCAGTCTTCGAGCTCTGCTAGGCGGTGCTACCGCCTCAGTCAGGAGGTGCAACCGCCTGATCCCAGAATTCCAGGAATTGACAGTTTTGAGCTCCAAATTTGAACTGGGTTGGGGCCTATAAATACCCCACCCATTCAGCACTGAAAGGGCATGAACTTACACCGAAATCTTGATCTTTTTATGTGATTCTTAGAGCTCAAAATTGTTGTAAAGGCCAAAAGTTCTTCTCCCTCTGTTCTTCCAAGTTCTGAGTTATAAAGAGAGGAGAGAAAATTCTGTAAGGGTTGTCTCCTAAGCCCGTCAAAAGGAGTGAAACTGTAAAAGGGTGGTTGGCCTTTGCTTATTGAAGGAAGGCCTCTAGTTGACGTCGGTGACCTCGTCGATGGAGGAAGCCAAAAGTGGAGTATGTCAAGATTGACCGAACCACTCTAAATCTCGTTTTGCATTTACTTTGAGCATATTATCTTTACTGCAAACCCCCTCTAAAGCTAACTGCTTTATACGTAGATACGATCGGGTTTCATGTTTTGCACTTTCCGAATCAACGTTTAGACGTAAATCTATTTTTTCGTACGATCATCATATTTCAGTTTGCGGTTACGTTTTGATTTCAATCATAACTGCAAACTGCCTTTATATCCTTGCTTAAATTGCATCTCACCTAATCAAGTGATTTACGAATCAGCATTTAGACGTAAATCAGCTTCTTCATATGAACATCGTATTTCAGTTTGCGCTTATATTCTGGTTTTCATCATAACTGCAAACTGCCTTCATAGATTGATTTTAACGTCATCTCGCTTGATCTTAAGTTAAAGTAATCTTAGAATCGGCTTTCACACTGAAATCATTTTTATCGTTCGAACGTGTTTTATCGTTGAAAGATTTCCGCTGCACTAATTCACCCCCCCCCCCCCCCCCCTCTTAGTGCTCTTGATCCTAACGGAATGAATGTTGTTGCAGATGCGCTTTCGCAGCTACCTGAGCAAGCTAAATTTTCGGCCGTTTCACTTCTGACCAGCGACTTCCTTAAGGATATTAAGATGGAATGGTAGGAAGATTCAGAGACCAGTAAGATAAAAAAAAAATAGAGGAAGCACCAAGCTCCGTAGCTCATTACAATAGGGACTCAAAACAATTATGCTACAAGGGTCGCATTGTGCTTGTGACAAATTCTACTTGCATCTTCAAGAGCAGATTTTGGACAAAGTTATTCCATATGCAGGGTACTAAATTGAAAAGGAGTACGACATGTCACCCATAAACCAATAGCCAGATGAAAGTTTTAAATAGGTGCTTGGAGACAGCCCAAAGCCACCCACCAAATATGACTACCCAAAGAGAACTCCAGACCAAGCCAAGTGCCATTATTGATCGACAGATTGTGACTCGACGATGACGACCCACAAATGAAGTGCTAATATAGTGGGCAAACCTACCAATAGAAGATGCCACTTGGGAGAACTATGATGACTTGAAGATCAAATTCCCAGAATTTATGAATCATCAGCCTCGAGGACAAGGTTGATTTGAAGAGGGCGGCGGGTCTGTTAGGACTCTAGCTTGGAGTGTCCTAATTGAGAGGGACATTCATGTAAAACCTACCTAAGCCGACCCCTATTAAAGAGATGAAGAGGCCGACTGGGGTTAGAAGGTTGTTTCTTAGAGAAGAATTATGAGTTGTAAAGGAATAGGAGTCTTATTAGGAGTTGGTTAGAAGTAGGAGTCTTGAGTAGAAGTCCTATTATGAGTTAGGGTTTAAAAGCCCTATAAATAGTCATGTATTCCTCCTCTTTTCGTAAGCAATAGATGAATCTTTTCTGCATCCTTTGAGTAGTAACTTGGAGGGAGGAACCCCTATAGAGTTCCATGGAGGCCGATCCCCTAAAGAGATCAACCCAAAGTTTAGAATCTGCAAGGGTTCTAACGGTAGTTTATTCAGAAGAGCCTGCCATGTACATAAGGAATGTGTCTGTGTTAGAAC
The DNA here is from genome assembly GCF_036884655.1 of Musa acuminata AAA Group. Lineage (NCBI taxonomy): Eukaryota > Viridiplantae > Streptophyta > Magnoliopsida > Zingiberales > Musaceae > Musa > Musa acuminata. Next base: position 15,988,094 of record NC_088352.1, on the reverse strand, counting down.
TCTTGCAGATTCTAAACTTGGGGTTGATCTCTTTAGGGGATCGGCCTCCTTAGAACTCTATAGGGGTTCCTCCCTCCAAGTTGCTGCTAAAAGGCAGCAGAAAAGATTCATCTATTGCTTATGAATAGAGAAGGAATACATGGCTATTTATAGGGCTTCTAAACCCTAACTCCTAATAGGACTCTTACTTAAGACTCTTACTTCTAACCAACTCCTAATAGGACTCCTACTCAAGACTCTTATTCCCTTACAACTCCTAATTCTTCAATAAGAAAAACCTCCTACATAAATGCTCCTCTCAATTAGGACTCTCCTAGCTAGAGTCCAAACAGAATGTCCCTCTCAATTAGGACTCTCCTAGCTGGAGTCCTAATTGTTTTACATGAATGTCCCTCTCAATTAGGACTCTCCAAGCTAGAGTCATAACAAACCCGTCCTCTTCAAATCAGCCTTGTCCTCGAGGCTGATGATTCGTGAATTATAGGAATTTGATCTTCAAGTCGTCATAGTTCTCCCAAGTGGCATCTTCTATTGGTAGGTTCGCCCATTGTATTAGCACTTCATTAGTGGGTCATCGTCGTCGAGTCACGATCCGTCGATCAATAATGGCATTTGGCTGGGTCTGGAGTTCTCTTTGGGTAGTCATATTTGGTGGGTGGCTTTGGGCTGTCTCCAAGCACCTATTTACAACTTCCGTTTGGCCGTCGGTTTGTGGGTGATATGTCATACTCCTTTTCAATTTAGTACCTTTATAGTGTAATTCTTTTGAGTCCCAATTGTAATGAGCCATGGGGCTTGGTGCTTCCTCCAATTTTTTTATAATCTTAGTAGTATCTGAATCTTCCTGCCATTCCATCTTAATATCCTCAAGGAAGTCGCTGGTCGGAAGTGAAACGACCGAAACTTCAACTTGCTCGGGTAGTTGCGAAAGCGCATCTACAAGAACATTCTCTTTCCCCTTTTTGTAAGTTATTTCAAAATCAAATCCAAGAAGTTTTGTTACCCATTTTTGCTGCTTAAGGGGTGGTATCTTTCGCTCCAAAGAGTACTTGAGGCTTTTATGGTCGGTTTTAATTTGAAACCGTCGACCAATCAAGTAGGGTCTCCACCTCTTTGCTGCGCGCACAATGGCGAGCATCTCCTTATCATATGTTGACTTATTTTGATGGGAGGGAGATAATCCCTTGCTAGTGTATGCGAGTGGTCGACCATCTTGCATGAGAATGGCTCCAATTCTGACTCCAGATGCGTCGGCCTCAAAATGAAGGGTCGGTTAAAATCTGGTAGTGTTAGCACCGACGTCGTCGTCATGGCTGCCTTAAGTTTGTCGAAGGTAGCGGAGGCTCTATCAGACCATTGGAAGACATTTTTTTTCAGTAAGGAAGTAACTGGTGTACTAATCTCTCCATAGTTTTTCACGAACTTGCGGTAGTAGCCTGTTAAACCCAGAAAGCCATGTAGTAATTTTATGTTCCTCGGGGTCAGCCAGTTTTGCATTGCTCCAATTTTGAAGGGGTCTACTGCCACGCCTTTCTCTGATATGATATGCCCAAGATATTCCACCTTCTTTTGAAGAAAGCAAAAATTCATAGTGGTTGTTGTGTGTTCAAAAGGTGGTTTTCGGTATGTCTTCTTCGCATACACTTATTTTATGATACCCGGATCAAAGGTCCAACTTTGTGAAGATTTGTGCTCCCTTAGCAACTCATCTACTACTGGAATAGGGTATTTATCCTTGATGGTTATGCCATTGAGAACTCGGTAATCAACACATAATCGCCATATTCCATCCTTCTTTCGTATGAGGAGCACCGGTGAAAAGTAGGGGCTGCAACATGGCCGAATAACTCCTGTTTTGATCATCTCTTTTACAATCCTTTCTATTTCATCCTTCTGGAGATATGGATACTGATATGGCTGAGCATTTGCTGTAGATTTGCCTGGAAGAATCGTTATACAATGATCATGCCGACGGGTAAGAGGTAGGTTGCACGGTTCATCAAATATATCTAAAAATTCAGCAAGCAAAGGAAGTAGATTTGGATCTTCAAATTTTGTTGGCTCTCCCATAGTTTGCTGCTCAAGTTGTACCAAAAGGCCGCTACATGCTTTATGCAAAACCTTCTTCATTTGTTGTGTGCAAATCGTCGTTATGTCGCCCTCACGTTTCCCGTTCAGTATCACCTATTTCTCCTTACTGTAAAATTTCATAATTAGTTGCATAAAATTCCAAGAAATATCATATAATATCATCAACCATTTAATTATGAGCATGGCCTCATGATCATTAAGAGGGAGAAGGAATAAATCTGCAATTATCTCTTGGTCCTGTAGCAAAAGTTTCTCCTGCGGGCGTCTACGATCACAATTCAAAATCCGTCCGTCGACGATCTTAACATTAAACCTGCTGCAATTCTCAATAGGTAAGGCCATCTGGATAGTAAACTTACTATTTAGAAAGTTATTAGAACTGCCCGTGTCAACGAGAACAGTGATCGGTTGTTGTTTGAGAAGGCCTCCAACTTTCATCGTTTGCGGGTTTGAGTAGCCGGCTAGTGCATGTACCGTAACTTCAGTCGGTTGTGGGTCTTCTTCTGTATCCTCTTCTTCATGTTCACGGCTCTCTTCTGGATGTTCAATGACCTCTTCTTCTATTGGTTCAATCATAAGAAGTCTCCCTTTACTACAGCGATGCTCACGGCTCCACAGCTCGTCACAATGCCAACATAACCCCTTCGCATATCGCTCCCGAAGCTCTTCTCTTGTTGACCTCTTTGGTGTAAGGACTTGGTCGATAGTAGGGTGGGCTGAGAGCTTCAATATTACTGGTTGAGGAGTGACCCTAGTCCTCCGAGCTTCATGGTTCAATTGCTCCTCTTGATGTCGTGCGAAAGAGATATTTGTTTAACTTCTCCTCGGATCTCTGGCTTCAAGCCCTCAATAAAGGTCCTCAATATTTGTTTTTGAGACCAATCACGAGTTTGATTAGATAACCTTTCAAACCTGGTTTGGTACTCCTGAATGGTGGAGGTTTGTCGGATCTTTACTAGTTGTTCGTCAATATTCTCGTAATCGATTGGTCTGAAGCGAATCAGCAGTCCTTCTTTGAATTGTTGCCATGAAAGGACTCCATAAGTATGTTCAAACCAGTCAAACCACTGTATAGCATCCCCTTCAAGATGTATAGCTGCAATTTTTACCATAGATACATCCGCGGTTTTGTGGTACCGAAAATATCGCTCCGCGCGCGAGATCCAACCAATCGGGTCTCGTTCTTCCCATCTAGGGAAGTCCACCCTTATGTGTAGATAGTTGGGATCGATCATAAAGCCTCCCCTCCCTTAGAACTCATCTCTTCAGGCCTGGTGCGATTGGGCAAAGCTCTCTCCGTGATATGATTTTTTCGGGCTTAGTAGTCGGCCCAATCTGAGTTCGGTAAAGAGCGTCCGAATCTTATCCTCCATTCGCGCCTCCAAGGCTTCGAATTTAGCATCGATTGCCTCCTTAAATGCCATAGTATATGCCTCCAAATCTATGATGTTAAGATCTCTCTTTTGTTGTCAGGTTAAAGAAATGTATAGGTTGAGAGAAGTGATGGTCGAAAGGGTTGGTGGATCGGTGGATATAGGCTACGATTTAGGCTTGTTTTATGGTTGTTTTGGGTGCAGTTTGCGGGTGTGGTTTGGTAGAGTTTTAGGGCTATGGATGAAAGTTTTGGATCTATGGTAGATGGTAGCAAAGGTTTGACAAAAATCTGTGGAAGTTGCAGCAAGTATGTGCTGTCTTGTAAGAGTATAATTGTCGTCGAAGAAACAACGGTTTCTCGATGTAATTTCCACCAAAAACTTGAGAGAATTGAGGAGGGAATTGATAGCAAAATCACAGTTTATATGACAGCAAGGATATCTAATTTAATCAAGAAAATTTCAGCAGTATAACAGCAAGGAAATTGATGCAAGTTGCAATTGCAGAATTATCGTCGAAAAATTTCAGCGGGTTACGATGAAAATTTATAGCAACATAAAATCGTTTTTAGAGATGAATTTCTTGATAGATCAATCTTAGATGGAAGCCAAGATGATCTATGAAGTGTATAAGAAATTTCATTCAAAAAAGATTGCAAATAGATGGGTTAAGGCAACGATATGCAGCTGAAATTTTCTGTAGCATAGATTTTCAAGTACAGCAGATTGGACATAAAAGATCAGTAGTTTATATTGAGAATTTTTCGATGAAACCAAAGGAAATTCTACTTTTAGGAAGTGTCAAAAATGTCATAAAAATTTCGTAGAAATTTGGATAGAAAAAGCACAGTAGCAAGATCAAACAGATGGTGTTATGCGACTTGAATTCTGCAATTCAAGTGCAGCAGATTGGACATAAAAGATCAGTAGTTTATATTGAGAATTTTTTGATGAAACCAAAGGAAAATCCACTGTTAGGAAGTGTCAAAGATGTCATAAAAATTTTGTAGAAATTTGGATAGAAAAAGCACAGTAGCAAGATCAAACAGATGTGCTATGCGGCTGGAATTCTACAATGTATCTTTCGTCGTAGAGATGAAAACTTTGTGACGAAAAGTTTTTGCAGCAATATAGGAACGATTTTTTTTTTTTTTTGGATTTTCGAATAAGGATAACTAAATTGCAGCAGTAGTAAGGTAGCAAACCAGAACCTATTGCAATTCACGGGGAGATCAAAGGATGATCCGCGGTGGTGGAGATGATGGCGGAATTCGGTGACGATCTTTTAAGCAATTGTGGGAATTGCTTTGGATGGTTGTAGAGGGTTGATGGATGGCTGTGGAAGGGCAGCGAGATGCCAAGAACACTGCTTTGATACCAGGTGTTAGAACCCTTGCAGATTCTAAACTTGGGGTTGATCTCTTTAGGGGATCGACCTCCTTGGAACTCTATAGGGGTTCCTCCCTCCAAGTTGCTGCTCAAAGGCTGCATAAAATATTCATCTATTGCTTATGAAAAGAGAAGGAATACATGGCTATTTATAGGGCTTCTAAACCCTAACTCCTAATAGGACTCCTACTTAAGACTCTTACTTCTAACCAACTCCTAATAGGACTCCTACTCAAGACTCCTATTCCCTTACAACTCATAATTCTTCTTTAAGAAAAACCTCCTACATAAATGCCCCTCTCAATTAGGACTCTCCTAGCTAGAGTCCAAATAGAATGTCCCTCTCAATTAGGACTCTCCTAGCTAGAGTCCAAATAGTTTTACATGAATGTCCCTCTCAATTAGGACTCTCCAAGCTAGAGTCCTAACAGTCTGTGATCCCGGTTGATCCCATGTCGAGCTGCTTGAGAGCCACTTGTTATTTCTTTGCCTAATTTGAATCCATGCGGATGTGGCACTAAATTTACCGTTGTCATGAAGCCAAATAAGTACATCTGAAGGGTTGTTCTTGATTGGAATAGCTGTGATAGTCGGCCAAAGTGGTAAACAGTTCTGCGTCCGGCCATATTAAATTCTTTTGAGCTTGAACCCGCGATTGTTTAATTTTCGTTTCCACTAGAATAACAAGATCACATGCGGTAGACTTGATGATTCTGTTGAGCTCCCGGCATTTCTCAGGCTTATTAAGTCCACGAACATTCCAGCATGTAATCTTCATCAGTAATAAACAAATGGAAAAGGTAGTAAGGTATTCATTCTACAACTTTGGATGGAGTGTACCATCCTTTTTCTTATCCTTCGGTTTTGGATTTCCTCCAGCACAATATCCTTACCTTTTATGGCTTTATTCCTCTATTTATCCACTTCCTATATACCTTGCAGATGTTTAAACTTTAAAATATCTTGAATCATGTGGTCTTGGTTGGCAGGGTTTGTTGAAGCACGATATGATTGTTGCGGCACAATATCCTGGTTAGTACTTGTTGTAGCAACCTGGCTAGAGAGGTTTGTTGGGGCATGAGTTTGTTGAGGTAAAATATCCTTGTTGGCGATGTTTGTTGCGGCCTGAGTTTGTTGAGGAAGAATATCCTTGCTAGCGAGATTTGTTTGGGCCTGAGTTCGTTGAGACACAAATTCCTGGTTGGTATAATGCGTGGATATTGGAATTCCTATTTTAGACAGATCCAATGATATTGGAAGAGATGAAGTTCCTGACTTATGCTTCTCCTGTCCACTAGTACCTTGGGAAACATCTGTTAAGGAAGGCTCCGGCATAATACGAAGAGATAAAATTTTGGATTTGTCCTTCTATTCGTGGTGCTATCCTTTCGAGTCGTAATGCTCGATAGTATTCGCCACTATCGGTGCTACTGCCATTGGAGGAGACTCGCCTTGTTACTAAGGCAATTGATGTGGTCGATAGACCTTAGTGATTAGTTTCGGATTTTGCTGACAGGCTCCATTTGTAGGACCAAAAGATAAGCAACACTGACATCGTTGTGGCTTCCAGGAATATGAGACATGTACCTTCCGAGTGTTCCCATCAAGATCACGATATAAAACCTCATTAGGAAGATCTTCGTTTGAAGAAACCAATACACATGCTCGTGCAAATGCTAATCTCGTCTGAGCTGCTGTTGCTTTATCAATGTAGAGTGGTTGTCCCAGAGTGCTGCATAACTTTGCAATAAAACGTCGACTCCAAAGATGTTGATACCCGGGGGGGGGGGGTAAAAATGCAGAATGGATTTCAAAAGATCAACGATAGAGCAATTGTTCAGATAGAAAATGTCACAGAAGGCAAGTAACAAACTCTTGAAGAAACTTCAGTAAAACGAAATATAGCTCACCACCAAGTTTAAAAATCAAAAGGGATACAGAAGATCACCACCCTAATGATAATAAACAAGGATATAAAACTGAAAGCAAAAGACTTACCACTCAAAGACGTATCCAAGAGATAAAGAGTTCAAAAGAGCACTCCAAGATAGCTTTTTATTTTTTGGATAAGTAAAAGTAAATTGATTTTGTGTAAAGTTTCTACAAATAGCTTTGTCTATACAAGTTATAGACGAAGCTAGGTAACTCGTAGAGTACTCATGCGGTAGTTATGACTACACATGCTATAGACTATAACTCTTAACTGTAGCCAAATAAATAAAATTTAAAGACTAGATATGCCAAGATTTCCTGTAGGTATAGCTTTTGACATCATGCCCAAGGTCTTTAGCTAATAGCAAAATTAAATTTGATAAAAATATATTTTTCTCTCTGTGTAAGGTGCTCCATTTTGAGATCGTTCTCCATACATGATCTTGAGTCTCTAATAATCTCTGTCAAGAGTTGAGCAAAATAGAGATGGTCAACAGTTTTTTCTTGTTGCATGCAAAGGGAGCATCGGTTAACAAGATGGATACATTTTCTTTTCATATTGTCTATTGTAGGTAGTTTATTCAGAAGGGCCTACCATGTACATAAGGAATGTCTCTGTGATCCCGGTCGATCCCATGTCCAACTGCTTGGGAGTCACTTGTTATTTCTTTACCTAATTTGATTCCATGCGGATGTGGCACTAAATTTACCATTGTCATGAAGCCAAATAAGTACATTTGAAGGGTTATTCCTAATTGGAATAGCTGTGATAGTCGGCCAAAGTGATAACATTTCAGGAGGAATAGGAGTAGGGAGACACCAGGTTCTTGTTGAAATTTCCCAAATCGATTCTTTTGAAAGATACCTAGCAGAAACCCATTGTGACCATAAGGAACATTTGTTTTTGAAAATGTCCCACAATTGCTTTACCTAACATGCTTTATTCCAATCTCTAGTATTTCTGAAGTTCAGCCCCACTTCATCTTTTGGTTTGCATATGCTGTCCAAATTTACCATATGCATTGTCTTATCATTTGTGCCATTCCAGAAGAAGTTTATTAATAACCGTTCAATATCTTGGAGAAGTCCAATTGGCAGAAGAAATGCATTAGACCAATATATAGAGTAAGAGTACAACACCGAACGGATGAGTTGAAGTCGTCCTCCTTTTGAAAGAAGCCTATTTTTCCAGCAAGAAATTCTATTCTTAATTTTTTACAGGATAGGTTGACATTGAGTTTTGTGAATGCCAGTGGATATGAGTGGGAGACCAAGATATGTAACTGACAGATTTCCCTCACTAACCCTTAGGGTATGTGCAATAATATTTTTGTCCTAAATACAAGGGCTCATGTAGACTTTACTTTTCGCATGATTTAACTGAAGGCCAGAAACTATACCAAAATCATTCAGAATAGTAGCCAGGTTTCTTATTGAAGTTAAATCATTCTGAAGAAAGATAAGAAGATAATCTGCAAAGATTATATGTGATATATAAATAGGGCTAGCATGGGGTACATTAATACTGCCATCAGAGACTGCATATTCCAACATATAGCTAAGTCCTTCCATTGCAACAGAAAAGAGATAAGGAGAGAGTGGATCGCCTTGTCGGATGTCATTCTTGCTCCCAAAAAAACCAATAGGTGAGCCGTTAAAGAGTATTGAAAACTTTGGAGTTTCTAAGCAACATTGAATCCAATTAACCAATTACTGAGGGAAGTTCTTACCGTGGAGCATCTTACAGATAAAGTTCCTATTAACTGAGTCAAAGGCTTTTCGTAGTTCTGCTTTAAAACATATTTTTATCCCTTTTGCTTTTAAGTACAGATCCTTGACCAAGTTACTAGCAAGCAGAATATTATGATGTATACTTCTCCCTTTGATGAAAGCAGCCTGATTTGGTCTAATTATCTTGTGTATTACCTTTTGCAATCTATATGCTAACAGTTTGTAGATGATCTTGTAAATAAAGTTACAGAAAGATATGGGTCGATAGTTCTCTAGTGAATCAGCCCCTGCATTCTTGGGAATTAAAGAAATAAAAGTGCAATTCATCTCTCTAAGAATATGACCTGAAGAGAAAAAAAGTTGGCAAGCTTTAATCACATCATTACCAATAATAGACCATGTAATTTGGTAAAATTTAGTAGGAAATCCTTCTGGACCAGGGCTTTTATGCTTGGGTGACTTAAAGACAACTCTTACTATTTCATCATCTGTAATTGAGGCATTGAGGATAGAAATGGCACTCGAATCATGCTTTCCAATTGGCTTCACATGAATATTATTAGGTTGCCCCGCTTGGTTGAGTAAGGAATAAAAAAATTAATCAGTGTATGCTTTAACGTCATCTAAATTCTCAATAAGATTGTTATCTTTGTCTCTGCATTTCCTGATGCGGTTAACGACTCTACGAGTAGCAATGGAACCATAAAAAAACTTAGTATTGGAATCCCCTAAAGTAAGCCAATGCTGTCGAGACTTTTGTTTTGCAAAACTTTCCTCCTGCTTTGAGGCTTGCATGAAGTTATTTCTAGCTTCTATCTCTTTTTCGATAAGATTATCATCATGGGTCTGAAGTTGCAGCTCATGTTGCATTGCTATTAGTTCTTTTCTGCAAAATTGAACTCGTGTGGTAATATTGCCAAAGGTATTTGTATTCCACTCCTTAAGTGCTACTTTGCAGGCTTTGAGTTTTTGACATAAGATATAAGAGTGGGATCCATGCACATTAACATTCCAAGCTGATCTGATAACATCAAGGAACTGAGGATGAGTACTCCACATGTTGAAGAATCTAAACGGTTTCTGGCCTTTTAGTGTTGCTTTATCTGCGTGTATTTACATTAAAGAATGATCAGAAAACAATGGAGCATCATACTCAAGAAGTGAATCAGGGTAAACTATTAACCATTCTTGATTAATCAGTCATCTATCGAGTCGAGCCATTATTTTTCTGTTAGCAGCACCTTGATTATTCCAGAAGAGCCAATTACCCATTTATTTCATATCAGTCAATGCAGCAGTATCTATGTAATCATTAAAACTCTGAAGCTGACTTTCTGAAAGCTGTCTACCCCCTACTTTTTCATTTCTGTACCGAATAGTATTAAAGTCACCAAGAACAATCCAAGGTACATTAAGACATCCATATGTAATGTTAGTTAGATCAGACCACAATGTATTTCTTTCTTGCATACTGTTTGAAGCATATATACCAGTGAAATTAAATTGACAGCCATTCTTTTTGTCCTCTACCTTAAGATGGATGAATTGATCAGTAGTAGAAATAAACCAAGCATTAATAGAGTTAGGATGCCATAAGACCCATATTCTACCAAAACTTTCATTTGAGTCATTGGTAAACAGTTCTGCGTCCAGCAATGTTAAATTCTTTTGAGCTTGAACGTGCGATTGTTTAATTTTCGTTTCCACTAGAATAACAATATCACATGCGGCATACTTGATTATTTTGTTGAGCTCCCGACATTTCTCAGTATTATTAAGTCCACGAACATTCCAGCATGTTATCTTCATCAGTAATAAACAAATGAAAAAGGTGGTAAGGTATTCATCCTACGACTTTTTTTTTTTTTTTGTAAGTAAAAGTAAATTGATTATGTATAAAGTTTCTACAAATAGCTTTGTCTATACAAGTCATAGACAAAGTCAGGTACCTCATTGAGTACACATGTGGTAGTTATGACTACATATGCTGTAGACTTTAACTCCTAACTATAGCGAACATGTTAAGATGTGCCAAGACTAACAGTGGTTACAACATTTTGTTGAATCTCGTATTTTGATGATGAAACTACTTGATATATGTTTATGATTTAATCTGCGTTTTGAGTGACGCAGGATGCTTCGATCAGGATGAGACAATTAAAGCAGGAAAATCATGTTGTGCCGAAGGATCATGTCAGAAGATTGGACGTCGGGCCGGTGGATCGGTCGACGTATCGACAGAAGGCTTCGGGCCGTGAACTCGGGCATCGGGCCAAGAAGAGCGGGTATTGTGCCAAGGATATCGGAGTTGCGGAGTCAACTGGCCGATTGGGCAATAGGCTGCAGGAGAGGACGATGCGCCGAAGAATCGGACGAAGCGTCGAGGGACCAATGACATGTCGGACAACTTGGTTAATTGCTTAGGATTATTTGTCTCGATCGAAGTTTTGATTTGTTGTGCAGGATTAACTACGATGAGAGTAAGACAAGCAGCAGGTGTTGCGCCGGAGTCAAGATCATGATCACGTTGGGAGTTCGAGAGTTCGACGGAAGTTCGGACGGTCGTCGGAGGTTCAGAGAGAACAGATCCGAGAAGTCCAGAAGCTTGCCAAGCGAAGCTCGTCGGAACTCGCCAAGTGGATCGTCGCAAAGTCCAGGAGTATGCCGGATGTCCGCAGAAGGATCACCGAGGGTTATCGGTTGATCGACGGAAGTTGGCAGGAAACTCGCCGGAAGAAGCGATCGACGCATCGGAGCAAAGCTGCAGAAGTTGTCTTAGAGTTAATCGTAGTTAGCATGATGATTAAGCATGAAAATGGGAGGTGATCCCATTAGCTTAATCTTGGGGCAATTGGGCCCCTGAAAAGATTCAAAGTGGGCCGAATGGAGTGAACCATTCGGACCCTGATTGCACCAGGAGGTGCAACCGCCCCAGCCAGGAGGTGCAACCGCCTGGGCTGTGGGGTTGGGAGGTGCAACCGCCCCAGCCAGGAGGTGCAACCGCCTGGGCTGTGGGGTTGGGAGGTGCAACCGCCCCAGCCAGGAGGTGCAACCGCCTGGGCTGTGGGGTTGGGAGGTGCAACCGCCCCAGCCAGGAGGTGCAACCGCCAGGGCTGCGAGGCTGGGAGGTGCAACCGCCCCAGCCAAGAGGTTGCACCGCCAGAGCTCAAGTTCCGAGCTCTGCCAGGCGATGCAACCACCGAGCTCAGTCTTCGAGCTCTGGCAGATAGGTGCATCAGCCTGAGCTCAGTCTCGAGCTCTGCCAGGTGATGCATTCACCAAGCTCAGTCTTTGAGCTCTGGCAGAGAGGTGCATCAGCCTGAGCTCAGTTTCGAGCTCTGCCAGGTGATGCAACCACCGAGCTCAGATTTCGAGCTTTGCCAGGTGATGCAACCACCAAGCTCAGTCTTCGAGCTCTGCCAGGTGATGCAACCATCGAGCTCAGTCTTCGAGCTCTGGCAGAGAGAAGCAATCGGTAGAGCTCAGTCTTCGAGCTCTGCCAGGCGGTGCCACCTCTCCAGTCGAGAGGTGCAACCGCCTGATCCCAGAATTCTGGGATTTGATCGATTTGATCGTTTTGAGCTCGAATTTTGAATTGGGTTGGGGCCTATAAATACCCCACCCATTCAGCACTGAAAAGATACAGATCCACACCGAATTCTTGATCTTTTCAGTGATTCTAAGAGCTCAAATTTGTGTAAAGTCCTAAAGTTCTTCTCCTTCTGTTCTTCAAGTTTTGAGTTGTAAAGAGAGGAGAGAAAGGATCTGTAAAGGTTGTCTCCTGAGCCTGTCAAAAGGAGAGAAACTGTAAAAGGGCAGTTTGGCCTTCGCCTATTGAAGGAAGGCCCCTAGTTGACGTCGGCAACCTCATCGGTGGAGGAAGCCAAAAGTGGAGTAGGTCAAGGCTGACCGAACCACTCTAAATCTCTGGTTTGCGTTTATTTTCGAGCACTTTATCATTACTGCAAACCTCCCTCATCACTACTGCTCTCTGCGCTTTCACGAACAAGTTCTAAGTGCTGTTCTTCCAAATCTGCATTCAGACGTAAATTCGTATTTTCATACATTACAGTTTACGTTTACGTTTGATTCTGCAGAACTGTTTTCCGTGCTTTTACGAACGAGTTTCTTTGCAGTTTACGCTTACATTTTAATCCTATTAATAACTGCAATCTGCCTTCTGCGAGTATACAAACGAGTTTCAAAGTTTAGACGTAAATCTGCGTCTAGACGTAAAACTGCGTTTAGACGTAAATCTGCGTTTAGACGTAAAACTGCGTTTAGACGTAAAACTGCGTTTAGACGTAAATCTGCGTTTAGACATAAAACTGCGTTTAGACGTAAAACTACGTTTAGACGTAAATCTGCGTCTAGACGTAAAACTGCGTTTAGACGTAAATCTGCGTTTAGACGTAAAACTGCGTTTAGACGTAAAACTGCGTTTAGACGTAAAACTACGTTTAGACGTAAAACTGCGTTTAGACGTAAATCTGCGTTTAGACGTAAATCTGCATTTAGACGTAAATCTGAGTTTAGACGCAAAACTGCGCTTAGACGCAAAACTGCGCTTAGACGCAAAACTGCGCTTAAACGCAATCTGCGCTTAGACGCAAACTACACTTAGATACAAACTGAGAATTTGCTTTTGCATCATAATAGTTTTTGAACGAACGCAGCTTTTGGTTTTTAAATTATTATAAGATTTCCGCTGCACTAATTCACCCCCCCCCCCCTCTTAGTGCTCTTGATCCTAACACATTTAACATAATTGCCAAGATCTTTAGCTAATAGTAAAATTGAATTTGACAAAAATATCTCTTTCTCTTCGTGTAAAGTGCTCCATTTTAAGATTATGCTCCATGCATGATCTTGAGTCTCTAATAATCTCTATCAAGAGCTGAGCATTGTGTTGAATCTCGTATTTTGATGATGAAACTACTTGATATATGTTTATGATTTAATCTGCGTTTTGAGTGACACAGGATGCTTCGATCAGGATGAGACAATTAAAGCAGGAAAATCATGTTGTGCCGAAGGAACATGTCAGAAGATTGGACGTCGGGCCGGTGGATCGGTCGACGTATCGACAGAAGGCTTCGGGCCGTGAACTCGGGCATCGGGCCAAGAAGAGCGGGTATTGTGCCAAGGATATCGGAGTTGCGGAGTCAACTGGCCGATTGGGCAATAGGCTGCACGAGAGGACGATGCGCCGAAGAATCGGACGAAGCGTCGAGGGACCAATGACATGTCGGACAACTTGGTTAATTGCTTAGGATTAATTGTCTCGATCGAAGTTTTGTTTTAAGTGTGCAGGATTAACTACGATGAGAGTAAGACAAGCAGCAGGAGTTGCGCCGGAGTCAAGATCATGATCACGTTGGGAGTTCGAGAGTTCGACGGAAGTTCGGACGGTCGTCGGAGGTTCAGAGAGAACAGATCCGAGAAGTCCAGAAGCTTGCCAAGCGAAGCTCGTCGGAACTCGCCAAGTGGATCGTCGCAAAGTCCAGGAGTATGCCGGATGTCCGCAGAAGGATCACCGAGGGTTATCGGTTGATCGACGGAAGTTGGCCGGAAACTCGCCGGAAGAAGCGATTGACGCATCGGAGCAAGCTGCAGAAGTTGTCTTAGAGATAATCGTAGTTAGCACGATGATTAAGCATGAAAATGGGAGGTGATCCCATTAGCTTAATCTTGGGGCAATTGGGCCCCTGAAAAGATTCAAAGTGGGTCGAATGGAGTGAACCATTCGGACCCTGATTGCACCAGGAGGTGCAACCGCCCCAGCCAGGAGGTGCAACCGCCTGGGCTGTGGGGTTGAGAGGTGCAACCGCCCCAGCCAGGAGGTGCAACCGCCTGGGCTGTGGGGCTGGGAGGTGCAACCGCCCCAGCCAGGAGGTGCAACCGCCAGGGCTGCACGGCTGGGAGGTACAACCGCCCCAGCCAAGAGGTTGCACCGCCAGAGCTCAAGTTCCGAGCTCTGCCAGGCGATGCAACCACCAAGCTCAGTCTTCGAGCTTTGGCAGAGAAGTGCATCAGCCTGAGCTCAGTCTCGAGCTTTGCCAGGTGATGCATTCACCAAGCTCAGTCTTCGAGCTCTGGCAGAATGGTGCATCAGCTTGAGCTCAGTTTGGAGCTCTGCCAAGTGATGCAACCACCGAGCTCAGATTTCGAGCTCTGCTAGGTGATGCAACCACCAAGCTCAGTCTTCGAGCTCTGCCAGGTGATGCAACCATCGAGCTCAGTCTTCGAGCTCTGGCAGAGAGAAGCAATCGGCAGAGCTCAGTCTTCGAGCTCTGCCAGGCGGTGCCACCTCTCCAGTCGAGAGGTGCAACCGCCTGATCCCAGAATTCTGGGATTTGATCGATTTGATCGTTTTGAGCTCGAATTTTGAATTGGGTTGGGGCCTATAAATACCCCACCCATTCAGCACTGAATTGAGCAAGAACTGACCCGAAATCTTGATCTTTTCAGTGGTTCTTAGAGCTCAAAACTGCTAGTTTTCCTCCTCCTTCTGTTCTTCAAGTTTGAGTTGTAAAGAGAGGAGAGAAAACATCTGTAAAGGTTGTCTCCTAAGCCTGTCAAAAGGAGAGAAATTGTAAGAGGGAAGTTTGGCCTTCGCCCATTGAAGGAAGGCACCTAGTTGACGTCGGCAACCTCATCGGTGGAGGAAGCCAAAAGTGGAGTAGGTCAAGGCTGACCGAACCACTCTAAATCTCTGGTTTGCGTTTACTTTCGAGCACTTTATCATTACTGCAAACCTCCCTCATCACTACTGCTCTCTGCGCTTTCACGAACAAGTTCTAAGTGCTGTTCTTCCAAATCTGCATTCAGACGTAAACTCGTATTTTCATACATTACAGTTTACGTTTACGTTTGATTCTGCAGAACTGTTTTCCGTGCTTTTACGAACGAGCTTCCTTGCAGTTTACGCTTACATTTTAATCCTATTAATAACTGCAATCTGTCCTCTACGATTTTACGAACGAGTTTCAACATTTAGACGTAAAACTGCATTCAGACGTAAATCGGCTTTCTTCGCTCAATCATCAGATTTCAGTTCACGTTTACGTCTTGGTTTCAACTGCATACTGCCTTCTGCGAGTATACAAACGAGTTTCAAAGTTTAGACGTAAATCTGCGTCTAACTGCGTTTAGACGTAAATCTGCGTTTAGACGTAAAACTGCGTTTAGACGTAAAACTGCGTTTAGACGTAAAACTGCGTTTAGACGTAAATCTGCGTTTAGACGTAAAACTACGTTTAGACGTAAAACTGCGTTTAGACGTAAATCTGCGTTTAGACGTAAATCTGCATTTAGACGTAAATCTGAGTTTAGACGCAAAACTGCGCTTAGACGCAAAACTGCGCTTAGACGCAAAACTGCGCTTAGACGCAATCTGCGCTTAGACGCAAACTGCACTTAGATACAAACTGAGAATTTGCTTTTGCATCATAATAGTTTTTGAACGAACGCAGCTTTTGGTTTTTAATCGCTGTAAGATTTCCGCTGCACTAATTCACCCCCCCCCTCTTAGTGCTCTCGATCCTAACAATTGGTATCAGAGCGGGGTATTTCTCATTTCGGATTTACACCCGAGAGAAATGACTTTTCAAGAGGGCTGTTCGGTCTTTCGTCCACCGTTCTTTAACGGATTGGACTACACTTATTGGAAAACTCGAATGAGAGTTTTCTTAATTTCTCTAAATCTGGATTTATGGAATATCATTGAAAACGGTTTTCAACTTCCCTCCAAACCGATGAACGAATGGTCGGTTTTGGAGAAGAAGAATTTTTCTTTAAACGCAAAGGCTATGAATGCCTTATTTTGCGCATTGGACAAAAATGAGTTCAATCAGATTTCTACGTGTGAAACGGCTTTCGATATTTGGCGCACTCTTGAAATCACGCACGAGGGAACTAGTAGAGTCAAAGACTCGAAAGTTAATATTCTACTGCTTGATTTCGAGCTTTTTCATATGAAACCAAGCGAAACCGTTGTTGACATGTACACCCGTTTTACGGATGTCGTCAATGGTTTAAAATCACTTGGTAAAAGCTTTTCGGATTTTGAACTCGTTAACAAAGTTTTGCGCTCACTTTCTAAAACTTGGGATTCAAAAGTAACTGCTATTCAAGAATCGAAAAACTTGAACCATTTTCCACTTGAAGAACTAATTGGTTCATTGATCACATATGAAATGACGTGCAATGCACGTGAAGAACTTGAGAACCACCTTCCAAAGAACAGGAAGGATTTGGAACTCTGGACAAATGAATGCCACTTGAGCGATGACTCAAGTGATGAGGACAATGATGAACAAACCAACCTTCCAAAGAACAGGAAGGATTTGGGACATAGAACATTTGAAGACCACTCGAGCATAAGCTCAAGTGATGGTAAACTTAAAATGAAACGAAAATTAAAAAGCAAAAAGAATGGAACCACTTGCTTTAAACGCAAGAAGAAGAACAAAAATTGGGATGAATCGAGCTCCTCCGAAGAAGAGAAAGTCAACAAAAGCAAGGCGGCAAACTACGCCTTAACAGCCTACAATGATGAGGTAATCGAAATCCCCCTAATTTACTTCGAAATTACATGATGCTTTTCATGATGCATTTTTCTTTTTCTTTAAATTTTCTTGAAAATTATATTTTTAATAATTTAATAATGAAAATGCAAAAATATGATCATGCTTGTAATCTTGAAAATGATAATGAAAATTGCATGTCTTATGTTAATGCAAGATAGAAATCTAATGATTTTACACCTAGTGAGATTAATCTTATTTATGTGCTTGAGAAGCAAGAATGTATATTTTGATGATTTTCATATTGCTTTTCAATGACGATACATGGCTTTTGTCTGGAAGGCTTGATATTTTTCATTGTCTTTGTTTATTAAATATAATGTATGGTTTTGACATAAAAATAAAGATTAGAGCATGCTATTATAAAGTCAATCATAAATTAAAACT
This sequence comes from Musa acuminata AAA Group, assembly GCF_036884655.1. NCBI lineage: Eukaryota > Viridiplantae > Streptophyta > Magnoliopsida > Zingiberales > Musaceae > Musa > Musa acuminata. The sequence continues at coordinate 15,970,603 of NC_088352.1, read as the reverse complement.
AAAGAAGTTTTAGGCATTTATAAGAATCATTCAAAATTATGTTCAATGAAACCTTGCTTAATGTTGCAATGAAAATATTAAAGTTATACTTGATGATTTCAGATTTGACAAATGCTACACTTTAAATATGAATCATTCTTCAATCAGATTAAATGCTTCAATCATTTTCTATCTCTAAGAGTTCTCGATTTTGGTGAAATACAAGTGATGAATTCATTTATGATATCTTGTAAATCACTTGAATTATGAATGAGTTTTTCTTTTTTATGATGTGTTAAAAGAATCACTTAAAAAAGAAAATGTTTTTCCCATTTTATCGAGATTAATGATATTATGTGAATCTCGAGACTGATCTTGATGAAATAGTAATAACGTTATTCATGTTATGAATCTTAAAAATGATTGAAATATTTAACACTTTTATGCTCTTCCCCCTACTTTCTTCTTGTTTTCAATGATAAAATGGGGAGAAGTTTTGATCATGCATGGTAGGATATAATTTGACAAAATTGATACCATCATGATATGAAACATTTATAATGTACAATTATGCATGCAATACTTGTGCTTTCTAATTATGATGTAAATCATGATTTAAAATGCTATGAGTGCCAAGTTACACATTTTGAGAAGAAATTGTTATATTGAAATATAAATGTAATGTTAATGAATTTGTGCATTGAAACTATAATGATGCACAAATAAGAATGATTACTTACCTTTGTCATGATTTAAAAATTGATGTAAAGGGTTTTTCCCTTGTTGACAATGACAAAGGGGGAGATAGCTAGTTTGCACAAGTCAAGAAGATGCAAAAACTTGTTTGCTAACTTGCTTATTTCAAGAAGCAAAAGTTGTCTTCTTGAACATCACCATCTTGAATATCTCAAGAAGCAAGACTTGCAACTTGCACATTACAATAGGAAGCAATAATCATGAGCTTACACAAGAAATTTATCTTGCATTTGCTTTCGAAATTTTTGCTAGCTTATATATTGTGAAACTTGTATATCGTAAAAATTGCTAGCTTGTTGGTCTAAAGAGAAGCAAAAAGTTGCTATCTCAAAAGAAGCAAATGTGCTATCTTGCCTATCTCAAGAGGCAAAAATGCTAACTTGCGCATCTAGCAAAGTGAGCAAAATTTTCAAGAAGCAAGAGTTGCCTTCTTGAACATCTCTAATTTGCTAGCTTGCATGTTGTAGAACTTGCTATCTTGAACATTACCAAAAGTGCTATCTTATATGCTATAAAACTTGCATATCTAAAACTTGATAGCATGAATGTCCTAAGCATGATATAACACCTGCTAAATCTTCTAGCTCCAAGATTGCATGATGATAAAACTTGATACTATGTTTTTCATGCAATGAGTTGAACCAATATCACACACACACTTGATTGTAGTACTTCTCCTTTTTGTTGATGACAAAGGGGGAGAAGTATGTTGATGACATGACATGTGATGCATAAGTTTATGCATAAGTTCATGTTGACGTGTTGCAAGTATTCATGATGAATATTGCAATGACTTGAATTCAATTTGAATTCAAGGTTCTATCAATATGGCATATTGATAGGGGGAGTTTGTTTAAACTCCGGGAGTTAAGTTTAACTCCGTCATCAAGTGGTTGTCATCATCAAAAAGGGGGAGATTGTTGAATCTCGTATTTTGATGATGAAACTACTTGATATATGTTTATGATTTAATCTGCGTTTTGAGTGACGCAGGATGCTTCGATCAGGATGAGACAATTAAAGCAGGAAAATCATGTTGTGCCGAAGGAACATGTCAGAAGATTGGACGTCGGGCCGGTGGATCGGTCGACGTATCGACAGAAGGCTTCGGGCCGTGAACTCGGGCATCGGGCCAAGAAGAGCGGGTATTGTGCCAAGGATATCGGAGTTGCGGAGTCAACTGGCCGATTGGGCAATAGGCTGCACGAGAGGACGATGCGCCGAAGAATCGGACGAAGCGTCGAGGGACCAATGACATGTCGGACAACTTGGTTAATTGCTTAGGATTAATTGTCTCGATCGAAGTTTTGTTTTAAGTGTGCAGGATTAACTACGATGAGAGTAAGACAAGCAGCAGGAGTTGCGCCGGAGTCAAGATCATGATCACGTTGGGAGTTCGAGAGTTCGACGGAAGTTCGGACGGTCGTCGGAGGTTCAGAGAGAACAGATCCGAGAAGTCCAGAAGCTTGCCAAGCGAAGCTCGTCGGAACTCGCCAAGTGGATCGTCGCAAAGTCCAGGAGTATGCCGGATGTCCGCAGAAGGATCACCGAGGGTTATCGGTTGATCGACGGAAGTTGGCCGGAAACTCGCCGGAAGAAGCGATTGACGCATCGGAGCAAGCTGCAGAAGTTGTCTTAGAGATAATCGTAGTTAGCACGATGATTAAGCATGAAAATGGGAGGTGATCCCATTAGCTTAATCTTGGGGCAATTGGGCCCCTGAAAAGATTCAAAGTGGGTCGAATGGAGTGAACCATTCGGACCCTGATTGCACCAGGAGGTGCAACCGCCCCAGCCAGGAGGTGCAACCGCCTGGGCTGTGGGGTTGAGAGGTGCAACCGCCCCAGCCAGGAGGTGCAACCGCCTGGGCTGTGGGGCTGGGAGGTGCAACCGCCCCAGCCAGGAGGTGCAACCGCCAGGGCTGCACGGCTGGGAGGTACAACCGCCCCAACCAAGAGGTTGCACCGCCAGAGCTCAAGTTCCGAGCTCTGCCAGGCGATGCAACCACCAAGCTCAGTCTTCGAGCTTTGGCAGAGAAGTGCATCAGCCTGAGCTCAGTCTCGAGCTTTGCCAGGTGATGCATTCACCAAGCTCAGTCTTCGAGCTCTGGCAGAATGGTGCATCAGCTTGAGCTCAGTTTGGAGCTCTGCCAAGTGATGCAACCACCGAGCTCAGATTTCGAGCTCTGCTAGGTGATGCAACCACCAAGCTCAGTCTTCGAGCTCTGCCAGGTGATGCAACCATCGAGCTCAGTCTTCGAGCTCTGGCAGAGAGAAGCAATCGGCAGAGCTCAGTCTTCGAGCTCTGCCAGGCGGTGCCACCTCTCCAGTCGAGAGGTGCAACCGCCTGATCCCAGAATTCTGGGATTTGATCGATTTGATCGTTTTGAGCTCGAATTTTGAATTGGGTTGGGGCCTATAAATACCCCACCCATTCAGCACTGAATTGAGCAAGAACTGACCCGAAATCTTGATCTTTTCAGTGGTTCTTAGAGCTCAAAACTGCTAGTTTTCCTCCTCCTTCTGTTCTTCAAGTTTGAGTTGTAAAGAGAGGAGAGAAAACATCTGTAAAGGTTGTCTCCTAAGCCTGTCAAAAGGAGAGAAATTGTAAGAGGGAAGTTTGGCCTTCGCCCATTGAAGGAAGGCACCTAGTTGACGTCGGCAACCTCATCGGTGGAGGAAGCCAAAAGTGGAGTAGGTCAAGGCTGACCGAACCACTCTAAATCTCTGGTTTGCGTTTACTTTCGAGCACTTTATCATTACTGCAAACCTCCCTCATCACTACTGCTCTCTGCGCTTTCACGAACAAGTTCTAAGTGCTGTTCTTCCAAATCTGCATTCAGACGTAAACTCGTATTTTCATACATTACAGTTTACGTTTACGTTTGATTCTGCAGAACTGTTTTCCGTGCTTTTACGAACGAGCTTCCTTGCAGTTTACGCTTACATTTTAATCCTATTAATAACTGCAATCTGTCCTCTACGATTTTACGAACGAGTTTCAACATTTAGACGTAAAACTGCATTCAGACGTAAATCGGCTTTCTTCGCTCAATCATCAGATTTCAGTTCACGTTTACGTCTTGGTTTCAACTGCATACTGCCTTCTGCGAGTATACAAACGAGTTTCAAAGTTTAGACGTAAATCTGCGTCTAACTGCGTTTAGACGTAAATCTGCGTTTAGACGTAAAACTGCGTTTAGACGTAAAACTGCGTTTAGACGTAAAACTGCGTTTAGACGTAAATCTGCGTTTAGACGTAAAACTACGTTTAGACGTAAAACTGCGTTTAGACGTAAATCTGCGTTTAGACGTAAATCTGCATTTAGACGTAAATCTGAGTTTAGACGCAAAACTGCGCTTAGACGCAAAACTGCGCTTAGACGCAATCTGCGCTTAGACGCAAAACTGCGCTTAGACGCAATCTGCGCTTAGACGCAAACTGCACTTAGATACAAACTGAGAATTTGCTTTTGCATCATAATAGTTTTTGAACGAACGCAGCTTTTGGTTTTTAATCGCTGTAAGATTTCCGCTGCACTAATTCACCCCCCCCCTCTTAGTGCTCTCGATCCTAACACATTGTTTGTGTGTTGATATTCAAAGATTCTGCTACATCTCTCCTTCCATATCCACCAAATAGCACATCTGAAAGTAACCTTTGCCAATTGTGTAAGAGTTCATTTTCTTGAGAAACTTTGTATGAGGTCGCCTAATTCTTGATGCAAGTTTGGTTGCGGCAGCCTATTAAATTCATATCGCTGGAGAATCTCCTTCCATATCCATTTAGTATATTCACAAGCAAAATAGAGGTGGTCAATAGTTTCTTCTTATTGCAAACAAAGGGAGCATCGGTTAACTTGACAGATACCTCTTCTCTTAATATTATCTATTGTAGGTAGTTTCTTAAGAAGGGCCTGCCTTGTACATAGGGAATGTCTCTGTAATCCTGGTTTATCCCATGTCCAGCTGCTCGGGATGCAATTGTAATTTTTTTGCCTGATTTGATTCCAAATGGATGTGGCACTAAATTTACCATTGTCATGAGGCCGAATAAGTGTATCTGAAGAGTTGTTCCTGATTGGAATAGCTTTGATAGTCAGCCAAAGTGATATCATTTCAGGAGAAATAGGATTAGGAAGACACTAGGTACCTTTAGCAATGAACTCGGAAACCTTTCAATCTTTGGGAGCCCCATGGTCTTTTCGTATTCTGTCACAATTTAATTGAAATATACTCTTCCTATTTATCCAAGGATCGTACCATATATTAGTACTAGTTCCAGAAGAGATTGCATAAGAAATGTGTTTGATTAGCCAATTCCTTGCCTTTAAAATTCCTTTCCAAGCTGTAGAGTGATATGTTCTTGTTGAAATTTCCCAAATTGATTCCTATGAAAGATACCTAGCAGAAACCCATTGTGACCATAAGGAATATTTATTTTGCAAAAGATCCCATAATTGTTGTACCAAACATGCTTTATTCCAATCTCTAATATTTCTCAAGTTCAGCCCCCCTTCATCTTTCGATTTACAGATGTTGTCCCAATTTACCATATGCATTGCCTTATCATTTGTACCAATCCAGAAGAAGTTCATTAATAGTTGTTCAATATCTTGGACAAGTCCAACAGGCAGAAGAAAAGCATTAGACCAATATATAGAGTAAGAGTACAACACCGAACGGATGAGTTCAAGTCGTCTTGCTTTTGATAGAAGCCTATTTTTCTAGAAAGAAATTTTATTCTTTATTTTTTGTAAGATAGGATGATAGTGGTTTTTATGAATGCTAGTGGATATGAGTGGGAGACCCAGATAAGGAACTGGTAGACTTCCCTCATTAACCCCCAGAGTGTGTGTAATAAAGTCCTTGTCCTCAATGCAAGGACCCATATAGATTTTACTTTTCGCATGATTTAACTGTAGCCCAGAAACCATACTAAAGTCATTTAGAATAGTAGATAGGTTCCTCACTGAAGTTGGATCATTCTGGAGAAATATAAGTAAATCATCTGCAAATGTTATGTGTGATATGTGAATAGAACTAGCATTTGGTTCCTTAATACCGCCATTCAAGACTGCTTGTTCCAACATACAACTAAGTCCTTCCATTGCAATAGTAAAGAGATATGGAGAAAGTGGATCACCTTGTCGGATGTCATTCGTTCTCCCAAAAAAACCAATAGGTGAGCCATTAAAAAGTATCGAAAACTTTGGAGTTTCCAAGCAACTTTTAATCCAATTTACCCATTTATGTGGGAAGTTCATATTGTTGAGCATCTTATAGATAAAACTCCTATTAACTGAATAAAAGGCTTTCCGTAAATCTGCTTTAAAACATATTTTCGTCCCTCTTGCATTTGAGTGCAAGTCCTTTATCAAGTAATTAGCAAGTAGAATATTATGATGTATACTTCTCCCTTTGATGAAACCTGTCTGATTTGGACTAATGATCTTGTGTATTACCTTTTGCATTCTATCTGCCAACACTTTGGAGATGATCTTGTAAATAAAGTTGCATAATGATATGGGTTGATAGTTTTCTAATGAATCGGCCCCTGCATTCTTGGGAATTAAAGAAATAAAAGTGCAGTTATCTCTCTAAGAATACGGCCGGAAGAAAAAAAATGTTGGCAAGCCTTAATCACATCATTTCCAATAATAGACCATGTAGTTTGGTAAAATTCAGCTGGAAATCCATCTGGACTAGGGCTTTTATCCTTCGGTGACTTAAAGACAACTCTTACAATTTCATCATCTGTAACTGGGGCACTGAGGATTGAAATGTCATCCGAATCAAGCTTTCTAGTTGGCTCCACATGAATGCTATTAGGTTGCACCGCTTGATTGAGTAAGGAATAAAAAAATCGCTCAGTGTATGCTTTAACTTCATCTAAATTCTCAATAAGATTACCATATTTGTCTTTGCATTTTCTAATGTGATTAACGGCCCTTCGAGTAGTAATGAATGCATAGAAAAACATAGTATTGGAATCTCCTAGAGTTAGCCAATGCTGTCGAGACTTCTGCTTTGTAAAACTTTTCTCCTGCTTTAAGGCTTGCATGAAGTTACTTCTGGCTTCTATCTATTTGTAGATAAGATTCTCATCTTGGGGCTGAAGTTGTAGCTCATATTGTATCGCCATTAGTTCCTTTCTGTAAATTTGAACCCGAGTGGTAATATTTCCAAAGGTGTTTATATTCCACTCCTTCAGTGCCACTTTGCAAACTTTGAGCTTTTGGCATAAGATGTAAAGTGGCGAACCATGTATATTAATATTCCAAGCTGATATGATAATATCAAGGAACTGAAGATGAGTACTCCACATGTTAAAGATTCTAAATGGTTTCTTGCCTCTAGGTGTTGCTTTCTCTGCGTGTATATACATTAAGGAATGATCAGAAAACAATGGTGCATCATACTAAAGAAGTGAATCAGGGGAAACTATTAACCATTCTTGGTTAATCAAACATCTGTCTAGTCGAGCCATTATTTTTCTGTTACCATCGCCTTGATTATGTTAGGATCGAGAGCACTAAGAGGGGGGGGGTGAATTAGTGCAGCGGAAATCTTACAGCGATTAAAAACCAAAAGCTGCGTTCGTTCAAAAACTATTATGATGCAAAAGCAAATTCTCAGTTTGTATCTAAGTGCAGTTTGCGTCTAAGCGCAGATTGCGTCTAAGCGCAGTTTTGCGTCTAAGCGCAGTTTACGTCTAAACTCAGATTTACGTCTAAACGCAGTTTTACGTCTAAACGCAGATTTACGTCTAAACGCAGATTTACGTCTAAACGCAGATTTACGTCTAAACTCAGATTTACGTCTAAACGCAGATTTACGTCTAAACGCAGATTTACGTCTAAACGCAGATTTACGTCTAAACGCAGTTTTACGTCTAAACGCAGATTTACGTCTAAACTCAGATTTACGTCTTAAACTCAGATTTACGTCTAAACGCAGATTTACGTCTAAACGCAGTTTTACGTCTAGACGCAGATTTACGTCTAAACTTTGAAACTTGTTTGTATACTCGCAGAAGGCAGTATGCAGTTGAAATCAAGACGTAAACGTGAACTGAAATCTGATGATTGAGCGAGGAAAGCCGATTTACGTCTGAATGTTGAAACTCGTTCGTAAAATCGTAGAGGAAAGTTTGCAGTTATCAATAGGATCAAAATGTAAGTGTAAACTGCAAAGAAGCTCGTTCGTAAAAGCACGGAAGACAGTTCTGCAGAATCAAACGTAAACGTAAACAGTAATGTATGAAAATACGAATTTACGTCTGAATGCAGATTCGGAAGAACAGCACTTAGAACTTGTTCGTGAAAGCGCAGAGAGCAATAGCAATGGAGGAGGTTTGCAGTAATGATAAAGTGCTCGAAAATAAACGCAAACCAGAGATTTAGAGTGGTTCGGTCAGCCTTGACCTACTCCACTTTTGGCTCCCTCCACCGACGAGGTTGCCGACGTCAACTAGGTGCCTTCCTTCAATGGGCGAAGGCTAACTGCCCTTTTATAGTTTCTCTCCTTTTGACAGGCTTACGAGACAACCTTTACAGACCTTTCTCTCCTCACTTTACAACTGAAAACTTGAAGAACAGAAGGAGGAGACTTAAAGGATTTACAACACTTTTGAGCTCTTAGAATCACAGAAAAGATCAAGATTTCGGTGTAGGTCTGTATCTTTTCAGTGCTGAATGGGTGGGGTATTTATAGGCCCCAACCCAATTCAAAATTCGAGCTCAAAACGATCAAATCGATCAAATCCCAGAATTCTGGGATCAGGCGGTTGCACCTCTCGACTGGAGAGGTGGCACCGCCTGGCAGAGCTCGAAGACTGAGCTCTGCCGATTGCTTCTCTCTGCCAGAGCTCGAAGACTGAGCTCGATGGTTGCATCACCTGGCAGAGCTCGAAGACTGAGCTTGGTGATTGCATCACCTGGCAGAGCTCGAAACTGAGCTCGGTGGTTGCATCACCTGGCAGAGCTCCAAGCTGAGCTCAGGCTGATCCACCTCTCTGCCAGAGCTCGAAGACTGAGCTCGGTGATTTCATCACCTGGCAGAGCTCGAGACTGAGCTCAGGCTGATGCTCCTCTCTGCCAGAGCTCGAAGACTGAGCTCGGTGGTTGCATCGCCTGGCAGAGCTCGAAACTTGAGCTCTGGCGGTGCTACCTCTTGGCAGAGGAGGTTGCACCGCCCAGTCTAGCTCGAAGACTGAGCTCTGGGCGGTTGCACCTCTCGGCTGGGGCGGTTGCACCTCCCAGCCTCGCAGCCCTGGCGGTTGCACCTCCTGGCTGGGGCGGTTGCACCTCCCAACCTCGCAGGAAGACATAGCCTGGGCGGTGCTACCTCCAACCCTGGCGGTGGCACCTCTTCACTATTCCAGCTCACTTGGTTTGGCTCCAAACTTGGTCCAAACCAGTCCGAACTTGGGCCTAATTGGCCCCTACTTGGGTTATAGGATTAACACCTAATCCTAACCCTAATTAACGTGCTAACTATGAATTTAAAGACATTTTCTAAGCTATTACAAAGTCCGTAAGTCAAGACTTCTTCTAGCGAGCTTCCGGCAAACTTCCGGCGGTCTTCCGATGAACTCTCGGAAACCATTCTGCGGACTCCCGGCAAGCTCCTAGACTTCACGATTTGTTCTTAGCGAGTTCCAACGAGCTTCTTCGGCAAGCTCCGATCTTTCTCGGCGAGCTCCGCGAACTCCCAACGAATCTTCGGACTTCCGTCGAACTCTCGAACTCGCAACAAATCCTTCGCGCTTGACTCCGACACTTTGTTTCGCTTTATGTCTTCATCGTTATCATAGTTAATCCTGCACAATTAAAACAAAACTTCGATCGAGACAATTAATCCTAAGCAATTAACCAAGTTGTCCGGCATGTCATTGGTCCCTCGACGCTTCGTCTGATTCTTCGGCGCATCGTCCTCTCCTGCGGCCTATTGCCCAATCGGCCAGTTGACTCTGCAACTCCGATATCCTTAGCACAATACCCGCTCTTCTTGGCCCGATGCCCGAGTCCACGTCCCGAAGCCTTCTGTCGATACGCCGACCGATCCACCGGCCCGACGTCCAATCTTCTGACATGTTCCTTCGGCACAACATGATTTTCCTGCTTTAATTGTCTCATCCTGATCGAAGCATCCTGCGTCACTCAAAACGCAGATTAAATCATAAACATATATCAAGTAGTTTCATCATCAAAATACGAGATTCAACAGATTACTCTAGGAGAGCCAATTGCCCATAGATTTCATATCAATCAATGCGGTAGTGTTTATATAATCATTAAATCTTTGAAGCTGACTTTCAGAATGCTGTCTACCCCCCACTTTTTCATTTGTGTATCGAACAGTATTAAAGTCACCAAGAACAATCCACGGCATATTAAGACAGTTATTTGCAATGTTAGTCAGATCGGTCCAAAGTGTATTTCTTTCTTGCATACTATTTGAAGCATATATACCAATAAAATTGAATTGACAGCCATTCTTTTTGTCCTCCACCTTAAGATGAATGAATTGATCGGTAGCAGAAATAAACCAAGCATTAATGGAGTTAGGATGCCATAAGACCCATATTCTACCAAATGTTTTACTAGAGTCATTGGTAAATAGTTCTACGTCCGGCCATATTAAATTCTTTTGAGCAAAAACGAGCGATTTTTTAATTTTTGTTTCTACGAGAATAGCAATATCACATGTGGCAGACTTGATTATTCTGTTGAGCTCCCGACATTTTTCAGGCTTATTAAGTCCACGAACATTCCAGCAAATTATCTTCATCAGAAAAAGAAAGTAAGGTATTCATTCTACGACTTTGAATGGATAGTACCATCCTTTTTCTTATCCTTAGGTTTTGCATTTTCCTCCCGCACAATATCTTTACCTTTTAAGGCTTTATTTCTATATTTATCCACTTCATCCACAACTATCAAATTTTTAAACTTTATACCTTGAGTCGAGTAGTCTGATTGTTGAGGCGCAATATCCTGGTTAGTATGATTTATTGATGCATGAGATAGTTGAGGCAGAATATCCTTACTAATAAGGTTTGTTGGGGCATGTGTTTGTTGTGGCAGAATATCCTTGCTGGCGATGTTTGTTGGTGCTTGAGTTTGTTGAGTCACAATGTCTTGGTTGGCATGTTGAGTGGATATTGGAATTCCTGTTGTGGATGGATCCGATAATCTAGTAAGAGATGAAGTTTCCAACTTCGGCTATTGTGGAAAGCTCCGACATAATAGGGAGAGATAAAGTTACTGATTTGTCTTGTCTATGGCGTTGTCCCTGCGAGTCAAAATGCTCACATGTCTGCGTCACCACCGGTTCTACTACCATTAGGGGAGGTTCACCTAGTTGTTGAGGCATCTGACGTGGCTTATAGATCTTATTAATTGGTTTCGGGGTTTGTTGACAGGCTCCATTTGCATGACCAAAAGATAAGCAACTCTTGCATCGTTGTGGCTTCCAAGAATATGAGACATGTACCTTACGAGTGTTCCCTTCAAGATCACGATAAAAAACCTCATTAGGGAGATCTTCGTCAGAGGAAACCAGTACACATGCTCGGGCAAATGTTAATCTCGTCTGCGCAGCTATTGCTTTATCAATATAGAGTGGTTGTCCCAAAGTACTGCATAACTTTGCAATAAAACGTCCACTCCAAAGATGTAGAGGAAGACCTTGAAATGATACCCATAAGGGAATAGACTGTAGACTATCTAACTCCAAACGGACATCAGGGGACCAGCATCGTAGAATCATTGGATGGCGACGAATAGTCCAGAACCCTTCAAGGACCCGTTGCAAATCTTCTTCAAATTATAGCTTGCAAATAAAGAAACCGTTCTCCAGCATATGAAGGTCAAATACCGATATTCCCCATCTAGTTTTTATAAATGACGATAGTGGGAAATATGATGTTTTGAGACCTACCACATAACCAATAATCGTCATAGACCATGTCTCAATTAATTATGCGGAATCATCTATCTCATACACAGCAATCTTCTTTTCTTCTGGAGCAAAGAATTCCAAACTGAGGTCCGGGCTTCCAATTGGAGCCTTGAAGAGGCTAGTCCATGACCGAGGTTCATTGGAAATAAGAGCAGGAGGTCGCGATCTAGAGCGCGACCTACTTTGATGCTGCTTCGTCAAAGGAACATCTCGCCAAAAAGAAGGTATTGGATGAGCAACTTGAGAAGGGAGCCTCGCCATCGAATCTACCCTCTTGCCACCATCACGAGACCTAGGGACCATCGCTGCCATGTCCCGGCTTTTCTTTTATTATTATTATTATTATTTTTTTTTTTTAAGAAAGAACTCTCCTTTATGCAACTGCCACCCCCCGTAAGGAACTCTATTTCACCGAGCAGAGCAGGAGAGAAAGGTTCGATTTCAGCCTTCCTGTTGCTACCAACCGTAGAGAGGAAAGAAGAACAGAAATTTCTTTGTCCTGTGCTCCGTTCCTTTCTGCGAAGAACAGAAATTCTCCCTCTCTGTTCCCATTCTCTTTTTTCAGTTTCAAGATCCGATCTGCCCCAATATTTTCCCGGGCCCCATTTCTATGATGAGTAGAGGAAGAAAGTTTTCGATCTTGAAAGAGCAGAGCGTCCCCGATCTCTCTGGTCGCAGCCTCGCCTCCGTTGGAAGGAATCAGCCACCGAGCCCCTTTTCCCCGATGAGAAGCAGGGGAAAGGGGGCGGTGCAGAGAACCTCTCTTCTCCCTTCTCGGATCTCGCTAGAAGAAGGAGAGCAGATCTCCACTGTTCAGGCTCCTTTTTCCCGATTAGAAGAGTAAGAAGGAGACCCCTCCTCTGTTCGTGCAAGAGAAACAGAGCAGATCTCCCACCTTCTTCGATCTCGCTGAAAGAAGGAGAACAGAACAGGTTTCGTTTCCCCCTCTTTCTTCTGTTCCGTTCTGCGAAGAAGAATCAAGGCACTGCTTTCTTTCCTTGACAGCACAGCTAGTCAATCGCTCCTTGAGAGCAGAAACCTCAGCCCCTTTCCTCGTCTTCGCCCTCCTCTGTTTCACAAAGGAAGAAGAACGCCGACCGCAGAGAGGATAGGGTTCCGTTCCCTTCTCCTTCTCCGATCTCGCTTCTTCCTTCCCCTCGTAGAAGTTTTCTTGATGTTTCTTCTTTCCTCCCTGTTCTGTTCGTTCTGAATGCAGATCTCTTCCCTTCTTGCAGAAGAAGGAAGAGACAACCCCTCTTCTTGTTCGCGTAAGAGGAAGGAGGAGAGCAGAGAGTGCGACCTCCCTCCTGCGGTCGATCCCGCAGGTCTCCAGCAGTCGCCCCTTTACCCGAAGCGCGCCGCCACCGTCGTCCAGCGGTGAAGAGCGCCAACCGCTGGAAGAAGTAGCCACCGATCGGCAACAGCTTTCAGATCTGCTGGCCACGAGCCTTCACCCTCCTCTGTTTCTCGAGAGGAAAGAGGAGCCTTCACCCTCATCCTACGAGTTTAGATGGACTGTACCATCTTTTTTTTATCGGCAACGGTTTTATATTTTCCTTCCGTACAATATTCTTATATTTTATGATTTTATTTCTATATTTATGCACTTCATCTATAGCTTACAGATGTTTAAACTTTAAAATACAATGAATCATGTGGTCTTGATTGGAAGGGTTCGTTGAAGCATGATAAGATTGTTGCAGCACAATATCATGATTAGTACTTGTTGGAGCAGCCAAGCTAGAGAGGTTTGTTGGGGCATGAGTTTGTTGAGACAGAATATCCTTGTTGGCGATGTTTGTTGCGGCCTAAGTTTGTTGAGGAAGAATATCCTTGCTGGCGAGATTTGTTTGGGCCTGAGTTCGTTGAGCTATTGTGGATGGATCCGAAGATATTGGAAGTGATGAAGTTCATGACTTATGTTTCTCCTATCCACTAGTACCATGGGAAACTTTTGTTGTAGAAGGCTCAGACATTATAGGAAGAGGTAAAGTTTTGGATTTGTCCTTCTATCCGCGGTGTTGTCCTTACAAGTCGGAATGCTCAATAGTCTTCGCCGCCATCGGTGTTATTGCCATTAGACAAGACTCGCTTTGTTGCTGAGGCGCTTGACGTGGTCGATAGACCTTTGTGATCAGTTTTGGAGTTTGCTGACATGCTCCATTTGCATGACCAAAAGATAAGCAATGCTGACATCGTTGTGGCTTCTACGAATATGAGACATGTACCTTCCGAGTGATCCCATCAAGATCACGATAGAAAACCTCATTAGGAAGATCTTCGTCAGAAGAAACCAGTACACATGCTCGTGCAAATGCTAATCTCGTCTGAGCTGCTGTTGCTTTGTGGATGTAGAGTGGCTGTCCTAGAGTGCTGCATAACTTTGCAATAAAACGTCGATTCCAAAGATGTAGAGGAAGACCTTGAAAGGATACCCATAATGAAATAGACTGTAGGCTATCTAACTCCAAACGGACATCAGGAAACTAGCGTTGTAGAATCATTGGATGTCCGCGAATAGTCCAGAATCCATCGAGGACCCATTGCAAATCTTATTCAGCGTATAGCTTGCAAACAAAGAATCCGTTCTCCAGCATATGAAGATCACATGATGATATTCCACATCGAGTTTTGATAAATGAAGATAGTGGGAAATAAGATATTTTGAGACCTACCACATAGCCAACAATCGCCATAGACCATGTCTCAATAAGCTCTGCAGAATCTACAGTCTTATATACAGCAATCTTCTTATCAGCCTGAACTTCTAGAGTAAAGAATTCCAAGCTTAGATCCGAACTTCCAACCGGAGCCTTGAAGAGGCTAGTCCAAGGCCGAGGGTCACTGGAAATGAGAGCAGGCTGCCGCAATCTAGAGCGCGACCTACTTCGATGCTGTTTCGTCGAAGGAGTTTATCTCTGGAGAGGATATGGTGGAGGAGCAAATTGAAGGGTAACGGTAGGGAGTCTTGCCATCGTATCAACCCTCCTGCCACCATCGCCAGCCCTAGGGGTCGTCGCTTCCATGTTTGATCCATCTTCTGGTCGCCGCTACAGAATCGTCGCCATAGGGAAAAGCCACCGTCGTAGTATATCAGATCGCCGCTACAGTACCATCGCCCTAGGGAGATCTGGTTACCGCTACAGTATCGTCGCCCTTGGGGAGAAGCCGACGCTGCAGGAGATCCGATCACCACTACAGTAAGGGAGATCAGATCGCTACTATAGTACCGTCGCCCGTGGGAGAAAGCCAACGCTGCAGGAGTCAGATCGCCCAATGGAGATCTCGTCGTTGCTACAGTGTCGTCGCCGCTACAGTACCGTCGCCCTAGATCTAGTCGCTGCTATAGTGACGTCGTCGCCGCTACAGTACCGTTGCCCTTGGGAAACAACCAACGCTGCAGGAAATCAGATCACCGCTATAGTACCATCGCTCGTGGAGATCTGATTGTCGCTACAGTGTCGTCGCCCGTCGCCCGTGGGAGAAAGCCGATGCTGCAGGAGTCAGATCGCCCTAGGGAGATCTGGTCGTCGCTACAGTACCGTCGCCCTAGATCTGGTCGCCGCTATAGTTTCGTCGCCGCTACAATGTCTCTTATCTGTGAGCTTCCTCGTGGAGATCTAGTCGCCGCTATAGTTTCGTCGCCGCTACAATGTCCTTTCTAAGTCCTAAACCCCAAAATAAATACTAGTGCATGAAACAACCCTTCATGCATAGGGAATTTCGAAATTAAGTGCTTTACATCTGCCAACCAACTCAATTAATGTATTCCTTAACCATGAAGAAAAGCACCATGATACAGCTTTACAACTGCCAACCAACTCCATTAATGTATTCCGTTATGCAAGGAATATGCTGATGAGCTGTCTTATCTGAGTAGGCTGGAAGATTATGTGGCAATATTATTGGTCGAAGAAAAATATTATATTATCAGCATTGTCTATATGAACAGATTGTAGCAAATTAGACACTCCCGTGTCAATCTCCCCTAGTTGAAAAAGACTTGTCCTCAAGTCCGTATTTGTTTCATCATCATGATTATAAAAAGGACATAAATCAGCCACTTTAAATGTTGGGGATACTCCGTAATCTTTAAGTAGCACAATCTCATAAGCATTTTTGCCAATTTTCTTAAGCACCTTAAATGGACCATCAGTCTTTGGTTTCAGTTTTCCAAATATGCCCAGCGGAAACCTCTCCTTCCTTAAATGAATCCAGACCAAATCATCTATATTAAATTCCACATGTTTTCTGTGTTTGTTAGCAACTTTCATGTACCTCTCATTTTGTTTCTCAATAGTTGCTTTCACACTCTCATGCAGCTTCCTTTTCTGCTTAGCTCTTTCATCAGCATCTTCACTAAATTGCTTTGTTATAGAATGAGAGATTAAGTCCAAAGGACCAGTAGGATTAGTACCATAAACTACCTCAAAAGGACTCTTACCAATACTATGATGCATAGAACGATTATAGGCAAACTCAATTTGTGGAAGAATGACATCCCACTGCTTAATATTCTTACCAAAATAGCTTCTAAGCAAATTTTCCAAGCTTCTGTTTGTTACCTCAGTTTGCCCATCGGTTTATGGATGATACGAGCTGTTGAAATTCAAAGAAGTACCTAGTTTCCTCCAAAGAGTTCTCAAAAAATGACTATCAAATTTTGAATCTCTATCGTACACCATAGTTCTTAGAATACCATGCAATCTAACAATCTCCTTAAAATATAAATCAACAATATGAGATGGCACATTTGAATTATTGCATGGAACAAAGTGAGACATCTTTGAAAATATGTCAACAACAACTATGATAGAATCCTTGTTCCTTTGAGTTCTTGGCAATCCCAAAACGAAATCAAGACTCACATCCTCCCATGGAGCATTTAACACTGACAATGGAGTATACAAACCAGAATTTTGACTTCTTGTTTTTGCCAAATGACACAATCGGCATTGCTTCACATGTCTATCCACATCTATAAACATTTTAGGCCAATAGAAATTTGATTGAACAAGAGCTAGAGTCTTATCCCTACCGAAATGTCCTCCCAAAACACCACCATAAGCTTCAGCTAGAATTACTGATTTACAATTCTGCCATATCGAGCCGAAATCAACATCGTTCTCATATAGATCTTTGAATGTTTCAAATCCAACCACTTTGACTTCCATTGTTGATAATAAAGAATGCTTTCTGCTCAATGCGTCAGCAACTACATTTTGAACACCAGATTTGTGCTTGATTGTAAAGTTGTAAGATTGTAAAAACTCCACCCAAGCTGCATGCCTCTTGTTTAGCTTGTGCTGGTGATTAATGAACTTTAATGACTCATGATCAGAATATAGAACAAATAGCTTGGTAAGAAGGTATTGATTCCAATGAGAGAAAGCTCGATAAATTACACAAAACTCCTTATCATAAGTAGAGTATTTCTTTCTCGTATCATTCAGCTTTTCACTAAAAAATGCAATGGGCTTTCCATCTTGGCTCAAAACAGCACCAATTCTCACATTAGATTCATCACATTCAACTTCAAACACATTATCAAAATTTGGTAGAACTAATATAGGAGCTTCAATCACTTTTCTTTTTAAAAGCTCAAAAGCATCATTAGCTTCACTAGTTCATTTGAATTTATCATATTTCAGACATTCGGTGACTGGAGCGACAATAGAGCTGAAACCCTTGATAAATCTTCTGTAAAATGAAGTTAAGCCATGAAAACTCCGCACATCATGCAATGAAGCAGGTGTTGGCCAACAAAGAATAGCCTCTACCTTACTTTGATCCATCATGATTCCATATTTTGAAACAACATACCCTAGAAACACCATACTAGTAGTAAAGAAATCACACTTCTTTAGACTAGCATAAAGTTTTTGATACCTCAAAATAAGAAAGATCTCTTTCATATGATTCATATGCTCCTCTTCACTCTTGTTGTATACCAATATATCATCAAAATAAACTACAACAAATATTCCAATGCATGGCTTAAGTATGTGATTCATAGATCTCATGAAGGTGCTAGGAGCATTAAATAGCCCAAATGGCATAACCAACCATTCATATAAACCTTCTCTAGTTTTAAATGATGTTTTCCACTCATCTCCGGGCCTCATTCTTATTTGGTGATAGCCACTCTTCAAATCAATTTTTAAGAAAATACAAGCACCACACAATTGATCAAGTAAATCATCTAACCTATGAATAGGAAAGCGATAGTCCACTGTGATATTTTTTATAGTGCGACTGTCTACGCACATTCTCCAAGAACCAACCTTCTTAGGCACTAACAAGGCAGGAACCGCACAAGGACTCATGCTCTCCCGGATTAACCCTTTTTTAATCAATTCATCAACTTGCCTTTGAAGTTCTTCATGCTCCTTGGGACTCATTATATATGCTGCCTTATTAGGTAAAACAGCCCCCGGAATAAGATCAATGTGATGCTGGATATCTCTCAAGGGTGGAAGGCTATATGGAATCTCTTCCGGTATAACATCTTCAAACTCTTCTAACATTTTTTTTTTTTATAAGTAAAAGTAAATTGATTTTGTGTAAAGTTTCTACAAATAGCTTTGTCTATACAAGTTATAGACGAAGCTAGGTAACTCGTAGAGTACTCATGCGGTAGTTATGACTACACATGTTGTAGACTATAACTCTTAACTGTGGCCAACTAATAAATTTAAAGTCCAGATATGCCAAGATTTCCTATGGGTATAGCTTTTGACATCATGCCCAAGATCTTTAGCTAATAGCAAAATTGAATTTTATAAAAATATCTTTTTCTCTCTGTGTAAGGTGCTCCATTTTGAGATCATTCTCCATACATGATCTTGAGTCTCTAATAATCTCTGTCAAGAGCTGAGCATTGTTTGTGTGTTGACACTCAAAGATTCTGCTATATATTTCCTTCCACATCCACCAAATAGCATATCTAAATATAACCTTTGTCAATTGTATAAGAGGCCATTTTCTTGAAAAACATTGCATGAGGTCAGCTAATTCTTGATGCAAGTTTGGTTGCGGCATTCTATTGAGTTCGAATCGCTGGAGAATCTCCTTCCATATACATTTAGTATAGTCACAAGCAAAATAGAGATGGTTAACATTTCTTCTTATTGCATGCAAAGGGAGCGACGGTTAACATGATGGATACCTCTTCTTTTCATATTGTTTATTGTAGATAGTTTATTCAGAAGGGCCTGCCATGTACATAAGGAATGTCTCTGTGATCCCAGTCGATCCCATGTCCAACTGCTTGGGTGCCACTTGTTATTTCTTTGCCTAATTTGATTCCATGCAGATGTGGCACTAAATTTACCATTGTCATGAAGCCAAATAAGTACATCTGAAGGGTTGTTCCTGATTGGAATATCTATGATAGTCTGCCAAAGTGATAACATTTCAAGAGAAATAGGAGTAGGGAGACACCAGGTAGCATTAGCAATGAACTCGGAAACCTTCCAATCTTTGGGAGCCCCAAGGTCTTTTCGTATTCTGTCACCATATAATTGAAATATACTTTTCCCGTTCATCCAAGGATCGTACCACATATTAGTATTAGTTCCAGTAGAGATTGCATAAGAAATGTGTTTGGTTAGCCAATTCCTTGCCAATTCCTTTCCAGTAGAGATTGCATAAGGACCATTCTTTAATGTATATACACGCAGACAAAGTGACACCAAGAGGCAAGAAACCGTTTAGATTCTTTAACATGTGGAGTACTCATCCTCAATTTCTTGATGTTATCATATCTGCTTGGAATGTTAATGTGTATGGATCCCCCCCTTACATCTTATGTCAAAAGCTCAAAACTTGTAAAGCAGCACTAAAGGAGTGGAATACAAATACCTTTGGCAATATTACCACCAGAGTTCAATTTTGCAGAAAGGAACTAATGTCATTGCAACATGAGCTGCAACTTCAGCCAAATGATGAGAATATTATCGACAAAGAGACAGAAGCAAGAAATAACTTCATGCAAGCCTTAAAACAGGAGGAAAGTTTTGCAAAGTAGAAGTCTCGACAGCATTGGCTTACACTAGGGGATTCCAATACTACATTTTTCAATGCTTCAATTGCTACTCGAAGGGCTGTTAACCGTATCAGCAAATGCAGAGACAAAGATGATAATCTTATTGAGAATTTAGATGAGGTTAAAGCACAAACAGAGTAATTTTTTTATTCCTTACTCAATCAAGCTAGGAAACCTAATAACATTCATGTGGAGCCGACTAGAAAACTTGATTTGGAAGCTATTTCAATTCTCAATGCCCCAATTATAGATGACAAAATTGTATGTGTTGTCTTTAAGTCATCAAAGCACAAAAACCCAGGTCTAGATGGATTTCCAACTGAATTTTACCAAACTGCTTGGTCTATTATTGGAAATGATGTGATCAAGGCTTGCCAACATTTTTTCTCTTCATGTCATATTCTTAGAGAGATGAATTGCACTTTTATTTTTTTAATTCCGAAGAATGCAGGGGATGATTCACTAGAGGACTATCGACCCATATCATTATGCAACTTTATTTACAAGATCATCTCCAAAGTATTGGTAAATAGATTGTAAAAGGTAATACACAATATCATTAGCCCAAATCAAGTTGCTTTCATCAAAGGGAGAAGTATACATCATAACATTTTGCTTGCTAATGACTTGGTCAAAGATTTGCACTCAAAAGCAAGAGGGACAAAAATATGTTTTAAAGTTGATTTACGGAAAGCCTTTGATTCAGTTAATAGTAAATTTATCTATAAGATGCTCCTCGATATGAACTTCCTACAGCAATGGGTTAATTGGATTCAATCTTGCTTGGAAACTTCAAAGTTTTTGATACTCTTTAATGGCTCACCTATTGGTTTTTTTGGGAGCACGAATGGCATCCGACAAGGTGATCCACTCTCTCTGTATCTCTTTACTATTGCGATGGAAGGACTTAGCTGTATGTTGGAACACGCAGTCTTAAATGGCAGCATTAAGGTACCCATTGCTGGTTCTATTCATATATCACATATAACATTTGCAGACGATTTACTTATCTTTCTCCAAAATGATCCAACTTCAGTAAAGAACCTGGCTACTATTATGAATGACTTTGGTATGGTTTCTGGACTTCAGTTAAATCATGCGAAAAGTAAAGTATATATGAGCCCTTACGTTGAGGATAAGGTCTTTATTGCACAAACTTTGGGGGTTAGTGAGGGAAGCCTGCCAGTTCCTTATTTGGGTCTCCCGCTCATATTCACAGGCATTCACAAAACCCACTGTCAGCCTATCCTAAAAAAAATAAAGAATAGAATTTCTTCTTGAAAAAATAGGCTTCTATCAATAGCAGGACGACTCGAACTCATCCGTTCGGTATTGCACTCCTACTCTATATATTGGTGTCATGCATTTCTTCTGCCTGCTGGACTTCTCCAAGATATTGAACGGTTATTAATGAACTTCTTCTGGAATGACACAAATGATAAGACAATGAATATGGTAAATTGAGATAGCATTTGTAAACCAAAAGATGAAGGGGGGCTAAACTTGAGAAATACCAGAGATTGGAATTAAGCATGCCTAGTACAGCAATTGTGGGATCTTTTGCAAAACAAATGTTCCTTATGGTCACAATGGGTTTCTGCTAGGTATCTTTCAAAGGAATCAATCTGGAAAAGGAATTTTAAAGTCAAGGAATTGACTAATCAAACACATTTCTTATGCAATCTCTTCTGGAACTAGTACTAATATGTGGTACGATCCTTGGGTGAATGGGAAGAGTATATTTCAATTATATGGCGACAGAATACGAAAAGATCTTGGGGCTCCCAAAGATTGGAAGGTTTCCGAGTTCATTGCTAACGGTACCTGGTGTCTCTCTAATCCTATTTCTCTCGAAATGTTATCACTTTGGCCGACTATCATAGCTATCCCAATCAGGAACAACTCTTCAGATATACTTATTTGGCCTTATGACAATGGCAAATTTAGTGCCACATCCGTATGAAATCAAATTAGGCAAATAAATAACAAGTGGGTCCCAAGCAGTTGGACATGGGATCGACCGGGATCACAAAGACATTCCTTATGTACATGGCAGGCCCTTCTCAATAAACTACCTACAATAGACAATATGAAAAGAAGAGGTATCTATCATGTTAACTGATGCTCCCTTTGTATTCAACAAGAATAAACTATTGACCACCTCTATTTTGCTTGTGATTATACAAAATGGATATGGAAGGAGATTCTCCAGCGATTTGAACTCAATAGACAGCCGCAACCAAACTTGCACCAAGAACTAGGCAACCTCATGCAATGTTTCTCAAGAAAAGGGTCTCTCACATAACTGGCAAAGGTTACTTTCAGATGCGCAATTTGGTGGATGTGGAAGGAGAGATGTAACAGAATCTTTGAATATCAACACACAAATAATGCTCAGCTCTTGAAATAGATTATTAGAGACTCAAGATCCTGTATTGAGCATGGTCTCAAAACCGAGCACTTTACCCGAAGAGAAAAAGATATTTTTACAAATTTAATTTTGCTATTAGCTAAAGATCTTGGGAATGATGCCAAATAATGTACCCACATGTAGTTTTAATATAACTGGTTAAACATTTTCTATGTTGACTATAATTAGGAGTTATAGTCTACAGCATGTGTAGTCATAACTATCGCATTCGCACTCTATGAGTTACTTGGCTTTGTCTATGATTTGTATAGATAAAGTTATTTGTAGAAACTTTACACATAATCAATTTACTTTTACTTACCAAAAAAAAAAAAGAGTGGTATGTTCTTGTTGAAATTTTCGAAATCGATTCCTTTAAAAGATACCTAGCAGAAACCCATTGTGACCATAAGGAACATTTGTTTTGCAAAAGGTCCCACAATTGCTTTACCAAACATGCTTTATTCCAATCTCTAGTATTTCTCAAGTTCAGCCCCCCTTCATCTTTCGGTTTGCAGATGCTGTCCCAATTTACCATATGCATTATCTTATCATTTGTGCCATTCCAGATAAAGTTTATTAATAACCGTTCAATATCTTTGAGAAATCTAATAGGCAGAAGAAATGCATTAGACCAATATATAGAGTAAGAGTACAACACCGAACGGATGAGTTCAAGTCGTCCTGCTTTTGAAAGAAGCCAATTTTTCCAAGAGGAAATTCTATTCTTTATTTTTTGCAGGATAGGCTGACAGTGGGTTTTGTGAATGCCAGTGGATATGAGTGGAAGAATGAGATATATAACTGGTAGATTTCCCTCACTAACCCCTAGGGTATGTGCAATAACATTTTTGTCCTCAATGCAAAGGCTCATGTAGACTTTACTTTTCGCATGCTTTAACTGAAGGCCAAAAACTATACCAAAATTATTCAGAATAGTAGCCAAGTTTCTTACTGAAGTTAAATCATTCTGAAGAAAGATAAGAAGATCACCTGCAATGATTAAATGTGATATATGAATTGGTCCAGCATGGGGTACATTAATAATGCCATCAGAGACCGCATATTCCAACATATAGCTAAGTCCTTCCATTGCAATAGTAAAGAGATATAGAGCAAGAGGATCACCTTGTCGGATGCCATTCTTACTCCCAAAAAAATCAATAGGTGAGTCGTTGAAGAGTATTGAAAACTTTGGAGTTTCTAAGCAACATTGAATCCAATTAACCCATTGCTGAGGGAAGTTCATACCGTGGAGCATCTTATCGATAAAGTTCCTATTAACTGAGTCAAAGGGTTTTCGTAGATAAGCTTTAAAACAGATTTTTGTCTCTTTTGCTTTTGAGTGCAGATCCTTGACCAAGTCATTAGCAAGCAGAATATTATGATGTATACTTCTCCCTTTGATGAAAGCAGCCTGATTTGGACTAATTATCTTGTGTATTGCCTTTTGCAATCGATCTGCTAACAGTTTGGAGATTATCTTGTAAATAAAGTTACATAAAGATATGGGTCGATAGTTATCTAGTGAATCAGCTTTTGCATTCTTGAGAATTAAAGAAATAAAAGTACAAGTCATCTCTATAAGAATATGACCTGAAGAGAAAAAATGTTGGCAAGCTTTAATCACATCATTACCAATAATAGACCATGTAATTTGGTAAAATTCAGTACGAAATCCGTCTGAACTAGGGCTTTTGTGCTTTTGTGACTTAAAGACAACTCTTACTATTTCGTCATCTGTAATTGGGGCATTAAGGATAAAAATGGCACTCGAATCAAGCTTTCTAGTTGGCTCCACATGAATATTATTAGGTTGCCCCGCTTGGTTGAGTAAGGAATAAAAAAATTACTCAGTGTATGCTTTAACCTTATCTAAATTCTCAATAAGATGGTTATCTTTGTCTCTGTATTTCTTGATGCGGTTAACGGCTCTTCGTGTAGCAATGGAAGCATAAAAAAACTTAGTATTGGAATCCCCGAAAGTAAGCCAATGCTGTCGAGACTTATGTTTTGCAAAACTTTCCTCCTGCTTTAAGGCTTGCATGAAGTTATTTCTAGCTTCTATCTCTTTTTCGATAAGATTCTCATTATGGGGCTGAAGTTGCAGCTCATATTGCATTGCTATTAGTTCCTTTCTGCAAAATTGAACTCGGGTGGTAATATTGCCAAAGGTATTTTTATTCCACTCCTTAAGTGTTGCTTTGCAGGCTTTGAGTTTTTGGTATAAGATGTAAGGGGGGAATCCATGCACATTAACATTCCAAGCTGATTTGATAACATCAAAGAACTGAGGATGAGTACTCCACATGTTAAAGAATCAAAATGGTTTCTTGCCTTTTGGTGTTGCTGTTTCTACGTGTATGTACATTAAAGAATGATCAGAAAGCAATGGAGCTTCATACTCAAGAAGTGAATTAGGGTAAACTATTAACCATTCTTGATTAATCAGACATCTATCGCGTTGAGCCATTATTTTTCTGTTAGTAGCACCTTAACTACTCCAAGAGAACTAATTACCCACTGATTTTATATCATTCAATGCACCAGTATCTATGTAATCATTAAAACTCTGAAGCTGACTTTCTGAAAGCTGTCTACCCCCCACTTTTTTTTTTTTTATAAGTAAAAGTAAATTGATTTTGTGTAAAGTTTCTACAAATAGCTTTATCTATATAAGTTATAGACGAAGCTAGGTAACTTGTAGAGTACTCATGCAGTAGTTATGACTACACATGCTGTAGACTATAACTCTTAACTATGGCAAACAAAAAAAATTTAAAGTCCATATATGCCAAGATTTCCTGTGGGTATAGCTTTTAACATCATTCCCAAGATCTTTAGCTAATAGCAAAATTGAATTTGATAAAAATATATTTTTCTCTTTGTGTAAGGTGCTCCATTTTGATATCATTCTCCATACATGATCTTGAGTCTCTAATAATCTCTGTCAAGAGCTAAGCATTGTTTGTGTATTGACACTCAAAGATTCTACTACATCTTTCCTTCCACATCCACCAAATAGTGTATCTGAATATAACCTTTGTCAATTGTGTAAGAGGTCATTTTCTTGAATAACATTGCATGAGGTCACCTAATTCTTGATGCAAGTTTGGTTGCGGCAATCTATTGAGTTCGAATCGCTGGAGAATCTTCTTCCATATCAATTTAGTATAGTCACAAGCAAAGTAGAGATGGTCAATAGTTTCTTCTTGTTGCATGCAAAGGGAGCATCGGTTAACATGATCGATACCTCTTCTTTTCATATTGTCTATTGTAGGTAGTTTATTCAGAAGGGCCTGTCATGTACATAAGGAATGTCTATGTGATCTCGATCGATCCCATGTCCAACTACTTGGGAGCCACTTGTTATTTCTTTACCTAATTTGATTCCACGCAGATGTGGCACTAAATTTGCCATTGTCATGAAGCCAAATAAGTACAACCGAAGGGTTTTTTCTGATTAGAATAACTGTAATAGTCGGCCAAAGTGATAACATTTCAGGAGAAATAGGAGTAGGGAGACACCAGGTACCATTAGCAAGTAACTCGGAAACCTTCCAATCTTTGGGAGCCCCAAGGTCTTTTCATATTCTGTCACCATAGAATTGAAATATACTTTCCCCATTCATCCAAGGATCGTACCACATATTAGTATTAGTTCCAGTAGAGATTACGTAAGAAATGTGTTTGATTAGCTAATTCCTTACCTTTAAAATTCCTTTCCAAGCTGCAGAGTGGTATGTTTTTGTTGAAATTTTTCAAATTGATTCCTTTGAAAGATACCTAGCAGAAACCCATTGTGACCATAAGGGACATTTGTTTTGCAAAAGGTCCCACAATTGCTTTACCAAACATGCTTTATTCCAATCTCTAGTATTTCTCAAGTTCAGCCCCCATTCATCTTTCGGTTTGCAGATGCTGTCCCAATTTACCATATGCATTGTCTTATCATTTGTGTCATTCCAGAAGAAGTTTATTAATAACCGTTCAATATCTTGGAGAAGTTCAATAGGCAGAAGAAATGCATTAGACCAATATATAGAGTAAGAGTACAACACCGAACGGATGAGTTCAAGTCGTCCTGCTTTTGAAAGAAGCCAATTTTTCCAAGAGGAAATTATATTCTTTATTTTTTGCAGGATAGGCTGACAGTGGGTTTTGTGAATGCCAATGGTTATAAGTGGAAGACCAAGATATGTAACATGCAGATTTCCCTCACTAACCCCTAGGGTATGTGCAATAACATCTTTGTCCTCAATACAAGGGCTCATGTAGACTTTACTTTTCGCATGATTTAATTGAAGGTCAGATACTATACCAAAATTATTCAGAATAGTAGCCAGGTTTCTTACTGAAGTTAAATCATTCTGAAGAAAGATAAGAAGATCATCTGCAAAGATTATATGTGATATTTGAATAGGGCCATCATGGGGTACCTTAATACTGCCATCAGAGACTGCATATTCCAACATATAGCTAAGTCCTTTCATTGCAATAGTAAAGAGATATGGAGAGAGTGGATCGGCTTGTCGGATGCCATTCTTGCTCCCAAAAAAACCAATAGGTGGACCGTTGAAGAGTATTGAAAACTTTGGAGTTTCTAAGCAACATTAAATGCAATTTACCCATTCCTGAGGGAAGTTCATACCGTAGAGCATCTTATAGATAAAGTTCCTATTAACTGCGTCAAAGGCTTTTCCTAGATCAGCTTTAAAACAGATTTTTGTCCCTTTTGCTTTTGAGTGCGGATCCTTGACCAAGTCATTAGCAAACAGAATATTATGATGTATGCTTCTCCCTTTTATGAAAGCAACCTTATTTGGACTAATTATCTTGTGTATTACCTTTTACAATATATCTGCTAACAGTTTAGAGAAGATCTTGTAAATAAAGTTACATAAAGATATGGGTCGATAGTTCTCTAGTGAATCAGCCCCTGCATTCTTGGGAATTAAAGAAATAAAAGTGCAATTCATCTCTCTAAGAATATGCCCTGAAGAGAAAATGTGATGGCAAGCTTTAATCACATCATTACTAATAATAGGCCATGTAATTTGGTAAAATTCAGCAGGAAATCCGTCTAGACCCGGGCTTTTATGCTTCAGTGACTTAAAGACAACTCTTACTATTTCGTCATCTGTAATTGGGGCATTGAGGATAGAAATGGTATTCGAATCAAGCTTTCTAGTTGGCTCCACTTGAATATTATTAGTTTGCCCCTCTTGGTTGAGTAAAGAATAAAAAAATTGCTCAGTGTATGCTTTAAGCTCATCTAAATTCTCAATAAGATTGTTATCTTTGTCTCTGCATTCCGTGATGCGGTTAACGACTCTTCGAGTAGCAATAGAAGCATAAAAAAACTTAGTATTCGAATCCCCTAAAGTAAGCCAATGCTGTCGAGACTTATGTTTTGCAAAACTTTCCTCCTGCCTTAAGACTTGCATGAAGTTATTTCTAGCTTCTATCTCTTTGTCAATAATATTCTCATCATGGACTAAAGTTGCAGCTCATGTTGCATTACTATTAGTTCCTTTCTGCAAAATTGAACTCGGGTGGTAATATTGCCAAAGGTATTTGTATTCCACTCCTTAAGTGCTGCTTTACAGGCTTTGAGTTTTTGACATAAGATGTAAGGGGGGGATCCATGCACATTAACATTCCAAGCTAATCTGATAACATCAAGGAACTAAGGATGAGTACTCCACATGTTTAAGAATCTAAACGGTTTCTTGCCATTTGGTGTTGCTTTATGTGCGTGTATGTACATTAATGAATGATCAAAAAATAATGGAGCATCATACTCAAGAAGTGAATCAGGGTAAACTATTAATCATTCTTGATTAATCAGACATCTATCGAGTCGAGCCATTATTTTTCTATTAGCAGCACCTTGATTACTCCAAGAGTGCCAATTACCCACAGATTTCATATCAGTAAATGTAGCATTATCTATGTAATCATTAAAACTCTGAAGCTGACTTTCTGAAAGTTGTCTGCCCCCCGCTTTTTCATTTGTGTACCGAACAGTATTAAAGTCACCAAGAACAATCCAAGGTATATTAAGACAGCCATCTGCAATGTTAGTTAGATTAGACCACAGTGTATTTCTTTCTTGCATACTATTTAAAGCATATATACCAATGAAATTGAATTGACAGCCATTCTTTTTGTCCTCTACCTTAAGATGGATGAATTGATTAGTAGTAGAAATAAACCAAGCATTAATAGATTAGGATGCCATAAAACCCATATTCTGCCAAAAGTTTGAGTTGAGTTATTGGTAAATTCTTTTGAGCTTGAATGCGCGATTGTTTAATTTTCGTTTCCACTAGAATAACAATATCACATGCGGCAGACTTGATTATTCTGTTGAGCTCCCAACATTTATCAGGCATATTAAGTCCACGAACATTCCAGCATGTTATCTTCATTTTTTTTATAAGTAAAAGTAAATTGATTTTGTGTAAAGTTTCAACAAATAGCTTTGTCTATACAAGTTATAGACGAAGCTAGGTAACTCGTAGAGTACTCATGCGGTAGTTATGACTACACATGCTGTAGTCTATAACTCTTAACTGTGGCCAACAAATAAAATTTAATATCTAGATATGCCAAGATTTCTTGTGGGTATAGCTTTTGACATCATGCCCAAGATCTTTAGCAAATAGTAAAATTAAATTTGATAAAAATATCTTTTTCTCTCTGTGTGAGGTGCTCCATTTTGAGATCGTTCTCCATACATGATCTTGAGTCTCTAATAATCTCTGTCAAGAGCTGAGCATTGTTTGTGTGTTGACACTCAAAGATTCTGCTACATCTTTCCTTCCACATCCACCAAATAGTGCATATGAATATAACCTTTGTCAATTGTGTAAGAGGCCCTTTTCTTGAAAAACATTGTATGAGGTCAGCTAATTCTTGATTCAAGTTTGGTTGCAGCATTCTATCGAGTTCGAATCGCTGGAGAATCTCTTTCCATATCCATTTACTATAGCATGTTATCTTCATCAGTAATAAACAAATGAAAAAGGTGGTAAGGTATTCATCCTACGACTTTGGATGGGCTGTACCATCCTTTTTCTTATCTTTTGGTTTTGTATTTTCCTCCCGTACAATATCCTTACCTTTTATGGCTTTATTCCTATATTTATCCACTTCATCTACCGCTTGCAGATGTTTAAACTTTAAAATACCTTGAATCATGTGGTCTTGATTGGCAGGGTTTATTGAAGCATGATAAGATTGTTGCGGCACAATATTCAGGTTAGTACTTGTTGGAGCAGCCTGGCTAGAGAGGTTTGTTGGGGCATGAGTTTGTTGAGACAAAATATCCTTGTTGATGATGTTTATCGCGACCTGAGTTTGTTGAGGAAGAATATTCTTGCTAGCGAGATTTGTTTGGGCCTGAGTTCATTGAGCTATTGTGGACGGATCCGAAGATATTGGAAGAGACGAAGTTCCTAACATGTGCTTCTCCTATCCACTAGTATCATGGGAAACTTCTATTGTGGAAGGCTCAGACATTATAGGAAGAGGTAAAGTTTTGGATTTGTCCTTCTGTCCGTGGTGCTGTCCTTGCAAGTCGAAATGCTCAATAGTCTTCGCCACCATCGGTGTTACTGCCATTTGAGAAGACTCGCTTTGTTGCTGAAGCGCTTGGCGTAGTCGATAGACCTTTGTGATCGGTTTTGGAGTTTGCTAACAAGCTCCATTTGCATGACCAAAAGATAAGCAATACTGACATCGTTGTGGCTTCCAGGAATATAAGACATGTACCTGCCAAAGGTATTTGTATTCCACTCCTTATGTGATGCTTTGCAGGCTTTGAGGTTTTGACATAAGATGTAAGGGGGGGATCCATGCACATTAACATTCCAAGCTGATCTGATAACATTAAGGAACGGAGGATGAGTACTCCACATGTTTAAGAATCTAAACGGTTTCTTGCCATTTAGTGTTGCTTTATGTGCGTGTATGTACATTAATGAATGATCAGAAAACAATGGAGCATCATACTCAAGAATTGAATCAGGGTAAACTTTTAATCATTCTTGATTAAACCGACATCTATCGAGTCGAGCTATTATTTTTCTATTAGCAGCACCTTGATTACTCGAGGAGAGCCAATTACCCACAGATTTCATATCAGTCAATGCAGCAGTATCTATGTAATCATTAAAACTCTGAAGCTGACTTTCTGAAAGCTGTCTACCCCCCACTTTTTCATTTGTATACCGAACAATATTAAAGTCACCAAGAACAATCCAAGGTACATTAAGACAACCATTTACAATGTTAGTTAGATCAGACTACAGTGTATTTCTTTCTTGCATATTATTTGAAGCATATATACCAATGAAATTGAATAGACAGCCATTCTTTTTGTCCTCTACCTTAAGATGGATGAATTGATTAGTAGCAGAAATAAACCAAGCATTAATAGAGTTAGGAAGCCAAAAGACCCATATTCGCCCAAAAGTTTCGTTTGAGTAATTGGTAAACAGTTCTGCGTCCGGCCATATTAAATTCTTTTGAGCTTGAACGCTCGATTGTTTAATTTTCGTTTCCACTAGAATAACATTATCACTTGTGGTAGACTTGATTATTCTGTTAAGCTCCCGACATTTCTCAGTCTTATTAAGTCCACAAACATTCCAGCATGTTATCTTCATCAGTAATAAACAAATGAAAAAGTTGGTAAGGTATTCATCCTACGACTTTAGATGTATTGTACCATCCTTTATCTTATCTTTTGGTTTTATATTTTCCTCCCGCACAATATCCTTATAGTTTATGGCTTTATTCCTATATTTATCCACTTCATCTACAGCTTGTAGATGTTTAAACTTTAAAATACCTTGAATCACATGGTCTTGATTGGTAGGGTTTGTTGAAGCATATTAAGATTGTTGTAGAACAATATCCTGGTTAGTACTTGTTGGAGCAGCATGGCTAGAGAGGTTTGTTGGGGCATGAGTTTATTGAGACAGAATATCCCTGTTGGCGATGTTTGTTGCAGCCTGAGTTTGTTGAGGAAGACTTATAAAAAAAAAAAGAGTTTGTTGAGGAAGAATATCCTTGCTGGCGAGATTTGTTTGGGCCTGAGTTCGTTGAGCTATTGTGGACGGATCCGAAGATATTGGAAGAGATGAAGTTCCTGACTTATGCTTCTCCTGTCCACTAGTACCATGGGAAACTTCTGTTATGGAAGGCTCAGACATTATAGGAAGAGGTAAAGTTTTGGATTCGTCCTTCTGTCCGCGGTGTTGTCCTTGCGAGTCAGAATACTCAATAGTCTTCGCCACCATTGGTGCTACTGCCATTAGAAAAGACTCGCTTTATTGCTGAGGCACTTGACTTGGTCGATAGACCTTTGTGATCGGTTTTGCAGTTTGCTGACAAGCTCCATTTGCATGAGCAAAAGATAAGCAATGCTGACATCGTTGTGGCTTCCAGAAATATGAGACATGTACCTTTCGAGTGTTCCCATCAAGATCACGATAGAAAACGTCATTAGGAAGATCTTCGTCGGAAGAAACCAGTACACATGCTCGTGCAAATGCTAATCTCGTCTGAGCTGCTGTTTCTTTGTCGATATAGAGTGGCTGTCCCAGAGTGCTGTATAACTTTACGATAAATCGTCGACTCCAAAGATGTAGAGGAAGACCTTGAAAGGATACCCATAATGGAATAGACTGTAGGCTATCTAACTCCAAACGGACATCAGGAGACCAGCGTCGTAGAATCATTGGATGGCCGCGAATAATCCAGAATCCTTCGTGGACCCGTTGCAAATCTTCTTCAGAGTATAGCTTGCAAACAAAGAATCTGTTCTCCAACATATGAAGATCAATTGATGATATTCCCCATCGAGTTTTGATAAATGAGGATAGTGGGAAATAAGATGTTTTGAGACCTACCACATAGCTAACAATCGCCATAGACCATATCTCAATCAACTCTGCTGAATCAGCAGTCTCGTATATAGCAATCTTCTTATCAGCCTGAACTTCTAGAGTAAAGAATTTATAGCTTAGATATGGACTTCCAACCGGAGCCTTGAAGAGGCTAGTCCAAGGAAAAAGGTTACTGGAAATGAGTAGGCAAGAAAAATTCTCAAACAGTATACCTCTCAATTCAATTTCACTGTTATATATACTTCAAGCAGTATGCAAGAAAAAAAATACTCTTTAGTCTGACCTGACTAATATTGCAAATGGCTGTTACAATATACCTTGGATTGTTCTTGAAGATTTTAATACTGTTCGTTACCCAAATGAAAAAGTGGGGGGTAGACAGCTTTCAGAAAGCCAGCTTCAAAGTTATAATGATTGCATAGATACTGCTGCATTGATTGATATGAAATCTGTGGGTAATTGGCTCTCTTGGAGTAATCAAGGTGCTACTAACAGAAAAATAATGGCTCGACTTGATAGGTGTTTGATTAATTAGGAATGGTTAAAAGTTTACCCAGATTCACGTCTTGAGTATGATGCTCCATTATTTTCTGATCATTCTTTAATGTACATACACACAGACAAAGCGACACCAAGAGATAAGAAATCGTTTAGATTCTTTAACATTTGTAGTACTCATCCTCAGTTCCTTGATGTCATCAGATTAGCTTGGAATGTTAATGTGCATGGATCCCCCTCTTACATCTTATGTCGAAAGGTCAAAGCTTGTAAAGCAACACTTAAGGAGTGGAATACAAATATCTTTGGCAATATTACCACCAGAATTTAATTCTGTAAAAAGGAACTAATGTCATTGTAACATGAGCTGCAACTTCAGCCCCATAATGAGAATATTATCTACAAAGAAACAAAAGCCAGAAATAACTTCATACAAGCCTTAAAACAGGAGGAAAGTTTTGCAAAGCAGAAATCTCGATAGTATTGGCTTACACTGGGATATTCCAATACTAAATTTTTCTATGCTTCCATTGCTACTCGAAGGGCCGTTAACCATATCAGGAAATGTAGAGACAAAGATGATAATCTTATTGAGAATTTAGATGAGGTTAAAGCACACACTGAGCAATTTTTTTATTACTTACACAATCAAGCTGAGCAACCTAGTAACATTCATGTGGAGCCAACTAGAAAACTTGATTCGGATGTCATTTCAATCTTCAATGCCCCAATTACAGATGAAGAAATTGTAAGAGTTGTCTTTAAGTCACTGAAGCACAAAAGCCCTGATCCAGATGGATTTTCAACTGAATTTTATTATACTGCATGGTCTATTATTAGAAATGATGTGATTAAGACTTGCCAACATTTTTTCTCTTCAGGTCGTATTCTTAGAGAGATGAATTATACTTTTATCTCTCTAATTCTTTAGAATGCAGGGGCTGATTCACTAGAGAACTATCGACCCATATAATTATGCAACTTTATTTCAAGATCATCTCCAAAGTGTTGGCAGATAGAATGCAAAAGGTAATACATAAGATCATTAGTCCAAATCAAGCTGCTTTCATCAAAGAAAGAAGTATACATCATAACATTATGCTAGCTAATGACTTGGTCAAAGATCTGCACTCTAAAACAAGAGGGATAAAAATCTATTTTAAAACTGATTTACGAAAAGTTTTTCATTCAGTTAATAGAAAATTTATCTATAAGATGCTCCTCGATATGAACTTCCCACAACAATGGGTTAATTGGATTCAAAGTTCCTTGGAAACCCCAAAGTTTTCGATACTCTTTATTGACTCACCTATTGGTTTTTTTGGGAGCACGAATAGCATCTGACGAGGTGATCCACTCTCTCCGTATCTATTTACTATTGCGATGGAAGGACTTAGTTGTATGTTGGAAAATGTAGTCTCGAATGGTAGCATTAAGGTACCCAATGCTGGTTCTATTCATATATCACGCATAACTTTTGCAGATGATTTACTTATCTTTCTCCAAAATGATCCAACTTCAGTAAGGAACCTGGCATCTCTTCTGAACGACTTTGGTATGGTTTCTAGCCTTCAGTTAAATCATGTGAAAAGTAAAGTATATATAGGTCCTTGCATTAAGGAAAATGACCTTATTGCACACACTCTAGGGGTTAGTGAGGGAAGCTTGCCAGTTCCTTATCTGGGTCTCCCACTCATATCGACTGGCATTTACAAAACCCACTATCAGTCTATCTTTCAAAAAATAAAGAGTAGAATTTCTTCCTAAAAAAATAGGCTTATATCAAAAGCAAGATGACTTGAACTCATCCATTCGGTGTTGTACTCTTATTCCTTATATTGGTCTAATGTATTTCTTCTGCCTGTTGGACATCTCCAAGATATGGAAGGAGATTTTCCAGCGATTTGAACTCAATAGACTACCGCAACCAAACTTACATCAAGAACTAGGCGACCTCATGCAATATTTCTCAAGAAAAGGGTCTCTCACACAACTAGCAAAGGTTACTTTCAGATGCGCTATTTGGTGGATGTGGAAGGAGAGATTTACAGAATATTTAAATGTCAACACAAAAATAATGCTCAGCTCTTGACAGAGATTATTAGAGACTCAAGATCCTGTTTGGAGCACGATCTCAAATTGGAGCATATTACTCGAAGAGAAAAAGATATTTTTATCAAATTTAATTTTACTCTTAACTAAAGATCTTGGGAATGATGTTAAATACTATACACACA
Organism: Musa acuminata AAA Group; assembly: GCF_036884655.1. Classification (NCBI taxonomy): domain Eukaryota; kingdom Viridiplantae; phylum Streptophyta; class Magnoliopsida; order Zingiberales; family Musaceae; genus Musa; species Musa acuminata. Next base: position 15,935,789 of record NC_088352.1, on the reverse strand, counting down.
GATAGTCTTGACATATCTGGACATGCATTTTACTTGTTGGCTATAGTTAAGAGTTATAGTCTATAGCATGTATAGTCATAACTACCGCATGTGCACTCAATGAGTTAATTGGCTTTGTCTATGACTTGTATAGATAAAGTTATTTATAGAAACAATACAACAATCAATTTACTTTTACTTACCAAAAAAAAATATGAAGAGAAGAGGTATCTACCATGCTAACCGATGCTCCCTTTGTATGCAACAAGAAGAAACTGTTGACCACCTCTATTTTACTTGTAACTATACTAAATGGATATGGAACGAGATTCTCCAGCGATTTGAACTGAATAGACTACCGCAACAAAACTTACATCGAGAACTAGGCGACCTCATGTAATGTTTCACAAGAAAAGGGCCGCTCACACAACTGGCAAATGTTACTTTCAGATGCGCTATTTGGTGGATGTGGAAGGAGAGATATAGCAGAATATTTGAAAGTCAACACACAAACAATGCTCAGCTCTTGACTTTATTTGAGACTTAAGATCCTGTATGGACCACGATCTCAAATTGGAACACATTACCCAAAGAGAAAAAGATATTTTTATCAAATTTAATTTTGCTATTAACTAAAGATCTTGGGAATGATGTTAAATACTATACCCACAGATAGTCTTGATATATTTGGACATGCAATTTATTTGTTGGCTATAGTTAGGAGTTATAGTCTACAGCATGCGTAGTCATAACTACCGCATGTGCTCTCAATGAGTTACTTGGCTTTGTCTATGACTTGTATAGATAAAACTATTTGTAGAAACTTTACAACAATCAATTTACTTTTACTTACAAAAAAAAAAAACTCACCATTTTCTTTTTTCTCTCTTTCTTTTTCCCTCCCCAAAGTTTTGTTTAATGAAGACTCAAGCTCCTCATATTGTTGTTGTATACGCATTTAGTCCTCAAAAATTATCTTTGGAGGCAAAGGTCCTAAAAAATTATCTTTTGCAAAACAATTGTTCCTTCTAGGGAAACACACTGTAGCGGCGTTGACACTATAGCGACGACCAGATCTCCCTAGGGCGATCTGACTCCTACAGCATCGCCTTTCTACAACGAGCGACGGGCGATGACACTGTGGCAGTGATCAGATCTCCCTAGGGCGATGGTACTATAGCGGTGATCTGATTTCTTACAGCGTCGGCTGTTTCCCAAGGGTGACAGGACTATAGCGGCGGCGATGACACTATAGCAACGACCAGATCTAATGCGACGGTATTGTAGCGGCGACGAGATCTCCCTAGGGCGATCTGACTCCTGCTGCGTTGGCTTTCTCCCACGGGCGACGGTACCGTAGCAGCGATATGATCTCTCTTACTGTAGTGGTGATCGGATCTCCTGCAGTGTCGGCTTCTCCCCAAGGGCGACGATACTGTAGCAGCGACGTTACTATAGCGGCGATCTAATATACTACGGTGGTGGCTTTTCCCTATGGTGAGGATTCTGTAACGGTGCCCATAAGAGGGATCAAACATAGCAACGACGGCCCCTAGGGCTGGCGACGGTGTTGGGAGGGTTGATACGATGGCAAGTCTCCCTACCGTTACCCCTCAAGTTGCCCCTCCACCATATCCTCTCCAGAGAGAAACTCCTTGGACGAAGCAGCATCGAAGTAGGTCGCGCTCGAGATTGTGGCAGTCTGCTCTTATTTCCAGTGACCCTCGGCCTTGGACTAGCCTCTTCAAAGCTCCGGTTGGAAGTCTGGATCTAAGCTTGGAATTCTTTACTCCAGAAGTTCAGGCTGATAAGAGACTGATGATTCAGCAGAGCTTATTAAGACATGGTCTATGGCGATTGTTGGCTATGTGGTAGGTCTCAAAACATCTTCTTTCCCACTATCCTCATTTATCAAAACTCGATGGGGAACATGGTCATTTGATCTTCATATGCTGGAGAACGGATTCTTTGTTTGCAAGCTATACTCTGAAGAAGATTTGCAATGGGTCCTTGAAGGATTCTGGACTATTCACGGCCATCCAATGATTCTACGACGCTCAACTCCTGATGTCCGTTTGGAGTTAGATAGCCCATAGTCTATTCCATTATGTGTATCCTTTCAAGGTCTTCCTCTATATCTTTGGAGTCGATGTTTTATTGCAAAGTTATGCAGCACTCTGGGACAGCCACTCTACATCGATAAAGCAACAACAGCTCAAACGAGATTAGCTTTTGCACGAGCATGTGTACTGGTTTCTTCCGATGAAGATCTTTCTAATGAGGTTTTCTATCGTGATCTTGACGGGAACACTCGGAAGGTATATGTCTCATATTCCTGGAAGCCACAACGATGTCAGCATTGCTTATCTTTTGGTCATGCAAATGGAGCTTGTCAGCAAACTCCAAAACCGATCACAAAGGTCTATCGACCACGTCAAGCGCCTCAGCAACAAAGCGAGTCTTCTCTAATGGCAGTAGCACCGATGGTGGCGAAGACTATTGAGCATTCCGGTAGCCGCGACGACACTATAGCAGCGACCAGATCTAGGGCGACGGTACTGTAGCGACGGCGACGACACTGTAGCAGCGGCAACGACACTGTAGTAGTGACTAGATCTAGGGCGACGGTACTATAGCGGGGACGAGATCTCCCTAGGGCGATCTGACTCCTGCAGCGTTGGCTTTCTCCCACGGGCGATGGTATTGTAGCAGTGATCTGATCTCCCTTACTGTAGTGGTGATCGGATCTCTTGTAGCATCGGCTTCTCCCCAAGGGCGATGACACTGTAGCGATGACCAGATCTCCCTAGGGCGACGGTACTGTAGCGGTGATCTGATATACTACGGCGGTGGCTTTTCCCTATGGTGACGATTCTGTAGCGGCGACCAGAAGAGGGATCAAACATGGTAGTGACGGCCCCTAGGGCTGGAGACGGTGGCGGGAGGGTGGATACGATGGCAAGACTCCCTACCGTTACCCCTCAATCTGCTCCTCCACCATATCCTCTCCAGCACTGAAGGAGTGGAATACAAATACCTTTGGCAATATTACCACCCGAGTTCAATTTTATAGTAAGGAACTAATAGCAATGCAACATGAGCTGCAACTTCAGACCCATGATGAGAATCTTATCAAAAAAGAGACAGAAGCTAGAAATATCTTCATGCAAGCCTTAAAGCAGGAGAAAAGTTTTGCAAAACAGAAGTCTCGACAGTATTGGCTTACTTTGGGGATTTCAATACTAAGTTTTTTTATGCTTCCATTTCTACTCGAAGAGCCATTAACCACATCAGGAAATGCAGAGACAAAGATAACAATCTTATTGAGAATTTAGATGAGGTTAAAGCATACACTGAGCAATTTTTTTATTCCTTACTCAACCAAGCTAGGCAACCTAATAATATTCAGGTGGAGCCAACTAGAAAGCTTGATTCGAGTGCCATTTCTATCCTCAATGCCCCAATTACAGATGACGAAATAGAAAGAGTTGTCTTTAAGTCATCAAAGCACAAAATCCCTGGTCCAGACGGATTTCCTACTGAATTTTACCAAATTACATGGTCTATTATTGGTAATGATGTGATTAAAACTTGCCAACATTTTTTCTCTTTAGGTCATATTCTTAGAGAGATGAATTGCACTTTTATTTCTTTAATTTCCAAGAATGTAGGGGCTGATTCACTAGAGAACTATCGACCCATATCTTTATGCAACTTTATTTACAATATCATCTATAAACTATTAGCAGATATATTGCAAAAGGTAATACACAAGATAATTAGTCTAAATCATGCTACTTTCATCAAAGGGAGAAGTATCCATCATAATATTCTACTTTCTAATAACTTGGTCAAGGATCTGCACTCAAAAGCAAAAGGGACAAAAATCTGTTTTAAAGCTGATCTACGAAAAGCCTTTGACTCAGTTAATAGGAACTTTATCTAAAAGATGCTCCACGGTATGAACTTCCCTTAGCAATGGTTTAATTGGATTCAATGTTGCTTAGAAACTCCAAAGTTTTCAATACTCTTCAACGGCTCACCTATTGGTTTTTTTGGGAGTAAGAATGACATCCGACAAGGCGATCCACTCTCTCCATATCTCTTTACAATTGCAATTGAAGGACTTAGCTATATGTTGGAATATGCGGTCTCTGATGGCCGTATTAAGGTACCCCATGCTGGCCCTATTCATATATCACATATAATATTTGCAGATGATCTTCTTATCTTTCTTAAGAATGATTTAACTTCAGTAAGAAACTTGGCTACTATTCTGAATGATTTTAGTATAGTTTTTGGCCTTCAGTTAAATCATGCGAAAAGTAAAGTCTACACGAGCCCTTGCATTGAGGAAAAAAATGTTATTGCACATACCCTAGGGGTTAGTGAAGGAAATCTGCCAGTTACATATCTTGGTCTCTCACTTATATCCACTGGCATTCACAAAAGCCACTGTCAGCCTATCTTGCAAAAAATAAAGAATAGAATTTCCTCCTAGAAAAATAGGCTTCTTTCAAAAGCAAGACGACTTGAACTCATCCGTTCGGTGTTGTACTCTTACTCTATATATTGGTCTAATGCATTTCATCTGCCTATTGGACTTCTCCAAGATATTGAATGATTATTCATAAACTTCATTTGGAATGGCACAAATGATAAGACAACACATATGGTTAATTGGGACAGCATCTGCAAACCAAAAGAAGAAGGGGGGCTGAACTTGAGAAATACTAGAGATTGGAATAAAGCATGTTTAGTAAAGCAATTGTGGGACCTTTTGTCAAACAAATGTTCATTATGGTCACAATGGATTTCTGCTAGGTATCTTTCAAAGGAATCGATTTGGGAAATTTCAACAAGAACATACCACTCTACAGCTTGGAAAGGAATTTTAAAGGCAAGGAATTGGCTAATCAAACTCATTTCTTATGCAATCTCTACTAGAACTAATACTAATATGTGGTACTATCGTTGGGTGAATGAGAAAATTATATTTCAATAATATGGTGACAGAATACGAAAAGACCTTGGGGCTCCCAAAGATTGGAAGGTTTTCGAGTTCATTGCTAATGGTACCCCGTGTCTCCCAACTCCTATTTCTCCTGAAATGTTATCACTTTGGCCGACTATCACAGCTATTCCAATCAGGAACAACACTTCAGATGTACTTATTTGGCTTCATGACAATGGTAAATTTAGTGCCACATCCGTATGGAATCAAATTAGGCAAAGAAATAACAAGTGGCTCCCAAGCAATTGGACATGGGATCGACCGGGATCACAAAGACATTCCTTATGTGCATGGCGGGCCCTTCTGAATAAACTACCTACAATAGACAATATGAAAAGAAGAGGTATCCATCATGTTAACCGATGCTCCCTTTACATGCAACAAGAAAAACTGTTGACCATCTCTATTTTGCTTGTGACTATACTAAATGGATATGGAATGAGATTCTCCAGCGATTCAAACTCAATTGAATGCCGCAATCAAACTTGCATCAAGAATTAGCTGACCTCATGCAATGTTTTTCAAGAAAAGGGCCTCTTACATAATTGACAATGGTTATATTCAGATGTGCTATTTGGTGGATGTATAAGGAAAGATGTAGCAGAATCTTTGAGTGTCAACACACAAAAAATGTTCAGCTTTTGACAGAGATTATTAGAGACTCAAGATCTTGTATGGAAAACGATCTCAAAATGGAGCACCTTACACAGAGAGAAAAAGATATTTTTATCAAATTCAATTTTGCTATTAGCTAAAGATCTTGGGCATGATGTCAAAAGCTATACCCACAGGAAATCTTGGCATATCTGGACTTTAAATTTTATTAGTTGGCCACAGTTAAGAGTTATAGTCTACAGCATGTGTAGTCATAACTCCAACATGAATGTCCTGCTCAATTAGGACTCTCCTAGCTAGAGTCCTAACAGAATGTCCCTCTCAATTAGGACTCTCCTAGCTAGAGTCCTAATAGAGTCCTAACAAAATGTCCCTCTCAATTAGGACTCTCCTAGCTAGAGTCCTAACATTATGCTTTTCCTATTGTTAGAACCCTTGCAGATTCTAAACTTGGGGTTGATCTCTTTAGGGGATCAGCCTCCTTGGAACTCTATAGGGGTTTCTCCCTCTAAGTTGCTGCTCAAAGGCTGCAGAAAAGATTCATCTATTGCCTAAGAAAAGAGAAGGAAAATATGGCTATTTATAGGGCTTCTAAACCCTAACTCCTAATAGGACTCCTACTTAAGACTCTTACTTCTAACCAACTCCTAATAGGACTCCTAATCAAGACTCCTATTCCCTTACAACTCCTAATTCTTCTCTAAGAAAACACCTCCTACATGAATGCCCCTCTCTATTAGGACTCTCCTAGCTAGAGTCCTAATAGAATGTCCCTCTCAATTAGGACTCTCCTAGCTAGAGTCCTAACAGTTTTACATGAATGTCCCTCTCAATTAGGACTCTCCAAGCTAGAGTCCTGCCTCTTCAAATCAGCCTTGTCCTCGAGGCTGATGATTTGTGAATTCTGAGAATTTGATCTTCAAGTCATCATAGTTCTCCCAAGTAGTATATTCTATTGGTAGGTTTGCCCACTGTATTAGCACTTCATTAGTGGGTCGTCGTCGTCAAGTCACGATCCGTCGATCAATAATAGCACTTGGCTGGGTCTGGAGTTCTCTTTGGGTAGTCATATTTGGTGGGTGGCTTTGGGCTGTCTCCAAGCACCTATTTAAAACTTCCGTCTGGCTGTTGGTTTGTGGGTGATATATCATACTCCATTTCAATTTAGTATCCTGCATATGGAATAACCTTGTCCAAAATATGCTCTTGAAGATGCAAGTAGAATTTATCACAAGCACAATGCGTCCCTTATAGCATAATTCTTTTGAGTCCCGATTGTAATTAGCCACGGAGCTTGGTGCTTCCTCTAATTTTTTTTTCCCGATTGTAATTAGCCACGGAGCTTGGTGCTTCCTCTAATTTTTTTTTTTATCTTACTGGTCTCCGAATCTTCCTACCATTCCATCTTAATATCCTCAAGGAAGTCGCTAGTTGGAAGTAAAACGACCGAAAATTCAGCTTGCTCAAGTTGTTGCGAAAGCACATCTGCAACAACATTCTCTTTCCACCTTTTGTAAGTTATTTCATAATCAAATCCAAGAAGTTTTGTTACCCATTTTTGCTGCTCGGGGGAAGATATCTTCTGCTCTAAGAGATATTTTAGGCTTTTATGGTCGGTCTTGATTTGAAAGTTTCGCCTGATCAAGTACGATCTCCACCTCGTTACTGCGTGCATAATGGCGAGCATCTCCTTATCATACGTTAACATGTTTTGATAGGGGGGAGACAATGTCTTGCTAATGTATGTGAGTGGTCGACCATCTTGCATGAGAACGTCTCCCATTCTGTCTCCAGATGCATCGGCCTTAAAGATGAAGGGTCGGTTGAAATATGGTAGCACTAGTACCGGCGTCGTCGTTATGGCTGCCTTAAGTTTGTCAAAGGCAGTGGAGGCTCTGTCCGACCATTGGAAGACATCTTTTTCCAGTAAGGAAGTAAGTGGTGCACTGATCTTTCCATAGTTTTTCACAAACTTACGGTAGTAGCCTATTAAACCCAAAAAGCCATTTAGCAATTTTATGTTCCTCGGGGTAGGCCAGTTTTGCATTGCTTCAATTTTGAAGGGGTCCACTGTCACACCTTCCTCTGATATGATATGTCTAAGATATTTTACCTTTTGTTGAAGAAAGTAAAAATTTGTAGTGGCCGTTGTGTGTTCGAAAGGCGATTTTCGGTATGACTTCTTCATACACTCGTATTTGATAATACCCGGATCGAAGGTCCAACTTTGTGAAAATTTGTGCTCCCTTTCATCTAGCAATTCATCTGCTATTGGAATAAGGTATTTGTTCTTGATAGTTATGCCATTGAGAGCTCGGTAATCAACGCATATTTGCCATGTTCCGTCCTTCTTGCGTACAAGTAGCACCGGTGAAAAGTAGAGGTTGCAACTTGGCCGAATAACTCCTATTTCAAGCATCTCTTTTAAAATCCTTCTATTTCATCCTTCTGGAGATGTGGATACTGATATGGCTGAGTATTTGCTGGAGATTTGACTGGAAAAATCTTTATACAATGATCATGCCGATGAGTAAGAGGTAGGTTGTGCGGCTCATCAAATATATCTGAAAATTCAGCAAGCAAAGGAAATAGGTTTGGATCTTCAAATTCTATTGGCTCTCCTTTAATTTGCTGCTCAAGTTGTACCAAAAAGCCCCTGCATGCTTTATGCAAAACCTTCTCCATTTGTTGTGTGCAAATCATCGTTACGTCGCCCTCACGTTTCCCATGTAGTATCACCTGTTTCTCCTTCCTATAAAATTTTATAAATAGTTGCATAAAATTCCAAGAAATATCACCTAATGTCATCAACCATTTAATTCTGAGTATGGCCTCATGATCATTAAGTTGAGGAGGAAGAAATCTGCAATTATCTCTTGGTCATGCAGCAACAGTTTCACCTACGGGCACCTATGATCACACTTCAAAATCCGTATGTTGGCGACCCTAACGACAAACCTGCTGCATTTCTCAATAGGTAAATTCATATGGACAACAACCTTACTGTTTAGGAAGTTATTAGTGCTGCCCGTGTCGATGAGAACAGTGATCGATTGTTGTTTGAGAAGGCCTCCAACTTTCATCGTTTGCGGGTTTGAATAGCCAACTAGTGTATGTACCGTAACTTCGGTCGGTTGTGGCTCTTCTTCTGCATCTTTTTCTTCGTGTTCAAGGCTCTCTTCTGAATGTTCAATGATCATTTTTCTATCGGTTCAATCATAAGAAGTCCTCCTTTACTATAGCGATGCTCACGGCTCCACGGCTCGTCACAATGCCAACATAACCCCTTCGCATATCGCTCCCGAAGCTCTTCTCTTATTAACCTCATTGGTGTAGGGACTTGGTCAATAGTAGAGGGGGTTGAGGGTTTCAATATTACTGGTTGAGGAGTGACCCTAGTCCTCCGAGCTTCATGGTTCAATTGCTCCTCTTAATGTCGTGCGAAAGAGATGGCTGCCATAAGCGTATACGGTTGTCGCGCTTTAACTTCTCCTCGGATCTCCGGCTTCAAGCCCTTAATGAAGGTCCTTAATAGCTATTTTTGAGACCAATCCTGAGTTTGATTAGATAACCTTTCAAACCTAGTTTGGTACTCCTAAATGGTGGAAGTTTGTCGGATCTTTGCTAGTTGTCCGTCAATATTCTCGTAATCGGTTGGTCTAAAGCAAATCAGTAGTCCTTCTTTGAATTGTTGCCATGAAAGGACTCCATAAGTATGTTCAAACCAGTCAAACCACTGTATAGCATCCCTTTCAAGATGTATAGCTGCAATTTTCACCATAGATTTATCCGCGGTTTTGTGGTACTGAAAATATCGCTCCGTGCGCGAGATCCAACCAATCAGGTCTCCTTCTTCCCATCTAGGGAAGTCCACTCTCATGCATGGATAGTTGGGTTCAGTCATAGAGCCTCCCCTCCCTTGGAACTCATCTCTTCAGGCCTGGTGCGATTGGGCAAAGCTCTCTCCGTGATATGATTTTTTCGGGCTTAGTGGTCGGCCCAATCTGAGTTCGGTAAAGAGCGTCCGAACCTTATCCTCAATTCGCGCCTACAAGGGTTCGAATTTTGCATTGATTGCCTCCTTAGATGCCATAGTATATGCCTCCAAATCTATTATGTTAAGATCTCTCTTTTGTTGTCAGGTTAAAGTCATGTATAGTTGAGAGAAGTGATGGTCGAAAGGATTGGTGGATCGGTGGATGAAGGCTATGATTTAGGCTTGTTTTGTGGCTGTTTTGGGTGCAGTTTGAGGGTGTGGTTTGGTGGAGTTTTAGGGCTATGGATGAAAGTTTTGGATCTGTGGTAGACAGAGCAAAGGTTTGATATAAATCAGTGGAAGTTGCAGCAAGTATGTGTTGTCTTGTAAGAGTAGAATTGTCGTCGAAGAAACAATGGTTTGTTGATGTAATTTCTACCAAAAACTTGAGAGAATTGAAGAGGAAATTGATAGCAAAATCACAGTTTATATGACAGCAAGGATGTCTAATTTAATCAAGAGAATTTCGGCAGTATAACAGCAAGGAAATTGGTGCTTGTTGCGATTGCAGAATTCTCGTCGAAAAATTTCAGCGGTTTACGACAAAAATTTGCAACAACACAAAATCTTTTTTAGAGATGAATTTCTCAATAGATCAATCTTAGATGGAAGCCAAGATGATCTAGCAATTGTGGGATAGCAATTGTGGGATCTTTTGCAAAACAAATGTTCCTTATATTCACATTGGGTTTCTACTAGGTATCTTTCGAAGGAATCAATCTGGGAAATTTCAACAAGAACATACCACTCTGCAGCTTGGAAAAGAATTTTAAAGGTAAGGAATTGTCTAATCAAACACATTTCTTATGCAATCTCTTCTGGAACTAGTACTAATATGTAATACGATCCTTGGGTGAATGGGAAGAGTATATTTCAATTATATGGCGACAGAATACGAAAAGATCTTGGGGCTCCCAAAGATTGGAAAGTTTCCGAGTTCATTGCTAACGGTACCTGGTGTCTCCCTAATCCTATTTTTCCCGAAATGTTATCACTTTGGCCAACTATTATAGCTATTCCAATCAGAAACAACTCTTCAGATATACTTATTTGGTCTCATGATAATGGCAAATTTAGTGCCACATCCGCATGGAATCAAATTAGGCAAAGAAATAACAAGTGGGTCCCAAGCAGTTGGACATGGGATCGACCGGGATCACAAAGACATTCCTTATGTACATGGCAGGCCCTTCTCAATAAACTACCTACAATAGAGAATATGAAAAGAAGAGGTATCTATCATGTTAACCGATGCTCCTTTTGTATGCAACAAGTAGAAACTGTTGACCACCTCTATTTTGCTTGTGATTATACAAAATGGATATGGAAGGAGATTCTCCAGCGATTTAAACTCAATATACTACCGCAACCAAACTTGCACCAAGAACTAGGCGACCTCATGCAATGTTTCTCAAGAAAAGGGCCTCTCACACAATTGGCAAAGGTTGCTTTCAGAAGAGCTATTTGGTGTATGTGGAAGGAGAGAAGTAAAAGAATCTTTGAATGTCAACACACAAATAATGCTCAGCTCTTGAAAGAGATTATTAGAGACTCAAGATCCTGTATGGAGAAAGATCTCAAACGGAGCACTTTACCCGAAGAGAAAAATATATTTTTATCAAATTTAATTTTGCTATTAGCTAAAGATCTTGGGAATGATGCCAAATTATGTACCCACATGTAGTTTTGATATATCTGGATAAACATTTTCTATGTTGACTATAATTAAGAGTTATAGTCTACAACATGTGTAGTCATAACTATCGCATTCGCACTCTATGAGTTACTTGGCTTTGTCTATGACTTGTATAGATAAAGCTATTTGTATAAACTTTACACATAATCAATTTACTTTTACTTACCCAAAAAAAAAAACATTAAAGAATGATCAGAAAACAATGGAGCATCATACTTAAGAAGTGAATCAGGGTAAACTATTAACCATTCTTGATTAATTAGACATCTATCGAGTCGTGCCATTATTTTCTGTTAGCAGCACCTTGAGTACTCCAGGAGAGCCAATTACCCACTGATTTCATATCAGTCAATGCAATAGTATCTATGTAATCATTAAAACTCTGAAGCTAACTTTGTGAAAGCTGTCTACCTCCCACTTTTTCATTTGTGTACCAAACAGTATTAAAGTCACCAAGAATAATCCAAGGTACATTAAGACAGCCATCTGCAATGTTAGTTAGATCAGACCACGGTGTATTTCTTTCTTGCATACTGTTTGAAGCATATATACTAGTGAAATTGAATTGACAGCCATTCTTTTTGTCCTCTACCTTAAGATGGATGAATTGATCAGTAGCATAAATATACCAAGCATTAATAGAGTTAGAATGCCATAAGACCCATATTCTACCAAAAGTTTCAATTGAGTCATTGGTAAACAGTTTTGCGTCCGGCCATATTAAATTCTTTTGAGCTTGAACACGCGATTGTTTAATTTTTGTTTCCACTAGAATAACAATATCACATGCGGCAGACTTGATTATTCTGTTGAGCTCCCGACATTTCTAGTCTTATTAAGTCCACAAACATTCCAGCATGTTATCTTCATCAATAATAAACAAATGAAAAAGGTGGTAAGGTATTCATCCTACGACTTTAGATGGACTGTACCATCCTTTTTCTTATCCTTTGGTTTTATATTTTCCTCTCGCACAATATCCTTACCTTTTCTAGCTTTATTCCTATATTTATCCACTTCATCTACAGCTTGCAGATGTTTAAACTTTAAAATACCTTGAATCATGTGGTTTTGATTGGCAGGACTTTTTGAAGCATGATAAGATTGTTGCGGCACAATATCCCAGTTAGTACTTGTTGGAGCAGCCTGGCTAGAGAGGTTTGTTGGGGCACGAGTTTGTTGAGACAGAATATCCTTGTTGGCAATATTTGTTGCGGCTTGAGTTTGTTGAGGAAGAATATCCTTGCTGGCGAGATTTGTTTGGGCTTGAGTTCGTTGAGCTATTGTGGACAGATCCGAAGATATTGGAAGAGATGAAGTTCCTGACTTATGCTTCTCCTATCCACTAGTACCATGGGAAACTTCTGTTGTGGAAGGCTAAGACAATATAGGAAGAGGTAAAGTTTTGGATTTGTCTTTCTGTCCGCGGTGCTGACCTTGCGAGTTGGAATGCTCAATAGTCTTCGCCACCATCAATGCTACTACCATTAGAGAAGACTCACTTTGTTGCTAAGGCGCTTGACGTGGTCGATAGACCTTTGTGATCGTTTTTGGAGTTTGCTGACAAGCTCCATTTGCATGACCAAAAGATAAGCAATGCTGACATCGTTGGGGCTTCCAGGAATATGAGACATGTACCTTCAGAGTGTTCTCGTCAAGATCACGATAGAAAACCTCATTTGGAAGATCTTCGTCGGAAGAAACCAGTACACATGCTCGTGCAAATCCTAATCTCGTCTGAGCTGCTGTTGCTTTGTCGATGTAGAGTGGCTTTCCCAGAGTGTTGCATAACTTTGCAATAAAACGTCGACTCCAAAGATGTAGAGGAAGACCTTGAATGGATACCCATAATGGAATAGGCTATAGGCTATCTAACTCCAAGCGGACATCAGGAGACCAGCGTCATAGAATCATTGGATGGCCGCGAATAGTCCATAATCCTTCAAGGACCCGTTGTTAATCTTCTTCAGAGTATAGCTTGCAAACAAAGAATCCGTTCTCCAACATATGAAGATCAAATGATGATATTCCCCATCGAGTTTTGATAAATGAGGATAGTGGGAAATAATATGTTTTGAGACCTACCACATAGCCAACAATCGCCATAGACCATGTCTCAATAAGCTCTGCTGAATCAGCAGTCTCGTATACAGTAATCTTCTTATCAGCCTGAACTTCTGGAGTAAAGAATTCCAAGCTTAGATCCGGACTTCCAACTGGAGCCTTGAAGAGGCTAGTCCAAGGCTGAGGGTCACTGGAAATGAGAGCAGACTGCCGCGATCTAGAGCACGACCTACTTCGATGCTGCTTCGTCGAAGGAGTTTCTCTCTGGAGAGGATATGGTGGAGGAGCAGATTGAGGGGTAACGGTATGGAGTCTTGCCATCGTATCAACCCTCCCGCCACCATCGCTAGCCCTAGGGGCCGTCGCTGCCATGTTTGATCCCTCTTCTAGTCACCGCTACAGAATCGTCGCCATAGGGAAAAGCCACCGCCGCAGTATATCATATCGCCGCTACAGTTCTATCGCCCTAGGGAGATCTGGTCGCCACTACAGTATCGTCGCCCTTGGGGAGAAGCCGACGCTGCAGGAAATCCGATCACCACTACAGTAAGAGAGATCAGATCGCTGCTACAGTACTGTCGCCCGTGGGAGAAAGCCAATGCTGCAGGAGTCAGATCGCCCTAGGGAGATCTCGTCGGCGCTACAGTGTTGTCGCCGCTACAGTACCGTCGCCCTAGATCTGGTCGCTGCTATAGTGTCGTTGCTGCCGCTACAGTACCGTCGCCCTTGGGAGATCTGATCGCCGCTACAATGTCGTCGCCTATCGCCCGTGGGAGAAAGCCGATGCTGCAGGAGTCAGATCGCCCTAGGGAGATCTGGTCGCCGCTATAGTGTCGTCGCCGCTACAGTACTGTCACCCTAGATCTGGTCGCCACAAAAGTGTCATCGCCCGTGGGAGAAAGCCAACGCTGCAGGAGTCATATCGCCCTAGGGAGATCTGGTCGCCGCTATAGTGTCGTCGCCGCTACAATACCGTCGCCCTAGATCTGGTCGCCACTACAGTGTCGTCGCCGCTACAATACCGTCGCCCTAGATTTGGTCGTCGCTACAGTACCGTCGCCGTAGATTTGGTCACCGCTACAGTCCATTGTCTTATCATTTGTACCATTCTAGAAGAAGTTTATTAATAACCGTTCAATATCTTAGAGAAGTCCAATAGGCAGAAGAAATGCATTAGACCAATATATAGAGTAAGAGTACAACACCAAACGGATGAGTTCAATTCGTCCTGCTTTTGAAAGAAGCCTATTTTTCCAAGAGGAAATTCTATTCTTTATTTTTTACAAGATAGACTGACAGTGGGTTTTGTGAATGCTAGTGGATATGAGTGGGAGACTGAGATATGTAACTGGCAGATTTCCCACAGTAACCCCTAGGGTATGTGCAATAACATTTTTTCCTCAATGCAAGGGCTCATGTAGACTTTACTTTTCGCATTATTTAACTAAAGGCCAAAAACTATACAAAAATCATTCAGAATAGTAGCCAGGTTTCTTACTGAAGTTAAATCATTCTGAAGAAAGATAAGAAGATCATCTGTAAAGATTATATGTGATATATGAATAGGGCAAGCATGGGGTACCTTAATACTGCCATCAAAGACTGCATATTCCAACATATAGCTAAGTCCTTCAATTGCAATTGTAAAGAGACATGGAGAGAGTGGATCGCCTTGTCGGATACCATTCTTGCTCCCAAAAAAACCAATACGTGAGCCGTTGAAGAGTATTGAAAACTTTGGAGTTTCTAAGCAACATTGAATCCAATTAACCCATTGTTGAGGGAAGTTCATACCATAGAGCATCTTATAGATAAAGTTCCTATTAACTGAGTCAAAAGCTTTTCGTAGATCAGCTTTAAAACATATTTTTGTCCCTTTTGCTTTTGA
Organism: Musa acuminata AAA Group; assembly: GCF_036884655.1. Taxonomy (NCBI): domain Eukaryota; kingdom Viridiplantae; phylum Streptophyta; class Magnoliopsida; order Zingiberales; family Musaceae; genus Musa; species Musa acuminata. The sequence goes on along the minus strand of NC_088352.1, from coordinate 15,920,497 downwards.
GTGTAGATCCTTAACCAAGTCATTAGCAAGCAGAATATTATGATGTATACTTCTCCCTTTGATGAAAGCAGCCTGATTTGGACTAATTATCTTATGTATTACCTTTTGCAATCTATCTGCCAACAATTTGGTGATGATCTTGTAAATAATGTAAATATGGAAATTTGAAGGACTAAACTGTTAAGTTGTAAAAAGAAGAAAATAAAGAAAACCGAAAATTTCGGTTTTATCCCACTGCCTCCCACGCTCTCTCTGTTTCTTCGAGAAACAGAGAGAAGCGGTGGGGCGTGGGGAGAAGAAGAAGAGAAGTAGAGGGAGAAGAGAAGAAGAGGGAAAAGAAGAGAGGAGGAAGAGGGAGAAGAGAAGAAAAGAAGAAGAAGAAGAGAGGGAAGATGGAGAGGAGAGGGAGAGGTAGCAGCAGCAGCTAGGGCTGCTGCACCTCTATTTCCCGCAGGTGGAAACAGAGGAGAGGATGTGTGGGGCGTTGGGGAGGAGAAGGGAAGAAGAAGAAGAAGAAGAAGAGAGGAGGATAGCTGCGGCAAGGCTGCAGCGAGGAGGTGTGTAGCGTTGCGGAGGAAAAAAAGGAAGAGGAGAAGAAGAGAAGGAGAAGAAGAGGGAAAAGAGAGGGAAGAGGGAGAGGAGCAAGAGGTGGCAGCAGCTAGGGCTGCAGCACCTCTGTTTCCTGCAGGTGGAAACAGAGGAGAGGTGTGGGGCGTTCCACGAGGAGAAGAAGAAGAAGAGGAAAAGAAGAGGAAGAGGATGCAGGAGAAGAGGTTGTGATACCTCTGTTTCCTGCAGAGGAAATAGAGGAGGGAAGTAGAAGAGGAGAAGAAGAAGAGAAGGGAAAGGAGGAGCTGCGGCTGCGGCGGTGGAAGCTGCAGTTGGAAGAGAAGGAGAGGAAGAGATGGTGAGGAAGAAGAGAAGAAGTAGAAGCGGGTGAAGAGGCGGCACCTCTGTTTCCTGCAGGAGGAAACAGAGGAAAGGAGGTGCTGTTCGTCGGGGAGAAGAAGGGGAGGAAGGAGAAGAAGAGAAGAAGAAGAAAGGAAGGAGGAGGAAGAGGAGAAGGGAAAGAAGTAGCTGCGGCTGCGGCAGGGAAAGAGGAAGTGGAAGGAAGAAGGGAAGGGGAGGAAGAAGAGAAGGGGAAGAGAAGGGGCTGCGGCTGCTGCGATGGCAGCTGCAGTTGGAAGAGAAGAAGGAGAGGAAGATGAGCAGGGGAGGAAGAAGAGGTTGTGGCCGCGGCTAAGGCTGCGACTGCAACCGTGCAGCTGGGAAAGAAGAGAAGGAAAGAAAGAAGAAGAGAAAGGAAAAGGGAAGAAGAGAGGAAGAGGAGAAGGAGAGGCAGCTGTGGCAATGGCAGCTGCAGCTGGAAGAGAAGGAGAGGAAATAGAGCGGGGGAGAAAGAAAAGGTTGCGGTTGTGGTGGCTGCGGCCATGGTTGCGACTGCCGCAGCTGTGTGTGCGAAAGAAGAGGAGGAAGGAAGGTAGTGCGTTGGAAGGGGTTGCGATTGTGGCAGCGGTAGCGGCGGCGGCTGTGGCAGCTGCGTTTGGGAAAGAAAAAGAAGGAACGAAAGTAAGAGAGAGCAGGTGACTGTGCCTCGATGTTCGACACGTGGTGTAGTTGCGAAGAAAGGAAGAAAACGGGAGCACAAAAAACGAAACAGAGAGAGGACATGGAGGAAAAGTAGAAGGATTTGGGCTAGCACCTTCTTTGAAAGGCAAGTTCCTTGATCGTTTCTCCTATAATTTCTTTGATATTTCTTATTGCAAGTTCCCGATTCGTTCCTCTTGTAATTGTTCTAATCTTTCCTATTGTAAGTATCATGATCTCTCCTTACGGTAATTTGATCTCTACATTTGATTTGAATATGTGGAACTTGAATTGTTCTAGCCTTGCATTTGATATATCTCTTGTTTAGACATATCGATCTGAATCATTGCAACTTCTGATATTCTGACCATTCTACTTTGTTATGGCTATAACTTCATGTATTGACCTCTAATTTGGACCAAACTTATTTGTTCAGAATATAGACTCATAAACCTTTGTTTTGATAGCTTATTTTAAGAATTTGGAGTATGTTTGTCTGCCCAAACTTCTGTTTCAAATGACCCTACAGATTCTGCAAAACAGGGATCGTAATTTCTGACCTTTTGATACTGAACTGCTTATAAGTCCCTGTTGCAAATATTGATTTACTCAAAGCTTATTTCATTGGAAACCAGACTCATAGATCTTTCTTTTGATATATGGATTGAAAGATTTGGAATCCAAACACCTGCCCAGTTATCTGTTGAATCTGACATTATGAATTCTGCCAAACAGAGATTTTGTTCTACGACCCTTGTTTACCAAATTATTTGTAACTCTCTCTATTGGACAGTTCAATTCAAATGAAGCCTGTCTTATCTGAAAGTATAATCCAATGATATATTTCTGAGTCAATTGGAGCACGATTGATAGTTTGAATCATTTGTTCAATGTGCCTCTTGTATTCTGCCAGAAATCGAGCTTTGGTCGATTTCTAATATTCTGGTTTCATTCCTTTGGAAATTGATATCCTTTAGCTTTCTTATTCAATTGAGCTTTATAATACTGCTCTGAATTCTTGTATGCTCTTGTCCTTAAAGTTATTTGTATTCTTGAAAACTATTATGTAATGTTTAAGCTATATCGTATTGACTTCTATAGGCACATGTATAACCCATGATTCCGCATTTGCTTTCGATGTGTGCCTATTCTAGTTTCATTTCCTTTGGATATTTGAATTTGTCTAACCTTCTTATTGGAATTGAGCTAAATATGATTGCTTGGAATCCCTGTACACTCTTGTTTTCATTTTATTCCAAATCTGAATACATTTGTGAGAGATTTGTTCTTTGTTTAGTATTGTCTCGAAAAGTCACGTGCACGTTTCGTTGTTCCGCGTGTGTTTCCGATATATGCTACTTATTGTTAAAACTGCCCTCTTGTACTCTGGTGTGTGGGATTGTCTGGACTTTTGCCAGAAATGGTAAAGGGTATGTGCTATTTGTCCGCTATGTGGGGTCCCGTTATGTGGGATATTCTGGGCCTTTGTTAGAAATGGTAAAGGGTATGCGCTTGTTGCCCGCTATTTGGGTATGTGATTAGAGCCTGCGATGCTTTGCCGGCCCCCTTTGACTTCACCTAGACGTGGGTGGATGGAGCTCCCAGACGTGGGAGACTTTTGTCAGGTGGTCATTCAGAAATGGATGAATCACATTCTGAATGAGATCCCACTACACCTTCTGTATGTTTGATATGATATCCAGAGCTTTGGTTATGTGTTTCTGTACATGCTTTGGATAAGATTGATATGTTTGCAACGTCAAAGACGACATTTGAGCTTCTGTACGGTATTTGTTATTGATATGCTTTGAAATGTTTCATCCACTGTTGATATGTTTCGAAATGTTCCATATGTCGTTGATATGCTCCGGAACATTTCATACGCCATTGATATGCTCCAATTACTCTGTGCTCCATTTGCTATGAACTGAAATGTTCTGAATTGTCCTATCTGCCATTGATATGCTCCAATTACTCTGTGCTCCATTTGCTATGAACTGATATGTTCTGAAATATCCTATCTTCCATTGATATGCTCCAATTACTCTGTGCTCCATTTGCTATGAACTGATATGTTCGGAAATGTCCTATCTGCCATTCATATGCTCCAATTACTTTATGCTCCATATGTTATGAATCAAATATGTTTTGAATGACATGATACATATGATTTTGTATCTAATGAGATGGTATTCTTGAGAATTCTTGTATTCTGCCTTACATTATGATACCTTACTCGTTTGAAACCGTTCCTTTTGTTCTACATATGTTTTGTCACTTGTTGAGCCGTTTTTGGCTCACTCCGTTGTTATATAAATCTTTCAGGTCAGCGTGTCACTCTTCGAGATGTTTTGATTTGGGCTGAGGCAGTGGATAGCTTTTTAGAATTATGGGCATGTCTTGTCGGTTGTTATGCTATTGTTTTATAAGCATATTTTGTATGTAATTAAATGTTCTGATGATCGAAATGGATATACTATGTAAAAGTGTTAGAAGATCTCTCTTATTTGGAATTTCGGAATGTTAAGTCTAATTTATGATGATATGAACTTTTGGTGAATAGTTGGAGTTCTGATTGTATAATTTATTTAGCTTGTGGATTTATAAATGTTGTTCATGTTTGTTAAGTTGGCTTGGGTTGCCATAAATGTGAATTATCGAGTGATGTGATATATGATTTTAAAATGCACAGGTTTTATGGATGTGAATTTGATTGAATGTTTTTCAGTGTCCTCAAACGTTAGTTTGGATCCTGGATTGGTCTGTGATGAAAATTTTAAAAATTATGGATATTTTGAGGGGCGTGACATAAGCCACTTTGTATCTATTGAAATGTTGACGATGAATCTAAACCTGTGGATTTTGTGTAAGTTAAAGGATCCCTAATGTATAGGATTTTTTGAATGTTAAGTTAAATTCATGTAATGATATGAACTTATGGTAATCGTTGGTTTGGTGACTGCACAGACTTCCCCACTTGTGAATTTATGTTGTGTTTATTATTTTGATGAGTTGAGTTCAGATTATATGAATTATCGAGTGATGTGTGGTATGTTTATGAACTGCACAGGGTCATGAATTTGTAGACTATAGAGGTGAAATTTTGATCTGAATGTTTTCTTAGTGACCTCAAATGTTTGTTTGGATCTTGGGTTAGTTATGATGAAAATTTTAAATATTGTCGATATTTTGAGGGGCGGACAATGCAGAAGAAGAGCCACAACCGACCGAAGTTACGGTACATGTACTAGCTGGCTACTCAAACCCGCAAACGATAAAAGTTGGAGGCCTTCTCAAATAACAACCGTTCACTGTTCTCATCGACACAGGTAGTACTAATAACTTTCTAAACAGTAAGGTTACTTCATAGATGGCCTTATCTATTGATAATTGCAGCAGGTTTGACGTTAAGGTCGCCGATGGTGTTAGGATCGGAGCGGCACTAAGAGGGGGGGGTGAATTAGTGTAGCGGATTAAAACTTCGGTTTTGGAAAAATCTTTCGTATGATAAAAAAATCGAACTCAGAAATGCTTATTTTGAAAGCGTGTTCGTAAAGGTGTGCAGCAAAAGTAATGAGGAAGTAAAGCACGTATGAAGGTTTGTAGTAAGGTAAATAGCAATAAGTAAATGCAAACCAGAGAACACACCAATTTAAAGTGGTTTGGTCAAAATGACCTACATCCACTTGCGAAGCCTTCTTCGAAAAGGCTCCCAACTTCCACTAGCAAATCACTTTGAAGGGGAAGGACAAATACCCCTCTTACAACCTTTTACAAGTGGTTCACACTCTTACAAATTTTCAAAGAGAAAGAGGGAGGTGAACACTCAAGCTATTGAAAACAAAAACTTGCTAAAGGCTTTGCTAAGACTTTTATCTCAATCTTTTGCTTCTCAAAGGTTATGATCTAAGCTGAGAATTGAGGGGTATTTAAAGGCCCAAAGAGGATTCAAATTTGGGCTCCGAATTTTGAATTCTCTTGGGTTCCCGAGGTTAGCGGTGCCACCGCCCGACCTCTCGGGTTCTGGGCGGTGCCACCGCTCAGTCCAGCGGTGCCACCGCCTAATCTAGCGTTGCCACCACCTACACTATTTCAGTTCACTGGTTTGGCTCCAAACTTGGCCCAAACCAGTTCGAACTCGGGCCCAATTGGACCCTACTTGGGTTATAGGATTAACTCCTAATCCTAACCCTAATTAATGTGCTAAATATGAATTTAAAGACATTTCCTAAGCTATTACAAAGGCCATAAGTCAAGACTTCTTCCGGCGAGCTTCCGGCAAACTTCCGGTGGTCTTCCGATAAACTCTCAGAAACCATTCTACGGACTCCCGACAAGCTTCTAGACTTCACGATTTGATCTTAGCGAGTTCCAACGAGCTTCTTCGGCAAGCTCTGATCTTTCTCAGTGAGCTCTGTGAAATTCCAACGAACCTTCCGTCGAGCTTCCGAAAAACCCTTCGGCAAGCTCCCTACCTCATTCTCGGCTAGTTCCGGCAGGATTCCCGACTAACCTTCGGACTTTTGTCGAACTCTCGAACTCCCAACAAATCCTTCTTGCTTGACTCTGACACTTTGTTTCGCTTTATGTCTTCATCGTTATCGTAGTTAATCCTACACACACAAGCCAAAACTCTACTCCGATCTAGACAATTATTACAACGTGAATTGACATTTTGTTGCCCGGCACGTCATTGGTTGGCGCTTCGTCCGATTCTTCTGCGCATCGTCCTCTCTTGCAGCTTGTTGCCCAATTGGTGGTTGACCTCTGCAACCCCGATATCCTTAGCATAATTCCGCTCTTGGCCCGATGCCCGACGTCCGAAGCCTTCTGCCATCCAATATTCTAACGTGATCTCCTTCGGCGCAACGTCAATTCCTCCTGCGTTAACTGTCTAATCCTGATCGAGTAGACTTGCATCACTCAAAATGCAGTTAAACATCTAAACACAATCAATTAGTTTCATCATCAAAATTCAAGATTCAACAATCTCCCCTTTTTTTATGATGACAACTAATTGATGACTAACAGAGTTAACCTTAACTCCTTGGAGTTTAACAAACTCCCCCTATCAATATGCCATTGATAGAACACTTGGATAATCCCAAATCCAAGTAACATTCATCACATGTTATGAAAAATATTTAAACCATCATGCAAATATATATAAAATATTCAATTCAATGAATGAAGTCATCAATATACTTCTCCCCCTATGTCATCAACAAAAAGGAGAAGTAGCTCTAGCTATTTTAAAATATATTCAAGTTTTTATAACATGAAGCTAGATTTTCATCACAACATATAAGCACAAAAGCATACCAAGATTCTTAAGTTCAATCATGGCAATTCAACACTTGAATTTTTGTGCAAGATTGCACTTTGCTTTTTTTTGCAAGTAACAATATTTATGATGTTTGTAGCAAATTTCTTCATTACAATGATCGAGCTAGCAAATTCTTCATTCAAGTGTGCAAGCTAGCAATAACTTTCTCCCCCTTTGTCAATGTCAAAAAGAAGGAGAGGAACCAATGATTTAGACTTTTACATCAACTTTGCATCAATCAATATTTCAATCATCACATGATGCATATAAGACAATAATGCAAAGAAATCATTTCATGAAGGATATCAATGTGAAAATTCACCAAGGATCACATGATACAATCGCAAATCATGATATCATTATGCAATACATCATGAGATGATAATTTATCATTATGCGATAAATCATGATATCCTTATGCGATAAATCATGATATAATTTTATGAAAGATATCAATTGTTAAACATGATATGATAATAGTCTCTAAATTTTCAATTTGTGATACATGTGATACACTGTGATACACTAAAAAATTTAATGCGATGCTTTTAAGGATATCAACCTATTTTTGATACAAAGCATGGCAAGAGCAATTCTGTTGCAAGTTTTTTAAGTTTTGCACTTTTTGCTTCATTCGATAGGCAAGATCTTTCTTCTCTTTTTGAGAAGTGCAAGCTTGCAAGTTTTACTTCCTTATCATGCTAGGAAGTTTACTTTCATTTTCAATTCACAAGCTAGCAAAACCTTCTCCCCCTTTATCAAAGTAAAAAAGAAAGGGAGGATTCAATGGCTAAAAATTTCAACCATTCAACAAGCTAAATATGCAAAGAATTCATGAAATATATCAATAAGGACCAAAGATATGATTCATGGTTCATTAAAATTTTTCTTAACAAGTTCACGATCAAGATTCATATAATTCATAATAAAGCAAATTGATGTACAATCATCACATAAGGCATACAAGGCAAAGAAATCTTGTTATTTCTATATTATGAAATATATGATATCAAGGCTCATGATTCATTTGAAAAGATATAGCACAAAGAGCAACTTGAAACATTCTTATCCAGATCACATTTTAAAATATTCCAATTATCAAGTGTTTAGAGATAATAAGTTCAATACATTGTATGAAAAAAAAAATATAATATCAAGTTTTATCATCATGCAATGTAGCGATTAAAGATGTGTAAGTTTAGCATTTTTACTTTTCTTGAGATAGCAACTGTTTGCTTCTCTACAAGCTAGCAATTTTTACGATATGCAAGTTTTACTACATACAAGCTAGCAAATTTAAAGATTTACAAGTTAGCATATTTGCTTTTCTTTGCGATGTGCATGATAGCATTTCTTTGTAATGTTCAAGATAGCACATTAGCAACTCTTTCTTCCCCTTTGCCATTGGCAAAAAGAAGGGAAGATTCAAGTCATGAATATCAAAACAATAATTTTATCATGAATATTTCATCATTGTGTGCATCATTATCATACGTTAAAGTATTGTATACATAATACCAAATCATCATATATATTTTTAAAATATATAAACTCATCATTATATGCATGATTCCAAATCATCATTCATATTATTTCAATCATTGTTTCAATCATCACTATAACTCATCATGCACAAAATGTAAAATCATCTAACATGATACAAACATTTATTTTCAAAATATTTATCACTATTTTCATGTATGATAATAAAGTATTCATGATATACATTATATGCATATATCATCACAATGAAAAGCAATTGCATGCATAATTTCAAATCATAAATGTTTCAAATCATGATGGTATTAACTTGTCAAATTTCATCCTGCCATTCATGATCATAACTTTTCATTTGTATGCATCAAAATAATATCAAGAGTATTTCATGCATAATTTTATATAACCACATAAGGAATATCAAGAAGAAAGTAATTGGGTGATGCGATAAACATTTCATGAATACAAGGAGTTGCATAAAAATCATATCATGAAGGATTAGAACATGTGAATACCAAAAGACATGATTTCTTTTAAAAAAAACGTACTCTTAATTAATAAAAAAAAAATCTTAGGAGATCGAATAATGAAAAAATCTTGAATCATAATAAATCTTAATTTGTAAATATCACGGAATCAATATCATGATTTTGGATAAAACTCATTCAAATTCAAATCACCAAAAATCATTTTTATAGTTCACAAAATTCATAACATAAGTAGATTCATGATTTCATTAATAATATATTTTTTCTTTTTTAAGTATTTCATTTTAAGTGATTGATTTCATGTTAGCATGCTTTTTCATTTATGTTAAATAAAAACATGCATCAACGTTTAGGATCGAAAAATGAATTTCATCATAAAACCATCAAGATCAATAGATTCTCAAAAATGAATTGTTAGGATCAAGAAAATCCAAAAATAAAATTTAACACTTTCATGCATTCGGACATGGTTTTGCTTTAGATTTTCAAATTCAATTATGAAATTAAAAATGCTCATGATCATGGATATTTTTGTATCTAAAACACATAATTTCTAACATGTTATTAAGGCATGTAATAGTGTAAAATCATCAAGATACACATGCATGGATTAATCTTAAGCACTATCACATATCGTATAATTATCATCCCTAATGTTGCATACATCATTCAACATTTCAAAACATAACATGCATGAAACCTTTGCAATATACTTTTCATGATCAAATTTTTAATTTTTGAAAGATGCTAAAAAAAAAACATGATATAATTTTTGAAAAATAATTTTTTATTTCCTATTCTAAATTAAGCACTCATGAAAGACTTCAAGTAATATCAAAATAATTCAAGAGAGTTGAGTTACTTACCTTGTAGTCGAAGCCCGTCAAAGCCCAATTCGTCGTTTCACCTTTGGAAGTTCTTGATTCATCTTTGGTTGTCTTCCTCTTCTTTGGCCTCTTCCTCCGTTTAAGGAACTTCATCTCTTCCAATATCTTCGGATCCATCCACAATAGCTCAACGATCTCAGGCCCAAACAAATTTCGCATGCAAGGATATTCTTCCTCAACAAACTCAGGCCGTAACAAACATTGCCAACAAGGATATTCTGTCTCAACAAACTCATGCCCCAACAAACCTCTCTAACCAGGCTGCTCCAACAAGTACTAACCAGGATATTGTGCCGCAACAATCTTATCATGCTTCAACAAACCCTGTCAATCAAGACCACATGATTCAAGGTATTTTAAAGTTTAAACATCTGCAAGCTGTAGATGAAGTGGATAAATATAGGAATAAAGCCATAAAAGGTAAGGATATTATGCGGGAGGAAAATACAAAACCAAAGGATAAGAAAAAGGATGGTACAGTCCATCTAAAGGCGTAGGATGAATACCTTACCACCTTTTTCATTTGTTTATTACTGATGAAGATAACATGCTGGAATGTTCGTGGACTTAATAAGACTGAGAAATGTCAGGAGCTCAACAGAATAATCAAGTCTGCCGTATGTGATATTGTTATTCTAGTGGAAACGAAAATTAAACAATCGCGCGTTCAAGCTCAAAAGAATTTAATATGGCCGGACGCAGACCTGTTTACTAATGACTCAAATGAAACTTTTGGTAGAATATGGGTCTTATGACATCCTAACTCTATTAATTCTTGGTTTATTTCTGCTACTGATCAATTCATCCATCTTAAGATAGAGGACAAAAAGAATGACTATCAATTCAATTTCACTGGTATATATGCCTCAAACAGTATGCAAGAAAGAAATACACTATGGTCTGATCTAACTAACATTGCAGATGGCTGTCTTAATGTACCTTGGATTGTTCTTAGTGACTTTAATAATGTTCGGTACAAAAATGAAAAAGTGGGGGGTAGACAGCTTTCAGAAAGTCAACTTCAGAGTTTTAATGATTACATAGATACTACTGCATTGACTGATATGAAATCAGTGGGTAATTGGCTCTCCTGGAGTAATTAAGGTGCTACTAACAGAAAAAGAATGGCTCGACTCGATAGATATCTAATAAATCAAGAATGGTTAATAGTTTACCCTGATTCACTTCTTGAGTATGATGCTCCATTATTTTCTGATCATTCTTTAATGTACATACATGCAGATAAAGCAACACCAAAATGCAAGAAACCGTTTAGATTCTTCAACATGTGGAGTACTCATTATCAGTTCCTTTATGTTATCAGATCAGCTTGGAATGTTAAGGTGCATGGATCCCCCCCTTACATCTTATGTCAAAAACTCAAAGCCTGCAAAGCAGCACTTAAGGAGTGGAATACAAATACCTTTGGCAATATTACCACCCGAGTTCAATTTTGCAGAAAGGAACTAAAAGCAATGCAACATGAGCTGCAACATCAGCCCCATGATGAGAATCTTATCAAAAAAGAGACAGAAGCTAGAAATAACTTCATGCAAGCCTTAATGCTGGAGGAAAGTTTTGCAAAACAGAAGTCTCGACAGCATTGGCTTACTTTAGGGAATTCCAATACTAAGTTTTTTTATGCTTCCATTGCTACTCGAAGAGCCGTTAACCGCATCAGGAAATGTAGAGACAAAGATAACAATCTTATTGAGAATTTAGATGAGGTTAAAGCATACACTTAGCAATTTTTTTTATTCCTTACTCAATCGATCGGGGCAACCTAATAATATTCAGGTGGAGCCAACTAGAAAGCTTGATTCGAGTGCCATTTCTATCCTCAATGCCCCAATTACAGATGACGAAATAGAAAGAGTTGTCTTTAAGTCACCAAAGCACAAAAGCCCAGGTCCAGACGGATTTCCTACTGAATTTTACCAAATTACATGGTCTATTATTGGTAATGATGTGATTAAAGCTTGCCAACATTTTATCTCTTCAGGTCATATTCTTAGAGAGATGAATTGCACTTTTATTTCTTTAATTCCCAAGAATGCAAGGGCTGATTCATTAGAGAGCTATCAACCCATATCTTTATGCAACTTTATTTACAAGATCATCTCCAAATTGTTAGTAGATAGATTGCAAAAGGTAATACATAAGATAATTAGTCCAAATCAGGCTGCTTTCATCAAAGGGAGAAGTATACATCATAATATTCTACTTGCTAATGACTTGGTCAAGGATCTGCACTCAAAAGCAAAAGGGACAAAAATAGGTTTTAAAGCTGATCTACAAAAAGCCTTTGACTCAATTAATAGGAACTTTATCTATAAGATGCTCCATGGTATGAACTTCCCTCAGCAATGGGTTAATTGGATTCAAAGTTGCTTAGAAACTCCAAAGTTTTCAATACTCTTCAACGGCTCACCTATTGGTTTTTTTGGGAGCAAGAATGACATCCGACAAGGCAACCTACTCTCTCCATATCTCTTTACAATTGCAATAGAAGACTTAGCTATATGTTGCAATATGCGGTCTTTGATGGCAGTATTAAGGTACCACATATTCATATATCTTGGTCTCTGATGGCAGTATTAAGGAATATGCTGGCCCTATTCATATATGACATATAATCTTTGCAGACGATCTTCTTATCTTTCTTAAAAATGATTTAACTTCAGTAAGAAACCTGGCTACTATTCTGAATGATTTTGGTATAGTTTCTTGCCTTCAGTTAAATCATGCGAAAAGTAAAGTCTACATGAGCCCTTGCATTGAGGACAAAAATGTTATTGCACATACCCTAGGGGTTAGTGAGGAAAATCTGCCAGTTACATATCTTGGTCTCCCACTCATATCCACTGGCATTCACAAAACCTACTGTTAGCCTATCCTTCAAAAAATAAAGAATAGAATTTCCTCTTGGAAAAATAGGCTTCTTTCAAAAGCAGGACGACTTGAACTCATCCATTTGGTGTTGTACTCTTACTCTATATATTGGTCTAATGCATTTCTTCTGCCTATTGGACTTCTCCGAGATATTGAACGGTTATTAATAAATTTCTTCTGGAATGACACAAATGATAAGACAATGCATATGGTAAATTGGGATAGCATCCGCAAACCGAAAGATGAAGGGGGGCTGAACTTGAGAAATACTAGAGATTGGAATAAAGCATGTTTAGTAAAGCAATTATAGGACCTTTTGCAAAACAAATGTTCCTTATGGTCATAATGGGTTTCTGCTAGGTATCTTTCAAAGGAATCGATTTGGGAAATTTCAACAAGAACATACCACTCTACAGCTTGGAAAGGAATTTTAAAGGCAAGGAATTGGCTAATCAAACACATTTCTTGTACAATCTCTACTGGAACTAATACTAATATGTGGTAAGATCCTTGGGTGAATGGGAAAAGTATATTTCAATTATATGGTGACAGAATACGAAAAGACCTTGGGGCTCCCAAAGATTGGAAGGTTTCCGAGTTCATTGCTAATGGTACCTGGTGTCTCCCTACTCCTATTTCTCCTGAAATGTTATCACTTTGGCCGACTATCACAGCTATTCCAATCAGGAACAACCCTACAGATGTATTTATTTGGCTTCATGACAATGGTAAATTTAGTGCCACATCCGCATGGAATCAAATTAGGCAAAGAAATAACAAGTTGCTCCCAAGCAATTGGACATGGGATCGACCGGGATCACAGAGACATTCCTTATGTACATGGCAGGCCCTTCTGAATAAACTACATATAATAAAAAATATGAAAAGAAGAGGTATCCATCATGTTAACCGATGCTCCCTTTGTATGCAACAAGAAGAAACTGTTGACCATCTCTATTTTGCTTGTGACTATACTAAATGGATATGGAAGGATTGCTTGTGACTATACTAAATGGATATGGAAGGAGATTCTCTAGCGATTCAAACTCAATAGAATGCCGCAACCAAACTTGCATCAAGAATTAGCTGACCTAATGTGATGGTTTTCAAGAAAATGGCCTATTACACAATTGACAAAGGTTATATTCAGATGCGCTATTTGGTGGATGTGGAAGGAAAGATGTAGCAGAATCTTTGAGTGTTAACACACAAACAATGCTCAGCTCTTGACAGAGATTATTAGAGACTCAAGATCATTAATGGAAAATGATCTCAACAAGGAGCACCTTACACAGAGAGAAAAAGATATTTTTATCAAATTCAATTTTTCTATTAGCTAAAGATCTTGGGCATGATGTCAAAAGCTATACCCACAGGAAATCTTTGCATATCTGGACTTTAAATTGTATTAGTTGGCCATAGTTAAGAGTTATAGTCTACAGCATGTGTAGTCATAACTACCGCATGAGTACTCTATGAGTTACCTAGCTTTGTCTATAACTTATATAGATAAAGCTATTTATAGAAACTTTACACAAAATTAATTTACTTTTACTGATAAAAAAAAAATTTATTAAGATTTAGTGTTTGAAGTTCAAGTTCATCATTGTCCTCATCACTTGAGTCATTGCTAAAGTTGTATTCATTTGTCCAGAGTTCCAAATCATTCCTGTTCTTTGGAAGGTGGTTCAAGTGTTCATCGGGTTCAAAATGTTCCAAAAGTATCATTTCATAGGTCATTAATGACCCGATTAATTCTTCTAATGGAAAATCATTTAAATTTTCTGTCTCTTGTGTTGCGGTTATTTTAGGATCCCACCTTTTTGGAAGAGATCTTAAGATCTTGCTTACGAGATCAAAATTCGTAAAATATTTACTAAGAACTCTTATATTATTGATGACATCCGTGAAACGGGTGTACATGTCGCCTATAGTCTCGCTTGGTTACATTAAAAAAAGCTCAAAATCATGCAATAAAATGTTAACTTTCGAGTCTTTAACTCTACTAGTTCTCTCGTGCATGATTTCAAGTGTTCGCCAAATATCAAAAGCCGTTTCGCACGTTGAAATCCGATTGAACTCATTTTTGTCCAAAGCGCAAAATAAGGCATTCATAGCCTTTGCGTTTAAAGAAAAATACTTCTCCAAATCCGACCATTCGTTCATCGATTTAGAGGGAAGTTGAAAACCATTTTTAACGATATTCCATAAATCTAAATTTATAGAAATCAAGAAAACTCTCATTCGAGTTTTCCAATAAGTGTAGTCCAATCCGTTAAGCAACGGTGGACGAACAACCGATAAGCCCTCTTGAAAGCCTTGAAGAGTCATTTCTCTCGGGTGTAAATCCGAAATGAGAAATACCGGGCTCTAATACCAATTGTTAGGATTGGAGCGGCACTAAGAGAGGGGGGTGAATTAGTGTAGCGGATTAAAACTTCAGTTTTGGAAAAATCTTTCGTACGATAAAAAAATCGAACTCGGAAGTGTAACACCCCTCATTTCCGAATGTTCGTATAATTTAGGTGATAATGTAAGCATCTATTTTAATTGACAAAAGAGATAGAGTATGGATTAGAGGTAACTTATTTTTAAGATTTGGGAGATCTGTTCAAAAAAAAAAAAAGAATCTGAGGACCTATATGTAAACCCTAAGGACCAAATCGTGAATATGATAAAAACAAGGACTAATCTGTAAAATGCACCAAATGACAAATCTCACCGCTTAAGCTTCTCTGCCTTCGTTCTTAAGGAAGCAGAGAAGGCAGCTCGTGGGTGATCAGGGAAAGAAAGAAAGAAAGAAGAAGAAGAAGAAGAAGAAGAAGAAGAGAAACAAAAATTGGGGCTTTTAGGGTTCTTGCTTTAATCTTTTCACTTCAGGTCAAAATTATCAAAGGCAAGTGTTCTAACCCCATCCTACAGAAGTATTAGACTCTGTTTTTATGTTGATTCAAAATAAATTGGAAGATTTCTATTTAGAAACTGATATGTCTCTCTTTGGACTTAAAACTATGGATTCTGAAATATTTTCGGTATACTGACCCATATACACTGTTTCGGCTGTAAGTTTTAGCACAAAATGTGAATTCAGGCAGGAACTATTTTGTTTGTAATTAGACTCTTACGTCTTTCGTTTGACACCGATTTTGTAGAATTTGGACACCGAATACTTACCCAAACAGTTTTTTCAAATGAGACTATAGACGCTGTAAAACAGAGTTCAAGATTTCTGACCTATCGATACTAAAATGCCTATAACTCCCTGTTGAAAATTATGATTTGTACCAAACTGATTTTATTTGAAACTAGACTTGAAAATATTTCGTTTGACATATAATTTGAGAATTTTGGAATTCAATTTCCAACCCTATTATCTGTTGAGTCCGACCCTATAAATTCTGCAAAACAGTGATTGTGATTTTGACCTTGTGTTACCAAATCAGAGGTAACTCTGTGTTGGGAGCCCTGTTTCATATGAAACCTGTTCCAACCGAATATAGATTGATATATGGTTCGACCATAGTCATCTTATGGGTATTGGAGCATAATTGTTATTCTGATATATTTGTTTGATGTGCCACTGGAATTCTGTCCGAAATCGAGCTTTGGTCGATTTCGCGTATTCTGTTCCATTCCTTTGGATACTTGAATTCGTCTAACCTTCTTATTTGAATTGAGCTAACTATAATTGGATTCCCTGTACACTCTTGCTTCCATTTTCCTTCCTAAAATGAATACATTTGTGAGAGATTTGTGTCCTTGCGTCATTTGTTCTTAACAAAGGCACATGTAAGCTTTGTTGTTCCGCGTGTGCTTCCGATATATGCTGCTTATTGTTGAAACTACCCTTTTGTACTCTGGTGTGTGGGATTGTCTGGACCTTTGCCAGAAATGGTAAAGGGTATGCGCTATTTGCCCGCTATGTGGGGTCCCGTTATGTGGGATATTCTGGACCTTTGCCAGAAATGGTAAAGGGTATGCGCTTGTTGCCCGCTATGTGGGTATGTGATTAGAGCCTGCGATGCTCTGCCGGCCCCCTTTGACTTCACCTAGATGTGGGTGGATGGAGCTCCCAGACGTGGGAGACTTTTGTCAGGTGGTCATTCAGAAATGGATGAATCACATTCTGACTGAGATCCCACTACACCCTCTATATGTTTGATATGACATCCAGAGTTTTGGTGAGTTATTTCTGTTCATACTCTGGATAAGATTGATATAGTTATTTCTGTTCATACTCTGGATAAGATTGATATGATTGCAACGTCAAGGACGACGTTTGAGCTCTTGTACGATATGTGTACTTATATGCTCTTAAAGGCTTCATTCACTGATGATTTTGCTTCGAAATGTTCCAAATGCCGTTGATATGCTTCGAAACATTTTATATGCCATTGATAAGCTCCGATATGTTTCCTTTGTTTCTGATATGCTCCAAATTACTCTATGCTCCGTCTGTCAGGAACCAAATATGCATGATTGAAAGGACAAATTGTGATTCTGCTCCTAATGATATTATGTCTACAAAATCGTATATTCTGCCTTGTATTTTGAAACTGTATCTCTTTGAAAATTGTACTATTTTGATATGGATATGTTAGTCACTTGCTGAGCTCTTTATGCTCACCCCGTTTGTTGATAAATTTTTCAGGATAGCGTATCGCTTGCTTAAATGTTATGATTGGGCTGAGGCGGTGGAAAGTTTAGAAGATTTTGGGCAGATCTTTGTTAGCATATGTGTATATGTTGTATAAGATACTTTGCATCTTATGAAATGTGACGATAAATCTAAACGTGTGGATTTTGTGTAAGATAAAGGATCCCTCATGTATAGGATTTTGGAATGTTAAGTTAAATTTATGTAATAATATGATCTTATGGTAATCGTTGGTTTGGTGACTACATAGACTTCCCCACTTGTGAATTTTATGTTGTGGTTATTATTTTGATGAGTTAAGTTTAGTTTGTTTGAATTATCGAGTGATGTGTGGGATGTTTATGAACTGCTCAGGGTTATGAATTTGTAGACTATAGAGGTGAAATTTTTGATCTAAATGTTTTCTTAGTGACCTCAAATGTATGTTTGGATCCTGGGTTAGTTATGATGAAAATTTTAAATATTATCGATATTTTGTGGGGGCGTGACAGGAAGTGCTTATCTTGAAAGCATGTTCATAAAGGTGTGCAGCAAAAGTAATGAGGAAGTAAAGCACGTATGAAGGTTTGCAGTAAGGTAAATAGCAATAAGTAAATGCAAACTAGAGAACACACCAATTTAAAGTGGTTCGGTCAAAATGACCTACATCCACTTGCGAAGCTTTCTTCAAAGAGGCTCCCAACTTCCACTAGCAAATCACTTTGAAGGGGATGGACAAATACCCCTCTTACAACCTTTTACAAGTGGTTCACACTCTTACAATTTTTGAAAGAGAAAGAGGGAGGTGAACACTCAAGCTATTGAAAACAAAAACTTGCTAAAGGGTTTGCTAAGACTTTTATCTTAATCTCTTGCTTCTCAAAGGTTGTGATCTCAATTGAGAATTGAGGGATATTTATAGGCCCAAAGGGGATTCAAATTTGGGCTCCAAATTTTGAATTCTCTTGGGTTCCCGAGGCTGGCGGTGTCACCGCTTGTCGGTGGCGGTGCCACCGCTCAGTCCATCGGTGCCATCACTCAGTTCTCGGGTTCTAGGTGGTGCCACCACCTAATCTGGCGGTGCCACCGCCTACACTATCTCAGCTCACTGGTTGGGCTCCAAACTTGGTCCAAACCAGTCCGAACTCGGGCCCAATTGGCCTCTACTTGGATTATAGAATCAACACCTAATCCTAACCCTAATTAACGTTCTAAATATGAATTTAAAGACATTTCCTGAGCTATTACAAAGTCCACAAGTCAAGACTTCTTCCAACGAGCTTCCGGTGAACTTCCGGTGGTCTTACGATAAACTCTCGGAAACCATTCTACGGACTCCTAGCAAGCTCCTAGACTTCACGATTTGATCTTGGCGAGTTCCAACGAGCTTCTTCAGCAAGCTCCGATCTTTCTCGGTGAGCTCCGCGAACTTCCAACAAACCTTTCGGCGAGCTTCCGAAAAACCCTTCGGCAAGCTCCCTACTCATTCTCGGCTTGTTCCGGCAGCATTCCCGATGAACCTTTCGACTTCCGTCGAACTCTTGAACTCGCAACAAATCCTTCGTGCTTGACTCTGACACTTTGTTCCGCTTTATGTCTTCATCGTCATCGTAGTTAATCCTACACACACAAGCCAAAACTCTACTCCGATCTAGACAATTATTACAACGCGAATTGACATTCTATTGCCCGGCACGTCATTGGTTGGCACTTCGTACGATTCTTCAGCGCATCGTCCTCTCTTGCGGCTTGTTGCCCAATCGACGGTTGACCTCCGCAACCCCGATATCCTTGGCACAATTTCGCTCTTGACCCAATGGCCGACGTCCGAAGCCTTCTGCCATCCAATATCCTAACGTGATCTCCTCCGGCGCAACGTCAATTCCTCCTGCGTTAACTGTCTAATCCTGATCGAGTAGACCTGCATCACTCAAAATGCAGTTAAATATCTAAACACAATCAATTAGTTTCATCATCAAAATTTGATATTCAACAGATGGATGGATTTTGAAGTATGATCGTAGGCGCCCGCAAGTGAAACTGTTGCTGATCATGAGGCCTTACCAAGAGATAATTGCATATTTCTTCCTTCTCCCTCTTGATGATCATGAGGCCATACTCATAATTAAGTGGTTGATGACATTAGGTGATATTTCTTAGAATTTTATGCAACTAATTATAAAATTTTACAATAAGGAGAAACAGGTGATACTGAACGGGAAACGTGGTGGTGACGTAACGACGATTTGCACACAACAAATGGAGAAGATTTTGCATAAAGTATGTAACGACTTTTTGGTACAAATTCAGCAGCAAACTAAGGGAGAGCCAATAGAATTTGAAGATCCAAACCTACTTCCTTTGCTTGCTGAATTTTTAGATATATTTGACGAATCGCACAACCTACGTCTTACCCGTCGGCATGATCATTATATAACGATTCTTTTAGGCAAACCTCCAATAAATACTTGACCATATCAATATATACATCTCCAGAAGGATGAAATAGAAAGGATTGTAAAAGAGATGCTTGAAACAGGAGTTATTCAGCCAAGTTGCAACCTCTACTCTTCACCGGTGCTACTTGTACGCAAGAAAGACGGAACATGGCGAATATGCGTTGATTACCGAGCTCTCAATGGCATAACCATTAAGGACAAATACCTTATTCCAATAGCAGATGAATTGCTAGATGAAAGGGAGTACAAATATTCACAAAGCTGGACCTTTGATCCGGGTATCATCAAATATGAGTGTGCGAAGAAGACATACCGAAAACCACCTTTTGAAGATACAACAACCACTATGAATTTTTTCTTTCTTCAACAGAAAGTGGAATATCTTGGGCATATCATATTAGAGGAAGGTGTGGCAGTGAACCCCCTAAAAATTGGAGCAATGCAAAACTGGCCGACCCCGAGAAACATAAAATTGCTACATGGCTTTCTGGGTTTAACAGGCTACTACCGCAAGTTCGTGAAAAACTATGGAAACATCAATGCACAACTTACTTCCTTACTAGAAAAAGATGTCTTCCAATGGTTGGATAGAGCCTCCGCTGCCTTCAACAAACTTAAGGCAGACATAACGATGACGCCGGTGCTAGCGCTACCAGATTTCGACCGAACCTTCATCATTGAGGCCGATGCATCTGGAGACAGAATGGGAGACGTTCTCATGCAAGATAGTCGACCACTCATATACATTAGCAAGACATTATCTCCCCCCTATCAAAACATGTTAATGATAAGGAGATGCTCGCCATTGTGCACGTAGCAATGAGGTGGAGATCGTACTTGATTGGTCGACGATTTCAAATTAAAACCGACCATAAAAGCCTCAAGTACTTTTTGGAGCGAAAAATATCATCCCCTGAGCAACAAAAATAGGTAACAAAACTTCTTGGATTTGATTATGAAATAACTTACAAAAAGGGGAAAGAGAATGTTCTTGCATATGCGCTTTCGCAGCTACCCGAGCAAGCTGAAGTTTCGGTCGTTTCACTTCCGACCAGCAACTTCCTTGAGGATATTAAGATGGAATGACAGGAAGATTCAGAGACTAGTATGATTATAAAAAAATTAGAGGAAGCACCAAGCTCCGTGGCTCATTACAATTGGGACTCAAAAAAATTACACTATAAGGGATGCATTGTGCTTATGATAAATTCTACTTGCATCTTCATAAGCAGATTTTGGATAAAGTTATTCCATATGTAAGGTACTAAATTGAAAAAGAGTATGACATATCACCCACAAATCGACGGCCAAACAGAAGTTGTAAATAGGTGCTTGGAGACAGCCCAAAGCCACCCACCAAATATGACTATCCAAGGAGAACTCCAGACCCAGCCAAGTGCCATTATTGATCGACGGATCATGACTCGACGACGACGACCCACTTCTAAAGTGCTAATACAGTGGGTGAACCTACCAATAGAAGATGCCACTTGAGAGAACTATGACGACTTGAAGATCAAATTCCTAAAATTCATGAATCGTCAGTCTCGAGGACAATGCTAATTTGAAGAGGGCGGTATGACTCTAGCCGCTCTTTACCGAACTTAGATTAGGCCGACCACTAAGCCCGAAAAAATCATATCACGGAGAGAGCTTTGCCCAATCGCACCAGGCTCGAAGAGATGAGTTCCAAGGGAGGGGAGGCTCTATGACTAAACCCAACTATCCATGCATGAGAGTGGACTTTCCTAGATGGGAAGAAGGAGACCCAATTTGTTGGATCTCGCGCGCGGAGCGATATTTTCAGTACCACAAAACCACGAATGCATCTATGGTGAAAATTACAGCTATACATCTTGAAGGGGATGCTATATAGTGGTTTGACTGGTTTGAACATACTTATGGAGTCCTTTCATGGCAACAATTCAAAGAAGGACTGCTAATCCGCTTCACACCAACCGATTACGAGAATATTGATGTACAACTAGCAAAGATCCGACAAACTTCCACCATTCAGGAGTACCAAACCAGGTTTGAAAGGTTATCTAATCAAACTCATGATTGGTCTCAAAAACAGCTATTGAGAACCTTCATTGAGGGCTTGAAGCTGGAGATCCGAGGAGAAGTTAAAGCGCGACAACCGTATACGCTTATGGCAGCCATCTCTTTCGCATGACATCAAGAGGAGCAATTGAACCATGAAGCTCGGAGGACTAGGGTCACTCCTCAACCAGTAATATTGAACCCCTTAGCCCCCCCTACTATTGACCAAGTCCCTACACCAAAGAGGTTAACAAGAGAAGAGCTTCGGGAGCGATATGCGAAGGGGTTATGTTGGCATTGTGACGAGCCGTGGAGTCATGAGCATCGCTGTAGTAAAGGAGGACTTCTTATGATTGAACTGATAGAAGAAGAGGTTATTGAACATTCAAAAGAGAGCCTTGAACATGAAGAAAAAGATGTAGAAGAAGAGCCACAACCGACCGAAGTTACGGTACATACACTAGCTGGCTACTCAAACCCGCAAACGATGAAAGTTGGAGGCCTTCTCAAACAACAACCGATCACTATTCTCATTGACACGGGCAGCACTAATAACTTCTTAAATAGTAAGGTTGCTATCCATATGAACTTACCTATTGAGAATTGCAGCAGGTTTATCGTTAAGGTCGCCAACTTACGGATTTTGAAGTGTGATCATAGGTGCCCGCAGGTGAAACTGTTGCTGCAGGACCAAGAGATAATTGCAGATTTCTTCCTCCTCCCTCTTGATGATCCTGAGGCCATACGTAGAATTAAATGGTTGATGACATTAGGTGATATTTCTTGGAATTTTATGCAACTAATTATAAAATTTTACAGTAAGGAGAAATAGGTGATACTACACGGGAAACGTGAGGGCGACGTAACGATGATTTGCACACAAAAAATTTAGAAGGTTTTGCATAAAGCATGCAGGGGCTTTTTGGTACAACATGAGCAGAAAATTAAAGGAGAGCCAATAGAATTTGAAGATCCAAACCTATTTCCTTTGCTTGCTGAATTTTCAGATATATTTGACGAGCCACACAACCTACCTCTTACTCGTCGGCATGATCATTGTACAATAATTTTTTCAGTCAAATCTCCAGCAAATGCTCAGCCATATCAGTATCCACATCTCCAAAAGGATGAAATAGAAAGGATTATAAAAGAGATGCTCAAAACAGGAGTTATTCGGCCATGTTGCAGCCCCTACTCTTCACCGGTGCTCCTCATACGAAAGAATGATGGAATATGACGATTATGTGTTGATTACCGAGCTCTCAATGGCATAACCATCAAGGATAAATACCCTATTATAGTAGTAGATGAGTTGCTAGATGAAAGGGAGCATAAATCTTCACAAAGCTGGACTTTCGATCCGGGTATCATCAAATACGAGTATGTAAAGAAGACATACCGAAACCCACCTTTTGAACACACAACAACCACTATGAATTTTTGCTTTATTCAAAAGGTGGAATATCTTATGCATATCATATCAGTGGAAGGTGTGGCAGTAGACCCCTTCAAAATTGAAGCAATGCAAATCTAGCCTACCCCGAGGAACATAAAATTGCTATATGGCTTTCTGGGTTTAAAGGGCTACTACTGCAAGTTCGTGAAAAACTATGGAGAGATCAGTGCACCACTTACTTCCTTACTGAAAAAAGATATCTTTCAATGGTCGGACAGAGCCTCCGTTGCCTTCAACAAACTTAAGGTAGCCATGACGATGACGCCGGTGCTAACACTACCAGATTTCAATCGACCCTTCATTATTGAGGCCGACGTATCTGGAGTCAAAATTGGAGCCATTCTCATGTAAGATGTCGACCACTCACATACACTAGCAAGACATTATCTCCCTCCCATCAAAATAAGTCAACATATGATAAGGAGAAGCTCGCCATTGTGCGCGCAACAACGAGGTGGAGAGCCCACTTGATTGGTCGACGATTTCAAATTAAAACCGACCATAAAAGCCTCATGTACTTTTTGGAGCGAAAGATATCATCCCCTGAGCGGCAAAAATGGGTAACAAAACTTCTTGGATTTGATTATGAAATAACTTACAAAAAGGGGAAAGAGAATGTTCTTGCATATGCGCTTTCGTAGCTACCCGAGTAAGTTGAAGTTTCGGTCGTTTCACTTCCGACCAGCGACTTCCTTGAGGATATTAAGATGGAATGGCAGGAAGATTCAGAGACTAGTAAGATTATAAAAAAATTGGAGGAAGCACCAAGCCCCATGGCTCATTACAATTGGGACTCAAAAGAATTACACTATAAGTGACGCATTGTGCTTATGATAAATTCTACTTGCATCTTCACGAGCAGATTTTGAACAAAGTTATTCCATATACAGGGTACTAAATTGAAAAGGAGTATGGCATATCACCCACAAACTGACGATCAGACGGAAATTGTAAATAGGTGCTTGGAGACAGCCCAAAGCCACCCACCATATATGACTACCCAAAGAGAATTTTAGACTAAGCCAAGTGTCATTATTGATCGACGGATCGTGACTAGACGACGACAATCCACTACTGAATTGCTAATACAGTGGGCAAACCTACTAACAGAAGATGCCACTTGGGAGAACTATGATGACTTGAAGATCAAATTCCCAAAATTCATGAATCGTCAGCCTCGAGGACAAGGCTGATTTGAAGAGGGCGGGTTTGTTAGGACTCTAGTTAGGAGAGTCCTAATTAAGAGGGACATTTATGTAAAACCTACCTAAGCCGACCCCTATTAAAGAGGTGAAATGGCCGGCTAGGGTTAGGAGGTTATTTCTTAGAGAAGAATAAGGAGTTGTAAAGGAATAGGAGTCTTGAGTAAGAGTTATATTAGGAGTTGGTTAGAAGTAGGAGTCTTTAGTAGGAGTCCTATTAGGAGTTGGTTAGAAGTAGGAGTCTTAAGTAAGAGTCCTATTAGGAGTTAGGGTTTAGAAGCCCTATAAATAATAATGTATTCCACCTCTTTTCATAAGCAATAGATGAATCTTTTCTGTAGCCTTTGAGCAGCAACTTGGAGGGAGGAACCCCTATAGAGTTCCAAGGAAGCCGATCCCCTAAAGAGATCAACCCCAAGTTTAGAATATGCAAATGTTCTAACACTTTACCAAACATGCTTTATTCCAATCTCTAGTATTTCTCAAGTTCAGCCCCCCTTCATCTTTTGGTTTACAAATGCTGTCCCAATTTACCATATGCATTGTCTTATCATTTCTGTCATTCTAGAATAAGTTTATTAATAACCGTTCAATATCTTAGAGAAGTCCAATAGGCAGAAGAAATGCATTAGACCAATATATATAGTAAGAGTACAACACCGAATGGATGAGTTCAAGCCGTCCTACTTTTGAAAGAAGCCTATTTTTTCAAGAGGAAATTCTATTCTTTATTTTTTGCAGGATAGGCTGACAATGGGATTTGTGAATACCAGTGGATATGAGTGGGAGACCAAGATATGTAACTGGCAGATTTCTCTCACTAACCCCTAGGGTATGTGCAATAACATTTTTGTCCTCAATGCAAGGGCTCATGTAGACTTTACTTTTCGCATGATTTAACTGAAGGCCAGAAATTATACCAAAATCATTCAGAATAGTTGTCAGGTTTCTTACTGAAGCTAAATCATTCTGAAGAAAGATAAGAAGATCATATGCAAATATTATATGTGATATATGAATAAGGCCAGCATGGGGTACTTTAATACTACTATCAGAGACCTCATATTCCAACATATAGCTAAGTCCTTCCATTGCAATAGTAAAGAGAAATGGAGAGAGTGGATCGCCTTGTCGGATGCCATTCTTGCTCCCAAAAAAATCAATAGGTGCGTCGTTGAAGAGTATTGAAAACTTTGAAGTTTATAAGCAACATTGAATCAAATTAACCCATTGTTGAGGGAAGTTCATAACGTGGAGCATCTTATAGATAAAGTTCCTATTAATTGAGTCAAAGGCTTTTCGTAGTTAAAACATATTTTTGTCCCTTTTGCTTTTGAGTGCAGATCCTTGACCAAGTCATTAGCAAGCAGAATATTATGATGTATACTTCTCCCTTTGATGAAAGCAGCCTGATTTGGACTAATTATCTTGTGTATTACCTTTTGTAATCTATGTGCTAACAGTTTGGAGATGATCTTGTAAATAAAGTTGCATAAAGATATGGGTCGATAGTTCTCTAGTGAATCAGCCCCTACATTCTTGGGAATTAAAGAAATAAAAGTGCAATTCATCTCTCTAAGAATATGACCTGAAGAGAAAAAATGTTGGCAAGCTTTAATCACATCATTACCAATAATAGACCATGCAATTTGGTCAAATTCAGCTGGAAATCCGTCTGGACCAGGGCTTTAGTGCTTTGGTGACTTAAAGACAACTCTTACTATTTCATCATTTGTAATTGGGGCATTGAGGATAGAAATGGCACTCGAATCAAGCTTTCTAGTTGGCTCCACATGAATATTATTAGGTTGCCCCACTTGGTTGAGTAAGGAATAAAAAAATTGCTCAGTGTATGCTTTTTTAACCTCATCTAAATTCTGAATAAGATTGTTATCTTTGTCTCTGCATTTCCTGATACGGTTAACAGCTCTTCGAGTAGCAATGGAAGCATAAAAAAACTTAGTATTGGAATCCCCTAAAGTAAGCCAATGTTGTCGAGACTTCTGCTTTGTAAAACTTTCCTTCTGCTTTAAGGGTTGCATGAAGTTTATTTCTAGCTTCTATCTCTTTTTCGATAAGATTCTCATCATGGGGCTGAAGTTGCAACTCATGTTGCACTGCTATTAGTTCCTTTCTGCAAAATTGAACTCGGGTGGTAATATTGTCAAAGGTTTTTGACATAAGATGTAAGGGGGGGATCCATGCACATTAACATTCCAAGCTGATTTGATAACATCAAGGAACTGAGGATGAGTACTCCACATGTTAAAAAATCTAAACAGTTTCATGCCTTTTGGTGTTGCTTTATCTGCGTGTATGTACATTAAAGAATGATCAGAAAATAATTGAGCATCATACTCAAGAAGTGAATCAGGGTAAACTATTAACCATTCTTGATTAATCAGACATCTATCGAGTCGAGCCATTATTTTTCTGTTAGCAGCACCTTGATTACGCTAGGAAAGCCAATTACCTAGTGATTTCATATCAGTCAATGCAGCAGTATCTATGTAATCATTAAAACTCTGAAGCTGACTTTCTGAAAGCTGTCTACCCCCCACTTTTTTATTTGTATATCGATTAGTATTAAAGTCACCAAGAACAATCCAAGGTACATTAAGGCAGTTATCTGCAATGTTAGTTAGATCATACCATAGTGTATTTCTTTCTTGCATATTGTTTGAAGCATATATACCAGTGAAATTGAATTGACAGCCATTCTTTTTGTCCTCTACCTTAAGATGGATAAATTTATCAGTAGAAGAAATAAACCAAGCCTTAATAGAGTTAGGATGCCATAAGACCCATATTCTACCAAAAGTTTCATTTGAGTCATTGGTAAACAGTTCTGCGTCCGGCCATATTAAATTCTTTTGAGCTTGAACGCGCGATTGTTTAATTTTCATTTCCACTAAAATAACAATATCAAATGCGACATATTTGATTATTCTGTTGAGCTCCCGACATTTCTCAATCTTATTAAGTCCACGAACATTCTAGCAGGTTATCTTCATCAGTAATAAACAACTAAAAAAGGTGGTAAGGTATTCATCCTACGACTTTAGATGGACTGTACCATCCTTTTTCTTATCCTTTGGTTTTGTATTTTCCTCCTGCACAATATTCTCGTAATCTGTCACGCCCCTCAAAAATATCCATGATATTAAAAATTTTCAACACAAATCAATCCAGGATCCAAACATACATTTGAGGACACTGAAAAACATTCTATCAAATTCACATCTATAAAACCTGAGCAGTTTATAATCATATATCACATCACTCGATAATTCACATTTATGGTAACCCAAGCTAAACTCAACAAACATGAACAACACTTATAAATCCACAAGCTAAATAAATTATACAATCAGAACTCTAATTATTCACCACAAGTTCATATCATCATAAACTAGACTTAACATTCAGAAATTCCAAATAAGAGAGATCTTCTTACACTTTGACACAGTATATCTATTTCGATTCATCGACAACATTTCATTACATACAAAACATGCTTATACAACAATAACATAATAATCAACAAGACTTGCCCATAATTCTGAATAGCTCTCTACTGCCTCAGCCCAATTCAAACATCTCAAAGAGTGACAAGCTGACCTGAAAGATTTATATAACAACGGAGTGAGCTAAAAACAGCTCAGCAAGTAACAAAACATATTCAGAACAAAAGGAACGGTTTCAAACAAGTAAGATATCATAATGCAAGGCAGAATACAATAATTCTCAAGGATACCATCTTATTAGATACAAAATCATATGTGTCATATCATTCAAAACCTATTTGGTTCATAACAGATGGAACATAGAGTAATTGGAGCATATCAATAGCGTACGAGATGTTCCGGAGCATATCAATGGCAGATAGGACATTTCAGAACATATCTGTTCATAGCAAATGGAGCACAGAGTAACTGGAGCATATCAATAGCATATGAAATGTTCCGGAGCATATCAATGACATATGGAACATTTCGAAGCGTAACAATAACAAATAAAATATTTCGGAGAATATCAAAGGCGTATGAAATGTTTTGGAGCATATCAATGAAAAATGAAACATTTAGGAACATATCAATGGCATATGGACCATTTCGAAGCATATTAAAGAACGAATACGAAATAGAAGCTCAGACGTCGTACCCTAGCATAGTGCATGTGAGGTTTAATTCAGTGGTGGCTTCACGCCGTGATGAGTTCTCGACTCCATCCACGGGCAGCCCTTTCCTACTCGAGCCCTCTGACCCTAGTGCTAGGTCGGCTCTGAATTTCAAATCAAACAGATAGATGGTGAAGTGGGATTTCAAACATAATATGGTCCATCCATTTCTGAATGACCACCAAACATAATCTAGAGCATCGCGGGCTCTAAGCACATACCCTTTACAATTTCTAGCAAAGGTCCAAATAGTCCCACAAACACCAGAGTAAAAAAGGGTATTGTGAACAATAAATTAGGACATATCGGACGCACATGCGGAACAACGATATGTACATGTGCCCTTATGAAACATTACGATACAAACATGAAGTTTACATAACAGTTTTAGGTATCCAAATACATGTAGGACAAGAGCATACAAGAATTCAAAGCAGTAATATAAAGTTCAATTGAATAAGAAAGCCAAAGGATATCAATTTCTAAAGGATTGAAACCAGAATATGAGAAATCGACCAAAGCTCAATTTCTGGCAGAATACAAGAGGCATATTGAACAAATGAATCAAACTATCAATTGTGCTCCAATTTTACTTAGAAAATATATCATTGGAAAGATATTTCAATCTAGTTTCTAATGAAATAAATTTCATACGAATCAAGGTTTCCAACAAGGAGTTACCATAGATTTAGTAACCCAAGATCAAAGAACAAATCTCAATTTTACAGAATTCATAGGGTCGGTTTCAACATAAACTGGGCACGTGCTTGGAATCTAAATCTTACAATCTATATATCAAAAGAAAGATCTGCAAGTCTAGTTTCTGATGAAATCAGTTTTGAACAAATCAGAGGTCAATACATGGAATTATAACAATAAAAAGGTAGAAAGGTCAGAATCTCAGAAGTTGCACATATTTGAATCGTTTCGTCTAAACATGAGATATTTCAAATGCAAGGCGAGAGCAATTCAAAGTTCATCATATTTAAAGTAAATGTAGAGATCAAATTAAAGTAAGGAAAGATCAGGACACATGCAATAGGAAAGATTAGAACATTAACAGGAGAAACGATCGGGAAACTTGCCTTTCAAATATTTTGATCTGAAGATCCAAGGAAAGTGTCAGCCCAAATCCTTCTACTTTTCCTCCGTGTCCTCTCCCTATTTCATTTTCTACATATGTCTTCTCTTTTTCCTCCACAACTGCAGCTTATGTAGAATATAGAAGCATAGTCGCCTGCTCTCTCTTACTCTCGTTTCTTATTTTTCTTTCTCAAACGCAGCTGCCACAGCCACCACCGCTGTCGTTACCACAATCGCAGCCCCTTCCACTGCACTACCTTCTTTCCTCCCTTCTCTCGTTCCTACTTTTTCTTTCCCAAACATAGCTGCCATAGACGCAACAGCCACCACCGCAGTTGCAATCACGGCCACAGGCCCCTTTTTTTTTTCCCTTTCCTTTCTTCCTCTTTCCCAAAAGCAGCTATTGCAGCCACCACCGCTACCGCAGCTACTGCAGCCAACGTCGCAGCCGCAGCTGGAGTCGTAGCCACGGCCGCAGCCACCACACCCGCAGCCTCTTCTTCCTCACCTGCTCTGTTTCCTCTCCTTCTCTTCCAGCTGCAGCTGCAATCGCCGCAACCGCAGCCCCTTCTCTTCTTCCTCTCCTTCCCTTCTTCCTTTCTCTTCCTCTTTCCTTGCCAAGCCGCAGCCGCAGATGCTTCTTTCCCTTCTCCTCTTCCTTCTCCTTTCTTCTTCCCTCCTCCTCCCCGGCGTCACACACCCTGTCCTCTGTTTCCTTTGTAGGAAACAGAGGTATCACAACCTCTTCTCCTGCTTCCTCTTCTCCTTCTCTTCCTCTTCCTCTTCTTCTCCACTTCGAATGCCCCACGCCTCTCCTCTGTTTCCACCTGCAGGAAACAGAGGTGCTGCAGCCCTAGCTACTGCCACCTCTCGCTCCTCTCCCTCTTCCCTCTCTTTTGCCTCTTCTTCTCCTTCTCTTCTTCTCATCTTCCCTTTTCCTCCCCAATGCCACACACCTCCTCGCTGCAGCCTTGCCACAGCTATCCTTCTCTCTTCTTCTTCTTCTTCTTCTCCTTCTTCTTCTTCTTCTTCTTTTTCTTCCTCTTCCCTTCTCCTCCCCAACGCCCCACACATCCTCTCCTCTGTTTCCACATGCGGGAAACAGAGGTGCTGCAGCCCTAGCTGCAGCTGCTGCTTCTCTCTCTCTCCTCGCCATCTTCCCTCTCTTATTATTTTCTTCTTCTTTTCTTCTCTACTCCCTCTTCTTCCTCCTCCTCTTTTCCCTCTTCTTCTCTTCTCCCTCTACTTCTCTTCTTCTTCTCCCCACGCCCCACCGCTCCTCTCTCCGTTTCTCGAAGAAATAGAGAGACGTGGGAGGCGGTGGGATAAAACCGAAATTTTCGGTTTTTTTTATTTTTTTCTTTTTACAACTTACAATTTAGTCCTTAAAATTTCTATATTTACATATAGGTCCTCCAATTTACATATAAATCCTTATTAATAAATTTTCAAAAGTGAGGGATATTACACTCTCCCCCCCTTAAAAGAAAATTTAGTCCTCTAAATTGATCATAGCTCAATCGATTAAAAAATGAGGATTATGATTTCTTTATTTCCTCCTCCTGCTCTCAATTAATTTCATCAATACAATATAATGACACAATTATCCAAGAGTGACCGAAATATCCTCCTCCTTGATCCTCAATAGATGATAACCCGACCTTCAATCAATTTCTAAAAATACTTGTGCACCCTGCAATTAATCAAGTAAGTCGTTACTTCAGAAAATACTCGTTTTTTATGGTCACCTGATTCAACTGTCCATACTCAATACAAAGCCTCAATGTTCCCTATATCTTTTTAACTAACACCGGAGCACCCCATGATGAAATATTAAGCCAAATAAAATCCTTATTTAATAGTCCTTGTAGTTGCTTTTCTAATTCCACTTACTCAAATGATATCATTGTGTAGAGAGGCTTAGATATTGGGATTATCCCAAGGACCAAATCAAAAGCAAAGTCACGTTTGGAGGTAATCCAAGCAAGTCATTCTGGGATACATTAGGCAAGGAGATAAGTCATGTCCAATACTCTCAAAATAAAAGATCGGCTGATCAAATATGCAAAAAGTGATCATTTGTTATATACCTATTCATATTGGTATGATAGGAAGATAGTCAATCCATACCAAGTATAATATCAAAACTTCAAATCTTTAGGAGAACTAACTCAGCAAAACGTTCAAGTTCTCCAATAAAATCAAACAATAGGACCAGATTCAAGTTCGTTATAAAAAAATCTCCAATGATATAGCACATAATGTAGTGGTCTAGGTTGAATACCCATGTGATAAGCAAAATATTACGAATCAAATCGTAGACGGGACCCATGGTCAAACAAATATTTGCATTCTTTCATAAACATACATAATACCTTCGATCACTAATTCAGAAGTTTTAGAATCATATTCAGTGACATGGGCTGATGATTTATGAGGCAGTGACTCTTTTTTTCTTATTCAAGGGGCAGTCTTTTATTTTATGATCCAACTTTCCACAAGCAAAATAGAATCTAGTCACCCGAAAACACAAATTTGTTTCATTATTTAACTTTCATCACACATTATTGAGTCTTTTATGGTGACTTCCTTTTTCAAATATAAATGTCTTGACCCTCTTGTTATCACTTTCTGATTCATTTCCAATCATATTTTTTTTTGGTAAACTTGTCCTTATTATTCTTGCCACTGATCTTCAAAAAAATTTTTCATTGTTCCCATTAATGATCAGTCTCTACTTCCAATATAAGGTAGCAAAAGAAATCTTTCGATTATCAGAACAATTTTGTACATCATATATCTTCTCCGTTTGCATCATTCATTTTTCTACCACTAATGAAATTAGGTCCACCATGCTTCCGCTGCGCCACTTTGATTTAGTATCCTCGATCAACCCTTTCATCCCCCTTAATTAATTAGAAACGAATGAAACTAGGAGGACCAAATGTCCTCATCATCCAAGAATACTAAAATGCATCAAAGAAAATTTCCACTGATCACTATAGTTCACTAGACCATAATATATTTTGCACGTCAACATATCAAATATTTCAGTGATCCTCAAACCATGCTCTGATACCACCTCTATCACGCCCCTAAAAAATATCCATGATATTAAAAATTTTCAACACAAATCAATCCTGGATCCAAACTAACATTTGAGGACACTGAAAAACATTCTATCAAATTCACATCTATAAAACCTGAGCAGTTTATAATCATATATCACATCACTCGATAATTCACATTTATGGCGACCCAAAATAAACTCGACAAACATTAACAACATTTATAAATCCACAAGCTAAATAAATTATACAATCAGAACTCCAATTATTCACCACAAGTTCATATCATCATAAACTAGACTTAACATTCCGAAATTCCAAATAAGAGAGATCTTCTAACACTTTGACACAGTATATCTATTTCGATTCATTGACAACATTTCATTACATACAAAACATGCTTATACAACAATAACATAATAACCAACAAGACTTGCCCATAATTCTGAATAGCTCTCCACTGCCTCAGCCCAATTCAAACATCTCAAAGAGTGACAAGCTGACCTGAAAGATTTATATAACAACGGAGTGAGCTAAAAACAGCTCAGCAAGTAACAAAGCATATTTAGAACAAAAGGAACGGTTTCAAACAAGTAAGATATCATAATGCAAGGCAGAATACAAGAATTATCAAGGATACATCTCATTAGATACAAAATCATATGTGTCATGTCAATCAAAACCTATTTGGTTCATAACAGATGGAGCATAGAGTAATTGGAGCATATCAATAGCGTACGAGATGTTCCGAAGCATATCAATGGCAGATAGGACATTTCGGAACATATCAGTTCATTGCAAATGGAGCACAGAGTAACTGGAGCATATCAATAGCGTATGAAATGTTCCGGAGCATATCAATGACAAATGGAACATTTCGAAGTGTAACAATAACAAATGAAACATTTCGGAGCATATCAAAGGCGTATGAAATGGTTCGGAGCATATCAATGACAAATGAAACATTTCGGAACATATCAATGGCATATGGACCATTTCGAAACATATCAAAGAACGAATACGAAATAGAAGCTCAGACGTCGTACCCTAGCATAGTGCATGTGAGGTTTAACTCAGTGGTGGCTCCACGCCGTGATAAGTTCTCGACTCCATCCAGGACAGCCCTTTCCTACTCGAGCCCTCTCACCCTAACCAAGTGCTAGGTTGGCTCTAAATTTCAAATCAAACAGATAGATGGTGAAGTGGGATTTCAAACATAATATGGTCCATCCATTTCTGAATGACCACCAAACATAATCTAGAGCATCGCGGGCTCTAAGCAATACCCTTTACCATTTCTGGCAAAGGTCCAAATAATCTCACAAACACCAGAGTACAAAAGGGTATTGTGAACAATAAATTGGGACATATCGGAAGCACATACGGAACAACGAAATGTACATGTGCCTTTATGAAACATTACCATACAAACATGAAGTTTACATATCAGATTTAGGTATCCAAATACAAGTAGGACAAGAGCATATAAGAATTCAAAGCAGTAATATAAAGCTCAATTAAATAAGAAAGCCAAAGGATATCAATTTCCAAAGGAATGAAACCAGAATATGAGAAAACGACCAAAGCTTGATTTCTGGCAGAATACAAGAGGCGCATTGAACAAATGAATCAAACTATCAATTGTGCTCCAATTTTACTCAAAAAATATATCACTGGAAAGATATTTCAATCTAGTTTTTGATGAAATAAATTTCATACGAATCAAGGTTTCCAACAAGGAGTTACCATAGATTTAGTAACCCAAGATCGAAGAACAAATCTCAATTTTACATAATTCACAGGGTCGGTTTCAACAGAAACTGGGCAAGTGTTTGGAATCCAAATCTTTTAATCTATATATCAAAAGAATGATCTGCGAGTCTAGTTTCTAATGAAATCAGTTTTGAACAAATCAGAGGTCAATACAAGGAATTATAACCTTAAAAAGGTAGAAAGGTCATAATCTCAGAAGTTGCACATATTCGAATCGTTTCGTCTAAACAGGAGATATATCAAATGCAAGGCGAGAACAATTCAAAGTTCCTCATATTCAAAGTAAATGTAGAGATTAAATTTCAGTAAGGAAAGATTTGGACACTTGCGATAGGAAAGATTAGAACAATAACAGGAGAAACGATCGGGAAACTTGCCTTTCAAATATTTTGATCTGAAGATCCAAGGAAAGTGTCAGCCCAAATCCTTCTACTTTTCCTCCGTGTCCTCTCCCTGTTTCATTTTCTACATATGTCTTCTCTTTTTCCTCCACAACTGCAGCTCATGTAGAATATAGAAGCATAGTCGCATGCTCTCTCTTACTCTCGTTCCTTCTTTTTCTTTCTCAAACGCAGCTGCCACAGCCACCGTCGCTGCCGTTGCCACAATCGCAGCCCCTTCCACTGCACTACCTTCTTTCCTCCCTTCTCTCCTTCCTACTTTTTCTTTCCCAAACACAGCTGCCGTAGACGCAACCGCCACCACCGCAGTTGCAATCACGGCCACAGGCCCCTTTTTTTTTTTTTCCCTTTCCTTTCTTCCTCTTTCCCAAAAGCAACTACTGCAGCCACCACCGCTGCCGCAACTACCACAGCCAACGTCGCAGCCGCAGCCGGAGTCGCAGCCACTGTAATATCCCATTAGTCCCACATCAGAAGTGGGGAATGTGTATGATTAGCTTATAAGGGCCTGATGAGTGTACTACGTAACCTCCCGCTTAAGCATTTTGGTCCGCCGTTGAGGACCAAAATTAAGTTATTGGCGAGTTTGCTCATCAGACCCGGGTCGTGACATTTGGTATAAGAGCCGACCTAGCATTAGGGCAGGGTGAGAGGGCTGCAGTAGGAAAGGGCTACCCATGGATGGAGTCAGAGAACTCATCACGGCGTGGAGCCACCACTGAGTTAAACCTCACATGCACTATGCTAGGGTTCGATCTGGGTTATATTCGACCATGACGAGGATGTCAAGCTAATTGAGTTAGGGATAGTGTAATATCTCATTAGTCCCACATCGGAAGTGGGGAATGTGTATGATTAGCTTATAAGGGCCGCAGCCACCACACCCGCAGCCTCTTCTTCCTCCCCTGCTCTGTTTCCTCTCCTTCGCTTCCAACTCCTTCTCTTCTTCCTCTCCTTCCCTTCTTCCTTTCTCTTCCTCTTTCCCTGCCACAGCCGCAGCCGCAGTTGCTTCTTTCCCTTCTCCTCTTCCTTCTCCTTTCTTCTTCCCTCCTCCTCCCTGGCGTCACACACCCTCTCCTCTGTTTCCTCTATAGGAAACAGAGGTATCACAACCTCACCTTTTCTCCTGCTTCCTCTTCTCCTTCTCTTCCTCTTCTTCTTCTTCTCCTCTTAAACAGAGGTATCACAACCTCTTCTCCTGCGGTGCTGCCAACTCTCGCTCCTCTCCCTCTTCCCTCTCTTTTCCCTCTTCTTCTCCTTCTCTTCTTCTCCTCTTCCCTTTTCCTCCCCAACGCCACACACGTCCTCGCTGCAGCCTTGCCACAGCTATCCTCCTCTCTTCTTCTTCTTCTTCTTCTTCTTCCTCTTCCCTTCTCCTCCCCAACGCCCCACACATCCTCTCCTCTATTTCCACCTGCGGGAAACAGAGGTGCTGCAGCTGCTGCCTCTCTCTCTCTCCTCTCCATCTTCCCTCTCTTATTCTTTTCTTCTCTTCTCCCTCTACTTCTCTTCTTCTTCTCCCCACGCCCCACCGCTCCTCTTTCTGTTTCTCGAAGAAATAGAGAGAGACGTGGGAGGCGGTGGGATAAAACCGAAATTTTTGATTTTGTTTATTTTTTTCTTTTTGCAACTTACAGTTTAGTCCTTAAAATATCTATATTTACATATAGGTCCTCCAATTGACATATAAATCTTTATTAATAAATTTTCAAAAGTGAGGGATATTACATAATCGGTTGCTAGTTGTCCATCAATACTATCATAATCGGTTGGTTTGAAGCGGATTAGTAGTCATATTTTGAATTGTCACCATAGAAGGACTCCATAAGTATGTTCATACCAGCCAAACCACTGTATAGCATCCCCTTCAAGATGTATAACTGTAAATTTCACCAAAGATGCATCCGCGGTTTTGTGGTACCGAAAATATCGCTCCGCGCGCGAGATACAACCAATCGGGAAGCCCACTCTCATGCATGGATAGTTGGGGTTGGTCATAGAGCTTCCCCTTTCTTGGAAGTCATATCTTTGGGGTTGGTGCGATTGGGCAAAGCTCTCTCCTTGATGTGATTTCTTCGGGCTTAGTGGTCGACCCAATCTGAGTTCGGTAAAGAGCGTCTGAATCTTTTCCTCCATTCACGCCTCGAAGGCTTCGAATTTAGCATTGATTACCTCCTCATATGCCATAGTATATGCCACCAAATCTGTGATGTTAAGATCTCTCTTTTGTTGTCAGGTTAAAGGCATGTTTTGGTTGAGAGAGGTGATGGTCGAAAGGGTTGGTAGATCATTGGATGTAGGCTATGGTTTAGGCTTATTTTGTGGCAATTTTGGGTACCGTTTGAGGGTATGGTTTGGTGAAGTTTTAGGGCTGTAGATGAAAGTTTTGGATCTGTGGTAAATGGTAGCAAAGGTTTGATAGAAATAAGTGGAAGTTGCAGCAAGTATGTGCTGTCTTGTAAGAGTAGAATTGTCGTCGAAGAAATAACGGTTTCTCGACGTAATTTCCACCAAAAACTTGAGAGAATTAAGGAGGGAATTGATAGCAAAATCACAGTTTATATGACAGCAAGGATGTCTAATTTAATCAAGAAAAATTCGGCAGTATAACAGCAAGGAAATTGGTGCAAGTTGCGATTGCAGAATTCTCGTCGAGAAATTTCAGCGGGTTACGATGAAAATTTGCAGCAACACAAAATCGTTTTTAGAAAAGATTTTCTTAATAGATTAATCATATATGGAATCCAAGATGATCTATGAAGTGTATAAGAAATTTCATTAAAAAAAGATTGCAAATAGATGGGTTAAGGCAACAATATACGGTTCAAACTTTCTGCAGCATAGATTTTTAAGTATAGCAGATTGGACGTAAAAGATCAGTGGTTTATATTGAAAATTTTTTGATGAATCAAAAGGTAATTCCACTGTTAGGAAGTCTCAAAGCTATCATAAAAAATTCGTAGAGATTTGGATAGAAACAACGTAGTATCAAGATCAAAAAATCAGTGCTATGCGGCTGAAATTTTACAGTGCAGATTTTCAAGTATAGCAGATTAGACGTAAAATATCAATGGTTTATATTGAGAATTTTTTGGCAAAACCATAGGAAATCTGCTGTTAGGAAATGTCAAAGATGTCATAAAAATTTCATAGAGATTTTGATAGAAAAAACACAGTAGCAAGAACAAACAGACGGTGCTATACAGTTGGAATTCTACATTGTATCTTTCGTCGTAGAGATGAAAACTTTATGACGAAAAATTTATGCAGCAATATAGGAATAATTTTTTTGAGATTTTCAAATAAGGATAACTAAATTGCAGAAGCAGTAAGATAGAAAACCAAAACCTATTGCAATTCACGGGGAGATCAAAGGATGATCCGTGGTGGTGGAGATGACGGCGGAATTTGGCAACGATTTCTTAAGCAATGTGGGAATTGCTTTGGGTAGTTGTGGAGGGTTGATGGATGGCTGTGGAAGGGCAGCGAGATACCAAGATCACTGCTCTGATATCAGGTATTAGAACCCTTGCATATTCTAAACTTAGGGTTGATCTCTTTAGGGGATCGGCCTCCTTGGAACTCAATAGGGGTTCCTCCCTCCAATTGCTGCTCAAAGGCTGTAGAAAAGATTCATCTATTGCTTATGAAAAGAGGTGGAATACATGACTATTTATAGGGCTTCTAAACCCAAACTCCTAATAGGACTCTTACTTAAGACTTCTACTTCTAACCAACTCCTACTAGGACTCCTACTCAAGACTCCTACTTCTAACAAACTCCTAATAGGACTCCTACTCAATACTCCTATTTCTTTACAACTCCTTATTCTTCTCTAAGAAATAACCTCCTAACCCTAGCTGACCCCTTCATCTCTTTAATAGGGGTTGGCTTAGGTAGGTTTTACATGAATGTCCCTCTCAATTAGGACTCTCCTAGCCAGAGTCCTAACAGCAATCACCCTAGGGAGATCTGGTCGCTGCTACAGTACCGTCACCCTTGGGAAACCACCAATGCTGCAGGAGAACAAATCATCGCTACAGTGTCGTCGCCCTAGGGAGATATGGTCACTGCTACAGTACCGTCGCCGCTACAACACCGTTGCCCTAGGGAGATCTTGTCATTGCTACAGTACCATCGCCCTTGGGAAATAGCCGACGTTGCAGGAGATCAGATCATCGCTACAGTCCCATCACCCTAGGGAGATATGGTCGCTGCTATAGTACCGTCATCGCTATAGTACATCGCCCTTGGGAAACTACCGGCTTTGTAGGATATCAGATCACCGCTACAGTGTCGTCGCCATCGAGTTTTGATAAATGACGATATTCCCCATCGAGTTTTGATAAATGAGGATAGTGGGAAATAAGATGTTTTGAGACCTACCACATAGCCAACAATCGTCATAGATCATGTCTCAATAAGCTCTGCTGAATCAGCAGTCTTGTATACAGCAATCTTCTTATTAGCCTGAACTTATGGAGTAAAGAATTCCAAGCTTAGATCTGAACTTCCAACCGAAGCCTTGAAGAGGCTAGTCTAAGGCCGAGGGTCATTGGAAATGAGAGTAGGCTAACGCGATCTAGAGCGCGACTTGCTTCGATCCTGCTTCGTCGAAGGAGTTTCTCTCTGGAGAGGATATGGTGGAGGAGCAACTTGAGGGGTAACAGTAGGGAGTCTTACCATCGTATCAACACTCTCGCCACCATCGCCAACCCTAGGGGCCATCGCTACCATGTTTGATCCCTCTTCTGGTCGCCGCTAAAGAATCGTCGCCATAGGGAAAAGCCACCGCTGTAGTATATCAGATCGCCGCTACAGTACCATCGACCTAGGGAGATCTGGTCATCGCTATAGTATCGTCGCCCTTGGGGTGAAGCTGACGCTGCAGGAGATCCAATCACCACTACAGTAGCATCGCCCTAGGGAGATCAGATCGCTGCTACAGTACCGTCGTGTTAGGACTCTAGGTCCTAATTGAGAGGGACATTCATGTAAAACCTACCTAAGCCGACCCCTATTAAAGAGGTGAAGTGGCCGGCTAGGGTTAGGAAGTTATTTCTTAGAGAAGAATAAGGAGTTGTAAAGGAATAGGAGTCTTGAGTAGGAGTCCTATTAGGAGTTGGTTAGAAGTAGGAGTCTTGAGTAGGAGTCCTATTAGAAGTTGGTTAGAAGTAGAAGTCTTAAGTAAGAGTCCTATTAGGAGTTAAGGTTTAGAAGCCCTATAAATAGTCATGTATTCCACCTCTTTTCATAAGCAATAGATGAATCTTTTCTGCAGCCTTTGAGCAGCAAGAACCCCTATAGAGTTCCAAGGAGGTCGATCCCGTAAAGAGATCAACCCCAAGTTTAGAATATGCAAGGGTTCTAACACCATGTATCAGAGCAGCGTTCTTGCCATCTCGCTGCCCTTCCATAGCCATCCATCAACCCTCCACAATCGCCCAAAGCAATTCCCACAATTGCTTAAGAGATCATTGCCAAATTCCGCCGTCATCTCTACCACCACGGATCATCCTTTGATCACCCCGTGAATTGCAGCAGGTTCTGGTTTTCTACCTTACTACTGATGCAATTTAGTTATCCTTATTTGAAAATCCCAAAAAAATTATTCCTATATTACTGCATAAACTTTTCGTCATAAAGTTTTCATCTCTACAACGAAAGATACATTACAGAATTCAAACCGTATAGCACCGTCTGTTTGATCTTGCTACTGTGTTTTTTCTATCCAAATATCTACGAAATTTTTATGACATATTTGGCACTTCATAACAGCAGATTTTCCTTTGGTTTTGTTAAAAAATTCTCAATATAAACCATTGATATTTTACATCTAATCTGCTATACTTGAAAATCTGCACTGTAAAATTTCAACCGCATAGTACTGATTGTTTGATCTTGATACTACGTTGTTTCTATCCAAATTTCTACAAAATTTTTATGATAGCTTTGATACTTCCTACCAGTGGATATTACTTTGGTTTTATAAAAAAATTCTCAATATAAACCACTGATCTTTTACGTCCAATCTGCTATACTTAAAAATCTGTGCTACAGAATGTTTCAACCGCTTATTGTTGCCTTAACCCATCTATTGGCAATCTTTTTTGAATGAAATTTCATGTACACTTCATTGATTATCTTGACTTCCATCTAAGATTGATCTATTAAAAAATTCATCTCTAAAAATGATTTTGTGTTGCTACAAATTTTCGTCATAAACCGCTGAAATTTTTCGACGACAATTCTGCTATCGCAACTTGCACCAATTTTCTTGCTGTTATAGTGCCGAAATTCTCTTGATTAAATTAGACATCATTACTGTCATATAAACTGTGATTTTGTTATCAATTCTCTCCTCAATTCTCTCAAGTTTTTTGTAGAAATTACATCAAGAAACTATTGTTTCTTCAACGACAATTCTACTTTTACAAGACGGCACATACTTGCTGCAACTTCCACTTATTTCTATCAAACCTTTGCTACCATCTACCATAGAACCAAAACATTCATCTACAGCCCCAAAACTCCACCATACCACACCATCAAACTGCACCCAAAATAGCCACAAAACAAGCCTAAACCGTAGCCTACATCCACCGATCTACCAACCCTTTCGACCATCACCTCTCTCAACCAATACATGCATTCCACCCGACAATAAAAGAGAGATCTTAACATCACAGATTTGGCGGCATATACTATAGCATCTGAGGAGGTAATCAATACTAAATTCAAAGCCTTCGAGGCATGAATGGAGGATAAGATTCAGACGCTCTTTACCCAACTCAGATTGGGCCGACCACTAAGCCCGAAGAAATCACATCAAGGAGAGAGCTTTGCCCAATCACACCAAGCTCGAAGATATGATGTTAGGACTCTAGCTAGGAGAGTCCTAATTGAGAGGGACATTCTGTTAGGACTCTGTTAGGACTCTAGCTAGGAGAGTCCTAATTGAGTGGGAAATTCTGTTA
Source organism: Musa acuminata AAA Group (assembly GCF_036884655.1). Taxonomy (NCBI): domain Eukaryota; kingdom Viridiplantae; phylum Streptophyta; class Magnoliopsida; order Zingiberales; family Musaceae; genus Musa; species Musa acuminata. The sequence continues at coordinate 15,878,542 of NC_088352.1, read as the reverse complement.
GGACTCTAGCTAGGAGAGTCCTAATTGAGAGGGACATTCATGTAGAAGTTTTTTCTTAGAGAATAATTAGGAGTTGTAAGGGAATAGGAGTCTTGAGTAGGAGTCATATTAGGAGTTGGTTAGAAGTAAGAGTCTTAAGTAGGAGTCCTATTAGGAGTTAGGGTTTAGAAGCCCTATAATTAGCCATGTATTCCTTCTCTTTTTTAAAGCAATAGATGAATCTTTTCTGCAGCCTTTGAGCAGCAACTTGGAGGGGGGAACCCTTATGGAGTTCCAAGGAGGCCGATCCTCTAAAGAGATCAACCCCAAGTTTAGAATCTATAAGGGTTCTAACACCTTGTATCAGAGCAGCGTTCTTGGCGCCTCGCTGCCCTTCCACAGCCATCCATCAACCCTCCACAACCATCCAAAGCAATTCCCACAATTGCTTAAAAGATCGTCACCGAATTCCGCCATCATCTCCACCACCGCAGATCATCCTTTGATCTCCCTGTGAATTGCAATAGGTTCTGGTTTCCTACCTTACTACTGCTGTAATTTAGTTATCCCTATTCGAAAATCCAAAAAAAAAAAAAAATTCGTTCCTATATTGCTGCAAATTTTAATCGTAAGTTGCTAAAATTTTTAGACGAGAATTTTGCTATCGCAACTTACACCAATTTTCTTGCTGTTACTGTCGAAATTTTCTTGATTAAATTGGACATCCTTATTGTCATATAAACTCAGATATTGCTGTCAATTCCCTCCTCAAATCTCTCAAATTTTTTGTGGAGATTTCGTCGAGAAACCACTGTTTCTTCGACGATAATTCTGCTCTTACAAGACAACACAATTCTGTAGCAAACTTTCACTGATTTCTATCAAACCTACACATGCCTTTAACCCGTCAACAAAAGAGAGATCTTAACATCACAGATTTGGCGGTATATACTATGGCATCTGAGGAGGCAATCAATGCTAAATTTGAAGCTTTTGAGGCATGAATGGAGGATAAGATTTGGACTCTCCTTACCAAATTCAGTTTGAGCCGACCACCAAGCCCGAAGAAATCACATCAAGGAGAGAGCTCTAACCAATCACATCATGCCCAAAGAGATGACTTCCAAGAGAGGGTAGGCTCTATGACTGACCCCAACTATTCGCGCATAAGAGTGGACTTTCCTAGATGGGAAGAAGGAGACCCAATTGGTTGGATCTCGCATGCGGAGCGATATTTTCGGTACCATAAAACTGCGGATGCATCCATGGTGAAAATTACAGCTATACATCTTGAAGGGGATGCCATACAATGGTTTGACTGGTATGAACACACTTATGGAGTCCTTTCATGGCGACAATTCAAACAAGGACTACTGATCCGCTTTGGACCAACTTATTACGAGAACATTGACGGACAACTAGCAAAGATCCGACAAACCTCCAGCATTCAGGAGTACCAGACCAGGTTTGAAAGGTTATCTAATCAAACTCGTGATTGGTTTAAAAAACAGTTATTGGGGACCTTTATTGAGGGTTAAAGCCGGAGATCCGGGGAGAAGTTAAGGCGCGACAACCTTACACGCTTATGGCAGTCATCTCTTTCGCATGACTTCAAAAGGAGCGATTGAACCATGAAGCCCGGAGGACTAGGATCACACCACGACCTACAATACTAAAGCCCTCAGCCCCCCCTACAATCAACCGAGTCCCTGCACTGAAAATGTTAACAAGAGAAGAACTTCGCGAGCAATATGTGAAGGGGTTATGTTGGCATTGCGACGAGCCGTGGAGCCGCGAGCATCGCTGTAAAAGGTAGACTTCTTATGATTGAACTAGTAGAAGAAGAGGTCATTGAACACCTAGAAGAGAGCCTTAAACATGAAGAAGAAGATATGGAAGAACAGCCACAGCCGACCGACATTACGGTACACGCACTAGCCGGCTACTCAAATCCACAAACGATGAAAGTTGGAGGCCTTCTCAAACAACAACCGATCACTATTCTCATCGACACGGGTAGCACTAATAACTTCCTGAATAGTAAGGTTGCTGCTCGGATGGCACTGCATATTGAAGGTTGCAGCAAGTTCGATATAAAGGTTGCCGATGGCAGAATCCTAAAGTGCGACCAAAGATGCCTGCAGGTGAAACTATTACTGCAAGACCAAGAAATTATCACCGATTTCTTCCTCCTACGGTTGAATCTCATATTTTGATGATGAAACTACTTGATATATGTTTATGATTTAATCTGTGTTTTGAGTGACATAGGATGCTTCGATCAGGATGAGACAATTAAAGCAGGAAAATCATGTTGCGCCGGAAGAACAAGTAAGAAGATTGGACGTCGGGCCCGTGGATCGGTCGACGTATCGATAGAAGGTTTCGGGCCGTGGACTCGAGCATCGGGCTAAGAAGAGTGGGTATTGTGCCAAGGATATCGGAGTTGCGGAGTCAACTGACCGATTGGGCAATAGGCTGCAGGTGAGGACGATGCGCCGAAGAATCGGACGAAGCGTCGAGGGACCAATGACATGCCAGACAACTTGGTTAATTGCTTAGGATTAATTGTCTCGATCGAAGTTTTGTTTTAAGTGTGCAGGATTAACTACAATGGAAGAAAGACATGCAGCAGGAGTTGCGCCGGAGTCAAGACAATGATCACGTTAGGAGTTCGAGAGATCGACGAAAGTTCGGACAGTCGTCGGAGGTTCTACGGGAACAAATCCGAAAAGTCCATGAGCTTGCCAAATAAGCTTGTCGGAACTCGCCAAGTGGATCAACGCAAGTCCACAAGTTTGCCGGAAGTGTCACGCCCCCACAAAATATATCGATAATATTTAAAATCTTCATCACAACTAACCCAGGATCCAAACACACATTTGAGGTCACTAAGAAAACATTCAGATCAAAATTTTCACTTCTATAATCTACCACTTCATAACCCTGTGCAATTCATAAACATAGCACACATCACTCGATAATTCATACAATCTGAACTCAACTCATCAAAATAAAAACCACAGTGTAAATCCACAAGTGGGGAATTCTATGCAGTCACCACAAACATCGATTTACCATAAGTTCATATCATTACACAAATTTAATTTAACATTCCAAAACCCTATAAATGAGGGATCCATTAACTTACACAAAATCCACAGGTTTAGATTCATAGTCACATTTCATTGGATGCAAGGTAGCTTATACACAACTACATATATGCTAACAAAAGTTCTGCCCAACGTCTTCTAAACTTTCCACCGCCTCAGCCCAATCTTAACATTTAAGCAAGCGATACGCTATCCTGAAAAATTTATCAACAAACGGGGTGAGCATAAAGAGCTCAGCAAGTGACTAACATATCCATATCAAAATAGTATAATTTTCAAAGAGATACAGTTTTCAAAATACAAGGCAGAATATACGATTTCGTAGACATAATATCATTAGGAGCAGAATCACAATTTGTCCTTTCAATCATGCATATTTGGTTCCAGACAGATGGAGCATAGGGTAATTTGGAGCATATCAGAAACAAAGGAAACATATCGAAGCTTATCAATGGTATATGGAACATTTCGAAGCAAAATCATCAGTGAATGAAGCCTTTCAGAGCATATAGGTACACATATCGTACAAGAGCTCAAACGTCGTCCTTGACGTTGCAATCATATCAATCTTATCCAGAGTATGAACAGAAATAACTCACCAAAACTCTGGATGTCATATCAAACATATAGAGGGTGTAGTGGGATCTCAGTCAGAATGTGATTCATCCATTTCTGAATGACCACCTGACAAAAGTCTCCCACGTCTGGGAGCTCCATCCACCCACGTCTAGGTGAAGTCAAAGGGGGCCGGCAGAGCATCGCAGGCTCTAATCACATACCCACATAGCGGGCAATAAGCGCATACCCTTTACCATTTCTGGCAAAGGTCCAGAATATCCCACATAACGGGACCCCACATAGCGGGCAAATAGCGCATACCCTTTACCATTTCTGGCAAAGGTCTAGACAATCCCACACACCAGAGTACAAAAGGGCAGTTTCAACAATAAGTAGCATATATCGGAAGCACACGCGGAACAACAAAGCTTACATGTGCCTTTGTTAAGAACAAATGACGCAAGGACACAAATCTCTCACAAATGTATTCATTTTAGGAAGGAAAATGGAGGCAAGACTATACAGGGAATCGAATTATAGTTAGCTCAATTCAAATAAGAAGGTTAGACGAATTCAAGTATCCAAAGGAATGGAACAGAATACGCAAAATCGACCAAAGCTCGATTTCGGACAGAATTCCAGTGGCACATCAAACAAATATATCAGAATAACAATTATGCTCCAATACCCATAAGATGACTATGATCGAACCATATATCAATCTATATTCGGATGGAACAGATTTCATATGAAACAGGGCTCCCAACACAGAGTTACCTCTGATTTGGTAACACAAGGTCAAAATCACAATCACTGTTTTACAGAATTTATAGGGTCGGACTCAACAGATAATAGGGTTGGCTATTGAATTCCAAAATTCTCAAATTATATGTCAAACGAAATATTTTCAAGTCTAGTTTCAAATAAAATCAGTTTGGTACAAATCAGAATTTTCAACAGGGAGTTATAGGCATTTTAGTATCGATAGGTCAGAAATCTTGAACTCTGTTTTACAGCGTCTATAGTCTCATTTGAAAAAAATGTTTGGGTAAGTATTCGGTGTCCAAATTCTACAAAATCGGTGTCAAAAGAAAGACGTAAGAGTCTAATTACAAAAAAAATAGTTCCTGCCTGAATTCACATTTTGTGCTAAAACTTACTGCCGAAACAGTGTATAGGGGTCAGTATACCGAAAATATTTCAGAATCCATGGTTTTAAGTCCAAAGAGAGACATATCGGTTTCTAAATAGAAATCTTCCAATTTATTTTGAATCAACATAAAAACTGAGTCTAATACTTCTATAGGATGGGGTTAGAATACTTGCCTTTGAAAATTTTGACCCGAAGTGAAAAGATTAAAGCAAGAACCCCAAAAGCCCCAATTTTTTGTTTCTCTTCTTCTTCTTCTTCTTCTTCTTCTTCTTTCTTTCTTTCCCTGATCACCCACGAGCTGCCTTCTCTGCTTCCTTAAGAACGAAGGCAGAGAAACTTAAGCGGTGGGATTTGTCATTTGGTGCATTTTGCAGATTAGTCCTTGTTTTTATCATATTCACGATTAGGTCCTTAGGGTTTACATATAGGTCCTCAGATTCTTTTTTTTTTTTTTTTTGAACAAATCTCCCAAATCTTAAAAATAAGTTACCTCTAATCCATACTCTATCTCTTTTGTCAATTAAAATAGATGCATACATTATCACCAAAATTATACGAACATTCGGAAATGAGGGGTGTTACACTCTCCCCCCCTTAAAAGAAAAATTTAGTCCTCTAAATTTATCGAACCTCTATTCGATGAAAAGTCGAGGATACACCTTTTTCATTTCCTCTTCTAGCTCCCAAGTTGTCTCCGCTCCAGAATAATGTCTCCAAATTACTTGAACCAGTGGAATGACCCGATTCCTTAGGACTTTTTCTTTCTTATCAATAATCTGAATAGGCTCCTCCACATAGGATAAATCTTTATCGATCTCCACCAGCTCATACTTAATGATGTGAGAAGGGTCATACATATACTTTCTAATCATCGAGACATGAAATATATCATGGACATGGCTCAATGCTGGTGGTAAGGCAATCCTGTAAGCGACAGAACCAACCCTCTCAAGAACCTCAAAAGGTCCAATAAATCTTGGGCTTAATTTTCCTTTCTTCCCAAACCTTATAATGCCTTTGGAAGGGGAGACTTTTAAGAATACAAAATCTCCGATTTCAAACTCAATATCTCGCCTTCTATTGTCGGCATAACTCTTTTGACGACTCTGAGTAGTTTTTAGCCTTTTTCTTATAACTTGAATTTTCTCGGAAGTTTCTTGTACCTTGTCCGGTGCTAACAGCTTTCTGTCACCAACTTCCTCCCAACATATAGGTGTTATGCACTTTCGCCCATATAAAGCTTCATAAGGAGCCATCTGAATACTTGAATGATAACTATTATTATACGTGAACTCAACAAGTGAAATATCCTTATCCCATTCACCTTTCCAATCCATAACATAGGCTCTAAACAAATCCTCAAGTGTTTGAATTGTTCTTTCTGACTGACCATCAGTCTGAGGATGATATGTAGTACTAAACTTAACTTTAGTGCCCATCGACTCCTGCAATCTTCTCCAGAATCTAGAGAGAAATATGGAGTCTCTATCAGAGATAATCTCCTTTGGAATACCATGAAGTCTTACTATTTCATTAACATATAAATCTGCAAGTTTATCAAGCGAATAAGTCATATTAATCGGTAGGAAATGTGCAGATTTTGTTAACCTATCAATGATAACCCAAATAGCATCATGCTTTTTAGAGGTTCTGGGTAGTCCTGAAACAAAATCCATAGTAATGCATTCCCATTTCCATTCAGGAATATCTAAAGGTTGTAACAACCCTCCAGGTCTTTGGTGTTCTACTTTGATTTGCTGACAAGTCAAACATTTTGAAACATACATTGCAATTTCCTTCTTCATGCCTTCCCACCAATAATGACTTTGAAGATCTCTATACATCTTAGTGCTCCCAGGATGTATGGTGTACTTTGAAGTATGACTTTCCTTTAGGATTTGATTCTTGATATCTGGTTCATTTGGTACACATACCCTCTCCCCAAATCTCAATAGACCATCCTTTGAAACTTGAAATTGTGGCTTTAATTCCTTTTCTACTTCATTCCTCAAGTAGATTAAATGTGGATCTCGTAATTGTCCTTCCTTAATTTGTTGAATAAGATCGGATTGCACTTGAATGGAGGCCATCAATATCATCGAGTCTTGCTCTTTCCTCAAAGCTTTCAAATCAAAATTTTCTTCTAATAACTTCCATTGCTTCAATACCAGACTAGCCATAAAACTTGTAGATTTCCTACTAAGTGCATCAGCTACAACATTGGCTTTGCCCGGGTGATAACAGATGGCACAATCATAATCCTTCAGAAGTTCTATCCATCTTCGCTGCCTCATGTTTAACTCTTTCTGAGTGAAAATATATTTTAAACTCTTGTGATCAGTGAAGATTTCAAACTGTCGACCATACAAATAATGTCTCCAAATCTTCAGGGCAAAAATAATTGCTGCTAATTCCAAATCATGAGTTGGATAATTCAATTCATAACCTTTAAGTTGCCTAGAAGCATAAGCAATTACTCTCCCTTCCTGCATCAAAACACATCCTAGGCCTTTTCTTGAAGCATCAGTATAAACTACAAATCCCTCACTACCACTTGGAATAGTGAGAATAGGGGCACTAGTCAATCTTCTTTTTAACTCTTGAAAACTTTGCTCACAATCATCACCCCATACAAATTTCATATTCTTCTTAGTGAGTTTGGTGAGAGGTTGAGCGATTCGAGAAAATCCCTCCACAAATCTCCTGTAATAACCTGCCATGCCCAAAAAGCTTCGAACTTCTGTTACATTTGTTGGTACTTCCCATTCAACTACAGCTTCTATTTTCCTTGGATCAACAGATATACCCTTCCCTGAAATCACATGGCCTAAGAAAGCAACTTCATTCAACCAAAATTCGCATTTGCTGAACTTCGCATACAACTTCTTTTCTCTTAGTATGGACAACACATCTCTTAAGTGTTCCTCATGCTCCTGATTACTCTTTGAATACACCAAGATGTCATCAATAAATACAATTACACAGATATCCAAGAGCGGTTGAAATATCCTATTCATTAGTTCCATAAAAGTTGCAGGGGCATTTGTTAGACCAAAAGGCATCACTAAGAATTCATAATGACCATATCGAGTTCTGAAAGCTGTTTTTGAAATATCCTCCTCCTTGATCTTTAACTGATAGTAACCTGACCTCAGGTCAATCTTAGAGAATACTTGTGCACCCTGCAATTGATCAAACAAATCATCAATTCTAGGTATGGGATATTTGTTTTTGATGGTCACCTGATTCAACTGTCTATAATCAATACAAAGCCTCAATGTTCCATCCTTCTTCTTCACTGATAGTACCGGAGCACCCCATGGAGATACACTAGGTCGTATGAAACCCTTATCTAATAATTCTTGTATTTTCTTCTTTAACTCTTCTAGCTCGAGTGGTGCCATTCTGTAGGGAGGCTTAGATATTGGGGTTGTACTGTGAACTATATCAATAGCAAATTCACCCTCCCTATCTAGAGGTAAACCAGGCAAGTCATCTGGAAATACATCAGGGAATTCTTTGACCACTGAAATTTCATCTAGGTGGGTTTCCTGATTTGAATGCTCCTTTACACACACCATATAACAAAAACAACCTTTCTGCATAAGACGATAAACTTGAAGTGCTGATATCAAGCAAGGAGGCAAATCATGCTTAATGCCCTCAAAGAAAAATATAGGCTGATCTGGTATGCAGAAAGTAATTATTTTTTTGTAACAATCAATACTAGCGTGATGAGAAGATAACCAATCCATGCCAAGTATAATATCAAAACCCTGGATCTCTAGGAGAATCAAATCAGCATGGAGTTCGTGGTCTCCAATAGAGATTAAACAAGATGGGTAGACCAAGTTTGTTGCCAATGAATCTCCAACAGCAGTTGTTACATATAACATATAATCCAGGGGTTTAGGTAGAATATCCAAGTGACAAGCAAAGTATTGTGAAACAAAAGATAAGTTGGGGCCGGGATCAAACAAAACTTTTGCATTTCTTTTAGAAACATGAAGAATACCTTCCACTACTGATTTAGAAGCTTTAGAATCTTGTTCAGTGATAGCGTACACTCTAGCATGGACTGAGGGTCTAGGAGGCAGTGGCTCTTTCTTCTTGTTCAGTGGGCAATCTCTTATTTGATGACCTAGCTTTCCACAACCAAAACATGCTCCAGTCACCCGAAAACACCGACTTGTTTCATGATTTAATCTGCATTTCGCACATAACTGAGTCCTCCACAATGGTTTCCTTTTCTCAAATCCAGATGTCTTAAACCTCTTGTTACTATCTTCATATTCATTTTCTCTCTTGTTTTTGCTAGTAAATTTGCCCCTTTTGTTCTTGCCAATGATTTCTTGAATTTCTTCCATGTCTCTTTCAATTTTCAAGGCTCTTTCTACCGTATCAGCATATGTTTGTAATTTTAAAGCTAACATTCGGCTTCTTATTGCTGGCCGCAATCCCCTTTCAAACCTTCTTGCCTTTCTAGATTCATCATCAGTCATATGTGTGGCAAACCTGGAGAGCTCAGTGAATTTAGATTCATACTTTGTAACCGTCATACTTCCCTGGATAAGATTCAAGAACTCCAATTCTTTTTGCTCTCTCATGCAATCTGAAAAATATTTGTCGTTAAACTTTTCTTGGAATAACTTCCAAGTCATTGGCTCATGTTTGATTTCAGACATCCTCTTAATCATTCTCCACCAGTGTTCAGCTTCTCCTTCCAGCATAAAGGTGGCAAGAAAAACCTTTCGTTCATCATAGTAACTTAAGGCATCAAATATTTTCTCTATCTGCATCATCCATCGTTCCGCCACCATTGGATCAGACTCACCACTGAAACTTGGAGGACTAAGCTTCTTAAACTGTCCAATTCCCAACCCCGTCTGGTTTGATGCCTCTATTCCATCATTATTTCCATGTTGGACATGTTGTTGTTATTGTTGCATCACTTGTGCCATAGTCTCTAAAGTCCGCATAATACCACTCAATTGATCAGCAGTAGATGCAACAGGAGAACCAGATGATCTCGTCATCCTCGCTTCCTAAAACATCAAAAGAACATTTTCTTTGATCAATCTCTAATGACAGTCAATAAACCTCAAATAAAGATAATATTCTTAGTGATTCTCAAATCATGCTCTGATACCACCTCTGTCACGCCCCCACAAAATATATCGATAATATTTAAAATCTTCATCACAACTAACCCAAGATCGAAACACACATTTGAGGTCACTAAGAAAACATTCAGATCAAAATTTTCACTTCTATAATCTACCACTTCATAACCCTGTGCAATTCATAAACATAGCACACATCACTCGATAATTCATACAATCTGAACTCAACTCATCAAAATAAAAACCACAGTGTAAATCCACAAGTGGGGAATTCTATGCAGTCACCACAAACATCGATTTACCATAAGTTCATATCATTACACGAATTTAATTTAACATTCCAAAACCCTATACATGAGGGATCCATTAACTTACACAAAATCCACAGGTTTAGATTCATAGTCACATTTCATTGGATGCAAGGTAGCTTATACACAACTACATACATGCTAACAAAAGTTCTGCCCAACGTCTTCTAAACTTTCCACCGCCTCAGCCCAATCTTAACATTTAAGCAAGCGATACGCTATCCTGAAAAATTTATCAACAAACGGGGTGAGCATAAAGAGCTCAGCAGGTGACTAACATATCCATATCAAAATAGTACAATTTTCATAGAGATACAGTTTTCAAAATACAAGGCAGAATATACGATTTCGTAGACATAATATCATTAGGAGCAGAATCACAATTTGTCCTTTCAATCATGCATATTTGGTTCCAGACAGATGGAGCATAGGGTAATTTGGAGCATATCAGAAACAAAGGAAACATATCGAAGCTTATCAATGGCATATGGAACATTTCGAAGCAAAATCATCAGTGAATGAAGCCTTTCAGAGCATATAGGTACACATATCGTACAAGAGCTCAAACGTCGTCCTTGACGTTGCAATCATATCAATCTTATCCAGAGTATGAACAGAAATAACTCACCAAAACTCTGGATGTCATATCAAACATATAGAGGGTGTAGTGGGATCTCAGTCAGAATGTGATTCATCCATTTCTGAATGACCACCTGACAAAAGTCTCCCACGTCTGGGAGCTCCATCCACCCACGTCTTGGTGAAGTCAAAGGGGGCCGGCAGAGCATCGCAGGCTCTAATCACATACCCACATAGCGGGCAATAAGCGCATACCCTTTACCATTTCTGGCAAAGGTCCAGAATATCCCACATAACGGGACCCCACATAGCGGGCAAATAGCGCATACCCTTTACCATTTCTGGCAAAGGTCTAGACAATCCCACACACCAGAGTACAAAAGGGCAGTTTCAACAATAAGTAGCATATATCGGAAGCACACGCGGAACAACAAAGCTTACATGTGCCTTTGTTAAGAACAAATGACGCAAGGACACAAATCTCTCACAAATGTATTCATTTTAGGAAGGAAAATGGAAGCAAGACTGTACAAGGAATCCGATTATAGTTAGCTCAATTCAAATAAGAAGGTTAGACGAATTCAAGTATCCAAAGGAATGGAACAGAATACGCGAAATCGACCAAAGCTCGATTTCGGACAGAATTCCAGTGGCACATCAAACAAATATATCAGAATAACAATTATGCTCCAATACCCATAAGAAGACTGTGGTCGAACCATATATCAATCTATATTCGGATGGAACAGATTTCATATGAAACAGGGCTCCCAACACAGAGTTACCTCTGATTTGGTAACACAAGGTCAAAATCACAATCACTGTTTTACAGAATTTATAGGGTCGGACTCAACAGATAATAGGGTTGGAAATTGAATTCCAAAATTCTCAAATTATATGTCAAACGAAATATTTTTCAAGTCTAGTTTGAAATAAAATCAGTTTGGTACAAATCAGAATTTTCAACTGGGAGTTATAGGCATTTTAGTATCGATAGGTCAGAAATCTTGAACTCTGTTTTACAGCGTCTATAGTCTCATTTGAAAAAAATGTTTGGGTAAGTATTCGGTGTCCAAATTCTACAAAATCGGTGTCAAAAGAAAGACGTAAGAGTCTAATTACAAACAAAATAGTTCCTGCCTGAATTCACATTTTGTGCTAAAACTTACTGCCGAAACAGTGTATAGGGGTCAGTATACCGAAAATATTTCAGAATCCATGGTTTTAAGTCCAAAGAGAGACATATCGGTTTCTAAATAGAAATCTTCCAATTTATTTTGAATCAACATAAAAACTGAGTCTAATACTTCTGTAAGATGGGGTTAGAACACTTGCCTTTGAAAATTTTGACCCGAAGTGAAAAGATTAAAGCAAGAACCCCAAAAGCCCCAATTTTTTGTTTCTCTTCTTCTTCTTCTTCTTCTTCTTCTTTCTTTCTTTCTTTCCCTGATTACCCACGAGCTGCCTTCTCTGCTTCCTTAAGAACGAAGGCAGAGAAGCTTAAGCGGTGGGATTTGTCATTTGGTGCATTTTGCAGATTAGTCCTTGTTTTTATCATATTCACGATTAGGTCCTTAGGGTTTACATATAGGTCCTCTGATTCTTTTTTTTTTTTTTTTGAACAAATCTCCCAAATCTTAAAAATAAGTTACCTCTAATCCATACTCTATCTCTTTTGTCAATTAAAATAGATGCTTACATTATCACCAAAATTATACGAACATTCGGAAATGAGGGGTGTTACTTCCGCAGGAGCATCACCGAGGGTTCATCGGATGATCGATGGAAGTTCGCCGGAAGCTCGCCGGAAGAAGCGATTGACGCACCGGAGCAAGTTGCAGTAAATGACTTAGGGAATATCGTAGTTAGCACAATGATTAAGTTGGCAATGGGAGGTGATCCCATTAACTTAATCTTGGGGCAATTGGGCCCCTAAAAAACCCAAATTGGGCCGAATGGATCAACCCATTCGGACCCTGATTTCTGCTGGGAGGTGCAACCGCCCAAGCCAGGAGGTAGCACCGCCTGGGCTAAGTCTCCGAGCGAGACTGGGCGGTGCAACCGCCACAGCTAGGAGGTGGCACCACCTGGGCTCAATCTCCGAGCGAGATTGGGCGGTGCAACCTCCCCTGACAGGAGGTAGCACCGCCTGAGCTCGGTCTTCGAGCTTTGGCAGGAGGTACAACTGCCTCTATCAGTCGGTGGCACCGCCTGAGCTCAGTCTTCGAGCTCTGGCAGGAGGTGCAACTGCCCCTGACAAAGGTGGCACCGCCCAAAGGCTTAGTCTTCGAGCTCTGCCAAGCGGTGCAACCACCTCAGTTAGGAGGTGCAACCGCCTGATCCCGGAATTTCGGGAATTGATAGTTTTGAGCTCCAAATTTGAACTGGGTTGGGGCCTATAAATACCCCACCGATTCATCACTGAAAGGGTAAGAACTCACACCGAAATCGTGATCTTGTTCTGTGATTTTTAGAGATCAAAATTGTTGTAAAGGCCAAAAGTTCTTCTCCCTCTTTTCTTCCATGTTATGAGTTGTAAAGAGAGGAGAGAAAATTCTGTAAGGGTTGTCTCCTAAGCCCGTCAAAAGGATTGAAACTGTAAAAGGGTGGTTGGCCTTCGCCTATTGAAGGAAGGCCTCTAGTTGACGTCGGTGACCTCGTTGGTGGAGGAAGCCAAAAGCGGAGTAGGTCAAGATTGATCGAACCACTCTAAATCTCGGTTTGCATTTACTTTAAGCATATTATCTTTACTGCAAACCTCCTCAAAAGCTTACTGCTTTCTGCGCATATATGATCGGGTTTCAAGCATTGCATTTTCTGAATCAGCGTTTAGACGTAAATTAGCTTTTTCGTACGATCATCATATTTCAGTTTGCATTTACATTTTGATTTCTATCATAACTGCAAACTGCCTTTATATCCTTGCTTAAATTGCATCTCGCTTAATCAAGTGATTTACGAATCATCATTTAAACGTAAATCAGTTTCTTCGTACGAATATCATATTTAAGTTTGCGCCTACTATCTGATTTGAATCATAATTGCAAATTGCATTTATATCATTGCTGCATTTCGCTTAAACAAAAGTTAAAGTGATTTACGAATCGACTTTCTTACCGAAATCACTTTTAACAAACGAACGCAGTTTTTTTTGTAGAAGGTTTTCTGTTGCACTAATTCACCCCCCCCCCCCCCCCCCTCTTAGTGCTCTTGATCCTAACAATTAGTATCAGAGCGGGGTTAACTCTCAAACGGATTAAAACCCAAGAGAGATGGCATACGTTGGAAACCAAGAGGGCTTATCGGTTGTTCGTCCACCGTTGTTTAACGGATTGGACTACACTTATTGGAAAACTTGAATGAGAGTTTTCTTAATTTCTATGAATTTTGATTTATGGAATATCATTGAAAACAGTTTTTAACTTCCCTCTAAACCGATGAACGAATGGTTGGATTTGGAGAAGAAGTATTTTTCTTTAAACGCAAAAGCTATGAATGCCTTATTTTGCGCTTTAGACAAAAATGAGTTCAATCGGATTTCTACGTGCGAAACGACTTTTGACATTTGGCGAACACTTGAAATCACACACGAGGGAACTAGTAGAGTCAAAGACTCGAAAGTTAACATTTTATTGTATGATTTTGAGCTTTTTCGAATCTAACCAAGTGAGACTATAGACGACATGTACACCCGTTTCACGGATGTCGTCAATAGTTTAATAGCTCTTGGAAAATGTTTTTCAGATTTTGAACTCGTAAACAAGATTTTGCGTTCTCTTTCTAAGAAATGGGATTCAAAAGTAACTGCAATACAAGAAGGATTTGGAATGACACTTTTAGAACATTTTGAACCCAGTGAGCACTTGATTCACCTTCCAAAGAATAGGAAGGATTTGGAACTCTGGACAAATGAATACCACTTGAGCGATGACTCAAGTGATGAGGACAATTATGAACTCGAACTTCGAACACTAAATCTTAATAAGTTTATTAAACAAAAATCTAAAATAAATAATAAAGTTGAACGAAGGAAGAGGCCAAAGAAGAAGAACATAAAGTGGGATGAATCGAGCTCCTCCGAAGACGAGGAGAAAATTAAGAAAGGCGAGGTGGCAAACTATGCCTTAACGATATTCAACGATGAGGTAATCAAAACCCCCTTAATTTATTTCGAAATTACATGATGCTCTTCATAATGCATTTTCTTTTTTAGTATAGAATTAATTTTCTTGAAAATTATATGTTTAAAAAAAAAATATGATGAAAATGCAAAATTTATGATCATGCTAGTAGTTCTGAAAATAATCATGAAAAATACATATTTTATGATAAACAAACAAAATGATTTTGATTGAAAATATGAAATCATGCTTGATGATATAATGATGTTTTGATACCATGATTTTATTCTATGCATGAGATTTTAAAAATCGTGTTTATTGGTTTTATAATTATGGATGATGAATTTTGCAATTTTCATGGTAATGAAAGTGCCTTATTGATCTTTGTCATAAATAAACTTGCACTTTCGATTTTAAAACATGCTACATGTTTGGCATAAATGAAATAAAATCATATGAATTAAAACAACTAAAAAGAGAAAAGTATTTTTCTTGAAAATTTATTTTTCTCTACCTTATTGACTTTTTCACTAAGAGATTAATAAAATTATCTATGCCATTTTGAATCTCTTGAAAGTAATGTTGAGATTTTGATGATTTGAATTTAATGGGTTTTATCGAAATCATGATCTTAATTTCCAATGATTTATAACTTGAAATCATTTATGAATCAAGATCACCTACTTCATGTTCTTATTGAAATTTATCGAAATGAATTGTGATTTCTTGGAATTATAACTTAAGAATTGTTTTTATAAATCAAAATAACTTACTATGATTCTTTTTTTTTTCTATTTAAGTTATCTAAAAAGAATCATAATATGTCTCTTAATATTCATAATTTGTCTACATGATTCGTAAATCTCATTACCAATTCTTCTTGATATTCCTTATGTGATGATATGAACACATGAAATATTCATTAATTTATTTTGATGTATACAAATGAAAAGTGATGATCATGCATGGTAGGATATAATTTGACAAAATTGATACCATCATGATATGTAGCATTTATGATTTGCAATGATACATGCAATACTTGAGCCTTTTAATTATGATGTGATGTATTGCATATGATGTAAATCATGATTTAAAATGCTATGAGTTGTTACTAAAATGATGTATTATAAATGTTGATTTAATGTCATGTATACTCTAAATATTGAATGTTTGGTATCATGATCAAAATGTTGACAAATAGTTAAAAATTTAAGTATCATGTATGATATGCTCATAATATTGATTGATTTATTCAGTATCATGAATGAAATATAAGGTTTTCTAAATTGTGCATATTCGAATTTGAAACTATAATGATGCACAAATAAGATTGAAACCAACCTTTGTCATAATTTAGAAATTAATGTAAAGGGCCTTCCCTTCTTTTCGCCAATGACATAGGGGGAGAAAGAGTTGCTAATGTGCATATCTCAAAGAGAAAATTGCTAGCTTGCGTGTCTTAAAATGTTAAAAAAATTTTGCTAGCTTGTATATTGTAAACTTGCTATCGTACTACCATGACGATGAGCATGTCTTATCTTCATGATTGTATTTGAAATACTATGGCAAAAATATGTCCGAATGATTGAACTTGTTAAAATTAATTTTCGGACATTCTTGATTGAATGATCAAATCACTCGATTGCCATGAAGATTTTACACAATTACATGCCCTAATAACAGGTTGAAAATTATGCGCTTTGGATACAAATATTTCCATGATAATAAGCATGTTTTGTCCTCATGATTGTATTTGAAAATCAATAGCAACAAACTCCAAAACCGATCACAAAGGTCTATCGACCACGTCAAGTGACGCAGCAACAAAGCGAGTCTTCTCTAATGGCAATAGCACCGATGGTGGCGAAGACTATTGAGCATTCCGACTCGCAAGGATAGCACCACGGACAGAAGGACAAATCCAAAACTTTACCTCTTCCTATAATGTCTGAGCCTTCCACAACAGAAGTTTCCCATGGTACTAGTGGACAGGTGTTAGGACTCTAGCTTGGAGAGTCCTAATTGAGAGGGATATTCATGTAAAACTGTTAGGACTCTAGCTAGGAGAGTCCTAATTGAGAGGGACATTCTGTTAGGACTCTAGCTAGGAGAGTCCTAATTGAGAGGGGCATTCACGTAGGAGGTGTTTTCTTCGAGAAGAATTAGGAGTTGTAAGGGAATAGGAGTCCTATTAGGAGTTGGTTAGAAGTAAGAGTCTTAAGTAGGAGTCCTATTAGGAGTTAGGGTTTAGAAGCCCTATAAATAGCCATGTATTCCTTCTCTTTTCTTAGGCAATAGATGAATATTTTCTGCAGCCTTTGAGCAGCAACTTGGAGGGAGGAACCCCTATAGAGTTCCAAGGAGGCTGATCCCCTAAAGAGATCAACCCCAAGTTTAGAATATGTAAGGGTTCTAACACCTGGTATCAGAGCAGCATTCTTGGTGTCTCGCTGCCCTTCCACAGCCATCCATCAACCCTCCACAACCGCCTGAAGCAATTCCCACAATTGCTTAAAAGATCGTCACCAAATTCTGTCGTCATCTCCACCACCACGGATCATCCTTTGATCTCCCCGTGAATTGCAACAGGTTCTGGTTTTCTACCTTACTGCTGCTGCAATTTAGTTATCCTTATTTGAAAATAAAAAAAATAATTATTCCTATATTGCTGCATAAACTTTTCGTCAAAAAGTTTTCATCTCTACGACGAAAGATACATTGCAGAATTCCAACCGCATAGCACCATCTGTTCGATCATGCTACTGTAATTTTTCTATCCAAATTTCTACAAAATTTTTATGACATCTTTGACATTTCCTAACAACAGATTTCCTTTGGTTTTGTCAAAAAACTCTCAATATAAACCATTGATATTTTACGTCTAATTTGCTATACTTGAAAATCTGCACTGTAAAATTCCAACCGCATAGCACCATCTGTTTGATCTTGCAACTCTACTTTTTCTATCCAAACTTCTACAAAATTTTTATGACATCTTTGACACTTCCTAACAGTAGATTTCCCTTTAGTTTCATCGAAAAATTCTCAATATAAACTATTGATCTTTTATGTCCAATCTGCCACACTTGAAAATCTATGTTGTAGAAAATTCCGGCCGCATATTGTTACCTTAACCCATCTATTTGCAATCTTTTTTGAATGAAATTTCTTATACACTTCATAGATCATCTTGGCTTCCATTTAAGATTGATCTATTGAGAAATTCATCTCTAAAAACGATTTTGTGTTGCTGCAAATTTTTGTCGTAAACCACTGAAATTTTTCGACGAGAATTCTGCAATCGCAACAAGCACCAATTTCCTTGCTGTTATACTGCCGAAATTCTCTTGATTAAATTAGACATTCTTGCTGTCATATAAACTGTGAATTTGCTATCAATTTCCTCCTCAATTCTCTCAAGTTTTTGGTAGATATTTACATCAAGAAACCATTGTTTCTTCGACGACAATTCTACTCTTACAAGACAGCACATACTTGCTGCAACTTCCACTGATTTCTATCAAACCTTTGCTGCGTCTACCACAGATCTAAAACTTTCATCCATAGCCCTAAAACTCCACCAAACCACACCCTCAAACTACACCCAAAACAGCCACAAAGCAAGCCTAAACCATAGCCTACATCCACCGATCCACCAATCCTTGCGACCATCACTTCTCTCAACTATACATGCCTTTAACCTGACAACAAAAGAGAGATATTAACATAATAGATTTGGAGGCATATACTATGGCATCTAAGGAGGCAATCAATGCAAAATTCGAACCCTTGTAGGCGCGAATGGAGGATAAGATTCTGACGCTCTTTACCGAACTCAGATTGGGTCGACCACTAAGCCCGAAAAAATCATATCACGGAGAGAGCTTTGCCCAATCGCACCAGGCCCGAAGAGATGAGTTCCAAGGGAGGGGAGGCTCTATGACTGAACCCAACTATCCATGCATGAGAGTGGACTTCCCTAGATGGAAAGAAGGAGACCTGATTGGTTGGATCTCGCGCGCGGAGCGATATTTTCAGTACCACAAAACCGCGGATAAATCTATGGTGAAAATTGCAGCTATACATCTTGAAAGGGATGCTATACAGTGGTTTGACTGGTTTGAACATACTTATGGAGTCCTTTCATGGCAACAATTCAAAGAAGGACTGCTGATCTGCTTTAGACCAACCGATTACGAGAATATTGACGGACAACTAGCAAAGATCCGACAAACTTCCACCATTTAGGAGTACCAAACTAGGTTTGAAAGGTTACCTAATCAAACTCAGGATTGGTCTCAAAAATAGCTATTGAGGACCATCATTAAGGGCTTGAAGCCGGAGATCCGAGGAGAAGTTAAAGCGCGACAACCGTATACGCTTATGGCAGCCATCTCTTTCGCACGACATTAAGAGGAGCAATTGAACCATGAAGCTCGGAGGACTAGGGTCGCTCCTCAACCAGTAATATTGAAGCCCTCAGCCCCCCCTACTATTGACCAAGTCCCTACACCAAAGAGGTTATCAAGAGAAGAGCTTCGGGAGCGATATGCGAAGGGGTTATGTTGGCATTGTGACGAGCCGTGGAGCCGTGAGCATCGTTGTAGTAAAGGAGGACTTCTTATGATTGAACCGATAGAAGAAGAGGTTATTGAACATCCAGAAGAGAGCCTTGAACATGAAGAAAAAGATGCAGAAGAAGAGCCACAACCGACCGAAGTTACGGTACATACACTAGCTAGCTACTCAAACCCACAAACGATGAAAGTTGGAGGCCTTCTCAAACAACAACCGATCACTGTTCTCATTGATACGGGCAGCACAAATAACTTCCTAAACAGTAAGGTTGCTGTCCATATAAACTTACCTATTGAGAATTGCAGCAGGTTTGTCGTTAAGGTCGCCAACGGACAGATTTTGAAGTGTGATCATAGGTGCCCGCAAGTGAAACTGTTGTTGCAGGACCAAGAGATAATTGCAGATTTCTTCCTCCTCCCTCTTGATGATCATGAGGCCATACTCATAATTAAATGGTTGATAACATTAGGTGATATTTCTTGGAATTTTATTCAACTATTTATAAAATATTACAGTAAGGAGAAACAGGTGATACTGCATGGGAAACGTAAGGGTGACTTAACGATGATTTACACACAACAAATGGAGAAGGTTTTGCATAAAGCATGCAGGGGCTTTTTGGTACAACTTGAGCAGCAAATTAAAGGAGAGCCAATAGAATTTGAAGATCCAAACCTATTTCCTTTGCTTGCTGAATTTTCAAATATATTTGACGAGCCGCACAACCTACCTCTTACTCGTCGGCATGATCATTGTATAATGATTTTTCCAGTCAAATCTCCAGCAAATACTCAGCCATATCGGTATCCACATCTCCAGAATGATGAAATAGAAAGGATTTTAAAAGAGATGCTTGAAACAGGAGTTATTCGGATAAGTTGTAACCTCTACTTTTCACCGGTTCTACTTGTACACAAGAAGGACGGAACATGGCGAATATGCGTTGATTACCGAGCTCTCAATGACATAACCATCAAGAACAAATACCTTATTCCAATAGTAGATGAATTGCTAGATGAAAGGGAGCACAAATCTTCACAAAGCTGGACCTTCGATCCGGGTATTATCAAATACGAGTGTATGAAGAAGTCATACCGAAAACCGCCTTTCGAACACACAACGGCCACTACGAATTTTTACTTTCTTCAACAAAAGGTGAAATATCTTGGGCATATCATATCAAAGGAAGGTGTGATGGTGGACCCCTTCAAAATTGAAGCAATGCAAAACTGGCCCACCCCGAGGAACATAAAATTGCTACATGGCTTTTTGGGTTTAACAGGCTATTACCGTAAGTTCATGAAATACTATGGAAAGATCAGTGCACCACTTGCTTCCTTATTGAAAAAAGATGTCTTCCAATGGTCAGACAGAGCCTCCACTGCCTTCGACAAACTTAAGGCAGTCATAACGACGACCCCCGTGCTAGTGCTACCAGATTTCAACCGACCCTTCATCATTATGGCCGATGCATCTAGAGACAGAATGGGAGACGTTCTCATGCAAGATGGTCAACCACTCATATTCATTAGCAAGACATTGTCTCCCCCCTATCAAAACATGTTAACATATGATAAGGAGATGCTCGCCATTGTGCACGTAGCAACGAGGTGGAGATCGTACTTGATCAGGTGATACTTTCAAATCAAGACCGACCATAAAAGCCTAAAATATCTCTTGGAGCAGAAGATATCTTCCCCCGAGCAGCAAAAATAGGTAACAAAACTTCTTGGATTTGATTATGAAATAACTTACAAAAGGTGGAAAGAGAATGTTGTTGCATATGCGCTTTCGCAGCTACCTGAGCAAGCTGAATTTTTGGTCGTTTTACTTCCAACCAGCAACTTCCTTGACGATATTAAGATAGAATGGCAGGAAGATTCGGAGACCAGTAAGATAAAAAAAAAATTAGAGGAAGCACCAAGCTCCATGGATCATTACAATCGGGACTCAAAAGAATTATGCTATAAGGGACGCATTGCTTGTGACAAATTATACTTGCATCTTCAAGAGCAGATTTTGGACAAAGTTATTCCATATGCAGGGTACTAAATTGAAAATGAGTACGATATATCACCCACATACCAACTGCCAGACGGAAGTTTTAAATAGGTGCTTGGAGACAACCCAAAGCCACCCACCAAATATGACTACCCAAAGAGAACTCCAGACTCAGCCAAGTGCCATTATTGATCGACGGATCGTGACTCGACGACGATGACCCACTAATGAAGTGCTAATACAGTGGGCGAACCTACCAATAGAAGATGCCACTTGGGAGAACTATGATGACTTGAAGATCAAATTCCCAGAATTCGTGAATCATCAGCCACGAGGACAAGGCTGAGTTTAAGAGGGCGGGTCTGTTAGGACTCTAGCTTTGAGAGTCATAATTGAGAGGGACATTCATATAAAACTGTTAGGACTCTAGCTAGGAGAGTCATAATTGAGAGGGACATTCTGTTAGGACTCTAGCTAGGAGAGTCTTAATTGAGAGGGACATTCTATTAGGACTCTAGCTAGGAGAGTCCTAATTGAGAGGGGCATTCATGTAGGAGATTTTTTCTTAGAGAAGAATTAGGAGTTGTAAGAGAATAGGAGTCCTGAGTAGGAGTCCTATTAGGAGTTGGTTAGAAGTAAGAGTCTTAAGTAGGAGTCCTATTAGGAGTTAGGGTTTTTAAGCCCTATAAAAAGCCATGTATTCCTTTTCTTTTGATAGGCAATAGATGAATCTTTTCTGCAGCCTTTGAGCAGCAACTTGGAGGGAGGAACCCCTATAGAGTTCCAAGGAGGCCGATCCCCTAAAGAGAACAACCCCAAGTTTATAATCTGCAAGGGTTCTAACACATTGCTAGCTTGTATGTTCTAAATGTGCTATCTTGTATGCAGTAAAACTTGAATATCTAAAACATCATAGCTTGAATGTTCTAAGCATGATGTAACATTTGCTAAATTTCCTAGCTTCAAAACTGCATGATGATAAAACTTGATATTCTGTTTTTCATGCAATGAGTTGAACCAATATCACAAACGCTTGATTGTGGTACTTCTCCTTTTTATTGATGACGAAGGGGGAGAAGTATGATGTTATGCATAAGTTTATGCATAAGTTCATGATGACGTGTTGCAAGTATTCATGATGAATATTGCAATGACTTGAATTCAGTTTGAATTCAAGGTTCTATCAATATGGCATATTGATAGGGGGAGTTTGTTTAAACTCCGGGAGTTAAGTTTAACTCCGCCATCAAGTGGTTGTCATCATCAAAAAGGGGGAGATTGTTGAATCTCGTATTTTGATGATGAAACTACTTGATATATGTTTATGATTTAATCTGCGTTTTGAATAACGCAGGATGCTTCGATCAGGATGAGACAATTAAATCAGGAAAATCATGTTGTGCCGGAAGAACATGTCAGAAGATTGGACGTCGGGCCAGTGGATCGGTCGACGTATCGACAGAAGGCTTCGGGCTGTGGAATCAGGCATCGGGCCAAGAAGAGCGGGTATTGTGCCAAAGATATCGGAGTTGCGGAGTCAACTGGCCGATTGGGCAATAGGCTGCAGGAGAGGACGATGCGCCAAAAAATCGGATGAAGCGTCGAGGGACCAATGACATGCCGGACAACTTGGTTAATTGCTTAGGATTAATTGTCTCGATCGAAGTTTTATTTTAAGTGTGCAGGATTAACTACGATGGAAGAAAGACATGCAGCAGGAGTTGCACCGGAGTCAACACAATGATCACGTTGGGAGTTCGAGAGTTCGACGGAAGTTCGGACAATCGTCGAAGGTTCTGCGGGAACAAATCCGAGAATTCCATGAGCTTGCCAAAGAAGCTCGTCGAAACTCGCCAAGTGGATCGTCGCAAGTATAGGAGTTTGCTGGAAGTCCGTAGGAGCATCACCGAGGGTTCATCGGATGATCGACGAAAGTTCGCCGGAAGCTCATCGGAAGAAGCGATTGACGCACCGGAGCAAGTTGTAGGAAATGTCTTAGGGAATATCGTAGTTAGCAAAATGATTAAGTTGGAAATGGGAGGTGATCCCATTAGCTTAATCTTGGGGCAATTGGGCCCCTCAAAAACCCAAATTGGGCCAAATGGATCAACCCATTCGGACCCTGATTTTTGCTGGGAGGTGTAACCGCCCAAGCTAGGAGGTAGCACTGCCTGGGCTAAGTCTCCGAGCGAGACTGGGCAGTGCAACCGCCCCAGCCAGGAGTTGGCACCGCTTGGGCTCAGTCTCCGAGCGAGATTGGGCGGTGCAACCTCCCCTAACAAGAGGTAGCACTGCTTGAGCTCGGTCTTCGAGCTCTCGCAGGAGGTGCAACCGCCTCAGTCAGGCGGTGGCACCGCCTAAGCTCAATCTCCGAGCTCTAGCAGGAGGTGCAACCGCCCCTGGCAGAGGTGGCACCGCCCAAAGGCTCAGTCTTCGAGCTCTGCAAGGCGGTGCAATCGCCTCAGTTAGGAGGTGCAACCGCCTGATCCCGGAATTCCGGGAATTGACAGTTTTGATCTCCAAATTGAAACAGGGTTGGGGCCTATAAATACCCCACCCATTCAGCACTGAAACGGTAAGAACTCACACCGAAATCTTGATCTTGTTCTGTGAATTTTAGAGCTCAAAATTGTTGTAAAGGCCAAAAGTTCTTCTCCCTCTTTTCTTCCAAGTTCTGAGTTGTAAAGAGAGGAGAGAAAATTTTGTAAGGGTTGTCTCCTAAGCCTGTCAAAAGGAGTGAAACTATAAAAGAGTGGTTGGCCTTCGCCGATTGAAGGAAGGCCTCTAGTTGACGTCGGTGACCTCGTCGGTGGAGGAAGCAAAAAGTGGATTAGGTCAAGATTTACCGAACCACTCTAAATCTCGGTTTGCATTTACTTTGAGTATATTATCTTTACTACAAACCTCCTCAAAAGCTTACTGCTTTCTGCGCATATACGATCGGGTTTCAAGCTTTGCATTTTCTGAATAAGCGTTTAGACGTAAATTAGCTTTTTCGTACGATCATCATATTTCAGTTTGCGATTACATTTTGATTTCTATCATAACTGTAAATTGCCTTTATATCCTTGCTTAAACTGCATCTCGCTTAATCAAGTGATTTACGAATCATCATTTAGACGTAAATCAGTTTCTTCGTACGAATATCATATTTCAGTTTTGCGCCTACTATCTGATTTGAATCATAATTGCAAACTGCATTTATATCATTACTGCATTTTGCTTAAACAAAAGTTAAAGTGATTTACGAATCAGCTTTCTTACCGAAATCACTTTACCCGAACGAACGCAATTTTTATCGTAGAAGGTTTTCCGCTGCACTAATTCACCCCCCCCCTCTTAGTGCTCTTGATCCTAACAATTGGTATCAGAGCGGGGTTAACTCTCAAACGGATTAAAACCCAAGAGAGATGGCATACGCCGGAAACCAAGAGGGCTTATCGGTTGTTCGTCCACCATTGTTTAACGGATTGGACTATACTTATTGGAAAACTCGAATGAGAGTTTTTTTTTTTTTTTTGGTAAGTAAAAGTAAATTTATTATGTGTAAAGTTTCTACAAATAGCTTTATCTATACAAGTCATAGACAAAGCCAAGTAACTCATAGAGTGCGAATGCGATAGTTATGACTACACATGCTATAGACTATAACTCCTAATTATAGTCAACATAGAAAATGTTTATCCAGATATATCAAAACTACCTGTGGGTACATAATTTTGCATCATTCCCAAGATCTTTAGCTAATAGCAAAATTAAATTTGATAAAAATATCTTTTTCTCTTCGGGTAAAGTGCTCCGTTTTGAGATCTTGCTCCATACAGGATCTCGAGTCTCTAATAATCTCTTTCAAGAGCTGAGCATTGTTTGTGTGTTGACATTCAAAGATTCTGTTACATCTCTCCTTCGACATCCACCGAATAGCGCATCTGAAATTAACCTTTGCTAGTTGTGTGAGGGGCCCTTTTCTTGAGAAACATTGCATGAGGTCGCCTAGTTCTTGGTGCAAGTTTGGTTGCGGCAGTCTATTGAGTTCAAATCGCTGGAGAATCTCCTTCCATATCCATTTTGGATAATCACAAGCGAAATAGAGGTGGCCAATAGTTTCTTCTTGTTGCATACAAATGGAGCATCGTTTAACATGATAGATACCTCTTCTTTTCATATTGTCTATTGTAGGTAGTTTATTGAGAAAGGCCTGCCATGTACATAAGGAATGTCTTTGTGATCCCGGTCGATCCCATGTCCAACTGCTTGGGACCCACTTATTATTTCTTTGCCTAATTTGATTCCATGCGGATGTGGCACTAAATTTGCCATTGTCATGAGGCCAAATAAGTATATCTGAAGAGTTGTTCCTGATTGGAATAGCTATAATAGTCGGCCAAAGTGATAGCATTTCGGGAGAAATTGGATTAGGGAGACACCAGGTACCGTTAGCAATGAACTCGGAAACCTTCCAATCTTTGAGAGCCCCAAGATCTTTTCGTATTCTGTCACCATATAATTGAAATATACTCTTCCCATTCACCCAAGGATCGTACCACATATTAGTGCTAGTTCTAGAAGAGATTGCGTAAGAAATGTGTTTGATTAGCCAATTCCTTGCCTTTAAAATTCCTTTCCAAGCTGTAGAGTGGTATGTTCTTATTGAAATTTCCCAGATTGTTTCCTTTGAAAGATACCTAGCAAAAACCCAATGTGACTATAAGGAACATTTGCTTTGCAAAAGATCCCACAATTGCTGTACCAGACATGCTTGATTCCAATCTCTAGTATTTCTTAAGTTTAGCCACCCTTCATCTTTCGGTTTGTAAATATTATCCCAATTTACCATATTCATTGCATTATCATTTGTGCCATTCCCGAAGAAGTTCATTAATAACCGTTCAATATCTTGGAGAAGTCCAGCAGGCAGAAGAAATGCATTACACCAATATATAGAGTAGGAGTGCAATATCGAACGGATGAGTTCGAGTCATCCTGCTTTTGATAGAAACCTATTTTTCCAAGAAGAAATTCTATTCTTTATTTTTTGCAGGATAGGCTGACAGTGGGTTTTGTGAATGCCTATGGATATGAGCGGGAGATCCAAATAAGGAATTGGCAGGCTTCCCTCACTAGCCCCCAAAGTTTATGCAAAAAAGACCTTATCTTCAACGTAAGGGCTCATATATACTTTACTTTTTGCATGATTTAACTGAAGTCCATAAACCATACCAAAGTCATTCATAATAGTAGCCAGGTTCTTTACTGAAGTTGGATCATTTTGGAGAAAGATAAGTAAATCATCTGCAAATGTTATATGTGATATATGAATAGAACCAGCAATGGGAACCTTAATGCTGCCATTTAAGACTGTGTGTTCTAACATACAACTAAGTCCTTCCATTGCAATAGTAAAGAGATACGGAGAGAGTGGATCACCTTGTCGGATGTCATTCGTGCTCCCAGAAAAACCAATAGGTGAGCCATTGAAGAGTATCGAAAACTTTAGAGTTTCCAAGCAAGATTGAATCCAATTAACCCATTGCTGTGGGAAGTTCATATCGAGGAGCATCTTATAGATAAATTTCCTATTAACTGAATCAAAGGCTTTCCGTAAATCAGCTTTAAAACAGATTTTTGTCCCTCTTGCTTTTGAATGCAAATCTTTGACAAAGTCATTAGCAAGCAAAATGTTATGATGTATACTTCTCCATTTGATGAAAGCAGCTTGATTTGGGCTAATGATCTTGTGTATTACCTTTTGCATTCTATTTGCCAATACTTTGGAGATGATATTGTAAATAAAGTTGCATAATGATATGGGTCAATAGTTCTCTAGTGAATCAGCCCCTGCATTCTTCGGAATTAAAGAAATAAAAGTGCAATTCATCTCTTTAAGAATATGACCTGAAGAGAAAAAATGTTGGCAAGCCTTAATCACATCATTTCCAATAATAGACCAAGCAGTTTGGTAAAATTCAGTTGGAAATCCATCTGGACCAGGGCTTTTGTGCTTTGGTGACTTAAAGACAACACATACAATTTCGTCATCTGTAATTTGAGGCATTGAGGATTGAAATAGCTTCCGAATCAAGTTTTCTAGTCGACTCCACATGAATTTTATTAGGTTTCCCAGCTTGATTGAGTAAGTAATAAAAAAATTGCTCTGTGTGTGCTTTAACCTCATCTAAATTCTCAATAAGATTATCATCTTTGTCTCTGCATTTGCTGATAGGGTTAACAGCCCTTCGAGTAGCAATTGAAGCATAGAAAAAATTAGTATTGGAATCCCCTAGTGTAAGCCAATGCTGTCGAGACTTCTGCTTTGCAAAACTTTACTCCTGTTTTAAGGCTTGCATGAAGTTATTTATGGCTTCTATCTCTTTATAGATAATATTCTCATCATTTGACTGAAGTTGCAGCTCATGTTGCAATGACATTAGTTTCTTTCTACAAAATTGAACTCTGGTGGTAATATTGCCAAAGGTATTTATATTCCACTCCTTGAGTGCTGCTTTACAGGCTTTGAGCTTTTGACATAAGATGTAAGGTGGGGATCCATGTACATTAACATTCCAAGCAGATCTGATAACATCAAGAAATTAAGGATGAGTACTCCACATGTTAAAGAATCTAAACGGTTTCTTGCCTCTTGGTGTCACTTTGTCTGCGTGTATATACATTAAAGAATGGTCAGAAAACAAAGGAGCACCATACTCAAGAAGTGAATCTGGGTAAACTATTAACCATTCATGATTAATTAAACACCTATTAAGTCGAGCTATTATTTTTCTGTTAGCAGTACCTTGATTACTCCAGGAGAGCCAATTACCTATATATTTCATATCAAACAATGCTGCAGTGTCAATGTAATCATTAAAACTTTGAAGTTGGCTTTCTGAAAGTTGTCTACCCCCCTCTTTTTCATTTGTCTACCGAACAGTATTAAAGTTTCCGAGAACAATCTAAGGTAGATTGAGACAGCCACATAATAAAGAGTGGAGAGCCTGCATTCAGTGTATTGGTGTCGAGGTTGCTGTTGGGTGAAACTTTCCCTCTGCCGGTGTATTTGTCACTGGTCCCCATCATTAGCGGTTGTGCCCTGGCGACGGTGACCGAGCTCAACTTCAACATGACCGGTTTTGTGGGCGCAATGATATCGAATCTTGCATTTGTGTTTCAGAACATATTTTCTAAGAAGGGGATGAAAGGGAAGTCAGTTGGTGGGATGAACTATTATGCTTGCCTGTCGATTCTATCCCTATTGATACTCACACCTTTTGCTATTGCAATTGAGGGCCCGCAGATGTGGACTGCTGGCTGGTAGAAGGCACTTTCATAGATTGGTCCACATTTCATCAGGTGGGTGGCTGCCCAGAGTGTCTTCTACCATTTGTACAACCAGGTTTCATACATGTCCTTGGATGAAATCTCTCCTTTGACGTTTAGTATTGGGAACACCATGAAGCGTATTTCTGTCATTGTCTCATCCATCATAATCTTCCACACGCTTGTTCAACCTGTCAATGTGCTTGGAGCTGCCATTGCTATCCTTGGAACTTTCCTCTATTCCCAGGCAAAACAGTGAACCTAAACAAGATTCTGAAGGTCTTGTAGCGAGAGCAGAGCAGGTTTACACACTCGCACGAGGCACTTGAAGCAATAGTGTAATCAGGCTGATATTTACAAGATCGAGAGCTAATTTTTTTTCCGTAGATAAAGATACATCTAAATATGTAGATCACTAAAATAAAAGAGAGAGAGGGAGAGAGAGAGAGAGAGAGAGGAACTTTTGTTTACTTTTTTGAGTGGGCTCATAAACCTCCTCCTCCTGTGTTTGTGAGCTGCAGTAGATATAGTATGAAATAAAGGTCTTAAGGTCAAAAAATAAATAAAAAATACCAGAGAGAAAAAAAAAAAGTCTTCATTCACTTCTTCTGATGTTTCAATTCCTGTAGGGACTCCCACTTCTTGTTCTTCTACAGGGCTTATCTTCATCAATGCTGCCACGCTGATCCCCTTTAAGTTATCAAAGGGTGGCAACTATGCGTCCTAGCGAGCTCAATTTTCTAATCTTTTATTTGGATACGACTTGTTAGGTTACATTGATGGCTCTTTCAGTTGTCCTCCAGCCATGCTCAACATCCCCGGCGATCCCAGTCCAGTACCCAATCCAGCTCACAAACTGTGGCTACGTCAAGATCGTCTCATCCTCCAAGCTATTCAAGCTTTAGTTGCTGGATTCGTTGCTCTCTTGATATCTTCATGTGTGACAGCTGTCGATACATGGTCGACACTGCAAACCACCCTGGCAAATCATTCGCGTACTCGCAAGCTCAGTCTTCTATCCAAGCTTATGATGACGAAACAAGAGGGAAGTACTATCTCTGATTATCTACAACATATCAAGGTTATCATTTATGACTTAGCCTTGATAGGTCATTCCCTGTGTGACGAAGAAGTTGTCATTCATACCCTCAATGGTCTCGACACCGACTACAAGGAATTGGCTGCTGCAATTCGGGCACGCAACTCGCCAGTCTCTTTTGAAGATCTCTATGATAAACTGACTGACTACGGGATGTACTTGAAGCGTGCGGACAAACTGCCTGGATCAACTGTCATAGCTCAAGTCAGTCACAAGTCTAAACGGAAGAGCACTCGGTACTCGCCGAACATGACCCAAGGTTTGGCTAATGCGCCTCTTGATTCTATGAGTTCCATGCACCACCCCTCCTATCCTCCTAGTCATCACTTCTCACAAAGTGGTAACTCCAGCCATCATCCATCTTAGCATCCTGCCCTATCGAGCCATCAAAGACGGGTCGTTTGCCAACTGTGTGACAAAGTCGGCCACTCCGCTAAAGTTTCCCGGTCTCGTCCCCGCCTCCCTGCTCCGTCACACTAGCCTCAAGCAAATCTCCTAACTTCTTCGACACCTAGCTAGTCCAACTGGATTGTCGACTATAGTGCCTCCCATCACATCACCGCTGATCTTCAGAATTTGTCTCTTCCCAACCCCTATGGCGGCGATGAAGATATCATCATCGGTGATGGTAAAGGACTTCCTATAACTCATACTGGTTCCACAACGCTTAATTTTGACTCTAATACATTTACCCTCGATGATGTTTTATGAGCCCCTCATATTAAACACAACCTCATTTATGTTTCTCAATTTTGTAAACATAACAATACCTCCATTGAATTCTTTCCTGATTCATTTCTTGTTAAGGACTTAAGCACGGGGGCATCATTGGTCCAAGGCCTGAATAAAGACAACATATATGAATGGCCGTCAGCCTCTCGAATAACCCAGCCCACTGTTCATTCTTCTGTTGCGGCTCTAGTTGATGTGTGGCATTGTCGGCTTGGTCATCCCTCATCCTTTATTCAACATAAATTATTATCTCGTCACTCTCTTCCTCTTTTTAAGTCCACTAATTCTATGATGCATTGTGATGCTTGTCTTAGTAATAAGAGTCATCGGTAGCCTTTTGGCTCATCTTCTATTTCCTCCTCTAAACCTTTTGAAATTATATATACTGATGTTTGGGGTCCTGCTCCAATCTTATATTTTGATAAGTTCCAATTTTATGTTATTTTTGTAGATCACTTCTCTAAATACATATGGATATATCCTCTTTCTCATAAATCTGACGTTTCTCGCATTTTTTCCACTTTACAGAAGTTGGTCGAAAACTATTTTCAGTCTACCATTAAAACAGTCTACTCTGATGGTGGCGGTGAATATCAAGCCCTGGCATCCCATCTCTCAGCTTATGGCATTCAACACCTCAAGTCTCCCCCACATACTCCTCAACTAGTTGGTTCTACCGAACGCAAACATCGGCATATAGTAGAAACTGGACTAACACTTCTACATCAGGCTTCCTTGCCTTCAACTTTTTGTACAGCAGCCTTTCAAACTGCTGTCTACCTAATTAATCGAATGCCTACACCAGTTCTACAATACCAGTCCCCCTTTGACACACTATTTCACAAACCCCCTAACCTTCGTAAACTCCGAGTGTTCGGTTGTTTATGTTATCCTTGGTTACGTCCCTATGCCTCTCATAAGTTAACATCTCGATCTACTCCTTGCGTCTTTATTGGTTACTCACTTGAACATAATGCTTTCCGCTACTATAATCTCCACACTCACAAAATCTTCATATCACGTCACGTTGTCTTTATTGAGTCTAACTTTCCTTTCCAAACCCTTCCATATCCTGCCATACAGACCACTTCACTATCTCACTAGAGTATACCTTCGGACCAATCGGACGAGCCTCCCATGACTTCGTCTACTTCCTCCCCTCCTGATCCGCACTATATCACTCCAGTTCAACACTTGCCTGTTTCCTCTATTCCTACTCCACTCCACTCTTCCCCAATTGATGGGGCAATATGTGCTAGTCATAAGTGCCCAGCAAGCCAATCACGTGAGTGATGGCACGTGTGACTTGATACAGAATCTTTTTGCTTATTATATTTTGGCGTATATCACTTTATAACTATTGC
This sequence comes from Musa acuminata AAA Group, assembly GCF_036884655.1. Taxonomy (NCBI): domain Eukaryota; kingdom Viridiplantae; phylum Streptophyta; class Magnoliopsida; order Zingiberales; family Musaceae; genus Musa; species Musa acuminata. The sequence goes on along the minus strand of NC_088352.1, from coordinate 15,846,514 downwards.
ATAAATGCATATATATTGTGATGTCCTTGGATTTGTGCAATGGGAATCGGATCGTGATGAGATCACGATAATGAGATCGATTCACCTTTAAACACATATCCTAAATAATCCCGGTCATAGATTACTCGAGAGGGACATCGTGATAACCGGATAGACTGGTGTGCTGTATACCCGTCCATATGATGGATGCAGCTGGTCTCATAGCTGCTCGTGTAGGGACACTAGGGATACAGTACAGGTGCTCATTGGAGAATGAGTTCACTGATTGATCCGCTTACGGAATGCTGGATGGTTGATGATGCCTTATTGTCAGACAACGATTCCGTAGTCCTAGTGGTGTATCTGGTCCTTAGACTTGAGACACCAAGGATGTCCTGTATGAGTGCTCCACTCTTTGATACCAGACTTATAGGTTTGGCTGTTCCCAGATCTAGTACAGCTGGTCATTGGGAGTGGTAGTCGACCTTACGAGGGCTATTGAGTGTCGACAGAGGATCATCCACTCTCGGCATCATGAGAGGAATATCCCATGTGTTCTTGCTCAGACAAATCCCTGGCCAGGGTCATTCGGGTTGAGAGAGAAAGAGTTCTCCGGGAGAATCCGATTAGAGCGAGACTCAAGTAGAAACCGTATGGGTCTGACAGCACCATGCTCGATATACGGTCTCTGGGATATTAGATGGATGAGGGATTATAGGTACATGGTAACTGAGGACAGACAGGTCCAATGGATTGGATTCCCCTGTATCGTCTGGGGACTACGGCGTAGTGGCCTAGTACTTCCGTAGTCGATGAGTCGAGTGAATTATTACAGAGATAATAATTCACTGAGTTAGAAGGAGTTCTGACAGGTATGACTCACGGCCAGCTCGATATTGGGCCTAGAGGGTCACACACATATGGTAGGCATTGCGATGAGTAGAGGTTCGGATATGAGATATCCGACGGAGCCCTTGTCTTATTGGATGCAGATCCAATACCCACTAGGGAATGGACCCATTAGGGTTTTGACACGGGATCTCTATAAATAGGAGGGATTCACAGCCTCATAGGCTAGAGTCTTTGCTTGCCCTTCCTATTCTCCTCTCCCTCTCCACCTCAGAGTAGGCCTGGAGTTTTGAGGAGCGTCGTCGTAACCCTGCTGTGTGGATCACCGCTAGAGAGGAGGACGCTTGACCTCCTTCACCCTCTCCTAAGGATCTGCAAGGAAACAGGGATATACGATCTCCCTAGGTAACACAATCTCTATACGCAGTTTTGTGTTTTTTGCGGATTTTGCGCACCAATCTTCGCACGACGATGAACATCTTTTTGGGAATCGGGGATTTTTGTTTTCTTGTTCTTCCGCTGCGCATATGATGTCGCCCCCCTATGATTTCCCAACAATATGTTCCGAAACACAACCATCCTCTTTACCTCCTTCTCGCCCAAGTGCCCCTGACATGTCTCCACTTGACCCGGCTTGTGCCATAGATACTCACCCAACATCACCTCCCAATCCTGTCATCTCCAAGCATCCTATGACTACTCGCTCTAAGCATGGTATTTTTAAACCTCGTCAGGTACTTAACCTACAAGCTACCATGAATTCCTCATCCCCCAACGTTGAACCCACCACCTTCACTCAAGGCCAAAAATCTCCGCATTGGCGTACTACCATGAGTGAGGAATATAATGCCCTCCTCCATAATTCAATGTGGGATCTCATTCCTTTCCATCCTTCACAAAACATCATCGGGTGTAAGTGGGTCTTTAGAATTAAGCGGAACCCAGATGGCTCTATTGCCCGATATAAGGCACGCTTGGTCGCCAAAGGCTTTCATCAACGACCTGGAGTTGATTTCACTGAGACGTTTAGTCCTGTTGTTAAACCCACTAAAATCCGGCTTATCTTGAGTCTGGCTACCACTAAAGGCTGGCAAGTATGACAATTGGATGTTAATAATGCATTTCTACATGGATCTCTATTCGAAGATGTTTTTATGCAACAACCCCCCGGTTTTACTCATACTCAGTATCCACAGCATGTTTGCAAACTTCGAAAAGCCATTTATGGATTTCGTCAGGCTCCGAGAGCTTGGTACACTGAATTTAGCTCATTTTTTACTTCTGTCGGCTTTCTTAACTCCAAATCTGACACTTCGTTGTTTCTGCGAAATCATCATAGAAACACAATATATATTCTGGTATATGTGGATGATATTATTGTCACAGGCAACAATCCCATCAGCATCCAAGCGTTCATCAAATAGTTGGCAGCTCGATTCTCGCTTAAGGATCTCAGACCCTTGAGCTACTTTCTGGGCGTCGAAGCTACCTTCACGTCTTCTGGTCTCCTTTTATCACAACGCAAGTACATTCAAGATTTGTTATTAAAGACAAACATGCAGGATGCAAATGCAGTTACAACCCCTATCTCTACTAGTGGTTCTCTCAAATTATCGGATAGAAGTCCTACTACGGAACCCACTCAATACCGCCAAGTTGTTGGCTCTTTACAATACTTAGCTCTCACACGTCTAGACATCTCATTTGCTGCCAACAAATTATAACAGTTTATGCAGCAACCATCTACTCTACACTGGTCTGCGATTAAGAGACTTCTACGATATATTAAAGGGACCCTAAATCTTGGTCTCTTTTTTCGTAAACACTCTCCACTTCGTCTTCATGCCTTTGCCGATGCTGATTGGGCAGGTAACCTTGATGATAGAACATCCACATCGGGGTATATTATCTTCCTTGGTGCTCATCCAATCAGTTGGAGTTCTAAGAAGCAAAAGACAGCTGCCCGGTCTACAACTGAAGCTGAATACCGTGCCATTGCCGCTACCACTGCAGAACTCAATTGGATCACGAATCTACTCCAGGAACTCAACATCGATTCCACCCCTACAATATATTGTGATAATATTTGAGCTACCTATCTGTGTGCTAATCCGGTATTCCACTCCCGCATGAAACATATTGCTATTGACTTCCACTTTGTATGCGATCAAGTTGTCCGCCGTCAACTTCGTGTTTCTCATGTTCATACGGCTGATCAATTGGCCGACTCATTTACGAAGCCTATAGCTCGTAAACTTTTTGCATTACATCTGTCCAAGATTGGCCTCCTTGATCGAAGTACCATCTTGCGGGGACATGATAAGTAGATGAGATTTCCCTAACTGTTTGAGGAAATCTCTCTACTCTGTTGAGGGAAATCCTCTAACCTGTTGAGGAAAATTCTCCCTTCTAACCTGTATAAAAGGAAGGGGGATATGTTAATAACAATTAACTTCTTCTACAACTTGTTTATCTATTTATTTTCTAACATGGTATCAGAAACTTTCCCACATAATAAAGAGTGGAGAGCCTGCATTCAGTGTATTGGTGAGCATGTTAAAAGGATGAGCATGTCGAAGGTGGCGGTGTCATTTACCCACATAATAAAGAGTGGAGAGCCTGCATTCAGTGTATTGGTGTCGAGGTTGCTGTTGGGTGAAACTTTCCCTTTGCCGGTGTATTTGTCACTGGTCCCCATCATTGGCGGTTGTGCCCTGCCGACGGTGACCACATAAAAGGATGAGTACTCCACATGTTAAAGAATCTAAATGGATTCTTGCCTTTTGGTGTTACTTTATTTGCGTGCACGTACATTAAAGAATGTTCAGAAAACAATGGAGCATCATACTCAAGAAGTGAATCAGGGTAAACTATTATTTTTCTATTAGCAGCACCTTGATTACTCCAAGAGAGGCAATTACCCACTGATTTCATATCAGTCAATGCAGTAGTATCTATGTAATCATTAAAACTCTAAAGCTGACTTTTTGAAAGCTGTCTATCCCCCATTTTTTATTTATATACCGAACAGTATTAAAGTCACCAAGAACAATCCAGGGTACATTAAGGCAGCTATTTGCAATATTAGTTAGATCAGACCATTGTGTATTTCTTTCTTGCATACTATTTGAAGCATATATACCAGTGAAATTGAATTGACAGTCATTCGTTTTGTCCTTTACTTTAAGATGGATGAATTGATCAGTAGTAGAAATAAACCAAGCATTAATAGAGTTAGGATGCAATAAGACCCATATTCTACCAAAAGTTTCATTTGAGTCATTGGTAAACAGTTATGCGTCCGAGCATATTAAATTATTTTTAGCTTGAACGCGCGATTGTTTAATTTTTGTTTCCACTAGAATAACAATATCACATGCGCCATACTTGATTATTCTGTTGAGCTCCCAACATTTCTCAGTCGTATGAAGTCCACGAACATTCTAGCATGTTATCGTCATCAATAATAAACAAATGAAAAAGGTGGTAAGGTATTCATCCTACGACTTTAGATGGACTGTACCATCCTTTTTCTTATCCTTTGATTTTGTATTTTCCTCCTGCACAATATTCTTACCTTTTATGGCTTTATTCCTATATTTATCTACTTCATATAAAACTTACAGATGTTTAAACTTTAAAATACCTTGAAACATGTGGTCTTGATTGACAGGGTTTGTTTTTTTTTATAAGTAAAAGTAAATTGATTTTGTTGCAGCACAATATCCTTCTTAGTACTTGTTGGAGCAGCCTGGCTAGAGAGGTTTGTTGGGGCATGAGTTTGTTGAGACAAAATATCCTTGTTGGCGATGTTTGTTGCGGCCTGAGTTTGTTGCGGCCTGAATTTGTTGAGGAAGAATATCCTTGCTGGCAAGATTTGTTTGGGCCTGAGTTCGTTGAGCTATTGTGGACGGATTCAAAGATATTGGAAGATATGAAGTTCCTGACTTATGCTTCTCCTGTCCACTAGTACCATGGGAAACTTATGTTGTGGAAGGCTCAGACATTATAGGAAGAGGTAAAGTTTTGGATTTGTCCTTCTGTCTGCGGTGCTGTCCTTGCGAGTCGGAAATGCTCAATAGTCTTCGCCACCATCGGTGCTACTGCCATTAGAGAAGACTCGCTTTGTTGCTGAGGCAATTTATGTGGTCGATAGACCTTTGTGATCGGTTTTGGAGTTTGCTGACAAGCTCCATTTGCATGACCAAAAGATAAGCAATGCTGACATCATTGTGGCTTCCAGGAATATGAGACACGTACCTTCCGAGTGTTCCCGTCAAGATCACGATAGAAAACCTCATTTGGAAGATCTTCGTCGGAAGAAACCAGTACACATGCCCGTGCAAATGCTAATCTCGTATGAGCTACTGTTGCTTTGTAGATGTAGAGTGGCTGTCCCAAAGTGCTGCATAACTTTACAATAAAACATCGACTCCAAAGATATAGAGGAAGACTTTGAAAGGATACCCATAATAGAATAGACTGTAGGCTATCTAACTCCAAACGGACATCAGGAGACCAGCGTCGTAGAATCATTGGATGGCCGCGAATAGTCCAGAATCCTTCGAGGACCCGTTGCAAATATACTTCAGAGTATAGCTTGCAAACAAAGAATCCGTTCTCCAGCATATTAAGATCAAATGACGATATTCCCCATCGAGTTTTAATAAATGAGGATAGTGGGAAATAAGATGTTTTGAGACCTACCACATAGCCAACAATTGCAATAGACCATGTTTCAATAAGTTCTGCTGAATCAGCAGTCTCGTATACAGCAATCTTCTTATCAACTTGAACTTCTGGAGTAAAGAATTCCAAACTTAGATCCGAACTTCCAACCGGAGCCTTGAAGAGGCTAGTCCAAAGCCGAGGGTCACTGGAAATGAGTGCAGGTTACCACGATCTAGAGCGCAACCTACTTACTTCGATGCTGCTTCGTCGAAGGAGTTTCTCTCTGGTGAGGATATGGTGGAGGAGCAGATTGAGGGGTAACGGTACGGAGTCTTGCCTTCGTATCAACCCTCCCGCCACCGTCGCCAGCCCTAGGGGCCGTCTCTGCCATGTTTGATCACTCTTCTGGTCGCCGCTACAGAATCGTCGCCATAGGGAAAAGTCACCGCCGCAGTATATCAGATCGCCGCTATAGTACCGTTGCCCTAGGGAGATCTGGTCGCTGCTACAGTATCGTCGTCCTTGGGGAGAAGCCGACGCTGCAGAAGATCTGATCACCTCTACAGTAAGGGAGATCAGATCGCTGCTACAGTACCGTCGACCGTGGGAGAAAGCCAACACTGTAGGAGTCAGATCGCCCTAAGGAGATCTCGTCGTCGCTACAGTGTTGTCGCCGCTATAGTACCATCGCCCTAGATCTGGTCGTTGCTATAGTGTCGTCGCCGCCGCTACAGTACCGTCGCTCTTGGGAGATCTGATCGCCGCTACAGTGTCGTCGCCCATCACCCGTGGGAGAAAGCCGACACTACAGGAGTCAGATCGCCCTAGGGAGATCTGGTCACTGCTATAGTGTCGTCGCCGCTACAGTACCGTCGCCCTAGATCTGGTCGCCACTACAGAACCGTCGCCCTAGGGAGATATAGTCGCCACTATAGTGTCATCGTCGTAGATTATTATGGAGAATGATCTCAAAGATTATTAGAGACTTAAGATTATGTATGGAGAACAATCTCAAAATGGAGCACCTTACATAAAGAGAAAAAGATATTTTTATGAAATTCAATTTTGCTATTAGCTAATGATCTTGGGCATGATGTTAAAAGCTATACCCACAGGAAATCTTGGCATATCTGGACTTTAAATTTTATTTGTTGGCCACAGTTAAGAGTTATAGTCTACAGCATGTGTAGTCATAACTACCGCATGAGTACTCTATGAGTTACCTAGCTTCGTCTATAACTTGTATAGATAAAGCTATTTGTAGAAACTTTACACAAAATCAATTTACTTATAAAAAAAAAAGATGAATGAATTGATCAGTAGCAGAAATAAACCAAGCGTTAATTGAGTTAGGATGTCATAAAACTCATGTTCTTCCAAATGATTCACTAGAGTCATTGGTAAACAGTTCTGCGTCCAGCAATATTAAATTCTTTTGACCAAGAACGAGCAATTGTTTAATTTTCGTTTTCACGAGAATAGCAATATCACATGCGGCATACTTGATTATTCTGTTGAGCTCCTGACATTTTTTAGACTTATTAAGTCCACAAACATTCTAGCAGATTATCTTTATCAGAAAAAAACAAATGGGAAAGGAAGTAAGGTATTTATCCTACGACTTTGAATGGATAGTACCATCCTTTTTCTTATCCTTAGGTTTTACAATTTTTTTTTATAAGTAAAAGTAAATTGATTTTGTGTAAAGTTTATACAAATAACTTTGTCTATATAAGTTATAGACGAAGCTAGGTAACTCATAGAGTACTCATGCTGTAGTTATGACTACACATGCTGTAGACTATAACTCTTAACTGTGGCCAACTAATAAAATTTAAAGTCCAGATATGCCAAGATTTCCTATGGGTATAGCTTTTGACATCATGCCCAAGATATTTAGCTAATAGCAAAATTGAATTTGATAAAAATATCTTTTTCTCTCTGTGTAAGGTGCTCCATTTTGAGATCGTTTTCTATACATGATCTTGAGTCTCTAATAATCTTTGTCAAGAGCTGAGCATTGTATGTGTGTTGACACTCAAAGATTCTGCTACATCTTTCCTTCCATATTCACCAAATAGCGCATCTGAATATAACCTTTGTCAATTGTGTAAGTGGCCCTTTTCTTGAAAAACATTGCATGAGGTCAGCTAATTCTTGATGCAAGTTTGGTTGCGGCATTATATTGAGTTCGATTCGCAGGAGAATCTCCTTCCATATCCATTTAGTATAGTCATAAGCAACATAGAGATGGTCAACAGTTTCTTCTTGTTGCATGCAAAGGGAGCATCAGTTAACATGATGGATACCTCTTCTTTTCATATTGTCTATTATAGATAGTTTATTCAGAAGGGCCTGCCATGTACATAAGGAATGTCTCTGTAATCCCGGTCGATCCCATGTCCAACTGCTTGGGAGTCACTTGTTATTTCTTTGCTTAATTTGATTCCATGCGGATGTGGCACTAAATTTACCATTGTCATGAAGCCAAATAAGTACATCTGATGGGTTGTTCCTGATTGGAATAGTTTTGATAGTCGGCCAAAGTGATAACATTTCAGGAGAAATAGGAGTAGGGAGACACCAGGTACAATTAACAATGAACTCGGAAACCTTCCAATCTTTGGGAGCCCCAAGGTCTTTTCGTATTCTGTCACCATATAATTGAAATATACTTTTCCCATTCACCAAAGGATCGTACCACATAGTAGTATTAGTTCCAGTCGAGATTGCATTAGAAATGTGTTTGATTAGCCAATTCCTTGCCTTTAAAATTCCTTTCCAAGCTGTAGAGTGGTATGTTCTTGTTGAAATTTCCCAAATCGATTCCTTTGAAAGATACCTAGTAGAAACCCATTATGACCATAAGGAACATTTGTTTTACAAAAGGTCCCACAATTGCTTTACTAAACATGCTTTATTCCAATCTCTAGTATTTCTGAGGTTCAGCCCCCCTTCATCTTTCGGTTTGCAGATGGTGTACCAATTTACCATATGCATTGTCTTATCATTTGTGTCATTCCAGAAGAAGTTTATTAATAATCGTTCAATATCTTGGAGAAGTCCAATAGGCAGAAGAAATGTATTAGACCAATATATAGAGTAAGAGTACAACACCGAACGGATGAGTTCAAGTCATCTTACTTTTGAAAGAAGCCTATTTTTCCAGGAGGAAATTCTATTATTTATTTTTTGTAGGATAGGCTGACAGTGGGTTTTGTGAATGCCAATGGATATGAGTGGGAGACCAAGATATGTAACTAGTAGATTTCCCTCACTAACCCCTAGGTTTTGCATTTTCCTCGCGCATAATATCTTTACATTTTAAAACATTATTTCTATATTTATCCACTTCATCCACAGCTATCAAATGTTTAAACTTTATAACTTGAGTCAAGTAGTCTGATTGTTGAGACACAATATCCTGGTTAGTGTGATTTGTTAGGGCATGAGATAGTTGAGGCATAATATCCTTGCTAACAAGGATTGTTTGGGCCTGAGTTTGTTGTGGTAGAATATCCTTTCTGGCAATGTTTGTTGGTGCTTGAGTTTGTTGAGACACAAAGTCTTGGTTGGCAAGTTGAGTGGATATTGGAATTCCTGTTGTAGATGGATCCGATAATATAGTAAGAGATGAAGTTCCCAACTTCTACTTCTCTTGTCCACGAGTACCATGGGAAACTTCTGTTGTGGAAGGCTCCGACATTTTTGGAAGATATAAAGTTCTTGATTTGTCTTGTCTATGATGCTGTCTCTGTGAGTCAAAATGCTCACTCAACTATGTCACTACCGGTTCTACTACCACTGGATGAGGCTCACCTTGTTGCTAAGGTGCCTGACGTGGTTGGTAGATTTTATTAATTGGTTTTGGAGTTTGCTGACAAGCTTCATCTGCATGACCAAAAGTTAAGCAGCTCTGACATCATTGTGGCTTCCAAGAATAAAAAACATGTACCTTATGAGTGTTCCCTTAAAGATCACGATAAAAAACCTCATTAGGGATATCTTCGTCGGAAGAAACCAGTGTTGAATCTCAGATTTTGATGATAATGTCAATTGTCATTTGTTATCTAATCCATATGTTGAGATAAGTGTGCAGGATTAACTATGATGAAAGTAAGACATGTAGCAGGAGTTACGCCGGAGTCAAGACTATGATAACGTTGGGAGTTCGAGAGCTCGACGGAAGTCCAAACGATCGTCAGAGGTTCTGCGGGAAGAAATCCGAGAAGTCTAGAAGCTTGCCAAAAGAAGCTCGTCGGAACTCGCCAAGTGGATCGTCGCAAGTCCAGGAGTTTGCCGGAAGTTCGTCGGAGCATCGCCGGAGGTTCGTCGGATGTTCGCCAAAAGTTCGCCGGAAGCTCGCCGGAAGAAGCGATTGACACAACGGAAGCTAGCTGTAGTAAATATCTTACGAAATTCGTAGTTAGCACGATGATTAAGTTAGAAATGGGAGGTGATCCCATTAACTTAATCTTGAGGCAATTGGGGCCTTGAGAGACCCAAATTGGGCTGAATGGATCAGCCCATTTGGACCAAGATTTCTTTGCTAGAGGTGGCACCGTCTGGCTTGGCGGTGCAACCACCTGAGTCCGGTCTCCGAGCTCTGGCAGGAGTTGCAACCGCCTTTGACAGGAGGTGGCACCGCCTAGAGGCTAAGTCTTTGAGCTATGTTAGGCGGTGCAACCGCTAGACCCCGGAATTCCGGGAGATGACAGTTTTGAGCTCTAAATTCAAACTGGTTTGGAGCCTATAAATTCCCCTCCCATCCCTGGGTAGAAGATACAAGCACAGAGAAATCAAAAGAGAGAAAACGCTGCTGCAATCTCTAGAATTTCCCTCCTCTAGCTTAAGTGTTAGAATTCTGTTTAAGAGAGGAGAGTGAGTGCTTGTAAGGGTTATCTCATAAACCCAGTATAAGGAGAAGAGAGGTGTAAGAAGGAGATTGATCTTCGCCTAGTAATGGAAGATCGTTAGTGGATGCCGGTGGTCTCGACGGAAGAGGAATTGAAGGAGTGGATGTAAGTCACGATTGACAGAACCACTATAAACTCTCGTCTTCTCTGGTTTGCATTTACTTTGAGCAAACCTCCTCATTAGCTTACTGTCTTCTACGCATTTATGATCATGTTTTAAAGTTTAGTATTTTCTGAATCGGCGTTTAGAAGTAAATCTGTTTATCATATGAACATCATATTTTAGTTTGCGCATACATTCTGATTTTCATCATAACTGCATACTGCCTTCATATATTCACTTTAATTGCATCTCGCTTGATCACAAGTTAAAGTGATTTACGAATCGGGTTTTCTATCGAAATCGCTCTTATCGTACGAACGTAATTTTAAGCGTCGAAAGTTTTCCACTGCACTAATTCACCCCCCCCTCTTAGTGCTACTGATCCAAACAATTGGTATCAGAGCGGGGTTAACTCTCAAATGGATTAAAACCCAAGAGAGATGGCATACGCTAGAAATCAAAAGTGCCATTCTAGTACACGTCTACCAATGTTCATTGGGATGGACTACACCTATTGGAAGACCTGAATGAGGATCTTCCTTATTTCAATGGATTTTGAACTTTGGAATCTTGTCGAAAATGGATTTTCGAAGTCTTCTCCTCCAATGATCGATTGGAATGAATTGGAGAAGAAGACTTTCGCTCTTAGTGCAAAGGCTATGAATGCCTTATTTTGTGCCCTTGATAAAAATGAGTTTAATCGTGTTTCAGTTTATGAAACCACGTTTGATATTTGGCATACACTCGTAGTGACTCACGAAGGCACAAGTAGAGTGAATGAGTCAAAAATCAATCTTTTGATACACTCTTTCAAACTTTTCCGAATGAAACAGAGTGAGACTATTGGCGACATGTACACCCATTTCACGGATATCGTCAATGGTCTAAAAGGACTTGACAAAAGGTTTTCAGATTTTGAGCTTATAAATAAGATTCTAAGATCCCTTCATAAGAGTTGGGACCCTAAAGTCACTGCTATTCAAGAGGCTAAAGATTTAAGCAACTTCCCTCTTGAAGAACTAATCGGATCATTAATGACATGTTAAATAACATGCAAGGCTCATGAAGAGCAAGAAGACATCCTTCCAAAGAACAGGAAGGATATGACACTTAGAACTTTAGATGATCACTTGAGAGAAAACTCAAGTGATGAGGACTGTGACGATGACTTGGCACTTCTAACAAGGAAATTCAAAAAATTCATTAAGAGAAACAAATTTAAAAATGACACAAAAAATAAACTTGAAACTAAAAAGGACCAAGTTATTTGCTACGAGTGCAAAAAGCCGGGACACTACAAAAGTGATTTTCCCCAAGCGAAGAAGAGAACATCAAAGAAGAAGGCGCTCAAAGCAACATGGGATGACTCGAGCGCATCCGAAGAAGAGGAGTCCAACATCGAGCAAGTTGCTCATTACGCCTTAATGAATATCGAAGAGGAGGTAACAAACTTATCAAAAAAAAGAAGAGGAGGTAACAAATTTAATTGATGCAGATTTATCATTTGATGAGTTATTAAATGCCTTCCATGACTTATTTAATGAATGTAAGATTATTAGTAGAAAATATAAATTGCTAAAAAAGGAGAATGATAGTCTTACATGTAATTTTGATAAGTTAAAAACTGAATATCATGATAGTTTAGGTTCTTGTATAAAATGCCGTGATCTAGAAACTATCCAAAAGGAAAACTTGCTACTTAAGGACACCTTGAAGAAATTCGAGGTTGGTAGCAAGTTTTTGAACATGATCCTTACAAAGGTAAATGGGTCCCCATCATACATGTTCGACACCAAAGCAAATGCAACTTTTGTTGCAAACATGGACACAAAACGCATTATTGTCCATTTAAGAAAATAAGTCCGAATAAATTAATTTGGGTTCCTAAAGGAACCAAGATAAACTCTATGCAACATGACAAACAATGTAGAATAGTTTTTGAGGCACCCAAAGGTAAATGGGTACCTAAAAATTATCCTGTATCGTAGAGACGTAAACCATCCCAAGTTGGGAGTATGAAATAATATCCTACTCTTTGGATACTTGATATTCATAACTCGAGATCCAAAAAGAACACGCGATGCTCCCTAGCCTAAATAACAAAAAGAGGATTAGAAAATTAAAATTACAAGAGCAATGCAGATATAATCCTATCTGATCCCTCTGAATTCGAAACCCATGATTCTCCCTTCACATATCCTCTAGATTTCTGAACCCATCAAATTGACTTGTTCGAATCCAACTATATCATAAAATTACGTCTTGTAAGCAAAGTTTGTTATAAAGTTTACCAACTTGGACAATCTGTCATAAACCTGTGTATGACATTTCAAGTACAGTATGCGCGTCACTAGATCTATCTTGATCATGCAAAATTTCTCATCTTAAAATAAAAATTCTTATGTAATTACGTAAGTAAAGTTGACTGCTCCAAATACCAATTCTTTTCAAGTAAAAAACATTCAAAACAGATCACATAGCAGTCAAAACGAGTGCTCACCTCCTGTAGGCGGTGGCACCACCCCAGCTGGAGGTAGCACCTCCGGCTATCACTTATTGCAAGCGGTTGCACCGCTCCAGCCAGTAGTGCAACCGCCCGCAATCCTGACCCCTTTTAAACCAAGCTAGGGTCGGCGGTGGAACCGACCCCAACTCACTCCCTTCCCTTTTTTACTCTTCCAAAGCTTCTCCATCTCCATTTCTCCCCTCTTAGCATCCCAAATACTCCTCATTTCGAAACAAAAGATCAACAATCTCTCCTTCTCTTGAAGATCTCACTTAAGGTATTCTCTAAGAAGCCTCCAAATTCTGTTTTTGATTCATTTACTCTTGCTCATTACTATCCTCTTAAATAACAGTAGTTATGGGCTCTAGAAGATCCTCAAGGGACAAAGGGAAGAGGAGATTAATGGAAGACTTTGATCTTACCCTTTTCGATTCAAAATATCATGCTGAAAAATTTTCCTCTTTTGAATTTAAAAGTGTCAATAAGGGAAAACATGTAGATTTAGATGAACTAAGAAACTTAGAGACAATCCAATGGTTTGCAAACCTAGATCTACTCCCTATTTCATAAATTAGTGAACCTATCTATCCAAGATTTGTTAGACTATTTTACAACAATCTACAAGTAGATGAAGAAGAAAGAATGTCTACCTATCTCTTAGGACAACATATCTCCATTACAGATAAATTCATCTGCGACAGGATAGGCATTCCGGTAAAAAATAGATGACTCTATTTTAGAGGATCGTAGGATAATGAAACAGTTGGGACAACATATGTTGAAGCCTTAGGAATAGTTTTCGGTAATCCCAACCTAGTGATAGTTCCTAAAAGCTATGAACATCTACTATCACTAAACACTAAAGTACTTCATCATATCCTAACTAGCATCATTCTCCCTAAACACCGTTCAATATCTTGGAGAAGTCTAATAGGGCCAGCATGGGGTACCTTAGTACTACCATAAGAGACCGCATATTCCAACCTATCGCTATGTCCTTCCATTGCAATTGTAAAGAGATATTAAGAGAGTGGATCGCCTTGTCGGATGCGATTCTTGCTCCCAAAAAAACCAATAGGTGAGCCGTTGAAGAGTATTTAAAACTTTGGAGTTTCTAAGCAACATTGAATCCAATTAACCCCATTGCTGAGGGAAGTTTATACTGTGGAGCATCTTATAGATAAAGTTTCTATTAACTGAGTCAAAGGCTTTTGGTAGATCAGTTTTAAAATATATTTTGTCCCTTTTGCTTTTGAATGCAGATCTTTGACCAAGTCATTAGCAAGCAGAATATTCTGATGTATACTTCTCCCTTTAATGAAAGCGACCTGATTTGGACTAATAATCTTGTGTATTACCTTTTGCAATCTATCTGCTAACAGTTTGGAGATGATCTTGTAAATAAAGTTGCATAAAGATATGGGTCGATAGTTCTCTAGTAAATCAGCCCCTGCATTCTTGGGAATTAAAGAAATAAAAGTGCAATTCATCTCTCTAAGAATATGACCGGAAGAAAAAAAATTTTTGCAAGCTTTAATCACATCATTACCAATAATAGACCATGTAATTTGGTAAAATTCAGTAGGAAATTCGTCTGGACCAGAGCTTTTGTGCTTTGGTGACTTAAAGACAACTATTACTATTTCGTCATCTGTAATTGGGGCATTGAGGATAGAAATGGCACTCGAATCAAGCTTTCTAGTTGGCTCCACATGAATATTATTAGGTTGCCCCGCTTGTTTGAGTAAGGAATAAAAAAACTGCTCAGTGTATGCTTTAACCTCATCTAAATTCTCAATAAGATTGTTATCTTTGTCTCTACATTACCTGATGCGGTTAACGGCTTTTCGAGTAGCAATGGAAGCATAAAAAAACATAGTATTAGAATCACCAAAAGTAAGCCAATGCAATCGAGACTTCTGTTTTGCAAAACTTTCCTCCTGCTTTAAGGCTTGCATGAAGTTATTTCTAGCTTCTGTCTCTTTTTCGATAAGATTCTCATCATGTGGCTGAAGTTGCAGCTAATGTTGCATTGCTATTAGTTCTTTGTTAGGACTCTAGCTAGGAGAGTCCTAATTGAGAGGGACATTCATGTAAAACCTACCTAAGCCGACCCCTATTAAAGAGGTGAAGTGGCCGGCTAGGGTTAGGAGGTTATTTCTTATAGAAGAATAAGGAGTTGTAAAGGAATAGGAGTCTTGAGTAGGAGTCCTATTAGGAGTTGGTTAGAAGTAGAAGTCTTGATTAGGAGTCCTATTAGGAGTTGGTTAGAAGTAGGAGTCTTAAATAAGAGTCCTATTAGGAGTTAGGGTTTAGAAGCCCTATAAATAGTCATGTGTTCCACATCTTTACATAAGCATTAGATGAATCTTTTCTATAGCCTTTGAGCAGCAACTTGGAGGGAGAAACCCCTATAGAGTTTCAATGAGGCCGATCCTCTAAAGAGATCAACCACAAGTTTAGAATCTGCAATGATTCTAACACCTGGTTTTAGAGCAGCGTTCTTGGCATCACGCTACCCTTCCACAGCCATCCAACAACCCTCCACAACCGCCCAAAGCAATTCCCACAATTGCTTAAGAGATCTTTGCCAAATTCCACCGTCATCTCCACCACCATGGATTATCCTTTGATCTCCCCGTGAATTGCAACAGGTTCTGGTTTTCTACCTTACTGCTGCTGCGATTTAGTTATCCTTATTTAAAAATCCCAAAAAAATTATTCCTATATTGCTGCATAAACTTTTCGTCATAAAGTTTTCATCTCTACGACGAAAGATACATTGCTGAATTCCAACCATATAGCACCGTCTGTTTGATCTTGCTACTGTGTTTTTTCTATCCAAATCTCTATGAAATTTTTATGACATCTTTGACATTTCCTAACAGCAGATTTCCTTTGGTTTTGTCAAAAAATTATCAATATAAACCATTGATATTTTATGTCTAATCTACTATACTTGAAAATCTTCACTGTAAAATTTCAACCACATAGCACTGTTTGTTTGATCTTGATACTACATTGTTTCTATCCAAATCTCTACAAAATTTTGTTAATAGCTTTAACACTTCCTAACAGTGGAATTACCTTTGGTTTCATCAAAAAATTCTTAATATAAACCACTAATCTTTTATGTCCAATCTGTTATACTTAAAAATCTGTGCTGTAGAAAATTTCAGTAGCATATTGTTGCCTTAACCCATCTATTTGTAATCTTTTTTGAATGAAATTTCTTATACACTTCATAGATCATCTTGGCTTCCATCTAAGATTGATCTATTAAGAAATTCATCTCTAAAAACGATTTTGTGTTGCTACAAATTTTCGTCATAGCCCATTGAAATTTCTTGACGAGAATTTTACAATCACAACTTGCACCAATTTCCTTGCTGTTATACTGCCGAAATTTTCTTGATTAAATTATATATCCTTGCTGTCATATAAACTTTGATTTTGCTATCAATTCCCTCCTCAATTCTCTTAAGTTTTTGGTGGAAATTACATCGAGAAACCGTTGTTTCTTCGACGACAATTCTACTCTTACAAAACAGTACATACTTGCTGCAATTTCCACTTATTTCTATCAAACCAGTGCTACCATCTACCACAGATCCAAAACTTTCATCTACAGCCCTAAAACACCACCAATCCACACCCTCAAACTGCACCCAAAATTTTCACAAAAGAAGCCTAAACCGTAGCTTACATCCACCGATCTACCAACCATTTTGACCATCACCTCTCTCAACCAATACATTCTTTAACCCGACAACAAAAGAGAGATCTTAACATCACAGATTTGGTGGCATATACTATGGCATCTGAGGAGGTAATCAATGCTAAATTCAAAGCCTTCGAGGCGCGAATGGAGGATAAGATTCGGACGCTCTTTACTGAACTCAGATTGGGCCGACCACTAAGCCCGAAGAAATCACATCAAGGAGAGAGCTTTGCCCAATCGCACCAAGCCCAAAGATATGACTTCCAAGAGAGGGGAAGATCTATGACCAACCCCAACTATCCTTGCATGAGAGTGGATTTCCCTAGATGGGAAGAAGGAGACCCGATTGGTTGGATCTCGCGCGCGGAGCGATATTTTCGGTACCATAAAACCGCGGATGCATCTATGATGAAAATTACAGCTATACATCTTGAAGGGGATGCTATACAGTGGTTTGACTAGTTTGAACATACTTATGGAGTCCTTTCATGGCGACAATTCA
Organism: Musa acuminata AAA Group; assembly: GCF_036884655.1. Taxonomy (NCBI): domain Eukaryota; kingdom Viridiplantae; phylum Streptophyta; class Magnoliopsida; order Zingiberales; family Musaceae; genus Musa; species Musa acuminata. Next base: position 15,829,267 of record NC_088352.1, on the reverse strand, counting down.
AAAAAGGACAGCTGATCCGCTTCAAACCAACCGATTACGAGAATATTGACGGACAACTAGCAAAGATCCGACAAACCTCTACCATTCAGGAGTACCAAACTAGGTTTGAAAGGTTGTCTAATCAAACTCATGAATTGTCTCAAAAACAGCTATTGAGGACCTTCATTGAGGGCTTGAAGCCGGAGATCCGAGGAGAAGTTAAAGCGCGACAACCATATACGCTTATGGCAGCCATCTCTTTCGCACGACATCAAGAGGAGCAATTGAACTATGAAGCTCAGAGGACTAGGGTCACTCCTCAACCAGTAATATTGAAGCCCTCAACCCCCCCTACTATCGACCAAGTCCCTACACCAAAGAGGTTAAGAAGAGAAGAGCTTCGGGAGCGATATGCGAAGGGGTTATGTTGGCATTATGACAAGCCATGGAGCCGTGAGCATCGCTGTAATAAAGGGAGACTTCTTATGATTGAACTAATAGAAGAAGAGGTCATTGAACATCCAGAAGAGAGCCTTGAATATGAAGAAGAAGATGCAGAAGAAGAGCTACAATCGACTGAAGTTACGGTACATACACTAACCGGCTACTCAAACCCGCAAACGATAAAAGTTGGAGGCCTTCTCAAACAACATCCGATCACTGTTCTCATCGACATGGGCAGTACTAATAACTTTCTAAAGAGTAAGGTTACTATCTAGATGGCCTTACCTATCAATAATTGTAACAGGTTTGACGTTAAGGTCGCCGATGGATGGATTTTGAAGTATGATCGTAGGCGCCCGCAAGTGAAACTATTGCAGATCATGAGGCCTTACCAAGAGATAATTGCATATTTCTTCCTTCTCCCTCTTGATGATCATGAGGTCATGCTCAGAATTAAATGGTTGATGACATTAAGTGATATTTCTTGGAATTTTATGCAACTAATTATGAAATTTTACAGTAAGGAGAAACAGGTGATACTGAACGGGAAATGTGGGGGTGACGTAACAACGATTCGCACACAACAAATGGAGAAGGTTTTGCATAAAGCATGCAGCGGCTTTTTGGAAGATCCAAATCTACTTCCTTTGCTTGCTGAATTTTCAGATATATTTGACGAACCGCGCAACTTACCTCTTACCCGTCGGCATGATCATTGTATAATGATTCTTCCAGGCAAATCTTTAGCAAATACTCAGCCATATCAGTATCCACATCTCCAGAAGAATGAAATAGAAAGGATTATAAAAGAGATGCTCGAAATAGGAGTTATTCGGCCATGTTGCAGCCCCTACTCTTCACAGGTGTCCTCATACGAAAGAAGGACGGAATATGGCGATTATGTGTTGATTACGGAGCTCTCAATGGCACAACCATCAAGGATAAATACCCTATACCAATAGTAGATGAGTTGCTAGATGAAAGGGAGCACAAATCTTCACAAAGCTGGACCTTCGATCCGGGTATCATCAAATACGAGTATACGAAGAAGACATACCGAAAACCACATTTTGAACACACAACAACCACTATGAATTTTTGCTTTCTTCAAACGACGGTGGAATATCTTGGGCATATCATATCAGAAGAAGGTGTGGCAATAGACCCCTTCAAAATTGAAGCAATGCAAAACTGGCTGACCCCGAGGAACATAAAATTGATACATGGCTTTCGAGGTTTATGAGGCTACTACTGCAAGTTCGTGAAAAACTATGGAGAGATCAGTGCACCACTTACTTCCTTACTGAAAAAATATGTCTTCCAATGGTCAGACAGAGCCTCCGTTGCCTTCAACAAACTTAAGAGAGCCATGACGACGACGCCGATGCTAATACTATCAGATTTCAACCGACCCTTCATTATTGAGGTCAATGCATATGGAGTCGGAATTGGATCCATTCTCATGCAAGATGGTCGACCACTCACATACAATAGCAAGGCATTATCTCCCTCCCATCAAAATAAGTCAACATATGATAAGGAGATGCTCGCCATTGTGCGCGTAGCAACGAGGTGGAGAACCTACTTGATTGGTCGACGATTTCAAATTAAAATCGACCATAAAAGCCTCAAGTACTTTTTGGAGCGAAAGATATCATCCCCTGAGCAGCAAAAATGGGTAACAAAACTTCTTGGATTTGATTATGAAATAACTTACAAAAAGGGGAAAGAGAATGTTCTTGTAGATGCGCTTTCGCAACTACCCGAGCAAGTTGAAGTTTCGGCCGTTTCACTTCCGACCAGCGACTTCCTTGAGGATATTAAGATGGAATGGTAGGAGGATTCAGAGACTAGTAAGATTATAAAAAAATTGGAGGAAAACCAAGCCCCATGGCTCATTAAATTTGGGACTCAAAAGAATTACACTATGAGGGACGCATTGTGCTTATGATAAATTATACTAGCATCTTCACGAGCAGATTTTTGACAAAGTTATTCCATATGTAGGGTACTAAATTGAAAAGGAGTATGGCATATCACCCACAAACCGACGGCCAGACGGAAGTTGTAAATAGGTGCTTGGAGTCAGCCCAAATCCACCCACCAAATATGACTACCCAAAAAGAACTTCAGACTAAGCCAAGTGTCATTATTGATCGACGGATCATGACTCGACGACGACGATCCACTACTAAATTGCTAATACAGTGGGCAAACCTACTAACAGAAGATGCCACTTGGGAAAACTATGATGACTTGAAGATCAAATTTCCAAAATTCATGAATCGTCAGCCTCGAGGATAAGGTTGATTTAAAGAGGGCGGGTTTGTTAGGACTCTAGCTAGGAGAGTCCTAATTGAGAGGGACATTCATGTAAAACCTACCTAAGCCGACCCCTATTAAAGAGGTGAAGTGGCCGGCAAGGGTTAGGAGGTTATTTCTTAGAGAAGAATAAGGAGTTGTAAAGGAATAGGAGTCTTGAGTAGGAGTCCTATTAGGAGTTGGTTAGAAGTAGGTGTCTTGATTTGGAGTCCTATTAGGAGTTGGTTAGAAGGAGTCTTAAGTAAGAGTCCTATTAGGAGTTAGGGTTTAGAAGCCCTATAAATAGTCATGTATTCCACATCTTTCCATAAGCATTAGATGAATCTTTTTTGCAGCCTTTGAGCAGCAACTTGGAGGGAGGAACCCTTATAGAGTTCCAAGGAGGACGATCCCCTAAAGAGATAACCCCAAGTTTAGAATCTGCAGGGGTTGTAACATTCTTTTCTGCAAAATTGAACTCGGGTGGTAATATTGCGAAAGGTATTTGTATTCCACTCCTTAAGTGCTGCTTTGCAGGCGTTGAGTTTTTGACATAAGATGTAAGGGGGGGATCCATGCACATTAACACTCCAAGCTGATTTGATAACATAAAGGAACTTAGGATGAGTACTCCACATGTTGAAGAATCTAAACGGTTTCTTGCCTTTCGGTGTTGCTTTATCTGCGTGTATGTATATTAAAAATTGATCAAAAAGCAATAGATGAACCTTTCTGCAGCCGAGGGCGATCTTACTCCTGCAACATCGGCTTTCTCCCACGGGCGACGACACTGTAGCGGTGACCAGATCTCCCTAGGGCGATCTTACTCCTGCAGCATCGGCTTTCTCCCACGGGCGACAAGCGATGACACTGTAGCGACGATCAGATCTCCCAAGGGCGACGGTATTGTAGCGGCGGCAACGACACTGTAGTAGCGACCAGATTTAGGGCGACGGTACTGTAGCGGCGACAACACTGTAGCTGCGACGAGATCTCCCTAGGGCGATCTGACTCCTACAGCGTTGACTTTCTCCCACGGGAGAAGGTGTCACGCCCCTCAAAATATCCATGATATTTAAAATTTTCATCACAACTAATCCAGGATCCAAACACACATTTGAGGTCACTAAGAAAACATTCAGATCAAAAATTTCACCTCTATAGTCTACAAATTCATAACCCTGTGCAGTTCATAAACATCCCACACATCACTCGATAATTCAAACAAACTGAACTTAACTCATCAAAATAGTAACCACAACATAATTTCACAAGTGGGGAAGTCTATGCAGTCACCAAACCAACGATTACCATAAGTTCGTATCATTACATGAATTTAACTTAACATTCCAAAATCCTAAACATGAGGGATCCTTTAACTTACACAAAATCCATAGGTTTAGATTCATCGTCAACATTTCATTAGATGCAGAGTGGCTTATACAACAAATACATATATGCTAACACAGATCTGCCCAAAATCTTCTAACTTTCCACTGCCTCAGCCCAAACTTAACATTTAAGCAAGCGATACGCTATCCTGAAAAAATTATCAACAAACGGGGTGAGCATATAGAGCTCAGCAAGTGACTAACATATCCATATCAAAATAGGACAATTTCCAAAGAGATAAAGTTTCATAATACGAGGCAGAATATATGAATTCGTAGACATAATATCATTAGGTGCAGAATCACAATTGTCCTTTCAATCATACATATTTGGTTCATAACATACAGGGCATAGAGTAATTGGAGCATATTAGAAACGAATGAAACGTTTTGGAGCATAACAATAACAAATGAAACATATCGGAGCTTATCAATGGCATATGAAATGTTCCGGAGCATATCAACAGCGTATGGAACATTTCGAAGCATATCAACAATGAATGAAACATTTTGGAACTTATCAATATCACATAACGAACAGAAGTTCGAACGTCGTCTTTGACGTTGCATTCATATCATTCTTATCCAAAGCATGTACAAAAACACATAACTAAAGCTCTGGATATCATATCAAACATACAAAAGGTGTAGTGGGATCTCAAACAGAATTGTGATTCATCCATTTCTGAATGACCACCAGACAGAAGTCTCCCACGTTTGGGAGCTCCATCCACCCACGTCTAGGTGAAGTCATAGGGGGCCGGCAGAGCATCGCATGCTCTAAGCACATACCCTTTACCATTTCTGGCAAAGGTCCAGACAATCCCACAAACACCAAAGTACAAGAAGGTAGAAGCATACGCGGAAGAACAAAACGTACATGTGCCTTTTCGAGACAATATGAAGCAAAGAACAAATCTCTCACAAATGTATTCAGATTTGGAATGAAATGAAAGCAAGGGTATACAGGGATTACAAGCAATCATATTTAGCTCAATTCAAATAAGATGGTGAGATGAATTCAATATCCAAAGGAATGGAACAGAGTATGTGAAATCGACTAAAGCTCGATTTCTGACAGAATTCAAGTGGCACATCGAACAAATACTTCAGAATATCAATTATGCTCCAATACCCATAAGAAAGCTACTGTTGACAGATCTATCAATCTGTTTTCTGATGAAATAAGTTTCATAGAATCAAGGTTTCCAACAAGGAGTTACCATGGATTTAGTGACAAAAGGTCAAGGACTGAATCACTATTTTGCAGAATTTATAGGGCGGAATCAATGGATAGCAGAATAGGCCTTTGAATTCAAAATTTTTCAGTCCATATATCAAAAGAAATATTTTCAAGTCTAGTTTCAAATAAAATCAGTTTGGTACAAATCAGAATTTCCAATAGGGAGTTATAAGCATTTTAGTATAGAAAGGTCAGAAATCTTAATCCCTATTTTGCAGCATCTATATGCTAATTGAAACAGTTATTTGTGTATGTATTCGGTGTCCAAAATCTAAAAAATCATTGTCAAAAGAAAGATATAAGAGTCTAATTTCAAACGAACTAGGTCCTGCCTGAATCCACCTTTGGTTTTGAAAATTATAGCTGAAATAGTGTCTAGGGGTCAGTTTACCGAAAATTTTCAGAATCCATGGTTCTATGTCCAAGGAAAGACATATCAGTTTCTAAATAGAAATCCTTCAGTTTATTTTGAAACAACGTAAAAACAGAGACTAATTTTCTGTAGGATGGGGTTAGAATACTTGCCTTTGAAAATGTTGACCCCCAATTGAGAAGATTGAGTAAGAAACCACAAAGCCCCAATTTTTCTTCTTCTTCTTCCCCCTTTCTTTTCTCTTCTTCTTTCTTTCTTTCTCTGTTCTTCCACACCACAGCTGCCTTTTCTGGTTCCTTAGGAATGAAGGCAGAGAGGCTTAAGCGGTGGGATTTGTCATTTTGTACGTTTTGTAGTTTAGTCCTTGGTTTTATCATATTCACGATTAGGTCCTTAGGGTTTACATATAGGTCCTCAGAATCTTTCTTTTTTTCTTTTTTTGAACAGATCTCCCAAATCTTAAAAATAAGTTACCTCTGATTCATACTCTATTTCTTTTGTCAATTTAAAATAGATGCTTACATTATCACCAGAAATTTATACGAAAATTCGGAAATAAGGGGTGTTACACCTCCCCCCCTTAAAAGAAAAATTTAGTCCTCTAAATTTATCGTACCTCTATCGACGAAAAGACGGGGGTACAACTTTTTCATTTCCTCCTCTAGCTCCCAAGTTGTTTCTGTTAGGATCGAGAGCACTAAGAGGGGGGGGGGGGGGGGGGGGGTGAATTAGTGCAGCGGAAATCTTACAGCGATTTTAAAAACGAAAGCTGCGTTCGTCCAATAAAAAACGATTTCGATATAAAAGCAGAATCACAGTGCAGTTTGTGTCTAAGCGCAGTTTTGCGTCTAAGCGCAGTTTGCGTCTAAACACAGTTTGCATCTAAGTGCAGTTTGCGTTTAAGCACAGTTTGCGTCTAAGCACAGTTTGCGTCTGAGCGCAGTTTGCGTCTAAACTCAGTTTTACGTCCAAACGCAGTTTTACGTCTAAACGCAGTTTTACGTCTAAACGCAGTTTTACGTCTAAACGCATTTTTGCGTCTAAACGTAGTTTTACGTCTAAACGCAGTTTTACGTCTAAACGCAGTTTTACGTCAAAACGCAGTTATGCGTCTAAACGCAGTTTTACGTCTAAACGTAATTTTACGTCTATATGTAGTTTTTGCGTCTAAAAGCAGTTTTGAACCTTGAAAAGCGTTTTACGTAGAAAGCAATTTGCAGTTATAAATGGAATCCGAATGTAAGCGTAAACTGCAGTGTGAAGATCGTATGAAAACACGATTTACGTTTGAATGCAGATTCTGAAAGATCAGAGCTTAGAAACTCGTTCGTAAAGGTGCAGAGGGCAGTAGCAATGTAGGAGGTTTGCAGTAATGATAAAGTGCTCAAGGTAAAAGCAAACCAGAGATTTAGAGTGGTTCGGTCAGTCTTGACCTACTCCACTTTTGGCTTCCTCCTCCGACGAGGTCACCGACGTCAACTAGCTGCCTTCCTTCAATGGGCGAAGGCTGACTGCCCTTTTACAGTTTCTCTCCTTTTGACAGGCTCAGGAGACAACCTTTACAGATCCTTTCTCTCCTCTCTTTACAACTCAAGACTTGAAGAATAGAAGGAGGAGAACTTTAGGACTTTACACAAATTTGAGCTATTAGAATCACTGAAAAGATCAAGAATTCAGTGTGGATCTGTATCCTTTCAGTGTTGAATGGGTGGGGTATTTATAGGCCCCAACCTAATTCAAATTTGGAGCTCAAAACGATCAAATCCCGGAATTTCGGGATCAGGCGGTTGCACCTCTTGACTGGAGAGGTTGCACCGCCTGGCAGAGCTCGAAGACTGAGCTCAGGCGATTGCACCTCTCTGCCAGAGCTCGAAGACTGAGCTCGGTGGTTGCACCGCTTGGCAGAGCTCGAAGACTGAGCTTGGTGGTTGCATCACCTGGCAGAGCTCGAAACTGAGCTCAGGCTGATGCACCTCTCTGCCAGAGCTCGAAGACTGAGCTCGGTGGTTGCATCACCTGGCAGAGCTCGAAATTGAGCTCAGGCTGATGCACCTCTCTGCCAGAGCTCGAAACTTGAGCTCTGGCGGTGCTACCTCTTGACAGAGGAGGTTGCACCGCCCAGTCTCGCTTGGAGACTAAGCCCCGGGCGGTTGCACCTCTTGGCTGGGGCGGTTGCACCGCCCAGTCCCGCTGGAAGACATGGCCTGGGCGGTTGCACCGCCAGGCTGGGGCGGTTGCACCGCCCAGTCCCGCAGCCCTGGCGGTTGCACCTCCTGGCCTAGGCGGTTGCACCGCCTGGTGCAATCAGGGTCCGAATGGTTCGCTCCATTCGGCCCAATTTGAATCTTTTCAGGGGCCCAATTGCCCCAAGATTAAGCTAATGGGATCACCTCCCATTTTCAAGCTTAATCATCGTGCTAACTACGATTAACTCTAAGACAACTTCTGCAGCTATGCTCCGATGCGTCAATCGCTTCTTCCGGCGAGTTTCCGGCGAACTTCCGTCGATCATCCGATAAACCCTCGGTGATCCTTCTGCGGACATCCGGCATACTCCTGGACTTTGCGACGATCCACTTGGCGAGTTCCGACGAGCTTCGCTTGGCAAGCTTCTGGACTTCTCGGATCTGTTCTCGCTGAACCTCCGACGACCGTCCGAACTTCCGTCGAACTCTCGAACTCCCAACGTGATCATGATCTTGACTCCGGCGCAACACCTGCTGCTTGTCTTACTCTCATCGTAGTTAATCCTGCACAACAAAACAAAACTTCGATCGAGACAATTAATCCTAAGCAATTAACCAAGTTGTCCGACATGTCATTGGTCCCTCGACGCTTCGTCCGATTCTTCGACGCATCGTCCTCTCCTGCAGCCTATTGCCCAATCGGCCAGTTGACTCCGCAACTCCAATATCCTTGGCACAATACCTGCTCTTCTTGGCCCGATGCCCGAGTCCACGGCCCGAAGCCTTTTGTCGATACGTCGACCGATCCACCGGCCCGACGTCCAATCTTCTGACATGTTCCTTCGGCACAACATGATTTTTCTGCTTTAATTGTCTCATCCTGATCGAAGCATCCTGCGTCACTCAAAACGCAGATTAAATCATAAACATATATCAAGTAGTTTCATCATCAAAATACGAGATTCAACAGTTTCCTCTCCAGCATGATGTCTCCAAATTACTTGAACCAGTGGGATGACCCGATTCCTTAGGATTTTTTCTTTCTTATCAACAATCTGAATAGGCTCTTCCACATAAGATAAATCTCTATCGATCTCCATCAGCTCATACTCAATGATGTGAGAAGGGTCATATATATACTTCCTAATCATCGAGACATGAAATATATCATGGACATGGCTCAATGCTAGTGGCAAGGCAATCCTGTAAGAGACAGAACCAACCCTCTCAAGAACCTAAAAAGGTCCAATAAATCTTGGGCTTAACTTTCCTTTCTTCTCAAACCTTATAATGCCTTTGGAAGGGGAGACTTTTAAGAATACAAAATCTCCGATTTCAAACTCAATATCTCGTCTCCTATTGTCGGCATAACTCTTTTGACGACTCTGAGCAGTTTTTAACCTTTTCCTTATAACTTGAATTTTCTCGGTAGTTTCTTGTACTTTGTCTGGTGCTAATAGCTTTCTGTCACCAACTTCCTCCCAACATATAGGTGTTATGCACTTTCGCCCATATAAGGCTTCATAAGGAGCCATCTGAATACTTGAATGATAACTATTATTAAAAGTGAACTCAACAAGTGAAATATCCTTATCCCATTCACCTTTCCAATTCATAACATAGGCTCTAAGTAAATCCTCAAGTGTTTGAATTGTTCTTTCTGACTGACCATCAGTCTGAGGATGATATGCAGTACTAAACTTGACTTTAGTGCCCATAGATTCCTGTAATCTTCTCCAGAATCTAGAGAAAAATCTGGAGTCTCTATCAGAGATGATCTCCTTTGGAATACCATGAAGTCTTACTATTTCATTAACATATAAATCTGCAAGTCTATCAAGCGAATAAGTCATATTAATCGGTAGGAAGTGTGCAGATTTTGTTAACCTATCGATGATAACCCAAATAGCATCATGCTTTCTAGAGGTTCTGGGTAGTCCTGAAATGAAATCCATAGTAATACATTCCCATTTCCATTCAGGAATATCTAAAGGTTGCAACAACCCTCCAAGTCTTTGGTGTTCTACTTTGATTTGCTGACAAGTCAAACATTTTGAAACATACATTGCAGTTTCCTTATTCATGCCTTCCCACCAATAATGACTTTGAAGATCTCTATACATCTTAGTGCTTCCAGGATGTATGGTGTACTTTGAAGTATGACTTTCCTTTAGGATTTGATTCTTGATATCTGGTTCATTTGGTACGCAATTACTCTCCCTTCCTGCATCAAAACACATCCTAGGCCCTTTCTTGAAGCATCAGTATAAACTATAAACTCATCACTACCACTTGGAATAGTGAGAAAAGGGGCACTAGTCAATCTTCTTTTTAACTCTTGAAAACTTTGCTCACAATCATCACCCCATACAAATTTCATATTCTTCTTAGTGAGTTTGGTGAGAGGTTGAGCAATTCGAGAAAATCCCTCCACAAATCTCCTGTAATAACCCGCCATGCCCAAGAAGCTTCTAACCTCCGTTACATTTGTTGGTACTTCCCATTCAACAACAGCTTCTATTTTTCTTGGATCAACAGATATACCCTTCCCTGAAATCACATGGCCTAAGAAAGCAACTTCATTCAACCAAAATTCACATTTGCTGAACTTTGCATACAACTTATTTTCTCTTAGTATGGATAATACATTTCTCAAGTGTTTCTCAAGCTCTTGATTACTCCTTGAATACACCAATATGTCATCAATAAATATAATTACACAGATATCCAAGAGCGGTTGAAATATCCTATTCATTAGTTCCATAAAAGCTGTAGGGGTATTTGTCAAACCAAAAGGCATCACCAAGAATTCATAATGACCATATCGAGTTCTGAAAGCTGTTTTTGAAATATCCTCCTCCTTGATCTTCAATTGATAGTAACCTGACCTCAGGTCTATCTTAGAGAATACTTGTGCCCCCTACAGTTGATCAAACAAATCATCAATTATAGGTATGGGATACTTGTTTTTGATGGTCACCTGATTCAACTGTCTATAATCAATACAAAGTCTCAATGTTCCATCCTTCTTTTTCACTAATAGTACCGGAGCACCCCATGGGGATACACTGGGTCGTATGAAACCCTTATCTAATCATTCTTGTATTTGCTTCTTTAATTCCTCTAGCTCGAGTGGTGCCATTCTGTAGGGAGGCTTAGATATTGGGGTTGTACTGGGGACCAGATTAATAGCAAAATCACCCTCTCTATCTAGAGGTAAACCAGGCAAGTCATCTGGGAATACATCAGGGAATTCTTTGACCACTGAAATTTCATCTAGGTGGGTTTCCTGATTTGAATGCTCCTTTACACACACCATAGAACAAAAACAATCTTTCTGCACAAGATGATAAGCTTGAAGTGCTGATATCAAGCAAGGAGGCAAATCATGCTTAATGCCCTCAAAGAAAAATATAGGCTGATCTGGTATGCAGAAAGTAATTATTTTTTTGTAACAATCAATACTAGCATGATGAGAAGATAACCAATTCTTGCCATGTATAATATCAAAACCCTGTATCTCTAGGAGAATCAAATTAGCAAAGAGTTCATGTTCTACAATAGAGATCAAACAAGATGGGTAAACCAAGTTTGTTGCCAATGAATCTCCAACAGCAGTTGTTACATATAACATATAATCCAGGGGTCTAGGTAGAATATCCAAGTGACAAGCAAAGTATTGTGAAACAAAAGATAAGTTGGAGCCGGGATCAAACAAAACTTTTGCATTTCTTTTAGAAACATGAAGAATACCTTCCACCACTAATTTAGAAGCTTTAGAATCTTGTTCAGTGATAGCGTACACTCTAGCATGGGCTGAGGGTCTAGGAGATAGTGGCTCTTTCTTCCTTTTTAGTGGGCAATCTCTTAATTGATGATCTAACCTTCCACAAGCAAAACAGGCTCTAGTCACCCGAAAACACTGACTTGTTTCATGATTTAATCCACATTTTGCACATGACTGAGTCCTCCGTAATGGTTTCCATTTCTCAAATCCAGATGTCTTAAACCTCTTGTTACTAGCTTCATATTCATTTTCTCTCCTACTTTTGCTAGTAAATTTGTCCTTTTTGTTCTTGCCAATGATTTCTTGAATTTCCTCCATGTCTCGTTCAATTTTCAAAGCTCTTTCTACCGTATCTGCATATGTTTGTAGTTTTAAAGCTGACATTCGACTTCTTATTGCTGGCCGTAATCCCCTTTCAAACCTTTTTGCTTTTCTAGATTCATCATCAGTCATATGTATGGCAAACCTAGAGAGCTCAGTGAATTTAGATTCATACTTTGTAACCGTCATACTTCCCTGGATAAGATTCAAGAACTCCAATTCTTTTTTCTCTCTCATACAATCTGGAAAATATTTATCATTAAACTTTTCTTGGAATAACTTCCATGTCATTGGCTCAAGTTTGATTTCAGACATCCTCTTAATCATTCTCCACCAGTGTTCAGCTTCGCCTTCCAGCATAAAGGTGGCAAGAAAAACCTTTCGATCATCAGGGTAATTTAAGGCATCAAATATTTTCTCTATCTGCATCATCCATCGTTCTGCCACCATTGGATCAGACTCACCACTAAAACTGGGAGGACTAAGCTTCTTAAACTGTTTAATTCCCAACCCCGTCAGGTTTGATGTTCCTGTTCCATCATTTCTTCCTTATAGGACAGGTTGTTGTTGTTGTTGCATCACTTGTGCCATAGTCTCCAAAGTCTGCATGATACCACTCAATTGATCAGCAGTAGATGCAATAGGAGAACCAGATGATCTCGTCATCCTTGCTTCCTAAAACATCAAAAGAACATTTTCTTTTTTCAATCTCTAAATAATAGTCAATAAACCTAAAAAAAATAATATTCTTAGTGATTCTTAAATCATGCTTTAATACCACCTCTGTCACGCCCCTCAAAATATCCATGATATTTAAAATTTTCATCACAACTAATCCAGGATCCAAACATACATTTGAGGTCACTAAGAAAACATTCAGATCAAAAATTTCACCTCTATAGTCTACAAATTCATAACCCTGGGCAGTTCATAAACATCCCACACATCACTCGATAATTCAAACAAACTGAACTTAACTCATCAAAATAATAACAACAACATAATTTCACAAGTGGGGAAGTCTATGCAGTCACCAAACCAACGATTACCATAAGTTCGTATCATTACATGAATTTAACTTAACATTCCAAAATCCTAAACATGAGGGATCCTTTAACTTACACAAAATCCACAGGTTTAGATTCATCATCAACATTTCATTAGATGCAGAGTGGCTTATACAACAAATACATATATGCTAACACAGATCTGCCCAAAATCTTCTAACTTTCCACTGCCTCAGCCCAAACTTAACATTTAAGCAAGCGATATGCTATCCTGAAAAATTTATCATCAAACGGGGTGAGTATATAGAGCTCAGCAAGTGACTAACATATCCATATCAAAATAGGACAATTTCCAAAGAGATAAAGTTTCATACTACGAGGCAGAATATACGAATTTGTAGACATAATATCATTAAGTGCAGAATCACAATTGTCCTTTCAATGATACATATTTGGTTCATAACATACGGGGCATAGAGTAATTGGAGCATATCATAAACGAATGAAACGTTTTGGAGCATAACAATAACAAATGAAACATATCGGAGCTTATCAATGGCATATGAAATGTTTCGGAGCATATCAACAGCGTATGGAACATTTCGAAGCATTTCAACAATGAATGAAACATTTCGGAACTTATCAATATCACATACCGAACAGAAGTTCAAACGTCGTCTTTGACGTTGCATTCATATCATTCTTATCCAAAGCATGTACAAAAACACATTACCAAAGCTCTAGATATCACATGAAATATACAGAATGTGTAGTGGGATCTCAAACAGAATTGTGATTCATCCATTTCTGAATGACCACCATACAAAAGTCTCCCACGTCTGGGAGCTCCATCCACCCACGTCTAGGTGAAGTCAGAGGGGGCCGGCAGAGCATCACAGGCTCTAAGTACATACCCTTTACCATTTCTGGCAATGGTCCAGACAATCCCACAAACACCATAGTACAAAAAGGAAGTTTTAACAATAAATAGCATAAATCGGAAGCACACGCGGAACAACAAAACGTACATGTGCCTTTTCGAGACAATACGAAGCAAGGAACAAATCTCTCACAAATGTATTCAGATTTGGAATGAAATGAAAGCAGGGGTATACAGGGATTCCAAGAAATCATATTTAGCTCAATTCAAATAAGAATGTGAGATGAATTCAATATCCAAAGGAATGGAACAGAGTACGCGAAATTGACTAAAGCTCGATTTCTGATAGAATTCAAGTGGCACATCGAACAAATACTTCAGAATATCAATTATGCTCCAATACCCATAAGAAAGCTACTGTTGACAGATCTATCAATCTGTTTTCTGATGAAATAAGTTTCATACGAATCAAGGTTTCCAACAAGGAGTTACCATGGATTTAGTGACCAAAGGTCAAGGACTGAATCACTGTTTTGCAGAATTTATAGGGCGGAATCAATGGATAGCAGAATAGGCCTTTGAATTCCAAAATTTTCAATCTATATATCAAAAGAAATATTTTCGAGTCTAGTTTCAAATAAAATCAGTTTGGTACAAATCAGAATTTCCAACAGGGAGTTATAGGCATTTTAGTATCGAAAGGTCAGAAATCTTAATCCCTGTTTTGCAGCATCTATAGGCTCATTTGAAACAGATGTTTGGGTAAATATTCTGTGTCCAAAATCTACAAAATCTGTGTCAAAAGAATGATATAAGAGTCTAATTTCAAACGAACTAGGTCCAGCCTGAATCCACCTTTGGTGTTGAAAATTATAGCTGAAACAGTGTCTAGGAGTCAGTTTACCGAAAAATTTCAGAATCCATGGTTCTATGTCCAAGGAGAGACATATCAGTTTCTAAATAGAAATCCTTCAGTTTATTTTGAAACAACATAAAAACAGAGACTAATTTTCTGTAGGATGGGTTAGAACACTTGCCTTTGAGAATTTTGACCCCCAATTGAGAAGATTGAGTAAGAAACCACAAAGCCCCAATTTTTCTTCTTCTTCTTCCCCCTTTCTTTTCTCTTCTTCTTTCTTTCTTTCTCTGTTCTTCCACACCGCAGTTGCCTTCTCTGGTTCCTTACGAATGAAGGCAGAGAGGCTTAAGCAATGGGATTTGTCATTTTATGCGTTTTGCGGTTTAGTGCTTATTTTTATCATATTCACGATTAGGTCCTTAGGGTTTACATATAGGTCCTCATAATCTTTTTTTTTTTTTTTTGAACAGATCTCCCAAATCTTAAAAATAAGTTACCTCTTATTCATACTCTATTTCTTTTGTCAATTTAAAATAGATGCTTACATTATCACCAGAAATTTATACGAAAATTCGGAAATGTGGGGTGTTACATAAGGTACTGTAGCAGCGATCTGATCTCCCTTACTATAGTGGTGATCGGATCTACTGTAGCATCAGCCTCTCCCAAAGGGCGACGATACTGTAACAGCGACCATATCTCCTTAGGGCGACAGTATTGTTGCGGCGATCTGATATACTACGACGGTGGCTTTTCCCTATGGCGACGATTCTGTAGCGGCTACCAGAAGAGGGATCAAACATGGCAGCGACGACCGCTAGGGCTGTCGGCGGTGGCGGGAGGGTTGATACGATGGCAAGACTCGCTACCATTACCCCTCAATTTGCTCCTCCACCGTATCCTCTCCAAAGAAACTCCTTCGACGAAGCGGCATCCAAGTAGGTCGCGCTCATTGCTAACGGTGAAGATCTTGGGGCTCCCAAAGATTGGAAGGTTTCCGAGTTCATTGCTAACGGTACCTGGTGTCTCCCTAATCCTATTTCTCCCGAAATGTTATCACTTTGGTCGACTATCATAGCTATTCCAATCAGGAACAACTCTTCAGATATACTTATTTGGCCTCATGACAATGGCAAATTTAGTGCCACATCCGCATGGAATCAAATTAAGCAAAGAAATAACAAGTGGGTCCCAAGCAATTGGACATGGGATCGACCGGGATCACAAAGACATTCCTTCTGTACATGGCAGGCCCTTCTTAATTAACTACCTACAATAGACAATATGAAAAGAAGAGGTATCTATTATGTTAACCGATGCTCCCTTTGTATGCAACAAGAAGAAACTGTTGACAAACTTGTGGTAAATGGTTGGAGTTATGATTGTATAAATTACTTAGCTTGCGGATTTAAAAATGTTGTTTATGTTTGTTAAGTTGGCTTGGGTTGCTATAAATGTGAATTATCGAGTGATGTGATGCATGATTATAAACTACACAGGTTTTATAGATATAAATTTGATAGAATGTTTTTCAGTGTCCTCAAATGTTAGTTTGGATATTGGATGAATTTGTGATGAAAATTTTTAATATCATGGATATTTTCAGGGGCGTGACATATTCTGCCTCAATAAACTCATGCCCCAACAAACCTCTCTAGCTAGGTTGCTCCAACAAGTACTAACCAGGATATTGTGCCGCAACAATTATATCGTGCTTCAACAAACCCTACCAACCAAGACCACATGATTCAAGGTATTTTAAAGTTTAAACATCTGCAAGCTGTAGATGAAGTGGATAAATATAGGAATAAAGCCATAAAAGGTAAGGATATTGTGCGGGAGGAAAATGGAAAACCGAAGGATAAGAAAAAGGATGGTACACTCCATCCAAAGTCGTAGGATGAATGCCTTACTACCTTTTCCATTTGTTTATCACAAATGAAGATGACATGTTGGAATGTTTGTGGACTTAATAAGCCTGAGAAATGCCGGGAGCTCAATAGAATAATCAGGTCTGCCACATGTGATATTGTTATTCTAGTGGAAACGAAAATTAAACAATCGCGAGACCAAGCTCAAAAGAATTTAATATGGCCAGACACAGAACTGTTTACCAATAACTCTAATGAAACTTTTGGTAGAATATGGGTCTTATGGCATCCTAACTCTATTAATGCTTGGTTTATTTCTGCTACTGATCAATTCATCCATCTTAAGGTGGAAGACAAAAAGAATAGCTCTCAGTTCAATTTCACTGGTATATATGCTTCAAACAGTATGCAAAAAAGAAATACTCTTTGGTCTGACCTGACTAATATTGCAAATGGCTGTTGCAATATACCTTGGATTGTTCTTGGAAATTTTAATACTATTCGGTGCCCAAATGAAAAAGTGGGGGGTGTTGAATCTCGGATTTTGATGATAAGATCAATTGATGGGTTAATTGATCTAATCCATATTATTGAGTTAAGTATGAAGGATTAACTACGATAACCAGAAAACATTAAGCAAGAATACCGGAGTCAAGTTCGTTGGACGTTTAAGAGTCCGAAGAATCGTCGAAAATGCTGCCGGAACCAACCGAGAAGAAATCGGGAACCTGTCGGAATTTTTGAAAGTTCGCCGAAGAGATCGTCGGAGGTTCGCGGAGATCAATAAACTACCAACAATAGACAATATGAAAATAAGAGGTATCTATCATGTTAACCGATGCTCCCTTTGTATGCAACAAGAAAAAACTGTTGACCAACTCTATTTTGCTTGTGATTATACAAAATGGATATGGAAGGAGATTCTCCAGCGATTTGAACTCAATAGACTGCCGCAACCAAACTTGCACCAAGAACTAGGCGACCTCATGCAATGTTTCTCAAGAAAAGGGCCTCTCACACAACTAGTAAAGGTTACTTTCAGATGTGCTATTTGGTGGATGTGGAAGAAGAGATGTAACAGAATCTTTGAATGTCAACCCACAAACAATGCTCAGCTCTTGAAAGAGATTATTAGAGACTCAAGATCCTGTATGGAGCATAATCTCAAAACCGAGCACTTTAATCGAAGATAAAAATATATTTTTATCAAATTTAATTTTGCTATTAGCTAAAAATCTTAGGAATGTTGCCAAATAATGTACCCACAGGTAGTTTTGATATAACTAGATAAACATCTTCTATGTTGACTATAATTGGGAGTTATAGTGTACAGCATGTGTAGTCATAACTATCGCATTCGCACTCTATGAGTTACTTGGCTTTGTCTATGACTTGTATAGATAATGCTATTTGTAGAAACTTTACACATAATCAATTTACTTACCAAAAAAAAAAGTAGGTCACGCTCTAGATCGCGATAGCCTGCTCTCATTTCCAGTGACCCTCGGCCTTGGACTAGCCTCTTCAATGCTCCAATTGGAAGTCCGGATCTAAGCTTGGAATTCTTTACTCTAGAAGTTCAGGCTGATAAGAGGATTGCTGTATACGAGACTGCTGATTCAGCAGAGCTTATTGAGACATGGTCTATCGCGATTGTTGTCTATGTGGTAGGTCTCAAAACATCTTATTTACCACTATCCTCATTTATCAAAACCCGATGGGGAATATCATCGTTTGATCTTCACATGCTAGAGAACGGATTCTTTGTTTGCAAGCTATACTCTGAAGAAGATTTGCAATGCATCCTCGAAGGATTCTGGACTATTCGTGGCCATCCAATGATTCTACGACGCTGGTGTCCTGATGTTCGCTTGGAGTTAGATAGCCTACAGTCTATTCCATTATGGGTATCCTTTCAAGGTCTTCCTCTACATCTTTGGAGTCGACGCTTTATTGTAAAGTTGTGCAGCTCTCTGGGACAGCCACTCTACATCGACAAAGCAACAGCAGCTTAGACGAGATTAGCATTTGCACGAGCATGTGTACTGGTTTCTTCCGACGAAGATCTTCCAAATGAGGTTTTCTATCGTGATCTTGACGGGAACACTCAGAAGGTACATGTCTCATATTCCTGGAAGCCCCAACGATGTCAGCATTGCTTATCTTTTGGTCATGCAAATGGAGCTTGTCAGCAAACTCCAAAACCGATCACAAAGGTCTATCGACCACGTCAAGCGCCTCAGCAACAAAGCGAGTCTTCTCTAATGGCAGTAGCACCAATGGTGGCAAAGACTATTGAGCATTCTGACTCGCAAGGTCAGCACCGCGGACAGAAAGACAAATCCAAAACTTTATCTCTTCCTATAATGTTTGAGTCGTCCACAACAGAAGTTTCCCATGATACTAGTGGACAGGAGAAGCATAAGTCAGGAACTTAATCTCTTCCAATATCTTCGGATCCGTCCACAATAGCTCAACGAACTCAGGCCCAAACAAATCTTGCTAGCAAGGATATTCTTCCTCAACAAACTCATGCCCCAACAAACCTCTCTAGCCAGGCTTGTAACATCCCTCATTTCTGAATTTTCATATAAGTTTCTAGTTGTAATGTAAGTATCTATTTTAAATTTGATAAAAGAGCCAAAGTATGAATATGAGAACTTATTCATAAGATTTTGAGGATTTGTTCAAAAAAAAAAAAAATCTGAGGACCTATATGTAAACCCTGAGGACCTAATCGTAAATATAATAATATAAGGACTAAATTGTAAAATGCATAAAATTACAAATCCCACCGTTTAAGCCTCTCTGCCTTCGTTCTTAAGGAACTAGAGAAGGCAGCTACGTGGATGAACAGAGAGAAAGAAAGAAGAAGAGGAAGAAAAAAGGGGGAAGAAGAAGAAGAAAAAAATTTGGGGCTTTAAGGTTTCTTGCTCAAATCTTCTCATTTAGGATCATAATTCTCAAAGGCAAGTGTTCTGTTAGAACCCTTGCAGATTCTAAACTTGGGGTTGATCTCTTTAGGGGATCGGACTCCTTGGAACACTATAGGGGTTCCTCCCTCCAAATTGCTGCTCAAAGGCTGCAGAAAAGATTCATCTATTGCTTAAGAAAAGAGAAGGAGTACATGGCTATTTATAGGGCTTCTAAACCCTAACTCCTAATAGGATTCCTATGTTAGGAACCTTTTTCTGAGCTTTTAAATAACGTTTATTGAGTCTGTTTAGTCTAGTTGTTTATTGAGTCGGTTTGGTTCAGTTAGAGTCAAGTAGAGGTTTATTTAATATTTATTTATTATTATAGTTCAAGTCCTGATGGACCCTGGGTGGAACTCTATAAATAAGGATGTAATTACTTCTTTTCGAGAATATATGAAAAATACTATTGTCTTTGGACAAACCCTAGGAGGACGATCCCTTCGAAGTGATCAAGGAGGGTCGATCCTCTCAAAGGGATCAAGGAGGGCCGATCCCCTCGAAGCGATCAAGGAGAGCTTATCCCCTCGAAGCGATCATTATCATCCCCATTTCTCCCCTTTCATCCACGATAAGACTTTAGGGTCTTATCATTTAGTATCAGAGCATACGATAAGATCTTTAGGGTGTTACCATTTGGTATCAGAGCCTACGATAAGACTTAGGGTCTTATCATTTGGTATCAAAGCCTACGATAAGACTTAGGGTCTTATCATTTGGTATCAGAGCAACGATTCTTGGCGCAACCCGTCGCAACCTTGCTTCCCTTCTTCCCCACCACCACCGCTCAACCTTCTCGCTGCCTCATCTCGCTAAAAAAAAAAAAAAAAAAAACAAAGGAAAAAGAAAAGAAGAAACACGAGAGGAAGAAGAAGCCGCAGCCACCCCTGCGTCCCCTACTTCCGGCAAGCCCACCCGCCACTACTGCTCTCCGGCCAGCACCCACCATCGCCCCGCTTCCCGGCCGGCGACCACCACCGCCGCTGTTCCTCGGCTAGGAGACGACGTTGCCAGCATCCATCCCAGCCCTATTGCCGCCACCCGCCTCCCATTGCGTCGCAGCGCAGCCGCTCGACTCTTCTCCCCGGCGATCGTTGGTGACGCTGCTCCTAGCCGCGCCACCACCGCTGCCTCTCTACCGCAACCCTAGCCGTGCCCCCCCCTTGGGTCGCAGCCGCAGCCGCCTGTTGCCGCAGCCCCTCGTTGCAACGGTTGTAGAAACAGAGTTCCTCTGTTGCCGCAGCCCCTCGTCGATCGCAGCCGCGCCGCCTCCAGCACTCCTCTTCCTCTCCAGCGCCGTCGCTGACCAGCCGACCCATCACCGCTGCGGGCCACTGTGCGACGACCGCCGCATGCCTCCCAGCAGCCGATCCTCCTTACTCTGCATCCGTAGTGCTAGAAACAGGGCAACTCACCGGTTGCCCTTGTTCCCAACAGTGACACCGCCGACTCCTCCTTCTCCACCGCTGCCGCTGCTTCTCGGCCGCACGATCACCGCCGCGCCACCGTTGCCAGCATCGCCAGCGGCTTCGACTGTGGTGCGATAGAAACAAAGCACCCTGTTTCCCATCTCCAGCATCGCAACTTCCCGGCCAGCGACGACGCTCGCTGCCTTTTTCTCCACCGCCGCCATTGCTTCTCGATCGCTCTATCACCGCCGCCCGCCTCCCAGCCGCAACCCTCGCCATGCCTGTTAGGACTCTAGCTTGGAGAGTCCTAATTGAGAGGGATATTCATGTAAAAATGTTAGGACTCTAGCTATGAGAGTCCTAATTGAGAGGGACATTCTGTTAGGACTCTAGCTAGGAGAGTCCTAATTGTGAGGGGCATTCATGTAGGAGGTTTTTTCTTAGAGAAGAATTAGGAGTTGTAAGGGAATAGGAGTCTTGAGTAGGAGTCCTATTAGGAGTTGGTTAGAAGTAAGAGTCTTAAGTATGAGTCCTATTAGGAGTTAGGGTTTAGAATGTTGAATCTCGGATTTTGATGATGAAGTCAATTGTCATTTGTTATCTAATCTATGTGTTGAGATAAGTGTGCAGGATTAACTACGATGAGAGTAAGACAAGCAGCAGGAGTTGCGCCGGAGTCAAGATCATGATCACGTTGGGAGTTCGAGAGTTCGACGGAAGTTCGGACGGTCGTCGGAGGTTCAGAGAGAACAGATCCGAGAAGTCCAGAAGCTTGCCAAGCGAAGCTCGTCGGAACTCGCCAAGTGGATCGTCGCAAAGTCCAGGAGTATGCCGGATGTCCGCAGAAGGATCACCGAGGGTTATCGGTTGATCGACGGAAGTTGGCCGGAAACTCGCCGGAAGAAGCGATTGACGCATCGGAGCAAGCTGCAGAAGTTGTCTTAGAGATAATCGTAGTTAGCACGATGATTAAGCATGAAAATGGGAGGTGATCCCATTAGCTTAATCTTGGGGCAATTGGGCCCCTGAAAAGATTCAAAGTGGGTCGAATGGAGTGAACCATTCGGACCCTGATTGCACCAGGAGGTGCAACCGCCCCAGCCAGGAGGTGCAACCGCCTGGGCTGTGGGGTTGAGAGGTGCAACCGCCCCAGCCAGGAGGTGCAACCGCCTGGGCTGTGGGGCTGGGAGGTGCAACCGCCCCAGCCAGGAGGTGCAACCGCCAGGGCTGCACGGCTGGGAGGTGCAACCGCCCCAGCCAAGAGGTTGCACCGCCAGAGCTCAAGTTCCGAGCTCTGCCAGGCGATGCAACCACCAAGCTCAGTCTTCGAGCTTTGGCAGAGAAGTGCATCAGCCTGAGCTCAGTCTCGAGCTTTGCCAGGTGATGCATTCACCAAGCTCAGTCTTCGAGCTCTGGCAGAATGGTGCATCAGCTTGAGCTCAGTTTGGAGCTCTGCCAAGTGATGCAACCACCGAGCTCAGATTTCGAGCTCTGCCAGGTGATGCAACCACCAAGCTCAGTCTTCGAGCTCTGCCAGGTGATGCAACCATCGAGCTCAGTCTTCGAGCTCTGGCAGAGAGAAGCAATCGGCAGAGCTCAGTCTTCGAGCTCTGCCAGGCGGTGCCACCTCTCCAGTCGAGAGGTGCAACCGCCTGATCCCAGAAATTCTGGGATTTGATCGATTTGATCGTTTTGAGCTCGAATTTTGAATTGGGTTGGGGCCTATAAATACCCCACCCATTCAGCACTGAAAAGACACAGACCCATACCGAAATTGTGATCTTTTCTGTTATTCTAAAGAGCTCAAAAGTGTTTAAGTCTCCTTCTGTTCTTCAAGTTTTCAATTGTAAAGTGAGGAGAGAAAGGTCTGTAAAGGTTGTCTCCTAAGCCTGTCAAAAGGAGAGAAACTGTAAGAGGGAAGTTTGGCCTTCGCCCATTGAAGGAAGGCACCTAGTTGACGTCGGCAACCTCATCGGTGGAGGAAGCCAAAAGTGGAGTAGGTCAAGGCTGACCGAACCACTCTAAATCTCTGGTTTGCGTTTATTTTCGAGCACTTTATCATTACTGCAAACCTCCCTCATCACTACTGCTCTCTGCGCTTTCACGAACAAGTTCTAAGTGCTGTTCTTCCAAATCTGCATTCAGACGTAAACTCGTATTTTCATACATTACAGTTTACGTTTACGTTTGATTCTGCAGAACTGTTTTCCGTGTTTTTACGAACGAGCTTCCTTGCAGTTTACGCTTACATTTTAATCCTATTAATAACTGCAATCTATCCTCTACGATTTTACGAACGAGTTTCAACATTTAGACGTAAAACTGCATTCAGACGTAAATCGGCTTTCTTCGCTCAATCATCAGATTTCAGTTCACGTTTACGTCTTGGTTTGAACTGCATACTGCCTTCTGCGAGTATACAAATGAGTTTCAAAGTTTAGACGTAAATCTGCGTCTAACTGCGTTTAGACGTAAATCTGCGTTTAGACGTAAAACTGCGTTTAGACGTAAAACTGCGTTTAGACGTAAAACTGCGTTTAGACGTAAATCTGCGTTTAGACGTAAAACTACGTTTAGACGTAAAACTGCGTTAAGACGTAAATCTGCGTTTAGACATAAATCTGCATTTAGACGTAAATCTGAGTTTAGACGCAAAACTGCGCTTAGACGCAAAACTGCGCTTAGACGCAATCTGCGCTTAGACGCAAAACTGCGCTTAGACGCAATCTGCGCTTAGACGCATACTGCACTTAGATACAAACTGAGAATTTGCTTTTGCATCATAATAGTTTTTGAACGAACGCAGCTTTTGGTTTTTAATTTATTATAAGATTTCCGCTGCACTAATTCACCCCCCCCCTCTTAGTGCTCTCGATCCTAACAATTGGTATCAGAGCAAGGTTAACTCTCTAAAGGATTAAAACCCAAGAGAGATGGCATACGCCGGAAACCAAGAGGGGCATTCAATTACACGTCCACCCATGTTCAGTGGATCGGACTACACTTACTGGAAAACCCGAATAAGTATCTTTCTTATTTCTATGGATTTAGAACTGTGGAACCTTGTTGAAAATGGATTTTCAAAATCTTCTCTTCCAATGATCGATTGGAACGATTTGGAGAAGAAGGCTTTCGCTCTTAATGCAAAGGCTATGAATGCCTTATTTTGCGCTCTTGATAAAAACGAGTTTAATCGTGTTTCAACTTGCGAAACTGCTTTTGATATTTGGCACACACTTGAAGTGACCCACGAGGGCACAAGTAGAGTGAAAGAGTCAAAAATCAATCTGTTGCTGCATTCTTTTGAACTTTTCCGAATGAAACCGAGTGAAACCATTGGCGACATGTTTACCCGTTTCACGGATGTCGTCAACGGTCTAAAAGGACTCGGAAAGAGCTTTTCGGATTTTGAGCTTGTTAATAAGATACTAAGATCCCTTCCTAAGAGTTGGGATCCTAAAGTCACCGCCATTCAAGAGGCAAAAGATCTGCAAAATTTCCCTCTTGAAGAACTAATCGGGTCATTAATGACCTACGAAATGACCTGCAAAGCTCATGAAGAGCAAGAAGACATCCTTCCAAAGAACAGGAAGGATATGGCACTTAAAACTTCTGAATGCCACTTGAGAGAAAACTCAAGTGATGAGGATTGTGACGATGACTTGGCACTTTTGACAAGAAAGTTTAAAAAATTCTTCAAAAGAAACAAGTTCAAAAACGATGTGAAAAATAAACTTGAACCTAAGAAGGACCAAGTGATCTGCTATGAATGTAAAAAGCCGGGACATTACAAAAGTGATTGTCCCCAAGTCAAGAAAAGAACAACAAAGAAGAAGGCGCTCCAAGCAACATGGGATGATTCGAGCGCATCCGAGGAAGAAGAATCCAACACCGAGCAAGTTGCTCATTACGCCTTTATGGCCATCGAAGAGGAGGTAACGGATTTATTAGATGCTGATTTATCTTTCGATGAATTATTAAATGCCTTCCATGATTTATTTGATGAATGCAAAGTTATAAATAGAAAATACAAGTTGCTAAAAAGGGTACATGATAATCTTACTTGTGAGTTTGATAAGTTAAAAGTCGAACATCATGATAGTTTAAACTCATGTATCAAATGTCATGATTTAGAAACTATACAAAAAGAAAACTTGCTGCTTAAGGACACCTTGAAGAAATTCGAGGTTGGTAGCAAGTCATTAAACATGATCCTTACAAACAAGGGTCATGCTCCCAAAAGAAGTGGGATTGGATTTGTGAGGAGTCCTCACCGAAATCCAACTACCTTTGTAAAAGGTCCCATCTTACACGTTCAAAACCAAACCAAGTGCAACTTTTGTTGCAAATCTGGACACAAGACACATTGTTGTCCATTCAAGAAAATAAGTCCAAACAAATTGATTTGGGTTCCTAAAGGAACCATGATAAACTCTATGCAACATGATAGAAAATGTAGATCTATTTATGAAGCACCCAAAAGCAAATGGGTACTTAAACATCATCCTTTCTTGTAGAAAACTAAACAATCGCAAGCTAGGAGCAAGAAATGGTACCTTGATAGTGGATGCTCAAGGCATATGACCGGAGATCCATCTCAATTCTCTAAGCTCTCTAGCATAGACGAAGGATATGTCACCTTCGGAGACAACAACAAGGGTAAAATCATTGGCAAAGGAACCATAGGTAACAAATCCAACCTCTCTATTGAAGATGTTTTACTCGTTGATGGTTTAAAACATAACCTCTTGAGCATTAGTCAATTATGTGATAAAGGATATATTATAAGATTTGAATCTAATGCCTGCATCATTGAAAAACCACACAAAAATATATCTATGATTGCAGTAAAACAAAACAACGTATACACTATTAACATCAATAACTTATGTGATGAAATGTGCTTTGCCGTTATAAATGAGGATGCTTGGCTATGGCATAGAAGATTAGGTCATGCTAGCATGAAACTAATCAATCAAGTATCATCTAGAGAACTTGTAAGAGGAATTCCTCATATCAAGTTCATCAAAGATAATGTATGTGATGCTTGCCAATTAGGTAAGCAAATAAGGGGTAGCTTCAAAGCTAAGAATCAAATAAGCACCTCTAGGCCCTTACAATTGATCCATATGGACTTGTTCGGACCAATCTCTACATCGAGTCTAGGAGGTAGCAAATACGCCTTTGTCATTATTGATGACTACAGCAGATATACATGGACCTACTTCTTAAAACAAAAAAATGAATGCTTTAAACATTTTACCAAGTTTTGTAAACTTGTTCAAAATGAAAAGGAATCTATGATTTCGTCAATTAGAAGTGATCACGGTGGAGAATTTCAAAACCATGACTTCCAAGAATTCTGTGAACTCAACGGATACAACCATAACTTCTCTACTCCAAGAAATCCTCAACAAAATGGGGTAGTAGAAAGAAAAAATCGAAATTTGCAAGAAATGGCAAGAACCATGTTGAATGAACATAGCCTACCCAAATATTTTTGGGCCGAAGCTGTAAACACTGCATGTTATATTTTAAATAGAGTCCTAGTAAGACCCTTACTCACCAAAACTCCTTATGAGTTATGGAATAACAAAAAACCCAATGTCTCATATTTTAAAGTCTTTGGGTGTAAGTGTTTTATCTTAAATGAAAAGGATAACTTAGGAAAATTCGATGCTAAATCTGATGAAGGAATCTTTCTTGGTTATTCTTCGGTTTCTAAAGCTTTTCGCATCTTCAATAAAAGAACCTTAGTTATTGAAGAATCCATCCATGTTGTTTTCAATGAGATTTCAGAAATTAAGAAAAATGATCTTGATGATGATATTAATTTTGATTCCTTGAATTTAAACGAAACCCCGTCTCCAACTAGCAACTTGGTTGCATCCACTTCCAAAACATCCTTACCCAAGGATTGGAAGTATATAGATGCTCATCCTAAGGAACTAATCCTAGGAGACACATCAAAGGGGGTTCAAACACGATCTTCTTTTAAAAACTTTTGTGCCAACGCCGCTTTTCTCTCCCAAATTGAACCCAAATGTGTTGATGAAGCCATGAAAGATGATTCATGGATTATCGCAATGCAAGATGAATTAAATCAATTTGAGAGAAATGAGGTGTGGACGCTTGTTCCTAGGCCAAATGACCATTTAGTAATTGGTACTAAATGGGTCTTTAGAAACAAGCAAGATGAAAATGGTATCGTGGTTAGAAACAAGGCTAGATTAGTGGCCAAAGGTTTCAACCAAGAAGAAGGTATCGATTACGAAGAAACCTTCGCACCTGTGGCTCGATTGGAAGCCATAAGGATGCTCCTTGCCTACGCTAGTTGCAATAATTTTAAGTTATTTCAAATGGATGTTAAAAGCGCTTTTCTAAATGGTTTCATTTCCGAAGAAGTTTATGTTGAACAACCTCCTGGATTTGAAAATAATGGCTGCCCTAATCATGTGTTTAGATTAACTAAAGCTCTCTATGGTTTAAAACAAGCCCCAAGGGCTTGGTATGAGAGACTTAGCTCTTTTCTTATTGAAAATAATTTCATAAAAGGCAAGGTTGATACTACATTGTTTATCAAGAATTTTGAAAATGATTTTCTCATTGTTCAGATTTATGTTGATGACATTATCTTTGGTTCTACAAATGAATCTCTTTGTAAATCCTTTGCGAAAACTATGAGTCATGAATTCGAAATGAGTCTAATGGGAGAGTTAACATTCTTCTTAGGCCTACAAATCAAACAACTAAGCAATGGCATCTTTATTAGTCAAACCAAATATGCTGTGAGTTTGCTAAAGAAGTTCAAAATGAATAACTCAAAAGCCATTGACACCCCTATGAGCACCTCCACTAAGTTAGAAATTGATGAGAATGGAGAAAGCTTCGATCAAAAAACCTATAGGGGTATGATAGGAAGTTTACTTTACCTCACTGCCACCAGACCAGACATCATGTTCAGTGTAGGACTTTGTGCTAGATTTCAATCAGACCCTAAGATATCCCATCTCAAAGCAGTCAAAAGAATACTCAGATATCTTAATGGAACTACCAATCTAGGATTATGGTACCCAAAATCAGAAAATTTTGAATTAACAGCCTATGCTGATGCGGACTTCGCTGGCTGTAAACTAGACAGAAAAAGCACATCAGGATCATGTCAATTTTTAGGACATGCCCTTGTATCCTGGTCATCTAAGAAACAAAACTCGGTTGCCCTATCAACAACCGAAGCTGAATACATTGCAGCAAGTGCATGCTGTGCACAAGTTGTATGGATGAAAAACACTTTAGAAGATTACAAAGTAAATCTTAAAGATATTCCCATTAAATGTGATAACACGAGTGCAATATGCTTAACTAAAAATCCTATACAACACTCAAGAACAAAACACATTGATATTAGACATCACTTTATACGAGATCATGTCACTAATCATGATGTAACCATAGAGTTTATTGATACCAAACATCAACTAGCTGATATCTTCACAAAACCCCTATGTGAAGAACAATTTGATTACATAAGAAGAGAATTAGGAATGTTGATGTGTCCAAATACTTAAATTTATTTTTCGGATGCTATCACTATTACATGCCTTGACAATGCTTGATCAAATAACATGTTGCAAATTATGTGACAAATATTTCTAACCAAATGCATGTAAGAAGTTCATTTTTCGGGTTGTATGCTAAAAATGGGATGTTCCCGTACACTCTTATGAAAACTCCTTGGAAAATGACTTTTCCTCCGTCAAGCAAAAACAATAAAGTGATATATGTGTCATGACTTCCTTTATATGCTTGATAATGCTATCATGCTTTTTGTTGATGACAAAGGGGGAGAAAAATATGAATTGATAAATACTATGTCATAGCTGAACTGCCATAATCATATCTATGTCATAGTTACAAATACATGTGTGATGCCATAAACAATGCTATGCCATCCTTGCATCACTAAGAGATATGTGAACAGGTACTATAGTTTGCATCATATCTTGATTTGATATTGTGAAGAAAATGCAAACTTGCTAGACAATCTCAAATGTGAGCATCATGTAAAAAGTCCTTCGTTGTTTTATGATTACATGATGAATGGTTACAAACACAATCATACAAACTTGATGATGTATGTCATGCCTTGACATAATTCTTGAAGAGATACATCATGATAGGCATCATGATGGGAGCATTGATAAGTTTAACTGATCTAACTTATCAATACGTCACTTGAATTCTTAGGTCTTGAATTCAAGGTTGACTTATCTCAACTATGGCATATAGATAGGGGGAGTTAAGGATAACTCCTTTATCAATTGATTCTCATCATCAAAAAGGGGGAGATTGTTGAATCTCGGATTTTGATGATGAAGTCAATTGTCATTTGTTATCTAATCTATGTGTTGAGATAAGTGTGCAGGATTAACTACGATGAGAGTAAGACAAGCAGCAGGAGTTGCGCCGGAGTCAAGATCATGATCACGTTGGGAGTTCGAGAGTTCGACGGAAGTTCGGACGGTCGTCGGAGGTTCAGAGAGAACAGATCCGAGAAGTCCAGAAGCTTGCCAAGCGAAGCTCGTCGGAACTCGCCAAGTGGATCGTCGCAAAGTCCAGGAGTATGCCGGATGTCCGCAGAAGGATCACCGAGGGTTATCGGTTGATCGACGGAAGTTGGCCGGAAACTCGCCGGAAGAAGCGATTGACGCATCGGAGCAAGCTGCAGAAGTTGTCTTAGAGATAATCGTAGTTAGCACGATGATTAAGCATGAAAATGGGAGGTGATCCCATTAGCTTAATCTTGGGGCAATTGGGCCCCTGAAAAGATTCAAAGTGGGTCGAATGGAGTGAACCATTCGGACCCTGATTGCACCAGGAGGTGCAACCGCCCCAGCCAGGAGGTGCAACCGCCTGGGCTGTGGGGTTGAGAGGTGCAACCGCCCCAGCCAGGAGGTGCAACCGCCTGGGCTGTGGGGCTGGGAGGTGCAACCGCCCCAGCCAGGAGGTGCAACCGCCAGGGCTGCACGGCTGGGAGGTGCAACCGCCCCAGCCAAGAGGTTGCACCGCCAGAGCTCAAGTTCCGAGCTCTGCCAGGCGATGCAACCACCAAGCTCAGTCTTCGAGCTTTGGCAGAGAAGTGCATCAGCCTGAGCTCAGTCTCGAGCTTTGCCAGGTGATGCATTCACCAAGCTCAGTCTTCGAGCTCTGGCAGAATGGTGCATCAGCTTGAGCTCAGTTTGGAGCTCTGCCAAGTGATGCAACCACCGAGCTCAGATTTCGAGCTCTGCCAGGTGATGCAACCACCAAGCTCAGTCTTCGAGCTCTGCCAGGTGATGCAACCATCGAGCTCAGTCTTCGAGCTCTGGCAGAGAGAAGCAATCGGCAGAGCTCAGTCTTCGAGCTCTGCCAGGCGGTGCCACCTCTCCAGTCGAGAGGTGCAACCGCCTGATCCCAGAAATTCTGGGATTTGATCGATTTGATCGTTTTGAGCTCGAATTTTGAATTGGGTTGGGGCCTATAAATACCCCACCCATTCAGCACTGAAAAGACACAGACCCATACCGAAATTGTGATCTTTTCTGTGATTCTAAAGAGCTCAAAAGTGTTTAAGTCTCCTCCTTCTGTTCTTCAAGTTTTCAATTGTAAAGTGAGGAGAGAAAGGTCTGTAAAGGTTGTCTCCTAAGCCTGTCAAAAGGAGAGAAACTGTAAGAGGGAAGTTTGGCCTTCGCCCATTGAAGGAAGGCACCTAGTTGACGTCGGCAACCTCATCGGTGGAGGAAGCCAAAAGTGGAGTAGGTCAAGGCTGACCGAACCACTCTAAATCTCTGGTTTGCGTTTATTTTCGAGCACTTTATCATTACTGCAAACCTCCCTCATCACTACTGCTCTCTGCGCTTTCACGAACAAGTTCTAAGTGCTGTTCTTCCAAATCTGCATTCAGACGTAAACTCGTATTTTCATACATTACAGTTTACGTTTACGTTTGATTCTGCAGAACTGTTTTCCGTGTTTTTACGAACGAGCTTCCTTGCAGTTTACGCTTACATTTTAATCCTATTAATAACTGCAATCTGTCCTCTACGATTTTACGAACGAGTTTCAACATTTAGACGTAAAACTGCATTCAGACGTAAATCGGCTTTCTTCGCTCAATCATCAGATTTCAGTTCACGTTTACGTCTTGGTTTGAACTGCATACTGCCTTCTGCGAGTATACAAACGAGTTTCAAAGTTTAGACGTAAATATGCGTCTAACTGCGTTTAGACGTAAATCTGCGTTTAGACGTAAAACTGCGTTTAGACGTAAAACTACGTTTAGACGTAAAACTGCGTTTAGACGTAAATCTGCGTTTAGACGTAAAACTACGTTTAGACGTAAAACTGCGTTAAGACGTAAATCTGCGTTTAGACATAAATCTGCATTTAGACGTAAATCTGAGTTTAGACGCAAAACTGCGCTTAGACGCAAAACTGCGCTTAGACGCAATCTGCGCTTAGACGCAAAACTGCGCTTAGACGCAATCTGCGCTTAGACGCGTACTGCACTTAGATACAAACTGAGAATTTGCTTTTGCATCATAATAGTTTTTGAACGAACGCAGCTTTTGGTTTTTAATTTATTATAAGATTTCCGCTGCACTAATTCACCCCCCCCCTCTTAGTGCTCTCGATCCTAACATAGAAGCCCTATAAATAGCCATGTATTCCTTTTCTTTTCTTAAGCAATAGATGAATCTTTTCTGCAGCCTTTGAGCAGCAACTTGGAGGGAGGAACCCCTATAGAGTTCCAAGGAGGTCGATCCCCAAAAGAGATCAACCCCAAGTTTAGAATCTGCAAGGGTTCTAACACCTAGTATCAGAGCAGCGTTCTTGGCGTCTCGCTGCCCTTCCACAGCCATCCATCAACCCTCTACAACCATCCAAAGCAATTCCCACAATTGCTTAAAAGATCGTCACCGAATTCCGTCATCATCTCCACCACCACGGATCATCCTTTGATCTCTCCGTGAATTGCAACAGGTTTTGGTTTCCTACCTTACTGCTGCTGCAATTTAGTTAGCTACAATTTAGTTATCCTTATTCGAAAATCCAAAAAAAATAAAAAATATTCGTTCCTATATTGCTGCATAAACTTTTTGTCACAAAGTTTTCATCTCTACGACGAAAGATACATTGTAGAATTCCAGCCGCATAGCACCATCTGTTTGATCTTGATACTATGCTTTTTCTATCCAAATTTCTATGAAATTTTCATGACATCTTTGACACTTCTTACCAGTTGATTTCCCTTTGGTTTCATCAAAAAATTCTCAATATAAACTACTGATCTTTATTGTCCAATCTGCTGCACTTGAATTGCATAATTCAAGCCGTATAGCACCATCTGTTTGATCTTGCTACTATGCTTTTTCTATCCAAATTTCTACGAAATTTTTATGACGTCTTTGACACTTCCTAACAGTACATTTCCCTTTGGTTTCATCCAAAAATTCTCAATATAAACTACTGATCTTTTATGTCCAATCTGCTGCACTTGAAAATCTATGCTGCAGAAAATTTCAACTACATATCGTTGCCTTAACCCATCTATTTGTAATCTTTTTTTAATGAAATTTCTTATACACTTCATAGATTATCTTGGCTTCCATCTAAGATTGATCTATTAAGAAATTCATCTCTAAAAACGATTTTATGTTGCTGCAAATTTTCATCGTAACCCGCTGAAATTTTTCGACGATAATTCTGCAATTGCAACTTGCACCAATTTCCTTGCTGTTATACTGCCAAAATTTTCTTGATTAAATTAGATATCCTTGCTGTCATATAAACTGTGATTTTGCTATCAATTCCCTCCTCAATTCTCTCAAGTTTTTGGTGGAAATTACGTCGAGAAACCCTTGTTTCTTCGACGACAATTCTACTCTTACAAGATAGCACATACTTGCTGCAACTTCCACGGATTTCTGTCAAACCTTTGCTACCATATACCACAGATCCAAAACTTTCAACCACAGCCCTAAAACTCTACTAAACCACACCCTAAAACTGCACCAAAAACTGCCACAAAACAAGCCTAAATCGTAGCCTACATCCACCAATCCACCAACCCGTTTGACCATCACTTCTCTCAACCTATACATGCCTTTAACATAACAACAAAAGAGAGATCTTAACATCATAGATTTGGAGACATATATTATGGCATCTAAGGAGGTAATCAATACTAAATTCGAAGCCTTGGAGGCGCGAATGGAGGATAAGATTCAGATGCTCTTTACGGAACTCAGATTGGGCCGACCACTAAGCCCGAAGAAATCACATCAAGGAGAGAGCTTTGCCCAATCACACCAACCCCAAATATATGACTTCCAAGAGAGGGGAAGCTCTATGACCAATCCAAACTATCCATGCATGAGAGTGGACTTCCCTAGATTGGAAGAAGGAGACCCGATTGGTTGGATCTCGCACGCGGAGCGATATTTTCTGTACCACAAAACCGCGGATGTATCTATGGTGAAAATTGCAGCTATACATCTTGAAGGGGATGCTATACAGTGGTTTGACTAGTTTGAACATACTAATGGAGTCCTTTCATGGTGACAATTCAAAGAAGGACTGCTGATTCGCTTCAGACCAACCGATTACGAGAATATTGACGAACAACTAACAAAGATCCAACAAACGTCCACCATTCAGGAGTACCAAACCAGGTTTGAAAGGTTATCTAATCAAACTCATGATTGGTCACAAAATCAGCTATTATGGACCTTCATTGAGGGCTTGAAGCCGGAGATCCGAGGAGAAGTTAAAGCGTGACAACCGTATACGCTTATGGCAGCCATCTATTTCGCACGACATCAAGAGAAGCAATTGAACCATGAAGCTCGGAGGACTAGGGTCTCTCCTCAACCAGTAATATTGAAACCCTTAGCCCCCCCTACTATCGACCAAGTCCATACACTAAAGAGGTTAACAAGAGAAGAGCTTCGGGAGCGATATGCGAAGGGGTTATGTTGGCATTGTGACGAGCCGTGGAGCCGTGAGCATCGCTGTAGTAAAGGGGGACTTCTTATGATTGAACCGATAGAAGAAGAGGTCATTGAACATCCAAAAGAGAGCATTGAACATGAAGAAGAAGATACAGAAGAAGAGCCACAACCGACCGAAGTTACGGTACATACACTAGCTAGCTACTCAAACCCGCAAACGATGAAAATTGGAGGCCTTCTCAAACAACAACCAATCACTGTTCTCATCGACACGGGCAGTACTACTAACTTCCTAAATAGTAAGCTTGCTATTCAGATATCTTTACCTATCGAGAATCGCTGCAGGTTTGATGTTAAGGTCACCGACGGACGGATTTTGAATTGTGATCATAGGCGCTTGCGGGAGAAACTATTGCTGCAGGACCAAGAGATAATTGCAGATTTCTTCCTTCTCCCTCTTAACAATCATGAGGCCATGCTCAGAATTAAATGGTTGACGACATTAGGTGTTATTTCTTGGAATTTTATGAAACTAATTATGAAATTTTACAGTAAGGAGAAACATGTGACATTGCACGGGAAACGTGGGGGCGACATAACAACGATTTGCACACAACAAATGGAGAATGTTTTGCATAAAGCATGTAGTGGCTTTTTGGTACAACTTGAGCAGCAAACTAAGGGAGAGCCAACAGAATTTGAAGATCCAAATCTACTTCCTTTGCTTGCTGAATTTTCAAATATATTTGACAAACCGCGCAACCTACCTCTTACCTGTTGGCATGATCATTGTATAATGATTCTTCCAGGCAAATCTTCAGCAAATGCTCAGCCATATCAGTATCCACATCTCCAGAAGGATGAAATAGAAAGGATTAGAAAAGAGATGCTCGAAACAGGAGTTATTCGGCCAAGTTGCAACCTCTACTCTTCGCCGGTGCTACTTGTACGCAAGAAGGACGGAAAAAGGCGAATATGTGTTGATTACCGAGCTCTCAATGGCATAATCATCAAGGACAAATACTTTATTCCAATAGTAGAAGAATTGCTAGATGAAAGGGAGCATAAATCTTTACAAAGCTGGACCTTTGATCCGGGTATCATCAAATACGAGCATACGAATAAGACACACAACAACCACGAATTTTTGCTTTCTTCAACAAAAGGTGAAATATCTTGGGCATATCATATCAGAGGAAGGTGTGGCAGGGGACCCCTTCAAAATTGGAGCAATGCAAAACTGGCCGACCTCGAGAACCATAAAATTGCTACATGGCTTTCTGGGTTTAACAGGCTATTACCGCAAGTTCGTGAAAAACTATGGAAAGATCAGTGCACCACTTACTTCCTTACTAGAAAAATATGTCTTCCAATGGTTGGACAGAGCCTCCACTGCCTTCGACAAACTTAAGGCAGCCATGACGACGACGCCGGTGCTAACACTACAAGATTTCAACCGACCCTTCATTATTGAGGCCGACACATCTGGAGTCAGAATTGGAGCCATTCTCATGCAAGATGGTCGACCACTCGCATACACTAGCAAGGTATTTTCTCCCTCCGACTAAAATATGTCAACATATGATAAGGAGATGCTCGCCATTGTGCGCGCAGCAACGAGGTGGAGATTGTACTTGATCAGGCGATTCTTTCAAATCAAGACCGACCATAAAAGCCTAAAATATCTCTTGGAGCAGAAGATATCTTCCCCCGAGCAGCAAAAATGGCTACCCGAGCAAGTTGAAGTTTCGACCGTTTCACTTTCGACCAGCGACTTCCTTGAGGATATTAAGATGGAATGGTAGGAAGATTCAGATACTAGTAAGATTATAAAAAAAATTGGAGGAAGCACCAAGCCCCATGGCTCATTACAATTGGGACTCAAAAGAATTATACTATAAGGGTACTAAATTGAAAAGGGGTACGACATATCACCCACAAACCAACAGCCAACCGAAAGTTTTAAACAGGTGCTTGGAGACAGCCCAAAGCCACCCACCAAATATGACTACCCAAAGAGAACTCCAGACCCAACCAAGTGCCATTATTGATCGACGGATCGTGACTCGACGACGACGACCCACTAATGAAGTGCTAATACAATGGGCGAACCTACCAAAAGAAGATGCCACATGGGAGAACTATGACGACTTGAAGATCAAATTCCCAGAATTCATGAATCATCAGCCTCGAGGACAAGGCTGATTTGAAGAGGGCGGGTTTGTTAGGACTCTAGCTTGGAGAGTCCTAATTGAGAGGGATAGTCGTGTAAAAATGTTAGGACTCTAGCTAGGAGAGTCCTAATTGAGAGGGACATTCTGTAGGACTCTAGCTATGAGAGTCCTAATTGTGAGGGGCATTCATGTAGGAGGTTTTTTCTTAGAGAAGAATTAGGAGTTGTACGCAGCAACAAAAATAGTGGCACCCTCTACTGTTGCAGTCGTTGATTGTAACCACCGTCGTTGCTCCCGGCCACGACCAACCCCTCGTTCTGCAGCAGCCGCCCTCCAATAGTGAACGCAGCAACCACAGCAAGTACACTATCTTGCCTCAACCCTGTTGCTCGGCGATCGCCCCTTGGGTCGCAACAACTGCAACCACATCAACGAAGTCGTCTTCCAACCTCGGCACTCTCACCTCACGTAGCGATAGACACAGGGCAGCTCCTCTTCCTCCAACGCAGCAATCGCAGCACTGCCCTTGGCGTCCACCTCCTCGGCAACTCTACATCGACAGTATTGATGCCCTTGACCGACACCAAAAACAGGAGTTGAGATTACAGGTTTGCAGTCTTACGCAATGACCACTGATAACTCGGCGAAAGCACAAATGGAAGCATTGGAAATCAGAATTGAGAACCGATTGCAAGAAACACTAAATGATTTCAAAAAGAGCCTACTGGAGAGCCTTAGCAAATTTCAACAAAATGGGGAATCAAGTTCTACGTTGCAAAGATGTGAAAATACAGGAAAAGGGCCCCAAGATTGTGACACAAATTACTCACACATGAAGATGGAATTTCCGAGATGGAAAGATGGAGATCCGACCAATTGGATCTCTAAGGCAGAATTTTTTTTCCATTTTCACATAACCCAAGAAGAATCCAAGATAGAAGTGGCCTCAATCCAGCTCGAGGGAGATGCACTCCAGTGGTACGATTGGTATGAAACTTTCCACGGAGTTCCTTCACCGGCGCAGTTCAAAAGGGGGCTTCTTGTTCGCTTTGGCCCATCCGAATATGAGAATGTTGATTGCCAGCTCGCCAAAATTTATCAAACTTCTACAGTGTTAGAATATCAGAGTAGGTTTCAAACATTATCAAATCAAGCTAGAGATTGGTCGAACCGACAACTTCTGGATACATTTATTGAAGGGCTTATTCCAGAGATCCGTTGTGAAGTTAAGGCTCGTCAACCCTGTACTATGATAGCTGCGATCTCATTTGCAAATCTACATGAGAAAAAAATTAGCAAGGAAAGATCAGCAAGGGGGTTGCATTATGATGAAAAATGGAGTATGGAGCACCGATGTAAACAAGGGCAACTTTTGATGATTGAACCAATTGGAGAGGAACCGAAAGCTAAGAATATGGACTCTGATCATGAAGGTATAAATTCTAATAATGATGTTGGACCTACCATATATACAATGCATGCATTAGCCGACTACTCTAACCCGCAAACTATGGAAGTTGGCGAAACTCTGGAACATCAGCCTGTTATTGTTTTGATTGATACTGGTAGCACTAACAATTCTATGGACAGTGAGACTGTGGACCGATTGGCCCACCATATTGAAGACTATGACAGATTCGAAGTAAAGATCATTGATGGATAGATTTTCACTTGTGATAGCAAAGGTTCAAAGATAAAATTGATTATACAGGGCCAGAAGTTTCATGCAATGATTACTACATTAAAAGATCGACCTGTTGCTTACACTCTCAAAAAGTGGAGACCATACTTACTTGATCAACAGGTTGTGAAGCGTTGCAGATAGTCTATGGCGAAAATGCTGAAAGAGAAGCTCCCCGAGATTGATGCTGCTCAGCCTTGAGGACAAGGCTGATTTGAAGAGGGAGGAACTGTTAGGAACCTTTTTCTAAGCTTTTAAATAATGTTTATTGAGTCTGTTTAGTCCAGTTGTTTATTGAGTCGGTTTGGTTCAGTTAGAGTCAAGTAGAGGTTTATTTAATATTTATTTATTATTAGAGTTCAAGTCCTGATGGACCTTGGGTGGAACTCTATAAATAAGGATGTAATTACTTCTTTTCGGGAATCTATGAAAAATACTATTATCTTTGGACAAACCCTAGGAGGACGATCCCCTCGAAGTGATCAAGGAGGGTCGATCCCCTCAAAGAGATCAAGGAGGGCCAATCCCCTCAAAGCGATCAAGGAGGGCTGATCCCCTCAAAGCGATCATTATCATCCCCATTTCTCCCCTTTCATCCACGATAAGACTTTAGGGTTTTATCATTTAGTATCAGAGCCTACGATAAGATCTTTAGGGTCTTACCATTTGGTATCAGAGCCTTCGATAAGACTTAGGGTCTTATCATTTGGTATCAGAGCCTACGATAAGACTTAGTGTCTTATCATCCTACTTAAGACTCTTACTTCTAACCAACTCCTAATATGACTCCTACTCAAGACTCCTATTCCCTTACAACTCCTAATTCTTCTCTTAAGAAAAAAACCTCATAACAGAATGTCCCTTTCAATTAGGACTCTCATAGTTAGAGTCCTAACAGAGTGTCCCTCTCAATTAGGACTCTCCTAGCTAGAGTCCTAATAGAATGTCCCTCTCAATTAGGACTCTCTTAGCTAGAGTTCTAATAGACCCGCCCTCTTCAAATCAACCTTGTCCTCGAGGCTGAGATTCCATGAACTTAGGGAACCGGGTCTTCAGCTCCTCATATGGTTCCCATTTGGCGTCTTCAAGTGGTAGAAAATCCAATGCACTAGTACTTCAGTAGAGGGATGTCGGCGATGCATCACGATCCTGCGATCGAGGATGGCCTGTGGTTGGGCTTTAATAACTCCATCCTCAGTTATGTTGGGCAATTGGATCTAGGGTGACTCGTGTTCTCCCAACTTGGGCTTTAGGCACGATACGTGGAAGACAGGGTGAATTTTGGCATCCTCAGGTAATTTAAGTCTGTACGCCACGGCTCCAATATGCTCTATCATCTGATAAGGCCCATAAAAACGTGGAGATAGCTTCATGGAGGCTCGAGTGTTGATAGAGAGTTGCTTGTATGGTTGTAGGCGAAGATAAACCCAATCTCCCATGGAAAATTCTCTTTCACTTCGTCGTGTGTCGGCTTGCTGCTTCATTCAGGCTTGAGTGGTAGAGAGATTATCTTTTAACAGTTGTAAGAGTTTGTCCCTATCAATCATTTCTTGGTCAACCTGATCTACTTTGGCCAAGCCAATTACATACTTTGGAATCACAGGTGCTGGTCGACCATACAATGCTTCATAAGGGGCACATTTTGTAGATGAATGATATGTAGTATTATACCACCATTCGGCCCAGGGAAGCCATTTCGCCCACTCTTTTGGTCGATCGCTAGCGAAACACCGGAGGTATGTCTCTAAGCACCTATTTACCACCTCTGTTTGACAGTCAGTTTGTGGATGATACGCTGTGCTCATCTTGAGTTTGGTGCCTTGTAACTGAAATAACTCGGTCCATAATTTACTAGTGAAGATCCTGTCACGATCACTTAAAATGGACCTTGGCATCCCATGCAGTTTAACAATATTTTCTTTGAAAATCTGGGCAATACTAGCAGTAGTGTAGGGATTTCTCACAGCACAAAAATGAGCATATTTCGTAAGTCGATCAACCACCACGAGAATCGTGCTTTTACCTTTGGAAGATGGCAGCCCTTCAATGAAGTCCATGTAGATGTCAGTCCACACTGAGTCTGGTATGGGTAGTGGTTGTAGCTTCCCTGGATTTGCCACAGTTTCACCCTTGTGCTGTTGACATATATCACATTGTGCCACATATTCAGCAATAATTTTTTTCATCCCTTTCCAATAAAAATTTTGCTTCACTCTTTTGTAGGTTCTTAGGAATCCAGAGTGCCCTGCTGAAGGTATAGAGTGCATTTCATGTAAGATGATTGCGATGCAAGGGGAGTCAGGTATAAGCACAATGCGACCTTTGTAGCGTAAATCCCTCGAATCCCAGGTGTAGTGGGCTATTGCACTTGGATCCTCCTCCAATTTTTTTTTGATCTTGCTGATCTCTGGATCCTTCTTCCATTCTTCCCTAATGTCCTCGAGGAGACCGGTGGTAGGAAGGGAGATGGTTGAAACCTTAGCTTGTTCAGGTAGCCGTAAGAGTGCATCTGCAACAACGTTTTCTTTCCCCTTTTTGTAAATAATTTCATAATCAAATCCAAGAAGTTTGGTTACCCATTTTTCCTGCTCAGGGGATGATATCTTTTGCTCCAAAAAGTACTTAAGGCTTTTATGGTCAGTTTTAATTTGAAATCGCCGGCCGATCAAGTAGGGTCTCCACCTCGTTACTACCTGTACAATGGCAAGCATCTCCTTATCATATACTGACATATTTTGATGGGAGGGAGATAATGCCTTGCTAGTGTATGCGAGTGGTCGACCATTTTGCATGAGAACGGCTCCAATTTCGACTCTAGATGCATCGGCCTCAATGATGAAGGGTCTATTGAAATCTGGTAGCGCAAGCACCGGTGTCATTGTCATGGCTACTTTAAGTTTGTCGAAAGTAGCAAAGGCTTTGTCCGACCATTGGAAAGCATCTTTTTTCAGTAAAGAAGTGAGTGGTGCACTGATCTTCCCATAGTCCTTAACAAATTTTCGGTAGTAGCCCGTTAGTCCAAGGAACCCCCGTAGTAATTTCACGTTTGTAGGTTTCGGCCAGCCTTGCATTGCCTCAATTTTTATTGGGTCTACCGCCACTCCTTCTGATATTATATGCCCAAGGTACTCTACTTTTTGCTGGAGAAAGCTGCACTTTGGTTGCTTAACAAAAAGAGTATTCTCCTGAAGGATCGTTAAAACAATCCGTAAATGCTGAAAGTGAGTCTCAAGAGAAGGGTTGTAAACGAGAATATCATCAAAGAATACCAGCACAAATTTACGAAGAAGGCTCCGAAATATATCATTCATGAGACTTTGAAAGGTTGAAGGAGCATTAGTGAGTCCAAAAGGCATTACCAAGAATTCATAATGGCCATCATGTGTGCGAAATGCAGTTTTTGGAATGTCATCGTCACATACCCGAATTTGGTGGTAACTGGATCGGAGGTCCAACTTCGTGAAGAATCGAGCTCCTTTCAATTCATCAAGAAGTTCATCCACCACTGGTATTGGGTATTTGTCCTTGATGGTGATGCCATTTAAAGCTTGGTAGTCGATGCATATCCGCCAAGTTACGTCCTTCTTGCGTACAAGTAGCACCGGTGAGGAATAGGGGCTGCAACTTGGTCGAATCACCCCTGTTTCAAGCATCTCCTTTACGATCTTTTCAATTTCATCTTTTTGGAGGTGAGGATATCGGTATGGTCGAGTGTTCGCTGGTGGCTTGCCCGGAAGGATTGGAATTCGATGGTCATGTTGCCGAGAAGGAGGAAGACCACGCGGTTCAACAAATATGTCGGCAAATTTAGTAAGCAATTGGGCAAGATTTTGATCTTCAATTTCTATTTTCTTCCCCTCTGGTTGCTGCTAGAGGTGCATAAAAAAGGCACCAT
Organism: Musa acuminata AAA Group; assembly: GCF_036884655.1. NCBI lineage: Eukaryota > Viridiplantae > Streptophyta > Magnoliopsida > Zingiberales > Musaceae > Musa > Musa acuminata. The sequence continues at coordinate 15,787,499 of NC_088352.1, read as the reverse complement.
TTACCTTATGTAAAACTTTCTCCATTCGTTGGGTCGAAACAGTGGTAACGTTGCTTCCGCGCTTCCCGCGTAGGATGATCTGTTTGCCCTTACAGGAGAATTTCATAATTAATTTAGAAAAGTTCCAAGAGACATCACCTAGTGTAGTCAGCCATTCTATACCAAGCACTACCTCATAGTCATCGATTGGTAGGAGGAAGAAATCGGTGATAATTTCTTGGTCTTGCAGTAATAGTTTCACCTGCGGGCATCTTTGGTCGCACTTTAGGATTCTGCCGTCGCCAGCCTTTACATCGAACTTGCTGCAACTTTCAATATGCAGTGCCATCCGAGCAGCAACCATACTATTCAGGAAGTTATTAGTGCTACCCGTGTCGATGAGAACAGTGATCGGCTGTTGTTTGAGAAGGCCTCCAACTTTCATCGTTTGCGGATTTGAGTAGCCGGCTAGTGCGTGTACCGTAATGTCGGTCGACTGTGGCTCTTCTTCTATATCTTCTTCTTCATGTTCAAGGCTCTCTTCTAGATGTTCAATGACCTCTTCTTCTACTGGTTCAATCATAAGTAGTCTACCTTTTTTACAGCGATGCTCGCGGCTCCACGGCTCGTCGCAATGCCAACATAACCCCTTCGCAGATCGCTCCCGAAGTTCTTCTCTTGTTAACCTTTTCATTGCAGGGACTCGGTTGATAGTAGGGGGGGCTGAGGGCTTTAGTATTGTAGGTCGTGGAGTGATCCTAGTCCTCCGGGCTTGATGGTTCAATCACTCCTCTTGAAGTCATGCGAAAGAGATGGCTGCCATATGCGTGTATGGTTGTCGCGCCTTAACTTCTCCCCGGATCTCCGACTTTAGGCCCTCAATAAAAGTCCCCAATAACTATTTTTCTGACCAATCACGAGTTTGATTAGATAACCTTTCAAACCTAGTTTGGTACTCCTGAATGGTGGAGGTTTGTCGGATCTTTGCTAGTTGTCCGTCAATGTTCTCGTAATAAGTTGGTCCGAAGTGGATCAGTAGTCCTTCTTTGAATTTTCGCCATAAAAGGGCTCCATAAGTGTGTTCAAACCATTCAAACCATTGTATGGCATCCCCTTCAAGATGTATAGCTGCAATTTCCACCATGGATGCATTCGTAGTTTTATGGTACCGAAAATATCGCTCCGCGCGTGAGATCCAACCAATTGGGTCTCCTTCTTCCCATCTTGGGAAGTCCACTCTCATGCGCGAATAGTTGGGGTCGGTCATAGAGCCTCCCCTCTCTTGGAAGTCATCTCTTTAAGCATGATGTGATTGGTTAGAGCTCTCTCCTTGATGTGATTTCTTCGGGCTTGGTGGTCGGCCCAAACTGAATTCGGTAAGGAGAGTCCGAATCTTATCCTCCATTCGTGCCTCAAAGGCTTCAAATTTAGCTTTGATTGCCTCCTCAGATGCCATAGTATATGACTCCAAATCTGTGATGTTAAGATCTCTCTTTTGTTGATGGGCTAAAGGCATGTATAGGTTTGATAGAAATCAATGAAAGTTTGCTGTAGAATTGTGTTGTCTTATAAGAGCATAATTATCGTCGAAGAAACAGCGGTTTCTCGATGAAATCTCCACAAAAAATTTGAGAGATTTGAGGAGAGAGTTGATAGCAATATCTCAGTTTATATGACAACAAGGATGTCCATCAAGAAAATTTCGACAATAACAGCAAGAAAATTGGTGTATGCTGCGATAGCAGAATTCTCGTCGAAAAATTTCAGCAACTTACGTTGAAAATTTGCAGCAATATAGGAACGAAATATTTTTATTTTTTTGGATTTTTGGATAGGGATAAATAAATTGCAGAAGTAGTAAGGTAGGAAACCAGAACCTGTTGCAATTCACAGGGAGATCAAACGATGATCTGCGGTGGTGAAGATGATGGTGGAATTCGACGACGATCTTTTAAGCAATTGTGGGAATTGCTTTGGATGGTTGTAGAGGGTAGATGGATGGATGTGGAAGGGCAGCGAGACGCCAAGAACGCTGCTCTAATACCAGGTGTTAGAACCCTTTCAGATATAGGGGTTCCTCCCTCCAAATTGCTGCTCAAAGGCTACATAAAAGATTCATCTATCGCTTAAGAAAAGAGAAGGAATACATGGCTATTTATAGGGCTTCTAAACCCTAACTCCTAATATGACTCCTACTCAAGACTCTTACTTCTAACCAACTCATAATATGACTCTTACTCAACACTCCTATTCCCTTACAACTCCTAATTCTTCTCTTAGGAAAAAACCACCTAACAGAATGCCTCTTTCAATTAGGACTCTCCTAGTTAGAGTCATAACAGAGTGTCCCTCTCAATTAGGACTCTCCTAGCTAGAGTCATAACAGAATGTCCCTCTCAATTAGGACTCTCCTAGCTAGAGTCCTAAAATGTTCTAACCCCATCCTACAGAAGTATTAGTCTCTGTTCTTATATTGATTTTGAAAGATTTCTGCTTAGAACCTGATATTTCTCTCTTTGGACATAAAACCAAGGATCTGAAATTTTTTTGGTAAACTGACCCCTATACACTTTTTAAGCTATAATTTTTAGCTCTAAATGTGGATTCAGGAAGGACCAAACTATTTCGAAATTAGACTCTTATATATTTCTTTTGACACTGATTTTGTAGAATTTGCACACCGAATACTTACCCAAACGTCTGTTTCAAATGAGCCTATATATGCTGCAGAACAGGGATCAAAATTTCTGACACTTTGATACTAAAATACCTATAAGTCCCTGTTGAAAATTCTGATTTGTACCAAACTGACTTCGTTCGGAATTAGACTTGTAGACCTTTCTTTTGACATATAGATTGAAAATTTTGGATTTCAAATGCCTACCCTATTATCTGTTGAATCCGACCCTATGAATTCTACAAAACAGTGAATTTGTTTTTGACCTTGTGTTACCAAATCAAAGGTAACTCCTTGTTGGAAACCATGATTCGTACGAAACTTGTTTCAACAGAAAATAGATTGATATATCTTTCGACATTAACCTTTTTGAGAGTATTGGAGTATAATTGACAATCTGAAGTATTTATCCAATGAGCCTCTCGAATTATGTTAGAAATCGAGCTTTGATCGATTTCGCATCTTTTGTTTTCATTCGTTTGGAAATAGATTTTGTTCAGTTCACTTCACACAATTGTGGCTTATATTAATGTTTGAATTCTCATTTGCTATTGTCTATAAATTATTATCATTCCTGAACATATTGTGTAATGTTTATGCTATATCACATTGACTTATATAGGCACATGTATAACCCATTGTCCCGCATTTGCTTTCGATGTGTACCTATTCTAGTTTCATTCCTTTGGATATCAAATTCATCTAACCTTCTTATTTGAATTGAGTTGTATGTGATTCCTTGGATTCCATGTGTGCCCTTGCTTTCATTTCCTTTCAAATCTAAATATAATTGTGAAAGATTATTGCTTACTTCATATTGACTCGTAAAGGGACATGTACATTTTGTTGTTCCGCGTGTGCTTCCGATCTGTGTTATTCATTGTTCATACTATCCTTTTGTACTCTGGTGTTTGTGAGATATTGTGAACCTTCGCAAAAAATGGTGAAGGGAGTTATGCATAGAGCCTGAGATGCTTTGTCGGCCCCTTTGACTTCACTCAGACGTGGGTGGATGGAGCTCCCAGACATGGGGGACCTCCCAGATGTGGGAGACATATGTTTGGTGGTCATTCAGAAATGGTTATACCATATTATATTATCGTCCCACTTCACCTTCTGTATGTTTGATATGGTATCCAGAGCTTTGGTTATGCGTTTCTATACATGCTTTGGATATGAATGATATGAATACAACGTCAAATTCCACATTTGAGCTTCTATTTCGTATTCATTTTTTAAATGCTCCGAAATGGTCCATACGCCATTGATATGTTCCGAAATGTTTCATTTATCACCGATATGCTCCGAAACATTTCGTACGCCTTGATATGCTCCAAAATGTTTCATTTGTTATTGTTATGCTTCGAAATGTTCCATAGGTTGTTGTTATGCTCCGAAACATTTCATATGCTAATGATATGCTCCAATTACTCTATGCTCCATCTATATGAACCAAATATGTTTAATTGAGATAACATTTGTGATTCTGCCCTAATGAGATAACATCTATGAATTATTATATTCTGTCTTGCATTTTGAAACCTTATTTGTTTGGAAATTGCCCTCTTTTACCCTGGATATGTTAGTCACTTGCTGAGCTTTATATGCTCACCCCATTGTTGTATAAATTTTTCAGGATAGCTTGTCGCTCGCTTAAATGTTAAGATTGGTCTGAGGTAGTGGAAAGCTAAAATATTTTGGGCAGATATTTATTAGTATATATGTTTTTGTTGTATAAGTACACTCTACATCTAATGAAATATTGACGATGAATCTAAACTTGTGGATTTTGTATAAGTTTGAAGGACCTCTCAAGTGTAGGATTCTGGAATGTTAAGTTTAATTTGTGTGATGATATAAACTTATGGTAAACGTTGGTTTTGTGACTGTATAGACTCCCATATTTGTGAATTTATGTTGTGGTTATTATTTTGGTGAGTTGGGTTTAGATTTTATGAATCAACGAACGATGTGTTGTATGATTATGAACTGCATAGGGTTTGTAAATTTATAGATTATAGAGGTGAAATTTTGATCTGAATGTTTTCTTAGTGACCTCAAATATGTGTTTGGATCTTGGATGGATTTATGTTAAAAAATTTTAATATTATCGATATTTTAAGGGGCGTGACAGAGTTGGTATCAGAGCATGGTTTAAGAATCACTAAAATATTTGATATGTTGACGTACAAAATATATTGAGGTCTAGTGAACTATAATGATTGGTGGAAATTTTCTTTGATGCATTTTAGGAATCTAGGATGATGAGTACATATGGTCCTCCTATTTCATTTGTTTCTGATTAATTAAGGGGGATGAAAGGGTTGATCAGGGATATCAAATCAGAGTGGCACAGCGAAAACGTCGTGAACCTAATTTCATTGGTGGTAGAAAAATGGATGATGCAAACGGAGAAGATATTTGATGTACAAAATTGTTCTGATGATCAAAAGATTTCTTTTGCCACCTTATATTGGAAGTAGAGGCTGATTATTAATGGCAACAATGAAAAGAATTTTTGAAGATCAATGGCAAGAATGGCAAGGACAAGTTTACCAATAAAAATATGATTGGAAATGAATCAGAAAGTAATAACAAGTGGGTCAAGACATTTGGATTTGAAATGGGAAGTCACCACAAGAAACTCAATCTTGTGTGGATTACAAGTTAAATTATGAAATAAGTTTATATTTTCGGATGACTGAAGTATATTTTGCTTGTGGAAAGCTGGACCATAAAATAAAAGACTACCCCTTGAACAAGAAGAAAGAGTCACTACCTCATAAATAATCAGCCCATGTCAGAATGTATGCTATCACTTAATATGATTCTAAAACTTCTGAATTAGTGATCGAAGGTATTATTCATGTTTATGAAATAATGCAAATATTTGTTTGACCATGGGTCTCATCTATGATTTGATTCAGAATATTTTGCTTATCACTTGGGTATTCAATCTTGACCCATGCATTATGTGCTATATGTAAATACGATCATTAGAGATTCTTTGATAACAGACTTGAATCTGGTCCTCTTGTCTGATTTTTATTGGAGAACTTGAACTTTTTGCTGATTTAGTTCTCCTAGAGATTTGGAGTTTTGATATTATACTTGGTATGAATTGACTATCTTCTTATGATACCAGTATGGATTGTTATATAACAAATGATCACTTTTTGCATATTTGATCAGTCGATCTTTTATTTTGAGAGTATTGGAGATGATTTATCTCCTTATCTAATGTATCACAGGATGACTTGCTTTGATTACCTCCAAACGTAACTTTGCTTTTGATTTGGTCCTTGGGACAATCCCAAAGTCTAAGCCTCTCTACAGAATGATATCATTTGAGTAAGTAGAATTGGAAAAGCAACTATAAGAATTATTAGATAAGGGTTTCATACGACCCAGCGTATCTCCATGGGGTGCTCCGGTATTATTAATGAAGAAGAAGGATGGAACATTAAGGCTTTGTATTGATTATAGACAGTTGAATCTGGTGTCCATCAAAAACAAGTATCCCATAGCTAGAATTGATGATTTGTTTGGTCAACTAGAGGGTGCACAAGTATTCTTCAAGATTGACCTGAGATCAGGTTACTATCAGTTGAAAATCAAGGAGGAGGATATTCCAAAAACAGCTTTTATAACTCGATATGGTCACTATGAATTCTTGGTGATGTCTTTTGCTTTGACTAATACCCCTGCAACTTTTATGGAACTAATGAATAGGATATTTCTACCGCTCTTGGATGACTGTGTAATTGTATTTATTGATGACATATTGGTGTATTCAAGGAGTAATTAGGAGCATGAGGAACACTTGAGAAATGTATTGTCCATACTAAGAGAAAAGAAGTTATATGCAAAGTTCAGTAAATGTGAATTGTGGTTGAATGAAGTCGCTTTCTTAGGCCATGTGATTTCAGGAAAGGGTATATTTGTTGATCCAAAGAAAGTGGAAGCTATAGTTGAATGGGATGTACCAACAAATGTAATAGATGTTAGAAGCTTCTTGGGCATGGCAGGTTATTACAGGAGATTTTCTCGAATCGCTTAACCTCTCACCAACCGCACTAAAAAGAATGTGAAATTTGTATGGGGTGATGATTGTGAGCAAAGTTTTCAAGAGTTAAAAAGAAGATTGACTAGTTCCCCTATTCTCACTATTCCAAGTGGTAGTGAGGGATTTGTAGTTTATACTGATGCTACAAGAAAGGGCCTTGGATATATTTTGATGCAGGAAGGGAGAGTGATTGCTTATGCTTCTAGGCAACTAAAAGGTTATGAATTGAATTATCCAACTCATGATTTGGAATTGGCAGCAATTGTTTTTGCTCTAAAGATTTGGAGACATTATTTATATGGTCGACAATTTGAAATCTTTACTGATCATAAGAGATTAAAATATATTTTCACTCAGAAAGAGTTAAACATGAGGCAGCGAAGATGGATAGAACTTCTGAAGGATTATGATTGTGCCATCCATTATCACCCGGGCAAAGCCAATGTTGTAGCTGATGCACTTAGTAGAAAATCTACAAGTTTTATGGCAAGTCTGGTCGTGAAGCAATGAAAGTTATTAGAAGAAAATTTTGATTTGAAAGCTTTGAGGAATGATCAAGACTCGATGATATTGATGGCCTCCATTCAAGTACACTCTGATCTTATTCAACAAATTAAGGAAGGACAATTACGAGATCCACGTTTAATCTACTTGAGGAATGAAGTAGAAAAGGAATTGAAGCCAAAATTTCAAGTTTCAAAGGATGGCCTATTGAGATTTGGGGAGAGAGTGTTAGGACTCTAGCTAGGAGAGTCCTAATTGAGAGGGACATTCTGTTAGGACTCTAGCTAGGAGAGTCCTAATTGAGAGGGACACTCTGTTAGGACTCTAACTAGGAGAGTCCTATTTGAGAGAGGCATTATGTTAGGAGGTTTTTCTTAGAGAAGAATTAGGAGTTGTAAGGGAATAGGAGTCTTGAGCATGAGTAATATTAGGAGTTGGTTAGAAGTAAGAGTCTTAAGTAGGAGTCCAATTAGGAGTTAGGGTTTAGAAGCCCTATAAATAGCCATGTATTCCTTCTCTTTTCTTAAGCAATAGATGAATCTTTTCTGCAGCCTTTGAGCATCAACTTGGAGGGAGGAACCCCTATAGAGTTCCAAGGAGGCCGATCCCCTAAAGAGATAAACCCCAAGTTTAGAGTCTGCAAGGGTTCTAACACCTGGTATCAGAGAACCGTTCTTGCCATCTCGCTGTCCTTCCACTGCCATCCATCAACCCTCCACAACCGCCCAAAGAAATTCCCTCAATTGCTTAAAATATCGTCGCCAAATTCCACCGTCATCTCCACCACCGCAGATCATCCTTTGATCTGCCTGTGAATTGCCACAGGTTCTGGTTTCCTACCTTACTGCTGCTGCAATTTAGTTATCCATATTCGAAAATCCAAAAAAAAAAATTTCGTTCCTATATTGCTGCAAATTTCATCGTAAGTTGCTGAAATTTTTCGACGAGAATTCTGCTATCGCAACTTACACCAATTTTCTTGCTGTTACTGCCGAAATTTTCTTGATTAAATTGGACATCATTGCTGTCATATAAACTGAGATATTGCTGTCAATTCCCTCCTCAAATCTATCAAATTTTTGTGGAGATTTCGTCGAGAAACCGCTATTTCTTCGACGTTAATTCTGCTCTTACAAGACAATAGAATTCTGCAGCAAAGTTTCACTGATTTCTATCAAACCAATACATGCCTTTAACCCATCAACAAAAGAGAGATCTTAACATCACAGATTGGTTGGATCTCGCGCGCGAAGCGATATTTTCGGTACCATAAAACTGCGGATGCATCCATGGTGGAAATTGCAACTATACATCTTGAAGGGGATTCCATACAATGGGTTGACTGGGTTGAACACATTTATGGAGCCATTTCATGGTGAAAATTCAAAGAAGGACTACTGATCCGCTTCGGACCAACTTTTTACGAGAACATTGACGGACAACTAGCAAAGATCCGACAAACCTCCACCATTCAGGAGTACCAAACCAGGTTTGAAAGGTTATCTTATCAAACTCGTGATTGGTTTGAAAAATAGTTATTGGGGACTTTTATTGAGGGCCTAAAGCCGAAGATCCGGGGAGAAGTTAAGGAGCGACAACCATACACGCTTATGGCAGCCATCTCTTTCGCACGACTTCAAGAGGAGCGATTGAACCATCAAGCCCGGAGGACAAGGATCACTCCACGACCTACAATACTAAAGCCATCAGCCCCCCGTACTATCAACCGAGTCCTTACATAGAAAAGGTTAACAAGAGAAGAACTTCGGGAGCGATCTGCGAAGGGGTTATGCTGGCACTACGACGAGCCGTGGAGCCGCGAGCATCGCTGTAAAAAAGGTAGACTTCTTATGATTGAACCAGTAGAAGAAGAGGTAATTGAACATCTAGAAGAGAGCCTTGAACATGAAGAAGAAGATATGGAAGAAGAGCCACAGCCGACCGACATTACGGTACACGCACTACCCGGCTACTCAAATCCGCAAACGATGAAAGTTGGAGGCCTTCTCAAACAACAGCCGATCACTGTTCTCATCGACACGGGTAGCACTAATAACTTCCTGAATAGTAAGGTTGCTGCTCGGATGGCACTGCATATTGAAGGTTGCAGCATGTTCGATGTAAAGGTTGTCGACGGCAGAATCCTAAAGTGCGACCAAAGATGCCCACAGGTGAAACTATTACTACAAGACCAAGAAATTATCACCGATTTCTTCCTCCTACCAATCGATGACTATGAGGCAGTGCTTGGTATCGAATGGATGACTACACTAGGTGATGTTTCTTAGATCTTTTCTAAATTAATTATGAAATTCTACTGTAAGGGCAAACAGATCATCCTACGCGGGAAGCGCAGAAGCAACGTTACCACTATTTCGACCCAACGAATGGAGAAATTTTTGCACAAGGTAATTGGTGCCTTTTTTATGCACCTCCAGCAGCAACTAGAGGGGAAGAAAATAGAATTTGAAGATCAAAATCTTGCCCAATTGCTTACTGAATTTGCCGACATATTTGCTGAACCGCACGGTCTTCCTCCTTCTCGGCAACATGACCATCGAATTCCAATCCTTCCGGGCAAGCCACCAGCGAACACTCGACCATACCAATATCCTCACCTCCAGAAAGATGAAATTGAAAAGATTGTAAAGGAGATGCTTGAAACAGGGGTGATTCGACCAAGTTGCAGCCCCTATTCCTCACCGGTGCTACTTGTACGCAAGAAGGACGGAACTTGGCGGATGTGCATCGACTACCGAGCTTTAAATGGCATCACCGTCAAGGACAAATACCCAATACCAGTGGTGGATGAACTTCTTGATGAATTGAATGGAGCTCGAGTCTTCACGAAGTTAGACCTCCGATCCGGTTACCACCAAATTCGGGTATGTGATGATGACATTCCAAAAACTACATTTCGCACACATGATGGCCATTATGAATTCTTGGTAATGCCTTTTGGACTCACTAATGCTCCTTCAACCTTTCAAAGTCTCATGAATGATATATTTCAGAGCTTTCTTCGTAAATTTGTGCTGGTATTTTTCGATGATAGTCTGATTATTTTGACGATCCTTCGGGAGAATACTCTTTTTGTTAAGCAACCAAAGTGCAGCTTTCTCCAGCAAAAAGTAGAGTACCTTAGGGCATATAATATCAGAAGAAGGAGTGGCATTAGACCCAACAAAAATTGAGGCAATGCAAGGCTGGCCGAAACCTACAAACGTGAAATTACTGCGGGGGTTCCTTGTACTAACGGGCTACTACCGAAAATTTGTTAAGGACTATGGGAAGATCAGTGCACCACTCACTTCATTACAGAAAAAATTGTTTGGATCGAGAGCACTAAGAGGGGGGGGGGGGTGAATTAGTGCAGCGGAAATCTTACAGCAATTTAAAAATGAAAGCTGCGTTCGTCCGATAAAAAACGGTTTCGATATAAAAGCAGAATCAAAGTGCAGTTTGCGTCTAAGCGCAGTTTTGCGTCTAAGCGCAGTTTGCGTCTAAACACAGTTTGCGTCTAAGCGCAGTTTGCGTCTAAGCACAGTTTGCGTCTAAGCGCAGTTTGCGTCTAAGCGCAGTTTGCGTCTAAACTCAGTTTTACGTCCAAACGCAGTTTAACGTCTAAACGCAGTTTTACGTCTAAACGCAGTTTTACGTCTAAACGCAGTTTTGCGTCTAAACGCAGTTTTACGTCTAAACGCAGTTTTACGTCTAAACGCAGTTTTACGTCTAAACGCAGTTTTGCGTCTAAACGCAGTTTTACGTCTAAACGTAATTTTACGTCTAAATGTAGTTTTGCGTCTAAAAGCAGTTTTGAACCTGAAAAAGCGTTTTACGTAGAAAGCAATTTGCAGTTATAAATGGAATCCGAATGTAAGCGTAAACTACAGTGTGAAGATCGTACGAAAACACGATTTACGTTTGAATGCAGATTCTGAAAGATCAGAGCTTAGAAACTCGTTCGTAAAGGAGCAGAGGGCAGTAGCAATGTAGGAGGTTTGCAGTAATGGAAAAGTGCTCAAGGTAAAAGCAAACCAGAGATTTAGAGTGGTTCGGTCAGTCTTGACCTACTCCACTTTTGGCTTCCTCCTCCGACGAGGTCACCGACGTCAACTAGCTGCCTTCCTTCAATGGGCGAAGGCTAACTGCCCTTTTACAGTTTCTCTCCTTTTGACAGGCTTTGGAGACAACCTTTACAGATCCTTTCTCTCCTCTCTTTACAACTCAAGACTTAAAGAACAGAAGGAGGAGAACTTTAGGACTTTACACAAATTTGAGCTCTTAGAATCACTGAAAAGATCAAGAATTCGGTGTGGATCTCTCTACTTTCAGTGTTGAATGGGTGGGGTATTTATAGGCCCCAACCCAATTCAAATTTGGAGCTCAAAACGATCAAATCCCGGAATTCCGGGATCAGGCGGTTGCACCTCTTGACTGGAGAGGTGGCACCGCCTGGCAGAGCTCGAAGACTGAGCTCAGGCGATTACACCTCTCTGCCAGAGCTCGAAGACTGAGCTCGGTGGTTGCACCGCCTGGCAGAGCTCGAAGACTGAGCTCGGTGGTTGCATCACCTGGCAGAGCTCGAAACTGAGCTCAGGCTGATGCACCTCTCTGCCAGAGCTCGAAACTTGAGCTCTGGCGGTGCTACCTCTTGATAGAGGAGGTTGCACTGCCCAGTCTAGCTCGAAGACTGAGCCCTGGGGGGTTGCACGTTTTGGCTGGGGCGGTTGCACCGCCCAGTCCCGCTGGAAGACATGGCCTGGGCGGTTGCACCGCCTGGCTAGGGCGGTTGCACCGCCCAGTCCCGCAGCCCTGGCGGTTGCACCTCCTGGCCTAGGCGGTTGCACCGCCTGGTGCAATCAGGGTCCGAATGGTTCGCTCCATTCGACCCAATTTGAATATTTTCAGGGGCCCAATTGCCCTAAGATTAAGCTAATGGGATCACCTCCCATTTTCAAGCTTAATCATCATGCTAACTACGATTAACTCTAAGACAACTTATGCAGCTATGCTCCGATGTGTCAATCGCTTCTTCCGGCGAGTTTCCGGCGAACTTCCGTCGATCATCCGATAAACCCTCGGTGATCCTTCTGCGGACATCTGGCATACTCCTGGACTTTGCGACGATCCACTTGGCGAGTTCCGACGAGCTTCGCTTGGCAAGCTTCTGGACTTCTCGGATCTGTTCTCGCTGAACCTCCGACCACCGTCCGAACTTCCGTCGAACTCTCGAACTCCCAACGTGATCATGATCTTGACTCCGGCGCAACACCTGCTGCTTGTCTTACTCTTATCGTAGTTAATCCTGCACACTTATCTCAAACACATAGATTAGATAACAAATGACAATTGACTTCATCATCAAAATCCGAGATTCAACAATCTCCCCCTTTTTGATGATGACAATCAATTGATACAGGAGTTGTCCTTAACTCCCCCTATCTATATGCCATAGTTGAGATAAGTCAACCTTGAATTCAAGACCTAAGAATTCAAGTGACGTATTGATAAGTTAGATCAGTTAAACTTATCAATGCTCCCATCATGATGCCCATCATGATGTATGATGTCAAGGCATGACATACATCATCAAGTTTGTATGATAGTGTTTGTAACTATTCATCATGTAATCATATAAAGCTACGAAGGACTTTTACATGATGCACACATTTGAGATTTTCTAGCAAGTTTGCATATATTTCACAAGATAGAATATCAAATCAAGACATGATGCAAACTATAGCATATGTTCACATATCTCTTGGTGATGCAAGGATGACATAACTATAACATTGTTTATAGCATCACTCAAGTATTTGCAACTATGACATAGACATGATTATGGCAGTTCAGCTATGACATAGTGTTTATCAATTCATATGTTTCTCCCCCTTTGTCATCAACAAAAAGCATGATAGCATTATCAAGCACATAAAGGAAGTCATGACACATATAATTCTTTGAATATCTCTTTATTGTTTGTTGCTTGAAGGAGGAAAGTCATTTTTCAAAAAGTTTTCATAAGAGTGTATAGGAAAATCCCATTTTTAGCATACAAACCGAAAAATGAACTTCTTACATGCATTTGGTTAAAAATATTTGTCACATAATTTGCAACATGTTATTTGATCAAGCGTTGTCAAGGCATGTAATAGTAATAACTTCCGAAAAATAATTTTAACTAGTTTAAGTATTCGGACACATCAACATTCCTAATTCTCTTCTTATGTAATCAAATTGTTCTTCACATAGGGGTTTTGTAAAGATATCAGCTCATACGATGCAAATTTTTGTTTGATATCTTGATACAGGGCATGATAGCAATCATATTAGTAATAGCAACCATATCAATGTCATACTGCTGACTTATCAACTACATTGGTATGTTGCTTCATATTTTTCAAGGCATAGGCTTTTAAACCTTTTTAGTTTCTGTGCAAAATCCGAGATAAACAACAAGAGATGTTTGCAAATATGCTTACACAAACAAGGATAACCATATCAGGGTAACATATGTACAGCATATCAGGTAACCATAAAAACAAAGTCCTTCATGAATAACATAAGGAGTTTACAACATGTCATATCAAAAACAGCAGATGTTCATACAAGCTCATTCATGAGGTGGAAGATTAAAGTGCCTAAGTAAAGAGTCAAATTGTCGATGGATTTGCTGCAGCTCGGTTAGGATTTGATCTTGTCGAAGTTCAAGCCGTTCTTGTCTTTGTTCAAATCGGTCCATCCGAATCGCGATATCTTCGATGGATGATGTGTGAGTTTGCTCAACCGGATGTGTTTCCTCAAAGGGACAAATCGGAGGAGATTGGGTACTCCTAAAGACTGGGGTTTCCTGCTCTGGTTCAGGTTCAGGTTCAGGCTGAGGGGGATCAGTTCTTCTAGGCATTCTAACCCAGTTACCGTTTCTATAGTGACATCTTAGTCGGTGAAGTAGATTTTTGTTTATTATGCTGAATCTATCTACTTTCATTACTTCTTCTTCTAGTGGTATTTGAATGTCGTAAGCTTTCATTATTCTAGTAATTATTCCACCATATGGGAGCATCATATCTTTCTTAGATAATTCTAACATGTTTTGTTGGATCAGATAGCCAAGACAAATGTCACGTCCTTTCATGATTGGGTACATAATTCCTAATTCTAATTGACTCACTTCATCATGATGGTATTGTTTAGGAAGAATTATACTAGTCATGATATGATGAAGTATCTTAGTGTTAAAAGGCAGTAGATGTTCACAACTTTTAGGAACAGATTCTATGTTAGGATCGGCAAGGATTGTTCCTAAGGCTTCAACGTAGGATGTTTCAATGGTTTTTTCATCCCATAATCCTTTAAAGTAAAGTCCTATGCTTTTCATGGGAATACCTATCATGTCACAAATGAATCTATCAGTGATTGAGATGAGTTGTCCTAAGAGATAGGTTGACATCCTTTTTTCATCATCTATTTGCATGTTGTTGTAAAACAATCTAACTAGTCTAGGATAGATGGGTTCGTTGATCTGCAAAATTGAAAGTAGATTTAGGTTTGCAAACCATTGGATAGTCTCTACATCTATTAGTTCATTCAGATCTACGTATTTTCCCTTATTGATGCTTCTTAGTTCGAAGGAGAGAAATTTTTCAGCATGGTTTTTGGAATAAAAAAGAGTGAGATCAAACTCTTCTACTACTCTCCTCTTTCCCTTATCCCTTGAGGATCTTCTAGAACCCATAGCTACTGCTGTTTAAAGAGATAAAGATAAACAAGAGTGAACAAAACAGAATTTTAGAGGTTCTTAGAGAATACCTTAGTGAAATCTTCAAAAATATGGAGAGATTCTTGATGTTTTGCTCCGAAATGGGAGGTATTTGGGAGGCTAAATGGAGTGAAATGAGGATGGAGGAGGCTTGGAGGAGTGGAGAATGAAGGGGAAGTGAGTTGGGGTCGGTTTCACCGCCGGCCCTAGTGAGGGTTTAAAAGGGCAGAGTTGCGGGCGGTTGCACCTCTGGCTGGAGCGGTGCAACCGCTGGCAACACGTGATGGCTGGAGGTGCCACCGCCGGCTGGAGAGGTGCCACCGCTTGTAGGTAGTGAAAATTGTAATTTGATCAGGTAGGTTTTGTTTTGAGGAGAGTTTTGATCCATAGCAATTAACGTTGCTTACATGATTACGTGTGTGTTTTGTTTCAAGGCACAATCGCTTGTACGATCAAGATAGAACTTTTTACGTGCATACTCCTAATGTCGTACATGTGTTTGTGATTTGAAAAGTCACATTAGGTTGTATCCAATTTGCTTTTGTGATTTCATAATTACCACTTGTTGTTGTCTCCGAAGGTGACATATCTTTCGTTTATGCTAGTGAGCTTAGAGAATTGGGATGAATCTCCGGTCATATGCCTTGAGCATCCACTGTCAAGGTACCATCTCTTGCTCCTAGCTTGCGATGGTTTAGTTTTCTACAGGAAAGGATGATGTTTAGGTACCCATTTGCTTTTGGGTTCCTCACAAATAGATCTACATTTTTTATCATGTTGCATAGAATTTGTCATGGTTCCTTTAGGAACCCATATCAATTTGTTTGGACTCAATTTCCTGAATGGCCAATAATGTGTCTTGTGACCAAACTTGCAACAAAAGTTGCATTTGCTTCTAACATGTAAGATGGGGCCTTTTACAAAGGTAGTTGGATTTTGGTGAGGACTCCTCACAAATCCAATCCCACTTCTTTTGGGAGCATGACCCTTGTTTGTAAGGATCATGTTTAATGACTTGCTACCCACCTCGAATTTCTTCAAGGTGTCCTTAAGTAGCAAGTTTTCTTTTTGACAGATTTCTAGATCATGGCATTTTATACATGAATTTAAACTATCATGATATTCGATTTTTAACTTATTAAAATCACAAGTAAGACTATCATGCACCTTTTTTAGCAATTTGTATTTTCTATTTATAACCTTGCATTCATCAAATAAATCATGGAAGGCATTTAATAATTCATCGAAAGATAAATCAGCATCTAATAAATCCGTTACCTCCTCTCCGATGGCCATTAAGGCGTAATGAGCAACTTGCTCGGTGTTGGACTCCTCTTCTTCAGATGCGCTCGAGTCATCCCATGTTGCTTGAAGAGCCTTCTTCTTTGATGTTCTTCTTTTGACTTGGGGACAATCATTCTTGTAGTGTCCCGGCTTTTTACATTCGTAGCAGATCACTTGGTCCTTCTTGGGTTCAAGTTTATTTTTCACATCGTTTTTAAACTTGTTTCTTTTGAAGAATTTCTTAAACTTTCTTGTCAAAAGTGCCAAGTCATCATCACAGTCCTCATCACTTGAGTTTTCTCTCAAGTGGCATTCAGAAGTTTTAAGTGCCATATCCTTCCTGTTCTTTGGAAGGATGTCTTCTTGCTCTTCATGAGCTTTGCAAGTCATTTCGTAGGTCATTAATGACCCGATTAGTTCTTCAAGAGGGAAGTTGCGCAGATCTTTTGCCTCTTGAATAGCAGTGACTTTAGGATCCCAACTTTTACGAAGGGATCTTAGTATTTTATTTACGAGTTCAAAATCCGAAAAACTTTTTCCGAGTCCTTTTAGACCGTTGACGACATCCGTGAAATGGGTAAACATGTCGCCAATGGTTTCACTCGGTTTCATTCGGAAAAGTTCAAAAGAATGCAGCAACAGATTGATTTTTGACTCTTTCACTCAACTTGTGCCCTCGTGGGTCACTTCAAGTGTGTGCCAAATATCAAATGCAGTTTCCCAAGTTGAAACACGATTAAACTCGTTTTTATCAAGTGCGCAAAATAAGGCATTCATTGCCTTTGCATTAAGAGCGAAAGCCTTCTTCTCCAAATCGTTCCAATCGATCATTGGAAGAGAAGACTTTGAAAATCCATTTTCAACAAGGTTCCACAGTTCAAAATCCATAGAAATAAGAAAGATCCTCATTCGGGTCGTCCAGTAGGTGTAGTCCGTTCCACTAAACATGGGTGGACGTGTAATAGAATGCCCCTCTTGGTTTCCGGCGAATGCCATCTCTCTTGGGTTTTAATCCTTTAGAGAGTTAACCTTGCTCTGATACCAATTGTTAGGATCGAGAGCACTAAGAGGGGGGGGGGGGTGAATTAGTGCAGCGGAAATCTTACAGCAATTTAAAAACGAAAGCTGCGTTCGTCCGATAAAAAACGGTTTCGATATAAAAGCAGAATCACAGTGCAGTTTGCGTCTAAGCGCAGTTTTGCGTCTAAGCGCAGTTTTGCGTCTAAGCGCAGTTTGCGTCTAAACACAGTTTGTGTCTAAGCGTAGTTTGCGTCTAAGCACAATTTGCGTCTAAGCGCAGTTTGCGTCTAAACTCAGTTTTACGTCCAAACGCAGTTTAACGTCTAAACGCAGTTTTACATCTAAACGCAGTTTTACGTCTAAACGCAGTTTTGCGTCTAAACGCAGTTTTACGTCTAAACGCAGTTTTACGTCTAAACGTAGTTTTACATCTAAACGCAGTTTTGCGTCTAAACGCAGTTTTACGTCGAAACGTAATTTTACGTCTAAATGTAGTTTTGCGTCTAAAAGCAGTTTTGAACCAGAAAAAGCGTTTTACGTAGAATGCAATTTGCAGTTATAAATGGAATCCGAATGTAAGCGTAAACTGCAGTGTGAAGATCGTACGAAAACACGATTTACGTTTGAATGTAGATTCTGAAAGATCAGAGCTTAGAAACTCGTTCGTAAAGGAGCAGAGGGCAGTAGCAATGTAGGAGGTTTGCAGTAATGGAAAAGTGCTCAAGGTAAAAGCATACCAGTGATTTAGAGTGGTTCGGTCAGTCTTGACCTACTCCACTTTTGGCTTCCTCCTCCGACGAGGTCACCGACGTCAACTAGCTGCCTTCCTTCAATGGGCGAAGGCTAACTGCCCTTTTACAGTTTCTCTCCTTTTGACAGGCTTAGGAGACAACCTTTACAGATCCTTTCTCTCCTTTCTTTACAACTCAAGACTTAAAGAACAGAAGGAGGAGAACTTTAGGACTTTACACAAATTTGAGCTCTTAGAATCACTGAAAAGATCAAGAATTCGGTGTGGATCTCTCTTCTTTCAGTGTTGAATGGGTGGGGTATTTATATGCCCCATCCCAATTCAAATTTGGAGCTCAAAACGATCAAATCCCGGAATTCCGGGATCAGGCGGTTGCACCTCTTGACTGGAGAGGTGGCACCGCCTGGCAGAGCTCGAAGACTGAGCTCAGGCGATTGCACCTCTCTGCCAGAGCTCGAAGATTGAGCTCGGTGGTTGCACCGCCTGGCAGAGCTCGAAGACTGAGCTCGTTTGTTGCATCACCTGGCAGAGCTCGAAACTAAGCTCAGGCTGATGCACCTCTCTGCCAGAGCTCGAAACTTGAGCTCTGGCGGTGCTACCTCTTGACAGAGGAGGTTGCACCGCCCAGTCTAGCTCGAAGACTGAGCCCTGGGCGGTTGCACCTCTTGGCTGGGGCGGTTGCACCGCCCAGTCCCGCTGGAAGACATGGCCTGGGCGGTTGCACCGCCCAGTCCCGCAGCCCTGGCGGTTGCACCTCCTGGCCTAGGCGGTTGCACCGCCTGGTGCAATCAGGGTCCGAATGGTTCGCTCCATTCGGCCCAATTTGAATATTTTCAGGGGCCCAATTGCCCCAAGATTAAGCTAATGGGATCACCTCCCATTTTCAAGCTTAATCATCGTGCTAACTACGATTAACTCTAAGACAACTTATGCAGCTATGCTCCGATGTGTCAATCGCTTCTTCCGGCGAGTTTCCGGCGAACTTCCGTCGATCATCCGATAAACCCTCGGTGATCCTTCTACGGACATCCGGCATACTCCTGGACTTTGCGACGATCCACTTGGCGAGTTCCGACGAGCTTCGCTTGGCAAGCTAATGGACTTCTCGGATCTGTTCTCGCTGAACCTCCAACGACCGTCCGAACTTCCGTCGAACTCTCGAACTCCCAACGTGATCATGATCTTGACTCCGGCGCAACACCTGCTGCTTGTCTTACTCTTATCGTAGTTAATCCTGCACACTTATCTCAAACACATAGATTAGATAACAAATGACAATTGACTTCATCATCAAAATCCGAGATTCAACAATCTCCCCCTTTTTGATGATGACAATCAATTGATAAAGGAGTTGTCCTTAACTCCCCCTATCTATATGCCATAGTTGAGATAAGTCAACCTTGAATTCAAGACCTAAGAATTCAAGTGACGTATTGATAAGTTAGATCAGTTAAACTTATCAATGCTCCCATCATGATGCCCATCATGATGTGTGATGTCAAGGCATGACATACATCTTCAAGTTTGTATGATAGTGTTTGTAACTATTCATCATGTAATCATATAAAGCTACGAAGGACTTTTACATGATGCACACATTTGAGATTTTCTAGCAAGTTTGCATATATTTCACAAGATAGAATATCAAATCAAGACATGATGCAAACTATAGCATATGTTCACATATCTCTTGGTGATGCAAGGATGGCATAACTATAACATTGTTTATAGCATCACTCAAGTATTTGCAACTATGACATAGACATGATTATGGCAGTTCAGCTATGACATAGTGTTTATCAATTCATATGTTTCTCCCCCTTTGTCATCAACAAAAAGCATGATAGCATTATCAAGCACATAAAGGAAGTCATGACACATATAATTCTTTGAATATCTCTTTATTGTTTGTTGCTTGAAGGAGGAAAGTCATTTTTCAAAAAGTTTTCATAAGAGTGTACAGGAAAATCCCATTTTTAGCATACAAACCGAAAAATGAACTTCTTACATGCATTTGGTTAAAAATATTTGTCACATAATTTGCAACATGTTATTTGATCAAGCGTTGTCAAGGCATGTAATAGTAATAACTTCCGAAAAATAATTTTAACTAGTTTAAGTATTCGGACACATCAACATTCCTAATTCTCTTCTTATGTAATCAAATTGTTCTTCACATAGGGGTTTTGTAAAGATATCAGCTCATACGATGCAAATTTTTGTTTGATATCTTGATACAGGGCATGATAGCAATCATATTAGTAATAGCAACCATATCAATGTCATACTGCTGACTTATCAACTACATTGGTATGTTGCTTCATATTTTTCAAGGCATAGGCATTTAAACCTTTTTAGTTTCTGTGCAAAATCCAAGATAAACAACAAGAGATGTTTGCAAATATGCTTACACAAACAAGGATAACCATATCAGGGTAACATATGTACAGCATATCAGGTAACCATAAAAACAAAGTCCTTCATGAATAACATAAGGAGTTTACAACATGTCATATCAAAAACAGCAGATGTTCATACAAGCTCATTCATGAGGTGGAAGATTAAAGTGCCTAAGTAAAGAGTCAAATTGTCGATGGATTTGCTGCAGCTCGGTTAGGATTTGATCTTGTCGAAGTTCAAGCCGTTCTTGTCTTTGTTCAAATCGGTCCATTCGAATCCCGATATCTTCGATGGATGATGTGTGAGTTTGCTCAACCGGATGTGTTTCCTCAAAGGGACAAATCGGAGGAGATTGGGTACTCCTAAAGACTGGGGTTTCCTACTCTGGTTCAGGTTCAGGTTCAGGCTGAGGGGGATCAGTTCTTCTAGGCATTCTAACCCAGTTACCGTTTCTATAGTGACATCTTAGTCGGTGAAGTAGATTTTTGTTTATTATGCTGAATCTATCTACTTTCATTACTTCTTCTTCTAGTGGTATTTGAATGTCGTAAGCTTTCATTATTCTAGTAATTATTCCACCATATGGGAGCATCATATCTTTCTTAGATAATTCTAACATGTTTTGTTGGATCAGATAGCCAAGACAAATGTCACGTCCTTTCATGATTAGGTACATAATTCCTAATTCTAATTGACTCACTTCATCATGATGGTATTGTTTAGGAAGAATTATACTAGTCATGATATGATGAAGTATCTTAGTGTTAAAAGGCAGTAGATGTTCACAACTTTTAGGAACAGATTCTATGTTAGGATCGGCAAGGATTGTTCCTAAGGCTTCAACGTAGGATGTTTCAATGGTTTTTTCATCCCATAATCCTTTAAAGTAAAGTCCTATGCTTTTCATGGGAATACCTATCATGTCACAAATGAATCTATCAGTGATTGAGATGTGTTGTCCTAAGAGATAGGTTGACATCCTTTCTTCATCATCTATTTGCATGTTGTTGTAAAACAATCTAACTAGTCTAGGATAGATGGGTTCGTTGATCTGCAAAATTGAAAGTAGATTTAGGTTTGCAAACCATTGGATAGTCTCTACATCTCTTAGTTCAGATCTACGTATTTTCCCTTATTGATGCTTCTTAGTTCGAAGGAGAGAAATTTTTCAGCATGGTTTTTGGAATAAAAAAGAGTGAGATCAAACTCTTCTACTACTCTCCTCTTTCCCTTATCCCTTGAGGATCTTCTAGAACCCATAGCTACTGCTGTTTAAAGAGATAAAGATAAACAAGAGTGAACAAAACAGAATTTTAGAGGTTCTTAGAGAATACCTTAGTGAAATCTTCAAAAATAGGGAGAGATTCTTGATGTTTTGCTCCGAAATGGGAGGTATTTGGGAGGCTAAATGGAGTGAAATGAGGATGGAGGAGGCTTGGAGGAGTGGAGAATGAAGGGGAAGTGAGTTGGGGTCGGTTTCACCGCCGGCCCTAGTGAGGGTTTAAAAGGGCAGAGTTGCGGGCGGTTGCACCTCTGGCTGGAGCGGTGCAACCGCTGGCAACACGTGATGGCTGGAGGTGCCACCGCTGGCTGGAGAGGTGCCACCGCCGGCTGGAGAGGTGCCACCGCTTGTAGGTAGTGAAAATTGTAATTTGATCAGGTAGGTTTTGTTTTGAGGAGAGTTTTGATCCATAGCAATTAACGTTGCTTACATGATTACGTGTGTGTTTTGTTTCAAGGCACAATCGCTTGTACGATCAAGATAGAACTTTTTACGTGCATACTCCTAATGTCGTACATGTGTTTGTGATTTGAAAAGTCACATTAGGTTGTATCCAATTTGCTTTTGTGATTTCATAATTACCACTTGTTGTTGTCTCCGAAGGTGACATATCCTTCGTATATGCTAGTGAGCTTAGAGAATTGGGATGAATCTCCGGTCATATGCCTTGAGCATCCACTGTCAAGGTACCATCTCTTGCTCCTAGCTTGCGATGGTTTAGTTTTCTACAGGAAAGGATGATGTTTAGGTACCCATTTGCTTTTGGGTTCCTCACAAATAGATCTACATTTTTTATCATGTTGCATGGAATTTGTCATGGTTCCTTTAGGAACCCATATCAATTTGTTTGGACTCAATTTCCTGAATGGACAATAATGTGTCTTGTGACCAAACTTGCAACAAAAGTTGCATTTGCTTCTAACATGTAAGATGGGGCCTTTTACAAAGGTAGTTGGATTTTGGTGAGGACTCCTCACAAATCCAATCCCACTTCTTTTGGGAGCATGACCCTTGTTTGTAAGGATCATGTTTAATGACTTGCTACCCACCTCGAATTTCTTCAAGGTGTCCTTAAGTAGCAAGTTTTCTTTTTGACAGATTTCTAGATCATGGCATTTTATACATGAATTTAAACTATCATGATATTCGATTTTTAACTTATTAAAATCACAAGTAAGACTATCATGCACCTTTTTTAGCAATTTGTATTTTCTATTTATAACCTTGCATTCATCAAATAAATCATGGAAGGCATTTAATAATTCATCGAAAGATAAATCAGCATCTAATAAATCCGTTACCTCCTCTCCGATGGCCATTAAGGCGTAATGAGCAACTTGCTCGGTGTTGGACTCCTCTTCTTCAGATGCGCTCGAGTCATCCCATGTTGCTTGAAGAGCCTTCTTCTTTGATGTTCTTCTTTTGACTTGGGGACAATCATTCTTGTAGTGTCCCGGCTTTTTACATTCGTAGCAGATCACTTGGTCCTTCTTGGGTTCAAGTTTATTTTTCACATCGTTTTTAAACTTGTTTCTTTTGAAGAATTTCTTAAACTTTCTTGTCAAAAGTGCCAAGTCATCATCACAGTCCTCATCACTTGAGTTTTCTCTCAAGTGGCATTCAGAAGTTTTAAGTGCCATATCCTTCCTGTTCTTTGGAAGGATGTCTTCTTGCTCTTCATGAGCTTTGCAAGTCATTTCGTAGGTCATTAATGACCCGATTAGTTCTTCAAGAGGGAAGTTGCGCAGATCTTTTGCCTCTTGAATAGCAGTGACTTTAGGATCCCAACTTTTACGAAGGGATCTTAGTATTTTATTTACGAGTTCAAAATCCGAAAAACTTTTTCCGAGTCCTTTTAGACCGTTGACGACATCCGTGAAATGGGTAAACATGTCGCCAATGGTTTCACTCGGTTTCATTCGGAAAAGTTCAAAAGAATGCAGCAACAGATTGATTTTTGACTCTTTCACTCAACTTGTGCCCTCGTGGGTCACTTCAAGTGTGTGCCAAATATCAAATGCAGTTTCCCAAGTTGAAACACGATTAAACTCGTTTTTATCAAGTGCGCAAAATAAGGCATTCATTGCCTTTGCATTAAGAGCGAAAGCCTTCTTCTCCAAATCGTTCCAATCGATCATTGGAAGAGAAGACTTTGAAAATCCATTTTCAACAAGGTTCCACAGTTCAAAATCCATAGAAATAAGAAAGATCCTCATTCGGGTCGTCCAGTAGGTGTAGTCCGTTCCACTAAACATGGGTGGACGTGTAATAGAATGCCCCTCTTGGTTTCCGGCGAATGCCATCTCTCTTGGGTTTTAATCCTTTAGAGAGTTAACCTTGCTCTGATACCAATTGTTAGGATCGAGAGCACTAAGAGGGGGGGGGGGGTGAATTAGTGCAGCGGAAATCTTACAGCAATTTAAAAACGAAAGCTGCGTTCGTCCGATAAAAAACGGTTTCGATATAAAAGCAGAATCACAGTGCAGTTTGCGTCTAAGCGCAGTTTTGCGTCTAAGCGCAGTTTGCGTCTAAACACAGTTTGTGTCTAAGCGCAGTTTGCGTCTAAGCACAATTTGCGTCTAAGCGCAGTTTGCGTCTAAACTCAGTTTTACGTCCAAACGCAGTTTAACGTCTAAACGCAGTTTTACATCTAAACGCAGTTTTACGTCTAAACGCAGTTTTGCGTCTAAACGCAGTTTTACGTCTAAACGCAGTTTTACGTCTAAACGTAGTTTTACATCTAAACGCAGTTTTGCGTCTAAACGCAGTTTTACGTCGAAACGTAATTTTACGTCTAAATGTAGTTTTGCGTCTAAAAGCAGTTTTGAACCAGAAAAAGCGTTTTACGTAGAATGCAATTTGCAGTTATAAATGGAATCCGAATGTAAGCGTAAACTGCAGTGTGAAGATCGTACGAAAACACGATTTACGTTTGAATGTAGATTCTGAAAGATCAGAGCTTAGAAACTCGTTCGTAAAGGAGCAGAGGGCAGTAGCAATATAGGAGGTTTGCAGTAATGGAAAAGTGCTCAAGGTAAAAGCAAACCAGAGATTTAGAGTGGTTCGGTCAGTCTTGACATACTCCACTTTTGGCTTCCTCCTCCGACGAGGTCACCGACGTCAACTAGCTGCCTTCCTTCAATGGGCGAAGGCTAACTGGCCTTTTACAGTTTCTCTCCTTTTGACAGGCTTAGGAGACAACCTTTACAGATCCTTTCTCTCCTCTCTTTACAACTCAAGACTTAAAGAACAGAAGGAGGAGAACTTTAGGACTTTACACAAATTTGAGCTCTTAGAATCACTGAAAAGATCAAGAATTCGGTGTGGATCTCTCTTCTTTCAGTGTTGAATGGGTGGGGTATTTATAGGCCCCAACCCAATTCAAATTTGGAGCTCAAAACGATCAAATCTCAGAATTCCGAGATCAGGCGGTTGCACCTCTTGACTGGAGAGGTGGCACCGCCTGGCAGAGCTCGAAGACTGAGCTCAGGCGATTGCACCTCTCTGCCAGAGCTCGAAGACTGAGCTCGGTGGTTGCACCGCCTGGCAGAGCTCGAAGACTGAGCTCGGTGGTTGCATCACCTGGCAGAGCTCGAAACTGAGCTCAGGCTGATGCACCTCTCTGCCAGAGCTCGAAACTTGAGCTCTGGCGGTGCTACCTCTTGACAGAGGAGGTTGCACCGCCCAGTCTAGCTCGAAGACTGAGCCCTGGGCGGTTGCACCTCTTGGCTGGGGCGGTTGCTCCGCCCAGTCCCGCAGCCCTGGCGGTTGCACCTCCTGGCCTAAGCGGTTGCACCACCTGGTGCAATCATGGTCCGAATGGTTCGCTCCATTCGGCCCAATTTGAATCTTTTCAGGGGCCCAATTGCCCCAAGATTAAGCTAATGGGATCACCTCCCATTTTCAAGCTTAATCATCGTGCTAACTACGATTAACTCTAAGACAACTTCTGCAGCTATGCTCCGATGCGTCAATCGCTTCTTCCGGCGAGTTTCCGGCTAACTTCCGTCGATCATCCGATAAACCCTCGGTGATCCTTCTGCGGACATCCGGCATACTCCTGGACTTTGCGACGATCCACTTGGCGAGTTCCGACGAGCTTCGCTTGGCAAGCTTCTGGACTTCTCGGATCTGTTCTCGCTGAACCTCCGACGACCGTCCGAACTTCCGTCGAACTCTCGAACTCCCAACGTGATCATGATCTTGACTCCGGCGCAACACCTGCTGCTTGTCTTACTCTTATTGTAGTTAATCCTGCACACTTATCTCAAACACATAGATTAGATAACAAATGACAATTGACTTCATCATCAAAATCCAAGATTCAACATGTATTACTATGGATTTTGTTTCAGGTCTACCCAGAACCTCTAAAAAGCATGATGCTATTTGGGTTATCATTGATAGGTTAACAAAATCTGCACATTTCCTACCGATTAATATGACTTATTCGCTTGATAGACTTGCAGATTTATATGTTAATGAAATAGTAAGACTTCATGGTATTCCAAAGGAGATCATCTCTGATAGAGACTACAGATTTCTCTCTAGATTCTGGAGAAGATTACAGGAATCTATGGGCACTAAAGTCAAGTTTAGTACTGCATATCATCCTCAGACTGATGGTCAGTCAAAAAGAATAATTCGAACACTTGAGGATTTGCTTAGAGCCTATGTTATGGATTGGAAAGGTGAATGGGATAAAGATATTTCACTTATTGAGTTCACTTATAATAATAGTTATAATTCAAGTATTCAGATGGCTCCTTATGAAGCTTTATATGGGCGAAAGTGCATAATACCTATATGTTGGGAGGAAGTTGGTGACAAAAAGTTATTAGCACCGGACAAAGTACAAGAAACTACCGAGAAAATTCAAGTTATAAGGAAAAGGTTAAAAACTGCTTAGAGTATTCAAAAGAGTTATGCTGACAATAGAAGACGAGATATTGAGTTTGAAATCGGAGATTTTGTATTCTTAAAGGTCTCCCCTTCCAAAGGCATTATAAGGTTTGGGAAGAAAGGAAAGTTAAGCCTAAGATTTATTGGACCTTTTGAGGTTCTTGAGAGGGTTGGTTATGTCGCTTACAAGATTGCCTTGCCACCAGCATTGTGTCATATCTATGATATATTTCATGTTTCGATGATTAGGAAGTATATACCTAATCCTTCTCATATCATTGAGTATGAGCAGATGGAGATCGATAAAGATTTATCTTATGTAGAAGAGCCCATTCAAATTGTTGATAAGAAGGAAAAGATCCTAAGCAATCGGGTCATCACTTTGGTGCAAGTAATTTGGAGACATCATTCTGGAGAGGAAACAACCTGGGAGCTAGAGGAGGAAATGAAAAAGGTCTATCCTCATCTTTTCATCGATAGAGGTATGATAAATTTAGAGGACTAAATTTTTCTTTTAAGGGGGGGAGAGTGTAACATCCCTCATTTATGAATTTTCGTATAAGTTTCTAGTTGTAATGTAAGTATCTATTTTAAATTTGATAAAAGAGCCAAAGTATGAATCTGAGAACTTATTCATAAGATTTGGAGGATTTGTTCAAAAAAAAAAAAATCAGAGGATCTATATGTAAACCCTGAGGACCTAATCGTAAATATAATAATGCAAGGACTAAATTGTAAAATGTACAAAATTACAAATCCCACCATTTAAGCCTCTCTGCCTTCGTTCTTAAGGAACTAGAGAAGGCAGCTACGTGGATGAACAGAGAGAGAGAAAGAAAGAAGAAGAGGAAGAAAAAAGGGGAAAGAAGAAGAAGAAAAAAATTTGGGGCTTTAAGGTTTCTTGCTCAAATCTTCTCATTTAGGATCATAATTCTCAAAGACAAGTGTTCTAACCCCATCCTACAGAAGTATTAGTCTCTGTTCTTTTATTGATTCTGAAAGATTTCTGCTTAGAACCTGATATTTCTCTCTTTGGATATAAAACCAAGGATCTGGAATTTTTTCGGTAAACTGACCCCTATACACTTTTTCAGCTGTAATTTTTAGCTCCAAATGTAGATTCAGGCAGGACTATACTCGTTTGAAATTAGACTCTTATATCTTTCTTTTGACACTGATTTTGTAGAATTTGGACACTGAATACTTACCCAAACGTCTGTTTCAAATGAGCCTATATATGCTGCAGAACAGGGATCAAAATTTCTGACCCTTCGATACTAAAATACCTATAAGTCCCTGTTGGAAATTTTGATTTGTACCAAACTGACTTCGTTCGAAAATAGACTTGTAGACCTTTCTTTTGACGTATAGATTGAAAATTTTTGAATTCAAATGCCTACCCTATTATCTGTTGAATCCGACCCTATGAATTCTACAAAACAGTGATTTTGTTTTTGACCTTGTGTTACCAAATCAAAGGTAACTCCTTGTTGGAAACCATGATTCATACGAAACTTATTTCAACAGAAAATAGATTGATATATCTTTCGATAGTATCCTTTTTGAGAGTATTGGAGCATAATTGACAATCTGAAGTATTTATCCAATGAGCCTCTCGAATTCAGTTAGAAATCGAGCTTTGATCGATTTCGCATCTTCTGTTTTCATTCGTTTGGAAATAGATTTTGTTCAGTTCACTTCACTCAATTGTAGCTTATATTAATGTTTGAATTCTCATTTGCTATTGTCTATAAATTATTATCATTCCTGAACATATTGTGTAACGTTTATGCTATATCACATTGACTTATATAGGCACATGTATAACCCATTGTTCCGCATTTGCTTTCGATGTGTACCTATTCTAGTTTCATTCCTTTGGATATCAAATTCATCTAACCTTCTTATTTGAATTGAGTTGTATGTGATTGCTTGGATTCCATGTGTGCCCTTGCTTTCATTTCCTTTCAAATCTAAATATAATTGTGAAAGATTATTTCTTACTTCATATTGACTCGTAAAGGCACATGTACGTTTTGTTGTTCCGCGTGTGCTTCCGATATGTGCTATTCATTGTTCATACTATCCTTTTGTACTCTGGTGTTTGTGAGATATTGTGAACCTTCGCCAAAAATGGTGAAGGGAGTTATGCATAGAGCCTGAGATGCTTTGCCGGCCCCTTTGACTTCACTCAGACATGGGTGGATGGAGCTCCCAGACATGGGGGACCTCCCAGATGTGGGAGACTTATGTTTGGTGGTCATTCAGAAATGGATATACCATATTATGTTATGGTCCCACTTCACCTTCTGTATGTTTGATATGTTATCCAGAGCTTTGGTTATGTGTTTCTATACATGCTTTGGATATGAATGATATGAATACAACGTCAAATTCCACATTTGAGCTTCTATTTCGTATTCATCTTTGAAATGCTCCGAAATGGTCCATACGCCATTGATATGTTCCGAAATGTTACATTTATCACCGATATGCTCCGAAACATTTCGTACGCCTTGATATGCTCCAAAATGTTTCATTTGTTATTGTTATGCTTCAAAATGTTCCATAGGTTGTTGATATGCTCCGAAACATTTCATATGCTAATGATATGCTCCAATTACTCTATGCTCCATCTATATGAACCAAATATGTTTAATTGAGATAACATTTGTGATTATGCCCTAACGAGATAACGTCTATGAATTATTATATTCTATCTTGCATTTTGAAACCTTATTTGTTTGGAAATTGCCCTCTTTTACCCTGGATATGTTAGTCACTTGCTGAGCTTTATATGCTCACCCCGTTGTTGTATAAAATTTTCAGGATAGCTTGTCGCTCGCTTAAATGTTAAGATTGGGCTGAGGCAGTGGAAAGCTAAAAGATTTTGGGCAGATCTTTATTAGTATATATGTTTTTATTATATAAGTACACTCTGCATCTAATGAAATGTTGATGATGAATCTAAACTTGTGGATTTTGTATAAGTATGAAGGACCTCTCATGTTTAGGATTCTGGAATGTTAAGTTTAATTCGTGTGATGATATGAACTTATGGTAAACGTTGGTTTTGTGACTGTATAGACTCCCATATTTGTGAATTTATGTTGTGGTTATTATTTTGGTGAGTTGGGTTTAGATTTTATGAATCAACGAACGATGTGTTCTATGATTATGAACTACACAGGGTTTATAAATTTGTAGATTATAGAGGTGAAATTTAGATCTAAATGTTTTTTTAGTGACCTCAAATGTGTGTTTGGATCCTGGATGGATTTGTGTTGAAAAATTATAATATTATCGATATTTTAAGGGGCGTGACAAGGCTGCTCCAACAAGTACTAACCAGAATATTGTGCCACAACAATCTTATCATGCTTCAACAAACCCTACCAATCAAGACCACATGATTCAAGGTATTTTAAAGTTTAAACATCTGCAAACTGTAGATGAAGTGGATAAATATAGGAATAAAGCTATAAAAGGTAAGGATATTGTGCGGGAGGAAAATTCAAAACCAAAGGATAAGAAAAAGGATGGTATAGTGCATCTAAAGTCATAGGATGAATACCTTACCACCTTTTTCATTTGTTTATTATTGATGAATATAACATGCTGGAATGTTCGTGGACTTAAGAAGACTGAGAAATATCCGGAGCTCAATAGAATAATCAAGTATGCCGCATGTGATATTGTTATTCTAGTGGAAACGAAAACTAAACAATCGCGCGTTCAAGCTCAAAAGAATTTAATATGGTCGGACGCAGAACTGTTTACCAATGACTCAAATGAAACTTTTGGTAGAATATGGGTCTTATGGCATCCTAACTCTATTAATGCTTGGTTTATTTCTGCTACTGATCAATTCATCCATCTTAAGGTAGAGGATAAAAAGAATGGCTGTCAATTCAATTTCACTGGTATATATGCTTCAAACAGTATACAAGAAAGAAATACACTGTGGTCTGATCTAACTAACATTGCAGATGGTTGTCTTAATGTACCTTGGATTGTTCTTGGTGACTTTAATACTGTTCCGTACATAAATGAAAAAGTGGGGGGTAGATAGCTTTCAGAAAGTCTGCTTCAGAGTTTTAATGATTACATAGATACTGCTGCATTGACTAATATGAAATCAGTGGGTAATTGGCTCTCCTGGAGTAATCAAGGTGCTGCTAACAGAAAAATAATGGCTCGACTCGATAGATGTCTGATTAATCAAGAATGGTTAATAGTTTACCCTAATTCACTTCTTGAGTATGATACTCCATTGTTTTCTGATCATTCTTTAATGTACATACACGCAGATAAAGCAACACCAAAAGGCAAGAAACCGCTTAGATTCTTCAACATGTGGAGTACTCATCCTCAGTTTCTTGATGTTATCAGATCAGCTTGGAATGTTAATGTGCATGGATCCCCCCCTTACATCTTATGTCAAAAACTCAAAGCCTGCAAAGAAGCACTTAAGGAGTGAAATACAAATACTTTTGGCAATATTACCACCCGAGTTCAATTTTGCAGAAATGAACTAATAGCAATGCAACACAAGCTGCAACTTCAGCCCCATGATGAGAATCTTATCGAAAAAGATACAGAAGCTAGAAATAACTTCATGCAAGCCTTAAAGCAGGAGAAAATTTTTACAAAACAGAAGTCTCGACAGCATTGGCTTACTTTAGGGGATTCCAATACTAAGTTTTTTTATGCTTCCATTGCTACTCGAAGAGCCGTTAACCGCATCAGGAAATGCAGATACAAAGATAACAATCTTATTGAGAATTTAGATGAGGTTAAAGCATACACTGAGCAATTTTTTTATTCCTTACTCAACCAAGCAGGGCAACCTAATAATATTCAGGTGGAGCCAACTAGAAAGCTTGATTCGAGTGCCATTTCTATCCTCAATGCCCCAATTACAGATGATGAAATAGAAAGAGTTGTCTTTAAGTCACCAAAGCACAAAAGCCTTGGTCCAAACGGATTTCCTGCTGAATTTTACCAAATTACATGGTCTATTATTGGTAATGATGTGATTAAAGCTTGCCAACATTTTTTCTCTTCAGGTCATATTCTTAGAGAGATGAATTGTCCTTTTATTTCTTTAATTCCCAAGAATGCAGGGTCTGATTCACTAGAGAACTATCGACACATATCTTTATGCAACTTTATTTACAAGATCATCTCCAAACTGTTAGCAGATAGATTGCAAAAGGTAATACACAAGATAATTAGTCCAAATTAGGCTGCTTTCATCAATGGGAGAAGTATACATTATAATATTCTGCTTGCTAATGACTTGGTCAAGGATCTACACTCAAAAGCAAAAGGGACAAAAATCTATTTTAAAGCTGATCTACGAAAATCCTTTGACTCAGTTAATAGGAACTTTATCTATAAGATACTCCACGGTATAAACTTCCCTCAACAATGGGTTAATTGGATTCAATGTTGCTTAGAAACTCCAAAGTTTTCAATACTCTTCAACGGCTCACCTATTGGTTTTTTTGGGAGCAAGAATGACATCCGACAAGGCAATCCACTCTCTCCATATCTATTTACAATTGCAATGGAAGGACTTAGCTATATGTTAGAATATGCGGTCTCTGATGGCAGTATTAAGGTACCCCATGCTGACCCTATTTATATATCACATATAATCTTTGCAGATTATCTTCTTATCTTTCTTAAGAATGATTTAACTTCAGTAAGAAACCTGGCTACTATTATGAATGATTTTGGTATAGTTTATGGTCTTCAGTTAAATCATGCGAAAAGTAAAGTCTACATGAGCCCTTGCATTGAGGACAAAAATGTTATTGCACATACCCTAGGGGTTAGTGAGGGAAATCTGCCAGTTACATATCTTGGTCTCCCACTCATATCCACTAGCATTCACAAAACCCACTGTTAGCCTATCTTGCAAAAAAGAAAGAATAGAATTTCCTCCTGGAAAAATAGGCTTCTTTCAAAAGCAAGACGACTTGAACTCATCCGTTCGGTGTTGTACTCTTACTCTATATATTGGTCTAATGCATTTCTTCTGCCTATTGGACGTCTCCAAGATATTGAACGATTATTAATAAACTTCTTCTGGAATGGCACAAATAATAAGACAATGCATATAGTAAATTGGGAAAGCATCTAAAACCGAAATACTAGAGATTGGAATAAAGCATGTTTAGTAAAGCAATTGACCTTTTACAAATCAAATATTCCTTATGGTCACAATGGGTTTCTACTAAGTATCTTTCAAAGGAATCGATTTGGGAAATTTCAACAAGAACATACCACTCTACGGCTTGGAAAGGAATTTTAAAAGCAAGGAATTGGCTAATCAAACATATTTCTTATGCAATCTCTACTGGAACTAATACTAATATGTGGTACGATCCTTGGGTGAATGAGAAAAGTATATTTCAATTATATGGTGACAGAATATGAAAAGACCTTGGAGCTCCCAAAGATTGGAAGGTTTCCGAGTTCATTGCTAATGGTACCTGGTGTCTCCCTACTCCTATTTCTCCTGAAATGTTATCACTTTGGCCGACTATCACAGCTATTCCAATCAGGAACAACCCTTCAGATGTACTTATTTGCCTTCACAACAATGGTAAATTTAGTGCCACATCCGTATAGAATTAAATTAGGCACAAAAATAACAAGTGGCTCCCAAGCAGTTGGACATGGGATCGACCGAGATCACAAAGACATTCCTTATATGCATGGCAGGCCCTTCTGAATAAACTACCTACAATAGACAATATGAAAAGAATAGGTATCCATCATGTTAACCGATGCTACCTTTGCATGCAACAAGAAGAAACTTTTGACCATCTCTATTTTGCTTGTGACTATAGTAAATTGATATAGAAGGAGATTCTCCAGCGATTCAAACTCAATAGAATGCCGCAATCAAACTTGCATCATGAATTAGCTGACCTCATGCAATGTTTTTCAAGAAAAGGGCCTCTTACACAATTGACAAAGGTTATATTCAAATGTGCTATTTGTTGGATGTGGAAGGAAAGATGTAGTAGAATCTTTTTTTTTTATAAGTGATGTAGCAGAATCTTTGAGTGTCAACACACAAACAATGCTCAGCTCTTGACAGAGATTATTAGAGACATAAGATCATGTATGCAAAACGATCTCAAAATGGAGCACCTTACACAGAGAGAAAAAGATATTTTTATCAAATTCAATTTTGCTATTAGCTAAAGATCTTGGGCTTGATGTCAAAAGCTATACCCACAGAAAATTTGGTATATCTGGACTTTAAATTTCATTAGTTGGTAATAGTTATGAGTTATAGTCTACAGCATGTGTAGTCATAACTACCGCATGAGTACTCTATGAGTTACCTAGCTTCGTCTATAACTTGTATAGACAAAGCTATTTGTAGAAACTTTACACAAAATCAATTTACTTTTACTTATTAAAAAAAAAATAATGGAGCATCATACTCAAGTGAATAAGGGTAAACTATTAACCATTCTTGATTAATCAGACATCTATCGAGTCGAGCCATTATTTTTCTATTAGCAGCACCTTGATTACTCCAGGAGAGCCAATTACCCACTGATTTCATATCAGTCAATGCAGCAGTATCTATGTAATCATTAAAACTCTGAAGCTGACTTTCTGAAAGCTGTCTACCCCCCACTTTTTCATTTGTGTACCGAATAGTATTAAAGTGACCAAGAACAATCCAAGGTACATTAAGACAGCCATCTACAATGTTAGTTAGATCAGAGCACAGTGTATTTCTTTCTTGTATACTGTTTGAAGCATATATACCAGTGAAATTGAATTGACAGCCATTCTTTTTGTCCTCTACCTTAAGATGGATGAATTGATTAGTAGCAGAAATAAACCAAGCATTAATAGAGTTAGGATGCCATAAGACCTATATTCTACCAAAAGTTTCATTTGAGTCATTGGTAAACAGTTCTGCGTCCGGCCATATTAAGTTCTTTTGAGCTTGAACGCGCGATTGTTTAATTTTCGTTTCCACAAGAATAGCGATATCAAATGTGGCAGACTTGATTATTCTGTTGAGATCCCGACATTTCTCAGTCTTATTAAGTCCACGAACATTCCAGCATGTTATCTTCTTTAGTAATAAACAAATGAAAAAGGTGGTAAGGTATTCATCCTACGACTTTAGATGGACTGTACCATCCTTTTTCTTATCCTTTGGTTTTGTATTTTCCTCCCGCACAATATCCTTACCTTTTATGGCTTTGTTCCTATATTTATCCACTTCATCTACAGCTTGCAGATGTTTAAACTTTAAAATACCTTGAATCATGTGGTCTTGATTGGTAGGGTTTGTTGAAGCATGATAAGATTGTTGCGCCACAATATCCTGGTTAGTACTTGTTGGAGCAGCCTAGCTAGGGGGGTTTTGTTTGGGCACGATTTTGTTGAGACAGAATATCCTTGTTGGCGATGTTTGTTGTGGCCTGAGTTTGTTTGGGAAGAATATCCTTGCTTGCGAGATTTGTTTGGTCCTTAGTTCGTTGAGCTATTATGGACGGATCCGAAAATATTGGAAGAGATGAAGTTCCTGACTTATGCTTCTCTTGTCCACTAGTACCATGGGAAATTTCTATTGTGGAAGGCTGAGACATTATAGGAAGAGGTAAAGTTTTGGATTTGTCCTTCTGTCCGCGGTGCTGTCCTTACGAGTCGGAATGCTCAATAGTCTTCGTCACCATCGGTACTACTGCCATTAGAGAAGACTCGCTTTGTTATTGAGGCGCTTGACGTGGTCGATAGACCTTTGTGATCGGTTTTGGAGTTTGTTGACAAACTCCATTTGCATGACCAAAAGATAAGCAATGCTGACATCGTTGTGGCTTCCAAGAATATGAGACATGTACCTTCCGAGTGTTCCCGTCAAGATCACGATAGATAACTTCATTTGGAAGATCTTCGTTGGAAGAAACCAGTACACATGCTCATGCAAATGCTAATCTCGTCTGAGCTACTGTTGCTTTGTCGATGTAGAGTGGCTGTCCTAGAGTGCTGCATAACTTTGCAAGAAAACGTCGACTCCAAAGATGTAAATGAAGACCTTGAAAGGATACCCATAATGGAATATATTGTAGGCTATCTAACTCCAAATGGACATTAGGAGACCAGCGTCGTAGAATCATTGGATGGCCGCAAATAGTCTAGAATCCTTCAAGGACCCGTTGCAAATCTTCTTCAGATTAGCATAAAGCTTTTGATGTCTTAAAATAAGAAAAATCTCTTTCAGATGATTCATATGCTCCTCTTCGCTCTTGCTTGGAATAGGAAAGCGATAGTCCACTATGATTTTGTTGATGGTACGACTGTCCATGCACATTCTCCAAGAACCATCCTTCTTAGGCACTAACAAGGCTGGAACCGCACAAGGACTCATGCTCTCTCGAATTAACCCTTTTTTCACCAATTCATCAACTTGCCTTTGAAGTTCTTCATGCTCCTTGGGACTCATTCTATATGCTGCCTTATTAGGTAGAACAACCCTCGGAATAAGATCAATGTGATGCTAGATATCTCTCAAGGGTGGAAGGCCATGTGGAATCTCTTCTGGTATAACATCTTCAAACTCTTCCAAGATTTGTTTCATGATTTCTGGTGTCTCCTTGTGTTGTTCATTTTCTTCTACTACTAGTAGAGCCATAACATGACTACCCTTGTCTAATAATCTTTGCATTCACCATAGGACATAAAAGCGCTAACTTTCTTTTTTGGTGCACTGATTTTCGATTGTTGTAATGGAGCTAAAATAATCTTCTTTTTATTCACCATAAAAGAATAAGTATGTTTGTAGCCATCATACAACACCCTTCTATCATAATGCCAAGGTCTTCCCAACAGCAAATGACAAGCATCTATAGGAGCAACATCACACTATACTTCATCTTTATAATACTTGCCAATAGAAAATGAAACTAAACATCTTTTAGTTACATTGATGTCATTTCCTTTTTGCAGCCAACATAATTGGTATGGATGTGGATGAGGGATGGTGTCCAACTTTAGCTTTTGTACCATTTACAAAGATACCACATTCTCAAAGCTGCCGCTATCGATGATCACTAAGCATACTTTGCCAAGAGATGTGCATTTAGTGTGAAACACATTTTTTTTCACCCAACATTCATCGTCGGCCACATATGACACTTGTAAACTATATTGCAATACAATAGACAAACCATGATCAACATAAATAATCTCTTCCTCATCATCATCGTATTTTGGTTCGTCATCAGCTTCATCTTCTCCTCCATCACTATTATCTTCAACCAAAGTTACAATCCTCCTATTTGGACAATTCGAAGTAATATGCCCAAAACCATGACATTTGAAGCATTTTCGGCCAGTTGGGGTAGAAGAATTAGGTATTTTTTTGCTGCCAGCAGATTCTTCACCCTTTTCTTGCACCTTCGATATCACCTTGCTTTGGACAGTAGGCTTGGAACTTCCTCCTTTTGTGTAGCCTTCTTTTGAGCCATACCAAAAACTCTTTTCAAACTTATGTTGCTTTTCAACTTTTAATGCCAGCTTGCTCACATCATTTAAAGACCAATATGGCTATAGTTGAACAACTTTAGTAATATCATACTTCAGACCTCCGAAGTATCTTACAATTGTTTACTCTTCCGGTTCCACAAGTTCTCCTTTTAACATCAAATTATCAAATTCTACAGTATACTCCACACTAAGATCTTTTTGCTTGAAATCATGTATTTTGAGAAAGATCTCTTGCCTATAATTATGAGGTAAATATTTTCTCTTTAGCTCCCATTTCATTTTCTCCCATGTAACGATCTTACTCTTCCCCTCACGTTCTCTTTGTTTCTTCAGATTTTCCCACCAAAAAGATGTATTCTGCTTGAGTTTGAGTGCCACAAGTTTGACCTTCTTTTGTTCTGGTGATTCATGAAAATCAAAAATTCTTTCTACTGTCTTAAGCCAATCGATAAAGTCATCAACATCTATTTTACCTTCAAATTCTGGAATATTTAATCTGGGGTTATATTTATTCTGCCACTCATCTTGGGCTCCATTTCTTCTCTGACATCTTCTCGACTCCCTTGGAAGAGGTGTATCATCATCAGAAGTAAACTCTCGAGCTTCATTTTCACGTTGGTTATGTCAACTTTGAAGTTCATCGATTATCTCATTTTTTTCTTCTAGGCTACGCAACAATTTTCGTAGCTGCAGCCTCAACGACTCAGCGTCATATTCGTGGTCGCTACCTTCACCAACTACATCTTTTCCATTCCACCTTGCCATGATCTCTAGCCTTTAGCTTTGATACCAAACTGATACCGGGGAGGATAAAAATGTAGAATGGATTTCGAAAGAACACCAACAGAGTAGTTGTACAGATAGAAAATATCACAGAAGGCAATGAATGAACTCTTGAAGAAACTTCGGTAAAACAAAATATAGCTCATCACCAAGTTTAAAAATCAAAAGGGATACAGAAGATCACCACCCTAATGATAATAAACAAGGATACAAAACTGAAAGCAAAAGACTCACCACTCAATGACACATCCAAGAGATACAGAGTTCAAAAGAGCACTCCAAGAGAGCTTCTGCCAATATGCTAAGTTTTCTAAAGTCTTTTCTAAGCCCTAAACCCCAAAATAAATACTAGTGCATGAAACAACCCTTCATGCATAGGAAATTTCGAAATTAAGTGCTTTACAACTACCAACCAAGTCCATTAATGTATTCCTTAGCCATGAAGAAAAGCACCATGATACAGCTTTACAACTGCCAACCAACTCTATTAATGTATTCCTTTGTGCAGGGAATATTCTAATGAGTTGTCTTATCTGAGTAGGCTGAGTTGAAGATTATGTAGCAATATTGTTGGCTGAAAAAAATATCATATTATCAGTATGGTCCATATGAGCAGATTGTAGCAAATTAGACACTCTCGTGTCACCCTAGATCTGGTCGCTGCTACAATGTCGTCGCCGCCGCTACAATACGTCGCCTTAGGGAAAGTTCAGTATTTTCTGAACCGGCGTTTAGACGTAAATCCGTTTTATCGTACGAACATCATATTTCTGTTTGTGCTTACATTTTGATTTCCATCATAACTGCAAACTGCCTTCATATATTTGCTTTAATTGCATCTCGCTTGATCACAAGTTAAAGTGATTTACGAATCAGGTTTTCTATCGAAATCGCTCTTATCGTACGAACGCAATTTTAATCGTCGAAAGTTTTCCGCTGCACTAATTCACCCCTCCCCTTAGTGCTCCTGATCCTTACAACCAGTACACATGATCGGGCAAATGCTAATCTCATCTGCGCAGCTGTTGTTTTGTTAATGTAGAGTGGTTGTCCCAAAGTGCTGCATAACTTTGCAATAAAACGTTGACTCTAAAGATGTAGAGATAGACCTTTAAACGATACCCATAGACTGTAGGTTGTCTAACTCCAAACGAACATTAGGGGACCAGCTTTATAGTATCATTGGATGGCCGTGAATAGTCTAGAACCCTTCAAGGACCGGTAGCAAATCTTCTTCCGAGTATAGCTTGCAAACCAAGAAACCGTTCTCCAACATATGAAGGTCAAATGTCGATGTTCCCCATCTATTTTTGATAAACGACGATAGTAGGAAATAGGCTATATTAAGACCTACCACATAGCCAACAATCGCCAAAGACTATGTCTCTATTAGCTCTGCGGAATCAGCTATCTCATACACAACAATCTTCTTTTTAGCCTAAACTTCTGGAGCAAAGAATTCCAAACTAAGATCCGGGCTTCCAATCGGAGCCTTGAAAAGGCTCATCCAAGGCCAAGGTTCACAGAAATAAGAGCAAGAGCCTGCAATATAGAGTGCAACCAACTTCGATGCTACTTCATCGATGGAGCAAAAGAAGGTAGTGGAGGAGCGAATTGAGAGGTAAGGGCAGGGTGCCTCGCCGTTGATTCTACCAGCAGGGGCGACCGCCCAGTTCATGGCTTTCTTAATTCTTTTTTTTTTTTTTACTCTATTCTTCTGGATGAAAAGGGGGAGAAGGAGAAAACCCCTCCTCTGTGTAACATCCCCCATTTTTGAAAATTTAGTAAAAGATTTGTTTTTAAAAATAAGGATTATTTAATAATTATTTTATATTAAATGATATTATATTATAAGTTTATGGTTAGCGACCTAAAAGTAAATATTAGAAGTTAGATATAATGTATGAAAGATTCAGATTTAAGTAAAAAAAAAAAAAATAGTAGACATGTGTCACTAACTAAACTAAAGTTTGTACCACTTATCTTTGCTCTAAAGATGACACCTAGCCCCTTTCATGCATGCATGACACCGTGCAACTTTTGCATTAGCCAAAACCCAAATAATTAGATGAAAGGTTAAAGAAACAAACCTGAAGAGTTGCAGCCAACGTGAGTTTGAGAAGAGAAGGGAAGAAGAAGAAGAAGAAGAATAAGAAGAGCTTGAGGTTTTACATCAATTTTCCCACATTTGGGATTCAAATAATTTTAAGGCAAGTATTCTAACCCCATCCCACAGTAACCTTAATCTCTGTTTCCATTTTTATTCTGCAAAATTGGAAAGATTTCAAATGAGAACCAGACCTTCTTTCGTTTTGATATAAAGCTATGAATCTGTAATTTTTCGGTAATCTGACCTCTATGCAATATTTCGGTAATAACATTTTGTAATAAACTCTGATTTAGACAATAACTATTCCATTGAAAGTAGACAAAAAAATCTTTATTTTGATACTAAGATCGAATGATTTGGAGTTTAAATTCCTAATAAGACTTCTATTTAAATTAACCCGACAGATTCTGCAAAATAGGGACTGAAATTGCTGACCTCTTGTTGCTTAACTACTTATAACTTTCTGCTGTGAACTCAGATTAATACAAAGTAAGATTTATTCGAAGATAGACTCAAAATTATTTCTGAGTATATCTGATTTGAAATTTTTGGAGTACAATTACAAATGGAAACATCTGCTTTCATCGACCCTATGGATTCAGTAAAATAGAGCTAATATTTTCAGACCTTTCGCTACGAAATTGTCTGTAACTCCCTGTTGTAAATTCCAATTCTTATTAAGCTTAATTTTCCTAAAACTAGATTGACAAAGCTTTCTAATGACACCTATTTTGTATAAATTGGAGTATAATTGATTATCCAAATGGTTTATAAAATGTTCCTATCAAATTATGCAAGAATCGAGCTTTGGTCGATTTTGGCTTTCCTTGTTTCTTCTCTTTGGAAATCGATTTCGGCTAAAAACTCTTACTTCAATTAAGCTTTACATTATTATATTTATTTACTGTATACTTTTGTCCTTTATTTATTTGTACATCTGCAACTATCATCTAAAGATCATGTTTGCATCGTAATGATTCGGCACATGCATCCCATTGTTCCGCATTTGCTTTCGATATGTGCCTCTTCCAGTTTCATTTCTTTAAACATTGAATTTATCTGACTTTCTTATTTCAATTGAGCTATATATGATTTCTTGAAATCCTTGTATGCTCTTTATTTTGTTTCTTTTCAAATCTAAATACATTTGTGAAAGATTATGTTTGTATCGTATTGACTCAATACTCGAAAGGCATATGTACATTTCGTTGTTCCGCATGTGCTTCCAATATATGCTAATTTCATTATTCATACTGTTCATTGTACTCCGGTGTTTGTAGAATAAATGTGAATTTTTATCAGAAATGGTAAAGGGAGTTATGCTTAGAGCCCGCGATGCTCTACCGGCCCCCTATGACTTCACTCAAACGTGGGTGGATGGAGCTCCCAAACGTGAGAGACTTATGTTTGGTGGTCATTCAGAAATGGATTGACCATATTATGTTATGATCCCACTTCACCTTCTATCTGTTTGATATGAAATTCAGAGCCGACCTAGCACTTGGGTAGGGTGAGAGGGCTCGAGTAGGAAAGGGCTACCCGTGGATGGAGTCGAGAACTCATCACGGCGTAGAGCCATCACTGAGTTAAACCTCACATGCACTATGCTAGAGTACGACGTTTGAGCTTCTATTTCGTATTTGTTCTTTGATATGTTCTGAAATGCTTCTTATGCGTCCGAAATATTTCCATATGCCATTGATACATTCTGAAGCATTTCATTCACCATTGATATATTCCAAACTATTTCATATGCCATTGATATCCATAATGCTCCTTATGTCTTTATTATGCCTTGAAATTACCATAAGTCGTCTATATGCTCCTTATGCCATTGATATGCTCCAATTACCTTTCCTCGATTGTGTGAACAAAATATACTTCGAACGATACGATATTGTAATTCTGCATTCAAACAAAACATGCTACTATTTCATCGTGTATCTCTCCTTTGTATTTTGATACCTTATTTGTTTGAAACCTATCATCTTTGCTATGGATTTGTTAGTCACTTGCTGAGCTTTATATGCTCACCTTGTTGATATATAAATTTTTTCAGGATAGCTTATTGCTCACTAAAATGTGTAAATTGGGTTGAGGCAGTGGAAGGCTAGAAGATTTTAGGGCAAATATTTCGTACTTGATAGGTTGATGTTGTATAAGTTCTTTTTGTGTGTAATGAAATATCAATGACAAATCTAGATTGATGTATCTTGTAAATATTTGAAAAGTACCTCTTACATCAGGATTTTGGGAATGTTAAGTTAAAATTATGTAATGAATGATATAAACATGTGGTACATGTTGGTTTTGTAATTGTATAGAATTTCACAACTGTGGATTTATGATGTGGTTATGGTTTAGTTAAGTTGCCTTTGGATTTTAAGAATAATCTAATGACATGTTGTATGATTATAAACTGCACAAGTTTTGTGAATTGTGGATTGTAGAGGTGAATGACTTGAATGTTTTTCTTAGTGACCTTAAATGTGTGATTGGATCCTGGATTGTTTGTTGAATTATAATATTATCAATTTTGAGTTAGGTTCACACCTCCTGAATTATAATTAAATTCGGGGGGGGGCATGACAGAGTGGTATCAGAGCATGGTTTGAGGATCACTGAAATATTTGATATGTTGAAGTGCAAAATATATTGAGGTCTAGTGAACTAAAGCGATTGGTGAAAATTTTCTTTGATGCATTTTAGGAATTTAGGATGACGAGGACATTTAGTCCTCCTACTTCATCTGCTTTTGATTAATTAAGTGCGATAAAAGGGTTGATCGGGGATATTAAATCATAGTGGCGCAGTAGAAGTGTGGTGAACCTAATACATTGGTAGCAAAAAAAAAAAAAAAAAAAAGCAACTACATGAACTATTAGATAAGGGTTTCATTCGACCTAGTGTTTCACCATGGGGTGATGATTGTGAGCAAAGTTTTCAAGAGTTAAAAAGGAGATTGACTAGTG
Organism: Musa acuminata AAA Group; assembly: GCF_036884655.1. Lineage (NCBI taxonomy): Eukaryota > Viridiplantae > Streptophyta > Magnoliopsida > Zingiberales > Musaceae > Musa > Musa acuminata. Next base: position 15,744,471 of record NC_088352.1, on the reverse strand, counting down.
CCCCTATTCTCACTATTCCAAGTGGTGATGAGGGATTTATGGTTTATACTGATGCCTCAAGAAAGGGCCTTGGATGTGTTTTGATGTAAGAAGGGAAAGTGATTGCTTATGCTTCTAGACAATTAAAGAGTTATAAATTGAATTATCCAACTCATGATTTGGAATTGGCAGCAATTGTTTTTGCTCTAAAGATTTGGAAGCATTACCTGTATGGGCGAACATTTGAAATCTTTACTGATCATAAGAGTTTAAAGTATATTTTTACTCAAAAAGAGTTAAACATAAGGCAGCGGAGATGGATATAACTTCTAAAGGATTATGATTGTACCATTCGTAATCACCTGGGTAAAGCTAATGTTGTAGCAGATGCCCTTAGTAGAAAATCTACAAGTTTTATGGCGACTTTAGTTGTGAAGCAATGGAAGTTTTTAGAAGAGAATTATGATTTGAATGTTATGAGGAAAGGGCAAGACTCAATGATATTAATGGCCTCCATCCAAGTGCAATCTGATCTCATTCAACAAATTAAAGAATGATAACTACGAGATCGACGCTTGATCTACTTAAGGAATGAAGTAGAAAAGGGATTGAAACTGAATTTTCGAGTTTCAGATGATGGCCTATTGATATTTGGGGATATAATATGTGTTCCAAATGACTCAGATATCAAAAATCAAATCCTAAGGGAAGGTCATAATTCAAAGTACACCATGCATCTTGGTAGCACTAAGATGTATAGATATCTCAAAAGTCATTATTGGTGAAAAGGCATGAAGAAGGAGATTGCAATATATGTTTCAAAGTGTTTGACTTATCAGCAAATCAAAAGAGAAAACTAAAGACCTGGAGGTTTGTTGCAACCTTTAGATATTCCTGAATGGAAATGGGAATGTATTACTATGGACTTTATTTCAGGACTACCCCGAACTTCTAGAAAACATGATGCTATTTGGGTTATCATTGATAGGTTAATAAAATCTACACATTTCCTATCGATCCATATGACTTATTCTCTTGATAGGCTTGCAGATTTATATATCAATGAAATAGTAAGACTTCATGGTGTTCCAAAGGAGATAATCTCTAATAGAGACTCCAGATTTCTATCTAGATTTTGGAGAAGGTTATAGGAATCTGTTGGCACTAAAATCAAGTTTAGCACTGCTTATCACCCTCAAACTGATGGTCAATCAGAAAGAACCATTCAAACACTTGAGGATTTGCTTCGAGCCTATGTTATGGATTGGAAAGGTGCATGGGATATAGATATTTCTCTTATTGAGTTTACTTACAATAATAGTTATCATTCAAGTATTCAGATGGCTCCTTATGAAGCTTTATATGGGCGAAAGTGCAGGACGCCTATATGTTGGGAAGAAATTGGCAACAAAAAGTTATTAGCACCAGAAAAAGTATAAGAGACTACTGAGAAAATTCAACTTATAAGAAAAATGTTAAAGACTGCTCAGAGTCGTCAAAAGAGTTATGCTGATAATAAAAGACGAAATATTGAGTTTCAAATCGGGGATTTTGTATTCCTGAAGGTCTCCCCTTCTAAAGGCATTGTAAGATTTGGGAAGAAATGAAAGTTAAGCCCAAGATTTATTGGACCGTTTGAGATTCTTGAGAGGATTGGTTCTGTCACTTACAGGATTGCCTTGCCACCATCATTGTGCCATATCCATGATATATTTCATGTTTCAATAATCAGAAAGTATATACTTGATCCCTCTCATATCATTAAGTATTAGCCGATTGTGATTGATAAAGACTTGTCTTACGTAGAAGAGCCCACTCAAATTATTAATAAAAAAAATATATATCTTGAAGAATCGAGTCAGCCCTCTAGTTAAAGTGATATGGAGAGGAAACAACCTAGGAGCTTGAGGAAGAAATGATGAAAGCTTATCCTCATTTTTTCGTCGAATGAGGTATGATAAATTTAGAATACTAAATTTTTCTTTAAGGAGGGGAGAGTGTAACATCCCCCATTTTTTAAAATTTAGTAAAAGATTTGTTTATAAAAATAAGGATTATTTAATAATTATTTTATATTAAATGATATTATATTAAAAGTTTATAGTTAGGGACCTAAAAGTAAATATTAGAAGTTTGATATAATGTATGAAAGATTCAGATTTAAGTTTAAAAAAAAAAAATAGTGGACATGTGTCACTAACTAACCTAAGGTTTGTGCCACTTATCTTTGCTCTAAATATGACACCTAGCCCCTTTCATGCATGCATGACACCTTGCAACTTTTGCATTAGCCAAAACCCAAATAATTAGATGAAAGGTTAAAGAAACAAACCTGAAGAGTTGTAGCCAACGTGAGTTTGAGAAGAGAAGGGAAGAAGAAGAAGAAGAAGAGCTTGAGGTTTTTCATCAATTTTCCCACATTTGGGATTCAAATAATTTTAAGGCTAGTGTTCTAACCCCATCCCATAGTAACCTTAATCTCTGTTTCCATTTTTATTCTACAAAATTTGAAAGATTTTAACTGAGAACCAGACCTTCTTTCGTTTTGATATAAAGCTATGAATCTGTAATTTTTCGGTAATCTGACCTCTATGCAATGTTTTGGTAATAACATTTTATAATAAACTCTGATTTAGATAAGAACTATTCCATTTGAAAGTAGACAAAAAAATCTTTATTTTGATACTAATATCGAATGATTTGGAGTTTAAATGCCTACTAAGACTTCTATTTAAATTAACCCCACAGATTCTGCAAAACAGGGACTGAAATTGCTGACCTGTTGTTGCTTAACTACTTATAACTTTCTGGTGTGAACTCAGATTAATACAAAGTATGATTTATTCGAAGCTAGACTCAAAATTATTTCTGTATATATCTGATTTGAAATTTTCGGAGTACAATTGCTAACTGAAACATCTGCTTTCATCGACCCTATGGATTCAGTAAAACAGAGCTAATATTTTTAGACCTTTCGCTACGAAATTATCTGTAACTCCCTGTTGTAAAGTCCAATTCTTGTTAAACTTGATTTGCCTAAAACTAGATTGCCAAAGCTTTCTAATGACACCTATTTTGTATAAATTGGAGCATAATTGATTATCCAAATAGTTCATACAATGTTCCTATCAAATTTTACCAGAATCGAGCTTTGGTCGATTTCGGCTTTCCTTGTTTCTTCTCTTTGGAAATCGATTTCAGCAAAGAACTCTGACTTCAGTTAAGCTTTACATTATTAGCTTAAATTCCTGTATACTTTTGTCCTTTATTTATTTGTACATCTGCAAAATCATCTAAAGATCATGTTTGCATCGTAATGATTCGGCACATACATCCCATTGTTCCGCATTTGCTTTCGATATGTGCCTCTTCCAGTTTCATTTCTTTGGACATTGAATTTATCTAACTTTCTTATTTCAATTGAGCTATATATGATTTCTTGAAATCTTTGTATGCTCTTGCTTTTGTTTATTTTCAAATCTGAATACATTTGTGAAAGATGATGTTTGTATCGTATTGACTCGAAAGGCATATGTACATTTCGTTGTTCCGCATGTGCTTCCAATATAAGCTAATTTCATTATTCATAGTGTCCCTTTGTACTCCGGTGTTTGTAGAATAAATGTGAAACTTTGTCAGAAATGGTAAAGGGAGTTATGCTTAGACCCCGCGATGCTCTGCCGGCCCCTTATGACTTCACTCAGACGTGGGTGGATGGAGCTCCTAGACGTGGGAGGCTTATGTTTGGTGGCCATTCAGAAATGGATAGACCATATTATGTTATGATCCCACTTCACCTTCTATCTATTTGATATGAAATTCAGAGCTGACCTAGCACTTTGGCAGGGTGAGAGCGCTCGAGTAGGAAAGGGCTATCTATACCAAGCACTGTCTTATAGTCATCAAGTGGTAGGAGGAAGAAATCAGTGATAATTTCTTGGTCTTGCAGTAATAGTTTCACCTGCGGGCATCTTTGGTCGCACTTTAGGATTCTGCCGTCGGCCACCTTTATATCGAACTTGCTGCAACCTTCAATATGCAGTGCCATCCGAGAGCAACCTTACTATTCAGGAAGTTATTAGTGCTGCCCGTGTCGATGTGAACAGTAATCGGTTGTTGTTTGAGAAGGCCTCCAAATTTCATCGTTTGCGGATTTGAGTAGCCGGCTAGTACGTGTACCGTAATGTCGGTCGGCTGTGGCTCTTCTTCCATATCTTCTTCTTCATGTTCAAGGCTCTCTTATAGAGGTTATTTCTTAGAGAAGAATAAGGAGTTGTAAAGGAATAGGAGTCTTGAGTATGAGTCATATTAGGAGTTGGTTAGAAGTATGAGTCATATTAGGAGTTGGTTAGAAGTAGGAGTCTTAAGTAAGAGTCCTATTAGGAGTTAGGGTTTAGAAGCCCTATGGAAGCGTAATGACTAAGTAAAGAAATTTGCAGTATGTTAATGACAAGATTAGGATGCAAACCAGATAACACAGTAGTTTTAAAGTGGTTCGGTCAAAATGACCTACATCCACTTGCGAAGCTTTCTTCGAGGAGGCTCCCAACTTCCACTAGCAAATCTCTTGTAGGGGAAGGAATAATACCCCTCTTACAACCTTTTACAAGTGGTTCACACTCTTACAAATTTTTGAATAGAAAGAAGGAGGTGAACACTCAAAGCAATTGAAGACAAAAACTTGCTAAAGACTTTGCTAAGACTTTTGGCTCACTCTCTTGCTTCTCAAATGTTGTAATCTCAGCTGAGATTTGAGGGGTATTTATAGGCCTCAAGAGGATTCAAATTTGGGCTCCAAATTTGAATTCTCGTGGAGTTCCCGATGCTGGCGGTGCCACCGCTTGTCAGTGGCGGTGCCACCGCCTGTAACTGTCAAACGTTGACAGTGCTAGGCGGTGCCACCGCCCAGCCCAAGCGGTGCTACCGCCCAGCTCTCGGGCACTGGGCGGTGCCATCGCCCTGCCCAGGCGGTGCTACCGCCCAGCTCTCGGGCATTGGGCGGTGCCACCACCCAGCCCAGGCGGTGCTACCGCCTACCGTGTTTTCAGCCCAACTACAGTGTTTTCAGCCCACTAGTTGGGCGTCAATCTTGCCCCAAACTAGTCCGAACTTGGGCCCAATTGGCCCCTACTTGGGTTATAGGATTAACACCTAATCTTAACCCAAATTAACATGCTAACTACGAATTTAAAGACATTTTCTAAGCTATTACAAAGTCCGTAAGTCAAGACTTCTTCCAGCGAGCTTCTGGCGAACTTCCGACGATCTTCCGATAAACTCTCGGAAACCATTCTGCGGACTCCCAGCAAGCTCCTAGACTTCACGATTTGATCTTGGCGAGTTCCAATGAGCTTCTTCGGTAAGCAACTCCCTAACTCCTAATAGGACTCTTACTTAAGACTCCTACTTCTAACCAACTCCTAATATGACTCATACTTCTAACCAACTCCTAATATGACTCATACTCAAGACTCCTATTCCTTTACAACTCCTTATTCTTCTCTAAGAAATAACCTCTATAAGAGAGCCTTGAACATGAAGAAGAAGATATGGAAGAAGAGCCACAGCCGACCGACATTACGGTACACGTACTAACCGGCTACTCAAATCCGCAAACGATGAAATTTGGAGGCCTTCTCAAACAACAACCGATTACTGTTCTCATCGACACGGGCAGCACTAATAACTTCCTGAATAGTAAGGTTGCTCTCGGATGGCACTGCATATTGAAGGTTGCAGCAAGTTCGATATAAAGGTGGCCGACGGCAGAATCCTAAAGTGCGACCAAAGATGCCCGCAGGTGAAACTATTACTGCAAGACCAAGAAATTATCACTGATTTCTTCCTCCTACCACTTGATGACTATAAGACAGTGCTTGGTATAAAATGGCTGACTACACTAGGTGATGTCTCTTGGAACTTTTCTAAATTAATTATGAAATTCTACTGTAAGGGCAAACAGATCATCCTACGCGGGAAGCGCGGAAGTAACGTTACCACTATTTCGACCCAACGAATGGAGAAAGTTTTACACAAGGTAAATGGTGGCTTTTTGATGCACCTCTAGCAGCAACCAGAGGGGAAGAAAATAGAAATTGAAGATCAAAATCTTGCCCAATTGCTTATTGAATTTGCCGACATATTTGCTGAACCACGCGGTCTTCCTCCTTCTCGGCAACATGACCGTCGAATTCCAATCCTTCCGGGCAAGCCACCAGCGAACACTCGACCGTATCGATATCCTCACCTCCAAAAAGATGAAATTGAAAAGATCGTAAAGGAAATGCTTGAAACAGGAGTGATTCGGCCAAGTTGCAGCCCCTATTCCTCACCGGTGCTACTTGTAGTACGCAAGAAGGACGGAACTTGGCGGATGTGCATCGACTACCGAGCTTTAAATGGCATCACGGGCAAGGACAAGTACCTAATACCAGTGGTGGATGAACTTCTTGATGAATTGAAAGGAGCTCGAGTCTTCACGAAGTTGGACCTCCGATCCGGTTACCACCAAATTCGGGTATGTGACGATGACATTCCAAAAACTGCATTTCGCACACATGATGGCCATTATGAATTCTTGGTAATGCCTTTTGGACTCACTAATGCTCCTTCAACCTTTCAAAGTCTCATGAATGATATATTTCAGTGCTTTCTTCGTAAATTTGTGCTGGAATTTTTCGATGATATTCTCATTTACAGCCCTTCTCTTGAGACTCACTTTCAGCATTTACGGATTGTTTTGACAATTCTTCGGAAGAATACTCTTTTTGTTAAGCAACCAGAGTGCAGCTTTCTCCAACAAAAAGTATAGTACCTTGGGCATATAATATCAGAAGGAGTGGCGATAGACCCAACAAAAATTGAGGCAATGCAAGCTGGCCGAAACCTACAAACGTGAAATTACTACGGGGGTTCCTTGGACTAACGGGCTACTACCGAAAATTTGTTAAGGACTATGGGAAGATCAGTGCACCACTCACTTCTTTACTGAAAAAAGATGCTTTCCAATGGTCGGACAAAGCCTCAGCTGCCTTCGACAAACTTAAAGCAGCCATGATAACGACGCCGGTGCTTGCGCTACCAGATTTCTATAGACCCTTCATCATTGAGGCCGACGCATCTAGAGTCGGAATTTGAGCCGTTCTCATGCAAAATGGTCAACCACTCGCATACACTAGCAAGGCATTATCTCCCTCCCATCAAAACATGTCAATATATGATAAACAAATGCTTGCCATTGTACACGCAGTAACGAGGTGGAGACCCTACCTAATCGGCCGGCGATTTCAAATTAAAACTGACTATAAAAGCCTCAAGTACTTTTTGGAGCAAAAGATATCATCCCCTGAGCAGCAAAAATAGGTAACCAAACTTCTTGGATTTGATTATGAAATTATTTATAAAAATGGGAAAGAAAACGTTGTTGCAGATGCACTCTCACGGCTACCTGAACAAGCTACGGTTTCAGCCATCTCCCTTCCTACCACCGATCTCCTCGAGGACATTAGGAAAGAATGGAAGAAGGATCCAGAGATTAGTAACATCATAAAAAAATTGGAGGAGGATCCAAGTGCAATAGCCCACTACACCTGGGATTCAAGGGATCTACGCTACAAAGGTCGTATTATGCTTATACCTAACTCCCCTTGCATCGCAATCATCTTGCATGAAATTTTTTTTTTTTTGGTAAGTAAAAGTAAATTGATTATGCGTAAAGTTTCTACAAATAGCTTTATCTATACAAGTCATAGACAAAGCCAAGTAACTCATAGAGTGCGAATGCGATAGTTATGAATACACATGCTGTAGACTATAACTCCTAATTATAGTCAACATAGAAAATGTTTATCCAGATATATCAAAACTACCTGTGGGCACATAATTTGGCATCATTCCCAAGATCTTTAGCTAATAGCAAAATTAAATTTGATAAAAATATCCTTTTCTCTTCGGGTAAAGTGCTCCGTTTTGAGATATTGCTCCATACAGGATCTTGAGTCTCTAATAATCTCTTTCAAGAGCTGAACATTGTTTGTATGTTGACATTCAAAGATTCTGTTTCATCTCTCCATCCACATCCACCAAATAGCGCATCTGAAAGTAACCTTTGCCAGTTATGTGAGGGGCCCTTTTCTTGAGAAACATTGCATGAGGTCGCCTAGTTCTTGGTGCAAATTTGGTTGCGGCATTCTAATGAGTTCAAATCGCTGGAGAATCTCCTTCCATATCCATTTTGTAAAATCACAAGCAAAATAGAGGTGGTCAACTGTTTTTTCTTGTTGCATATAAAGGGAGCATCGGTTAACATGATAGATACCTCGTCTTTTCATATTGTCTATTGTATGTAGTTTATTGAGAAGGGCCTGCCATGTACATAAGGAATGTCTTTGTGATCTCGGTCGATCCCATGTCCAAGTGCTTGGGACCCATTTGTTATTTCTTTGCCTAATTTGATTCCATGCGGATGTGGCACTAAATTTGCCATTGTCATGATGCCAAATAAGTATATCTGAAGAGTTGTTCCTGATTGGAATAGCTATAATAGTCGGCCAAAGTGATAACATTTCAGGAGAAATAGGATTAGGGAGACACCAGGTACCGTTAGCAATGATCTCGGAAACCTTCCAATCTTTGGGAGCCCCAAGATCTTTTCGTATTCTGTCGCCATATAATTGAAATATACTCTTCTCATTCACCCAAGGATCGTACCACATATTAATGCTAGTTCTAGAAGAGATTGCATAAGAAATGTGTTTGATTAGCCAATTCCTTGCCTTTAAAATTCCTTTCAAAGTTGTAGAGTGGTATGTTCTTGTTGAAATTTCCCAGATTGATTCCTTTGAAAGATACCTAGCAGAAACGCAATGTGACCATAAGGAACATTTGTTTTGCAAAAGATCCCACAATTGCTGAACCAGACATGATTGATTCCAATCTCTAGTATTTCTCAAGTTTAGCCCCCCTTCATCTTTCGGTTTGCAAATGTTGTCCGAATTTACCATATGAATTTCCTTATCATTTGTGCCATTCTTGGAGAAGTCCAGCAGGCAGAAGAAATGCATTACACCAATATATAGAGTAGGAGTGCAATACCGAACGGATGAGTTCGCGTCGTCCTGCTTTTGATAGAAACCTATTTTTTCAAGAAGAAATTATATTCTTTATTTTTTGTAGGATAGGCTGATAGTGGGTTTTGTGAATGCCTATGGATATGAGCGGGAGACCCAAATAAGGAACTGGCAGGCTTCCCTCACTAACCCCCAAAGTTTATGCAAAAAAGACCTTATCTTCAACATAAGGGCTCATATATACTTTACTTTTTGCATGATTTAACTGAAGTCCAGAAACCATACCAAAGTCATTCATAATAGTAGCCAGGTTCTTTACTGAAGTTGGATCATTTTGGAGAAAGATAAGTAAATCATCTGCAAATGTTATATGTGATATATGAATAGAACCAACAATGGGTATCTTAATGCTACCATTTAAGACTACGTGTTCCAACATACAACTAAGTCCTTCCATCGCAATAGTAAAGAGATACAGAGAGAGTGGATCACCTTGTCGGATGCCATTCGTGCTCCCAAAAAAACCAATAGGTGAGCCATTGAAGAGTATCGAAAACTTTGGAGTTTTCAAGCAAGAGTGAATCCAATTAACCCATTGCTGTGCGAAGTTCATATCGAGGAGCATTTATAGATAAATTTTCTATTAACTAAATCAAAGGCTTTCCGTAAATCAGCTTTAAAACATATTTTTGTCCCTCTTGCTTTTGAATTCAAATCTTTGACCAAGTCATTAGCAAGCAAAATGTTATGATGTATACTTCTCCCTTTGATGAAAGTAGCTTGATTTGGGCTAATGATCTTGTGTATTACCTTTTGCATTCTATTTGCCAATACTTTGGAGATGATCTTGTAAATAAAGTTGCATAATGATATGGGTCGATAGTTCTCTAGTGAATCAGCCCCTGCATTCTTCGGAATTAAAGAAATAAAAGTGCAATTCATCTCTCTAAGAATATGACCTGAAGAGAAGAAATGTTGGCAAGCCTTAATCACATCATTTCCAATAATAGACCAAGCAGTTTGGTAAAATTCAGCTGGAAATCCATTTGGACCTGGGCTTTTGTGCTTTGGTGACTTAAAGACAACACATACAATTTCGTCATTTGTAATTGGGGCATTGAGGATTGAAATAACTTCCGAATCAAGTTTTCTAGTCGGCTCCACATGAATGTTATTAGGTTTCCCAACTTGATTGAGTAAGGAATAAAAAAATTGCTCTGTGTGTGCTTTAACCTCATCTAAATTTTTAATAAGATTATCATATTTGTCTCTGCATTTGTTGATATGGTTAACAGCCCTTCGAGTAGCAATTGAAGCATAGAAAAAATTAGTATTGGAATCCCCTAGTGTAAGCTAATGTTGTCGAGACTTCTGCTTTGCAAAACTTTCCTCCTGTTTTAAGGCTTGAATGAAGTTATTTCTGGCTTCTATCTCTTTGTAGATAATATTCTCATCATTTGGCTGAAGTTGCAGCTCATGTTGCAATGACATTAGTTCCTTTCAGCAAAATGGAACTCTGGGGGTAATATTGCCAAAGGTATTTATATTCCACTCCTTTAGTGCTGCTTTACAGGCTTTGAGCTTTTGACATAAGATGTAAGGGGGGGATCCATGTACATTAACATTCCAAGCAGATTTGATAACATCAAGAAATTGAGGATGAGTACTCCACATGTTAAAGAATCTAAACGGTTTCTTCCCTCTTGGTGTCACTTTGTCTGCGTGTATATATATTAAAGATTTGTCAGAAAACAATGGAGCACCATACTTAAGAAGTGAATATGGGTAAACTGTTAACCATTCAGGATTAATCAAACACCTATCAAGTCGAGCCATTATTTTTCTGTTAGCAGCACCTTGATTACTCCAGGAGAGCCAATTACCGACAGATTTCAAATCAAACAATGCTATAGTGTTAATGTAATCATTAAAACTTTGAAGCTGGCTTTCTGAAAGTTGTCTACCCTTCTCTTTTCCATTTGTGTACCGAATAGTATTAAAGTCTCCAAGAACAATCCAAGGTATATTGAGACAGCCATTTACAATATTAGTCAGGTCAAACCAAAGAGTATTTCTTTCTTGCATACTGTTTGAAGCATATATACCAGTGAAATTGAATTGACAGCCATTCTTTTTGTCCTCTACCTTAAGATGAATAAATTGATCAGTAGCAGAAATAAACCAAGCATTAATAGAGTTAGGATGCCATAAGACCAATATTCTACCAAAAGTTTCATTTGAGTCATTGGTAAACAGTTCTGCGTCCGGCCATATTAAATTCTTTTGAGCTTGAACGCGTGATTGTTTATTTTTTGTTTCCACTAGAATAATAATATCACATGTGGCAGACTTGATTATTCTGTTGAGCTCCCGACATTTCTCCGGCTTATTAAGTCCGCGAACATTCCAGCATGTTATCTTCATCAGTAATAAACAAATGAAAAGGTGGTAAGGTATTCATCCTACGACTTTGGATGGACAGTAACATCCTTTTTCTTATCCTTCGGTTTTGTATTTTCATCCCGCACAATATCCTTACCTTTTATGGCTTTATTCCTATATTTATCCACTTCATCTACAGCTTGCAGATTTTTAAACTTTAAAGTACCTTGAATCATGTGGTATTGATTGGCAGGGTTTGTTGAAGCACGATAAGATTGTTGCAGCACAATATCCTGGATAGTCCTTATTGGAGCAGCCTGACAAGAGAGGTTTGTTGGGGCATGAGTTTGTTGAGACAAAATATCCTTATTGGCGATGTCTATTGTGGCTTGAGTTTGTTGAGGAAGAATATCCTTGCTGGCGAGATTTGTTTGGGCCTAAGTTCATTGAGCTATTGTGGACGGATCCGATGAAATTGGAAGAGATGAAGTTCCTGACTTATGTTTCTCCTGTCCACTAGTACCTTATTATCAGACAGCGATTCCGTAGTCCTAGGGGTGTATCTGGTCCTTAGACTTGAGACACCAAGGATGTCCTGTATGAGTGCTCCACTCTTTGATACCAGACTTATAGGTTTGGCTGTCCCGGATCTAGTACAGCTGGTCATTGGGAGTTGTAGTCGACCTTACGAGAGCATGGTGTTGTCAGGCTAATGAGTGTCGATAGAGGATCATCCACTCTCGGCATCATGAGAGGAATATCCCATGTGTTTTGCTCGGACAAATCTGGGCTAGGGTCATTCGGGTTGAGAGAGAAAGAGTTCTCCGGGAGAATCCGATTAGAGCGAGACTCGAGTAGAAACCGTATGGGCCTGACAACACCATGCTCGATATATGGTCTATGGGATATTAGATGGATGAGGGACTATAGGTACACGGTAACTGAGGACAGACAGTTCCAATGGATTGGATTCCCCTGTATCGTCTAGGGAATACGGCGTAGTAGCCTAGTACGTCCGTAGTCGATGTGTCGAGTGAATTATTACAGAGATAATAATTCACTGAGTTAGAAGGAGTTCTGATAGGTATGACTCACGGCCAGCACGATATTGGGCCTAGAGGGTCTCACACATATGGTAGGCATTGCGATGAGTAGAGGTTCGGATATGAGATATCCAATGGAGACCTTGTCTTATTGGATGCATATCCAATACCCACTAGGGGAGGACACATTAGGGTTTGACAGGGGACCTCTATAAATAGGAGGGATTTAGAGCCTCATAGGCTAGAATCTTTGGTTGCCTTTCCTATTCTCCTCTCCCTCTCCACCTTAGAGCAGGCCTGGAGTTTTGAGGAGTGTCGTCGTAACCCTGCTGTTTGGATCACCGCTAGAGAGGAGGACGCTTGACCTCCTTCACCCTCTCCTAAGGATCTGTAAGGAAATTTGGATATACGATCTCCCTAGGTAACACAATCTACTTTATACGCAGTTTTGAGTTTCACGGATTTTGCGCACCAATCTTCGCACTACGACGAACATCTTTTTGGGAAACGGGGATTTTGTTTTCTTGTTCTTCCGCTACGCATGTGATGTCGCCCCCATGATTTCCCAACAGTGGTATCGGAGCCAGGTTGTTCGTGCAAATAATTGGTTTTGAACTACGTGTGTTGTGTTTAGGAAGAATTTTGATGTCAAAATCGTTGCTCCCCTCGATCTGCGTGCGTGCAGCGCAGCCGAAGGCGAGCAGCACAGGGGCTGCATCTGCAACAGTCGGCCGGCGGCCTGCTTGCAGCAGGCTTACGTCCAGCGGGGCTGGCAGCCCGCGGGGAGAGGCGCCTACGGCCGCTTCTCCCGCGGGGTGAGGCGCCGCAGGGCAGCGACGCCTGGCGCCGCTGCTCCCGTGGGTGAAACCCCCCCCCCCCACAAGGGCGGCCGCCCGCGGGGGAGCCCACCTATAGCGGCAGCGTCGCCAGCGGGCGTGCTGCCTGCAAGTGAGGGCAGCGCCCTTGCCCCGCCGCCAGCAGGGTGGCGGCGGCGAAAGGGGGAAAGGACTTTAGGGTTTTTTGGGCAAAAGATAGTTTTACCCCTCGGAATTTGAGAAATTCCAGTTTCTGTCTTTTGTCCAAATTATGAAAATATCCCTATAAATTCAGTCATTCCCTACATGTCCCTGATTTCAGAAAATATTAATTAATTAAAAGGTTTAGTTGATTATTATTTTTATTATTATCTAGTAGTCCTACATAATGATGATTATTTATACATGTGATGTATGATGTGCGGACGGATGATCATGGACCGTGTGATGTGTGTACTTGTGATTATTATTATTGAGGTCTGCGAGCCTCCATTATATTTCTCGTTTATTATTGGGCCTGCGTGCCTATGATTAAGTTGTAATCACATGAGGAGGCGCAGCGGGAGCATGGATACGATAGCGGGACCCACGAGACGGATGATCGTGATGCATGGAGATGCATCAAGATGTCGACGGAACCGACGAGGACGAGATGGACGATCACAGGGCATGGAGATGCACCGTTGCACACATAGATCTTGATGTGAGTGATTAGGCCTACTGGCTCGGGCCTAATCATATTAGGTTGTGGTCTATGATCATTTGGTGTGATTGCTTATACACATACTAGATATGTATATATATTTGCATGCGATGTAGATATATATTAAATATGTATATGTGTGACATGTCATATTAGGAGACCAAATCTTAGAAACATCTCTCGATAATATTAAGTCGGTAAACGTAAGGCAATTAGATTGACCCACGTGGCCTTCCATCATTATAAGTAGGAACCGATTCCCGGTGTAGGTTGAGTTGGTCGAGTCCCTCGAGACTCACCTATATCGTGATTCGCTATCTTGCTTACGACATAGAGATGTCACCGGTGACCTGAGGGCATGGTATACTTGATTGAGTCCCTCGAGGGTATATCATCAAATCAGACTCATCTTGTAACGAAGGTGTTGACTGAACCGACCATCATGGTTCGTCGAGTCCCTCGAGGCCATGGTGATTCAGAGGCCGAACTGGACGGGAATCACAAGAGTTGTGATCGGCAAGAGTTGCCTACCTTTTAGGCTTAGTGTGATTGGTTGAGTCCCTCGATGTCACACTAAGATGCTGATTGGATCCTGATCCCCACTAGAAGTCTGTCGGAGACTTCCGTTTCACGTGCTGAGGGTGTCGCGTGACTCGCTAGTAAAATAGTGGGAGCATATTAAGATATAAGTCAATATCTTGATAGTTTATTTCTTACATGGCATACTTGATGTCAACTGCCTCACTGGTCCAAATTATACGGATTGGCTCCATAACTTGAAAATTGTTCTCACAACGGAGAAAATCGTGTACGTCCTTGATTCAGTGATGCCTACGCTCGAAGAAGGGGCAAGCGAGGATGAGATCGCTCGCTACGTGAAGTACATTGATGACTCCACTCTTGCTCAGTGCTATATGTTGGGCTCTATGACTCCTGAGTTATAGAGACAACATGAAAAGATGGATGCCAGATCCATTCTCCTACATGTCCATAAATTGTTTGAGGAATAGGAAAGGACTCAGCGATATGAGATATCCAAGAGCCTCTTCCGCGCTAGGATGACTGAGGGGACACCGGTTCAGAACCATGTCCTAAAGATGGTTGAGTGGATAGAGAAACTCACAGGTCTAGGAATGGTCCTAGAGGATAACTTGTGTGTGGACATTGTGCTTCAGTCCCTACCAGATTCCTTTTCACAGTTCATAATGAATTTTAATATGAACAAGCTTGAGGTGACTCTCCCAGAGCTCCTCAATATGTTGAGGGAGGCAGAGAGTACTATTAAGAATGAGAAGTCAGTTCTCTACACTAGTGAGACCAAAAAGAAAAGGAAAGCAGAAATGTCCCTTAAGAAGGGAAAGGGCAAGGGCAGACCAGGTAAAGCAAAGGTTGCTAAGAAAGACCCAGCAAAGGACAAAGGCTAGTGCTTCCACTATAGTAAAGATGGGCACTGGAAGAGGAACTGTAAAGAGTACCTTGCAGAAAGGGCGAAATAGAAGCTTGGAGAAGCTTCAGGTACATTCATGATCAATCTCCAATTGGCAGATTTTTGTGATAGTGCATTGGTATTGGATACAAGTATTGCTTATTACATCTACAATTTGTTGTAAATTCTAGCAAAACTGAGGGGAGATTGACGAGAGGAATATTGCATAAAGGTTTGTTTATGCAAGACACTACTCCACATATCATGAATGTAAGTGTCTAAGAGGAAACGAGATGAGGTGAACAGTGCATACCTATGGCATTGTAGGCTAGGTCACATCAATGAAACAAGGATTCAAAAGTTGCTAAATAATGGATATCTAGATCCATTTGACTATATGTCATACATAACTTGTGAGCCTTGCATTCGTGGAAAACTGACCAACTCTCCATTTAGTGGAATTGGAGAGAGAGCCACTGAGTTGTTGGAACTCATACATAGTGATGTATGTGGACCCATGTCAACTCATGCCATTGGAGGTTACTCCTACTTCATTACATTTACTGATGATTTCTCAAGATATGGATATGTGTACTTAATGAAGTACAAGTCCGAGGCCTTTGAGAAATTCATGGAGTATAAGAATGAGGTGGAGAACCAGACTGGAAAGAGTATCAAAACTCTTCGATCAGATCAAGGAGGTGAGTACTTAAGTACAGAGTTTACTCAGTTCCTCAAGAACCATGGGATATTATCCCAATGGACACCTCCTTATACACCTCAGCTCAATGGTGTCTCTGAAAGCAGAAATCATACGTTATTAGATATGGTATGGTCCATGATAAGTTTCGCTGACCTACCCATCTTATTCTAGGGATATGCCCTAGAGACCACAGCTTACCTTCTGAACAGAGTTCCAACTAAGTCGGTAGTGTCTACACCATATGAGATATGGAAAGGGAAGAAGCTTGATCTTAAGGTTGTTAAGATTTGGGGCAGCCCTACCCACATTAAAAGACACGACCCCGATAAGTTAGAATCAAGGACAGAGCGATGCAAATTTGAGGGACACCCCAAGGAAACTTGTGGGTATTATTTCTATCATCTCGAGGACCAAAAGGTCTTTGTAGCTAAGAGAGCAGTGTTCCTTGAGAAGGAACACATTCTTGGCGGAGACAGTGGGAGAATGATAGAGTTGAGCGAGGTTGGAGAACTAAGCTCAAGCACCACTCTACAACCCAAGTCTGTTCAGGTACATAATACACAAGTTTCCACTTTACGCAGGTCTGATAGAGTATCCCATCCTCTTGAGAGATATGTGGGACATATTAGAGGAGATGATGTTGAGGATATTGATCCTCAGACCTACGAGGCGGCTATCATGAGTATAGACTCTGGGAAGTGGCAAGAAGCCATGAATTCTGAGATGGATTCTATGTACTCCAATAAGGTTTGGAACCTAGTTGATGCGCCCGAAGGTATTGTACCCATCGGTTGTAAGTGGATCTTTAAGAAAAAGATTGGAGTAGATGGAAAGGTAGAGACCTATAAAGCAAGGCTAGTGGCTAAGGGGTATCGTCAAAGGCAAGGTATTGATTACGATGAAACCTTCTCACCCGTAGTAATACTAAAATCCATCAGAATTCTATTGGCTATTGCAGCACAGTATGATTATGAGATCTGGCAGATGGATGTGAAAACTGCATTCCTCAATGGGAACCTCGAGGAAGAGGTGTATATGATGCAACCTGAGGGATTCGTGTCCAAGAACTGCCCAGATAAGGTGTGTAGGTTGCTTAGATCCATTTATGGACTAAAGCAAGCTTCCCAAAGTTGGAACATAAGATTTGATGAGGCAATCAGATCTTATGACTTCGTTAAGAACGAAGATGAGCCTTGTGTGTACAGGAAGGTAAGTGGGAGCGCTATCACCTTTTTGGTGTTATATATGGATGACATCCTCATAATTGGGAATGACGTAGGAATGCTATCCACAGTAAAGGCTTGGTTATATAGACACTTCTCCATGAAGGACTTAGGGGAAGCATCCTATATCTTGGGGATTAAAATCTATAGAGTTAGATCCAAAAGGATGCTTGGCTTGTCCCAGTCATACCGATGAGACATTGGATATCGCTTTCTACGAGTATGTCCCCAAAGACTCCAAAAGAAAGGGCAAACATGAATATGATACCTTATGCCTCAGCAATAGGGTCTATCATATATGTCATGCTATGTACTAGGCCTGATATTGCGCATGCTCTGAGTGTCACAAGCAGGTATTAGGCAGATCCAGGCTTAGAGCACTAGAAAGCAGTAAAGTGTATCCTTAAGTACTTGAGAAGGACTAAGGATCTTTTACTTGTAAATGGAGGAAGTAGCCTTAAGGTTGAAGGCTACACAGACTCAAGTTTTCAGTCTGATGTCGATGATAATAAGTCGAATTCAGGGTATGTGTATACCTTAAATGGAGGAGCAGTGTGCTAGAAGAGTTCCAAGCAAGATACCACTGCTGACTCGACCATAGAGGCGGAGTACATTGCTGCATTAGATGTAGCAAAGGAAGGAGTCTAGGTGAAGAAGTTCATCACAGATTTGGGAGTCATGCCGGGTAGCGAGGAGCCGATCTCCTTATAATGCGACAACAACGGGGCGATTACTCAAATAAGGGAACCCGGGTCTCATCAGAAGTGTTCTGAGGAGGTTCCAACTTATCAGAGAGATCGTAACCCGAGGAGATGTAGTAGTGGAAATAGTTCCATCCGAAGATAACATTGCAGATCCACTAACAAAGCCATTGTCTCAGATTGTCTCTGAGTGTCACTGGGGTCTAATGGGGATCAGACACATAGGTGATTGGCTTTAGGTCAAGTGGGAGATTGCTAGTCATAGGTGCCCGGCAAGCCAATCACGTGAGTGATGGCACGTGTGACTTGATACAGAATCTTTTTGCTTATTATATTTTGGCGTATATCACTTTATAACTATTGCATAAATGCATATATATATTGTGATGTCCTTGGATTTGTGCAATGGGAATCAGATCGTGATGAGATAACGATAATGAGATCGATTCACCTTTAAACACATATCCTAAATAATCCCGGTCATAGGTTACTCGAGAAAGACATCGTGATAACCGGACAGACTGGTGTGCTGTATACCCGTCCATATGATGGATGCAGCTGGTCTCATAGCTGCTCATGTAGGGACACTAGGGATACAATACAGGTGCTCATTGGAGAATGAGTTCACTGATTGATCCGCTTACGGAATGCTGGATGGTTGATGATGCCTTATTGTCAGACAGCGATTCCGTAGTCCTAGTGGTGTAACTGGTCCTAAGACTTGAGACACCAAGGATGTCCTGTATGAGTGCTCCACTCTTTGATACCAGACTTATAGGTTTGGCTGTCCCAGATCTAGTACAGTTGGTCATTGGGAGTTGTAGTCGACCTTACGAGGGCTATTGAGTGTCGATAGAGGATCATCCACTCTCGGCATCATGAGAGGAATATCCCATGTGTTCTTGCTCAGACAAATCCCTGGCTAGGGTCATTCGGGTTGAGAGATAAAGAGTTCTCCGGGATAATCCGATTAGAGCGAGACTCGAGTAGAAACCGTATGGGTCTGACAACACCATGCTCGATATACGGTCTCTGGGATATTGGATGGATGAGGGACTATAGGTACACGGTAACTGAGGACAGACAGGTCCAATGGATTGAATTCCCCTGTATCGTCTGGGGACTACGGTGTAGTGGCCTAGTACGTCCGTATTCGATGAGTCGAGTGAATTATTACAGAGATAATAATTCACTAAGTTAGAAGGAGTTCTGACAGGTATTACTCATGGCCAGCTCGATATTGGGCCTAAAGGGTTACACACATATGGTAGGCATTGCGATGAGTAGAGGTTCGGATATGAGATATCCGATGGAGCCCTTGTCTTATTGGATGCAGATCCAATACCCACTAGGGGAGGACCCATTAGGGTTTGATAGGGGACCTCTATAAATAGAAAGGATTTAGAGCCTCATAGGCTAGAGTCTTTGCTTGCCTTTCCTATTCTCCTCTCCCTCTCCACCTCAGAGCAGGCTTGGAGTTTTGAGGAGCGTCGTCGCAACCTTGCTGTGTGGTTCACCGCTAGAGAGGAGGACGCTTGACCTCCTTCACCCTCTCCTAAGGATCTGCAAGGAAACAGGGATATACAATCTCCCTAGGTAACACAATCTACTTTATACACTGTTTTGAGTTACGCGGATTTTGTGCACTAATCTTCGCACCATGACGAACATCTTTTTGGTAATCGGGGATTTTGTTTTCTTGTTCTTCCGTTGCGCATGTGATGTCGCCCCCATGATTTCCCAACAGGGAAACCTCTGTTGTGGAAGGCTCCAACATTATAGGAAGAGATAAAGTTTTGGATTTGTCCTTCTGTCCACGGTGCTTTCCTTGTGAGTCGGAATGCTCAATTGTTTGCGCCACCATCGGTGTTACTACCATTAGAGAAGAATCACTTTGTTGCTGAGGCGCTTGACGTGGTCGATAGACCTTTGTGGTTGGTTTTGGGGTATGCTGAAAAGCTCCATTTGCATGACCAAAAGATAAGCAACACTGACATCGTTGTGGCTTCCAAGAATATAAGGCATGTACCTTCCGAGTGTTCCCATCAAGATCACGATAAAAAACCTCATTAAGAAGATCTTCGTCGGAAAAACCAGCACACATGCTCATGCAAATGCTAATCTCGTGCTGTTGTTGCTTTGTCGATGTAGAGTGGCTGTCCCAGAGTGCTGCATAACTTTGCAATAAAACGTCGACTCCAAAGATGTAGAGGTAGTCCTTGAAAGGATACCCATAATGGAATAGACTGTAGGCTATCTAACTCTAAACAGACATCAGGAGACCAACGTCGTAGAATCATTGGATGACCGTGGATAGTCCATAATCCTTTGAGGATTCGTTGTAAATCTTCTTCAGAGTATAGCTTGCAAATAAAGAATCTATTCTCTAGCATATGAAGATCAAATGACGATATTCCCCATCGAGTTTTGATAAATGAGGATAGTGGGAAATAAGATGTTTTGAGACATACCACATAGCCAACAATCGCCATAGACCATGTCTCAATAGGCTCTGCTAAATCAGTAGTCTCATATACAGCAATCTTTTTATCAGCCTGAACTTCTGGACTAAAGAATTCCAAGCTTAGATCTGGACTTCCAACTGGAGCCTTGAAGAGGCTAGTCCAAGGCCGAGGATTGCTGGAAATGAGAGCAAGCTGTCGCGATCTAGAGCGCGACCTGCTTCGATGCTGCTTCGTCGAAGGAGTTTCTCTCTGGAAAGGATATGGTGGAGGAGCAACTTGGGGGGTAACGGTAGGGAGCCTTGCCATTGTTTCAACCCTCCCGCCATCATCGCCAGCCCTAGGGGCTGTCGCTGCCATGTTTGATCCCTCTTCTGGTCGCAGCTATAGAAACGACACCATTGGGAAAAGCCACTGCTGCAGTATATTAGATCGCTGCTACAGTACCGTCGCCCTAGGGAGATCTGGTCGCTGCTACAGTATCGTCGCCCTTGGGGAGAAGCCGACACTGCAGGAGATAAGTATTAGGATCAAGAGCACTAAGAGGGGGGGGGGTGAATTAGTGCTGCGGAAATCTTTCAACGATAAAACACGTACGAACGATAAAAACGATTACGGTGTGAAAGCTGATTCTAAGATTACTTTAACGTAAGATCAAGTGAGATGACATTAAAATCAATCTATGAAGGCAGTTTGCAGTTATGATGAAAACCAGAATATAAGCGCAAACTGAAATACGACGTTCGTACGAAGAAGCTGATTTACGTCTAAGTCCTGATTCGTAAATCACTTGATTAGGCGAGATACAGTTTAAGCAAGGATATAAAGGCAGTTTGCAGTATGATTGAAATCAAATCGTAAACGCAAACTAAAATATAAAGCATCCTGCATCACTCAAAACGCAGATTAAATCATAAACATATATCAAGTAGTTTCATCATCAAAATACGTGATTCAACAATAAGATCGCTGCTACAATACTATCGCCCGTGGGAGAGAGCCAACGCTGCCGGAGTTAGATCGCCCTAGGGAGATCTGATCGCCGCTACAGTATAGTCGCCCTTGGGAAACAACCGATGCTGTAGGAAATCAGATCATCGCTATAGTACCTACGGAGATCTGGTCGCCGCTATAGTGTCATCGCCGCTACAGTCATCGCCCTAGATCTAGTCGCCGCTACAGTGTCGTCACCGCTACTGTACCATCGCCCAAGATCTGGTCGCCACTACAGTGTCGTTGCCGCTATTGTCCGTTGCCCTAGATCTTGTCGCCGCTACAGTACCATCGCCGCTATGTTTGGATAGCATAAAGCTTTCTAAAATTTGGACCATTTCTCGATTTGTGCGTGTCATCCTTGCGCAGGGGCCATACTAATCTTCTCAGTGTCATCTTGCATGAAATGCACTCCATACCTTCAGTAGGGCACTCTGGATTCCTAAGAACCTACAAAAGAGTGAAGCAACATTTTTATTGGAGAGGGATGAAAAAAATTATTGTTGAATATGTGGAACAATGTGATGTATGTCAACAGCACAAGGGTGAAACTGTGGCAAATCCAGGGAAGCTACAACCACTACGCATACCAGACTCAGTGTGGACTGACATCTCCATGGACTTCATTGAAGGGCTGCCATCTTCCAAAGGTAAAAGGACGATTCTCGTGGTGGTTGATCGACTTACGAAATATGCTCGTTTTTATGATGTGAGAAATCCCTACACTAGTGCTAGTATTGCCCAGATTTTCATAGAAAATATTGTTAAACTGCATGGGATGCCAAGGTCTATCGTAAGTGATCATGATAGGATCTTCACTAGTAAATTTTGGACCGAGTTATTTCAGTTACAAGGCACCAAACTTAAGATGAGCACAGCGTATCATCCACAAACTGACGGCCAAACAGAGGTGGTAAATAGGCGCTTAGAGACGTACCTCCGGTGTTTCGCTAGCGACCGACCAAAAGAGTGGGCGAAATGGCTTCCCTGGGCCGAATGGTGGTATGATACTACGTATCATTCATCTACAAAATGTGCCCCTTATGAAGCATTGTATGGTCGACCAGCCCCTGTGATTCCAAAGTATGTAATTGGCTCGACCAAGGTAGATCAAGTTGACCAAGAATTGATTGATAGGGACAAACTCTTACAACTATTAAAAGATAATCTCTCTACCGCTCAAGCCAGAATGAAGCAGCAAGTCGACACACGACGAAGTGAAAGAGAATTTTCAGTGGGAGATTGGGTTTATCTTCTCCTACAACCATACAAGCAACTCTCTATCAACACTCGAGCCTCCATGAAGCTATCTCCACGTTTTTATGGGCCCTATCAGATCACAGAGCGTATTGGAGCCGTGTCGTACTGACTTAAATTACATGAGGATGTCAAATTTCACCCTGTCTTCCACGTATCATGCTTAAAGCCCAAGTTGGGAGAACACGAGTCACCCTAGATCCAACTGCCCAACGCAACTGAGGATGGAGTTAT
The DNA here is from genome assembly GCF_036884655.1 of Musa acuminata AAA Group. Lineage (NCBI taxonomy): Eukaryota > Viridiplantae > Streptophyta > Magnoliopsida > Zingiberales > Musaceae > Musa > Musa acuminata. The sequence continues at coordinate 15,721,482 of NC_088352.1, read as the reverse complement.
TCAAGCCCAACCACAAGCCATCCTCGAACGCAGGATCGTGCTGCGTTGCGGACATCCCTCTACTGAAGTACTAGTGCATTGGAATAATCTACCAATTGAAGACGCCACATGAGAACCATATGAGGAGCTGAAGACCCGGTTCCCTAAGTTCATGGAATCTCAGCCTTGAGGACAAGGCTGATTTGAAGAGGGCGGGTCTGTTAGGACTCTAGCTAGGAGAGTCCTAATTGAGAGGGTCATTCTGTTAGGACTCTAGCTAGGAGAGTCCTAATTGAGAGGGACATTCTGTTAAGACTCTAGCTAGGAGAGTCCTAATTGAGAGGGACATTCATGTAGGAGGTTTTTTCTTATAGAAGAATTAGGAGTTGTAAGGGAATAGGAGTCTTGAGTAGGAGTCCTATTAGGAGTTGGTTAGAAGTAAGAGTTTTAAGTAGGAGTCCAATTAGGAGTTAGGGTTTAGAAGCCCTATAAATAGCCATGTATTCCTTCTCTTTTGATAAGCAATAAATGAATTTTCCTGCATCCTTTGAGCAGCAACTTGGAGGGAGGAACCCCTATAGAGTTCCAAGGAGGCTGATCCCCTAAAGAGATCAACCCCAAGTTTAGAATCTGCAAGGGTTCTATCAGTAGATCGGTGGATGTAGGCTACGGTTTAGGCTTGTTTTGTGGCTATTTTGGGTTCAGTTTGAGGGTGTGGTTTGGTAAAGTTTTAGGGCTGTAGATGAAAGTTTTGGATCTATGGTAGATGGTAGCAAAGGTTTGATAGAAATAAGTTGAAGTTGCAGCAAGTATGTGCTGTCTTGTAAGAGTAGAATTGTCGTCGAAGAAACAACGGTTTCTCGACGTAATTTCCACCAAAAACTTGAGAGAATTGAGGTGGTAATTGATAGCATCATCACAATTTATATGACAGCAAGGATATCTACTTTAATCAAGAAAATTTCGATAGTATAACAGCAAAGAAATTGGTGCAAGTTGCGATTGCAGAATTCTCGTCGAGAAATTTCAGCGGGTTACGATGAAAATTTGCAGCAACACAAAATCATTTTTAGAGATGAATTTCTTAATAGATCAATCATACATGGAAGCTAAGATGATCTATGAAGTGTATAAGAAATTTCATTCAAAAAAGATTACAACTAGATGGGTTAAGGCAACAATATGTGGCTGAAATTATCTGCAGCACAGATTTTTAAGTATAGCAGATTGGACGTAAAAGATCAGTGGTTTATATTGAGAATTTTTTGATGAAACAAAAGGGAATTCCACTGTTAGGAAGTCTCAAAGATGTCATAAAAATTTCGTAGAAATTTGGATAGAAAAAGTATAGTAGCAAGATAAAAAAAATGGTGCTATGCGGCTAGAATTCTGCAATGTATCTTTCGTCGTAGAGATGAAAACTTTGTGACGAAAAGTTTATGCTGCAATATAGGAACAATTATTTTTTTTTAGATTTTTGAATAAGGATAACTAAATTGCAGCAGCAGTAAGGTAGGAAACCAGAACCTGTTGCAATTCACAGGGAGATCAAAGGATGATCCGCGGTGGTGGAGATGATGGCGGAATTCGACAACGATCTTTTAAGCAATTATGGGAATTGCTTTGGACGGTTGTGGAGGGTTGATGGATGGCTGTGGAAGGGCAGCGAGACACAAAGAAAGTTGCTCTGATACAAGGTGTTAGAACCCTTGCAGATTCTAAATTTGGGGTTGATCACTTTAGGGTATCGGCCTCATTGGAACTCTATAGGGGTTCCTCCCTCCAAGTTGCTGCTCAAAGGCTGCAGAAAAGATTCATCTATTACTTATGAAAAGAGGTGGAATGCATGACTATTTATAGGGCTTCTAAACCCTAACTCCTAATAGGACTCTTACTTAAGACTCCTAATTCTAACCAACTCCTAATAGGACTCCTAATCAAGACTCCTACTTCTAACCAACTCCTAATATGACTCATACTCAAGATTCCTATTCCTTTACAACTCCTTATTCTTCTCTAAGAAATAACCTCCTAACCCTAGCCGGCCACTTCACCTCTTTAATAGGGGTCGGCTTAGGTAGGTTTTACATGAATGTCCCTCTCAATTAGGACTCTCCTAGCTAGTGTCCTAACACGTTGCCCATGGGAGAAAGCCAACACTGCAGGAGTCAGATCGCCCTAGGGAGATCTGGTAGCCGCTACAGTACCGTCACCCTTGGGAAACAGCCAACGCTGTAGGAAATCAGATCACCGCTATAGTACCGTCACTCTAGAGAGATCTAATCGTTGCTATAGTGTCGTCGTCCGTCGCCCGTGGGAGAAAGCTAACACTGTAGGAGTCAGGTTGCCCTAGACCTGGTCGCTGCTACAGTGTCATCGCCGCTACAGTATCATCGCCTTAGATCTGATCTCCGCTACAGTATTCGCATGTGATATTGTTATTCTAGTGGAAACAAAAATTAAACCCACTCAAGAGATTATGTTTCAATCCATCAACTAGTAAGACATCATCAATAGAAAATTTTAATTTATTACCTATGGTTCCCTTGCCAAATTGCCTTGGTTGTTGTATCTGAAGGTGACGTACCCTTCTTCTTCGCTAGTGAGCATAGAGAAATGAGATGGATCTCCAGTCATATGTCTTGAGCATCCACTATCGAGATACCATCTCTTGCTCGTAGCTTGTGATGGTGTATGTTTCTACAAGAAGGGATTATTTTTAGGTACCCATTTTCTTTTGGGTGCCTTAAAAACTGAACTGACTTGTTCATCATATTGCATAGAATTGATCATAGTTCCTTTAGGAACCCAAATTAGTTTGTTCAGACTAATTTTCTTGAATGGACATTTATAAGTTTTTTGTCCATATTTGCAACAAAAGTTACAATTGCTTTGATGCCGAACATGTAAGACAGGGCCTTTAATGAAGGTGGTTGGATTTTGGTGAGGACTTCTCACAAATCCGATTCCACTTCTTTTAGGAACGTGACCCTTATTTGTAAGGATCATGTTTAAAGACTTATTACCAACCTCGAATTTCTTCAAGGTGTCCTTAAGTAGCAAGTTCTCATTTTGGAGAGTTTTTAGATCATGTCATTCAATACATGGAGCTAAACTATCATGAAATTTATACTAGTCATAGGTGCCCGGCAAGCCAATCACGTGAGTGATGGCACGTGTGACTTGATACAGAATCTTTTTGCTTATTATATTTTGGCATATATCACTTTATAACTATTGCATAAATGCATATATATATTGTGATGTCCTTGGATTTGTGCAATGGGAATCAGATCGTGATGAGATCACGATAATGAGATCGATTCACCTTTAAACACATATCCTAAATAATCTCGGTCATAGGTTATTCGAGAGGGACATCGTGATAATCGGACAGACTGGTGTGTTGTATACCCATCCATATGTTGGATGCAGTTGGTCTCATAGCTGCTCATGTAGGGACACTAGGGATACAGTACAGGTGCTCATTAGAGAATGAGTTCACTGATTGATCCGCTTACGGAATGTTGGATGGTTGATTATGCCTTATTGTCAGACAGCAATTTCGTAGTCCTAGTGGTGTATTTGGTCCTTAGACTTGAGACACCAAGGATGTCCTGTATGAGTGCTCCACTCTTTGATACCAGACTTATAGGTTTGGCTATCCCAAATCTTGTACAACTGGTCATTGGGAGTGGTAGTCGACTTTACGAGGGCTATTGAGTGTCGATAGAGGATCATCCACTCTCGGCGTCATGAGAGGAATATCCCATGTGTTCTTGCTCAGACAAATCCCTAGCCAGGGTCATTCGGGTTGAGAGAGAAAGAGTTCTTTGGGAGAATCCGATTAGAGCAAGACTCGAGTAGAAACCGTATGGGTCTGACAGCACCATGCTCGATATACGGTCTTTAGGATATTAGATGGATGAGGGACTACAGGTACACGGTAACTGAGGACAGACAAGTCCAATTGATTGGATTCCCCTGTATCGTTTGGGGAGTACGACGTAGTGGCCTAGTACGTCTGTAGTCGATGAGTCAAGTGAATTATTACAGAGATAAAAATTCAGTGAGTTAGAAGGAGTTCTGACAGGTATGACTCACGGCCAGCTCGATATTGGGCCTAGAAGGTCACACACATATGGTAGGCATTGCGATGAGTAGAGGTTTGGATATGAGATATCCGACGGAGCCCTTGTCTTATTGGATACCGATCCAATACCCACTAGGGGAGGACCCATTAGGGTTTGACAGGGGACCTCTATAAATAGGAGGGATTCAGAGCCTCATAGGCTAGAGTATTTACGTGTCTTTCCTATTCTCCTCTCCCTCTCCACCTCAGAGCAGGCCTGGAGGTCGCAACACTGCTGTGTGGATCACCGCTAGAGAGGAGGACGCTTGACCTCCTTCACCCTCTCCTAAGGATTTGCAAGGAAATAGGGATATACGATCTCCCTAGGTAACACAATCTACGCTATACGCAGTTTTGAGTTTCGCAGATTTTGCGCACCAATCTTCGCACGACGATGAACATCTTTTTGGAAATCGGGGATTTTGTTTTCTTGTTCTTCCGCTGCGCATGTGATGTCGCCCCCAAGATTTCCCAACAATTTAGTCTTTAATTAATCGAAATCACAAGTGAGACTATCATGCTCCTTTTTTAGTAATTTATATTTTCTACTAATTGTCTTACATTTATCAAATAACTCATGTAAGGCATTTAATAATTCATGATATGGTAAATTTGCATCAATTAAATCCGTTACCTCTTCTCCGATGGCCATTAGGGCGTAATGAGCAACTTGCTCGGTGTTGGACTCCTCTTCTTCGGACGTGCTTGAATCATCCCACGTTGCCTTGAGCGCCTTCTTCTTTGATGTTCTCTTTTTGGCTTGAGGACAATCGTTCTTGTAGTGTCCCGATTTTTTGTACTCATTGCAAATCACTTGTCCTTCTTGTGTTCAAATTTATTTTTTGTATTATTTATAAATTTATTCTTTCTTAAATATTTTTTAAATTTTTGAGTCAAAAGTGCAATGTCATTGTCACTGTCCTCATCACTTGATGTTCCTTTCAAGTGATATTCTTGTGATGTGAGGACAATCATTCTTGAGCTCGTCATGAGCTTGACATGTCATTTCGTAGGTCATTAGAGACCCAATTTCTTCTTCAAGAGGGAATGTTTTAAGGTCTTTGGCCTCTTGAATGGCCATAACTTTTGGATCCCAACTTTTTGGGAGGGATCTTAAGATTTTAGTTACTAGTTCAAAGTTAGTAAAATCTTTACTAAGAGCTTTGAGTCCATTGATGACATCCATGAACCGGGTGTACATGTCTCCGATGGACTCACTTGGTTTCATTCGGAAAAGTTCGTAAGAGTGCATAAGGATGTTGATTTTGGACTCTTTCACTCGGCAAGTGCCTTCATGAGTGACCTCAAGAGTTCTCTAAATATCAAAAGCCGAATCACAAATTGAAACACGATTAAATTCATTTTTGTCTAGTGCACAAAACAAGGCATTCATAGCCTTTGCGTTTAAAGCAAAAACCTTCTTCTCCGATTCATTCCATTCGCTTATCGGAAGAGAAGATTTTTGAAATCCGTTTTCGACAATAGTCCAAAGCTCAAAATCCGTGAAAATGAGGAAGATTCTCATACGAGTTTTCCAATAAGTATAATTCGACCCATTAAACATGGGTGGACGTGTGATAGAATGACCCTTATGTATGCCGGAGTAAGCCATCTCTCTTGGGTATCAAACCAAATATGAGAGTAAGCCTTGCTCTGATTACAATTGTTAGGATCGGAGCGGCACTAAGAGGGGGGGTGAATTAGTACAGCGGATTAAAACTTTGGTTTCGACAAATCTTTTGATACGATAAAAACCGAACTTGAAAGGCTTAACTTGAATGCGTGTTCGTAAAGGTATGCAGCAAACGTAATGAGGAAATAAAGCACGTAAGAATGTTTGCAGTAATGTAAATAGCAATAAGAAAATGCAAACCAGAGATCACACCAATTGTAAAGTGGTTCGGTCAAATGACCTACATCCACTTGCGAGACCCTCTTCGATGAGGCTCCCACCTTCCACTAGCAAATCTCTTGAAGGGGAAGGGCAAATACCCCTCTTACAACCTTTTACAAGCGGTTCACACTCTTACAATTTTTCAGCAAGAAAGAAGGAGGTGAACACTCTAGCAAATTGAAAACAAGACTTGCTATGACTTTTTTAAGACCTTTCTCTCAATCAATTGCTTCTGCAAAAGTTGTAATCTCAGCTGAGAATTGAGGGGTATTTATAGGCCTCAAGAGGATTCAAATTTGGGCACCAAAATTTGAGTTCTCTTTGGTTCCCGATACTGGCAGTGCCACCACTTGTCAGTGTCTGACATTGACAATGTACTAGCGGTACCACTGCCCAACCAAGCAGTGCCACCGCCCAGCCAGGCGGTGCCACCGCCCAGCCAGGCGGTGCCACCCCCCAGCCAGGCGGTGCCACCCCCCAGCCAGGCGGTGCCACCGCTTGGCTCTCGGGTGCTGGGCGGTGCCATCACCCAGTGTGGCAGTGCCACCGCCAAACCCTTCGGTTCACAGGTTGGGCTTTAAGTTCAGCCCAAACCAAGTCTAATTTTGGGCCCAGTTGGCCCCTAACCAGGATATAGGATTATCTTTTAATCCTAATCCTAATTTCATGTGAACTACATAACTAAAAACATCCCAAGCAAGTTTTCCACTGTGAACTTCGAGTCTTATTCCGGCGAGCTTTCTGACAAACTTCCGACGGACTCCCAGCAAGCTCCCGATCTTGTTACGACTTCAACGAGTAGCCAAGCCTACTTGGTGATCTCCGCGAACCTCCGACGATCTCTTCGGTGAACTTTAGAAAATTTCGACATATTCCCGATTTCTTCTCGATTGGTTCCGACAGCATTTCCGACGATTCTTCGGACACTTAAACGTCCAACGAACTTGACTCCGGTATTCTTGCATTATGTTTTCTGGTTATCGTAGTTAATCCTGCATACTTAACCCAATAATATGGATTAGATCAATTAACCCATCAATTGATTTTTTCATCAAAATCCGAGATTCAACGCCCCCCACTTTTTCATTTGGGCACCAAACAATATCAAAATTTCCAATAAAAATCCAAGGTATATTGAAACAACCATTTGCAATATTAGTCAGGTTAGACCAAAGAGTATTTCTTTTTTGCATACTGTTTGAAGCATATATACCAGTGAAATTGAACTGAGAGCTAGTCTTTTTGTCTTCCACCATCAGATGGATGAATTGATCAGTAGCAGAAATAAAACAGGCATGAATAGAGTTAGAATACCATAAGACCCATATTCTACCAAAAGTTTCATTAGAGTCATTGGTAAACAATTCTGTGTCCGGCCATATTAAATTCTTTTGAGCTTGGTCTCGCGATTGTTTAATTTTCGTTTCCACTAGAATAACAATATCACATGTGGCATACTTGATTATTCTGTTGTGCTCCCAGCATTTCTCAGGCTTATTAAGTCCACGAACATTTCAGCATGTAATATTCATTAGTAATAAACAAATGGAAAATGTAGTAAGGTATTCAGCCTACGACTTTGGATGGAGTGTACCATCCTTTTTTTTATCCTTCGGTTTTGCATTTTCCTCTCGCACAATATCCTTACCTTTTATGGCTTTATTCCTATATTTATCCACTTCATCTATAGCTTGCAGATGTTTAAACTTTAAAAAACCTTGAATCTTGTGGTCTTCGTTGGTAGGGTTTGTTGAAGCACGATATGATTGTTGCGGCACAATATCCTGGTTAGTACTTGTTGGAGCAACCTGGCTAGAGAGGTTTGTTGGGGCATGAGTTTATTGAGGCAGAATATGTGACGCCCCTCAAAATATCTATGATATTAAAAATTTTCATCACAAATCCATCCAGGATCTAAACTAACATTTGAGGACACTGAAAAATATTCTATCAAATTCATATCTATAAAACCTATGCAGTTTATAATCATGTATCACATCACTCGATAATTCACATTTATAGCAACCCAAACAAACTTAACAAACATAAACAACATTTATAAATCCGCAAGCTAAGTAATTTATACAATCATAACTCCAACCATTTACCACAAGTTGGTCAACAGTTTCTTCTTGTTGCATACAAAGGGAGCATCGGTTAACATGATAAATACCTCTTCTTTTCATATTGTCTATTGTAGGTAGTTTATTGAGAAGGGCCTGCCATGTACATAAGGAATGTATTTGTGATCCTGGTCGTTCCCATGTCCAACTGCTTGGGACCCACTTGTTATTTCTTTGCTTAATTTGATTCCATGCGGATGTGGCACTAAATTTGCCATTGTCATGAGGCCAAATAAGTATATCTGAAGAGTTGTTCCAGATTGGAATAGCTATGATAGTCGGCCAAAGGGATAACATTTTGGGAGAAATAGGATTAGGGAGACACAAGGTACCGTTAGCAATGAACTAGGAAACCTTCCAATCTTTGGGAGCCCCAAGATCTTTTCGTATTACGTCGTCATATAATTGAAATATATTCTTCCCATTCACCCAAGGATCGTACCACATATTAATACTAGTTCCAGAAGAGATTGCATAAGAAATGTGTTTGATTAGCCAATTCCTTGCCTTAAAAATTCCTTTCCAAGCTACAGAGTGGTATGTTCTTGTTAAAATTTCCCAGATTGATTCCTTTGAAAGATACCTAGCAGAAACCCATTGTGACCATAAGGTATACAAAATATGAAACATAAGCTCAGACGTCATACCCTATTAGAACCCTTACAAATTCTAAACTTTGGGTTTATCTCTTTAGAGGATCGGCCTGTTTGGAACTATATAGGGGTTCCTCCCTCCAAGTTGCTGCTCAAAGGCTGCAGAAAAGAGTTATCTATTGCTTATCAAAAAAGGAGGAATACATAACTATTTATAGGGTTTCTAAACCCTAACTCTTAATAGGACTCCTACTTATAACCAACTCGTAATAAGACTTCTACTCAAGACTCCTATTCCTTTACAACTCATAATTCTTCTCTAAGAAACAATCTCCTAACCCTAGCTGATCTCTTCACCTCTTTAATAAGGGTCGCTTTAGGTAGGTTTTACATGATTGTCCCTCTCAATTAGGACTCTCCTAGCTAGAGTCCTAATAGACCCGCCCTCTTCAAATCAGCCTTGTCCTCGAGGCTGACGATTCATGAATTTTGAGAATTTGATCTTCAAGTCGTCATAGTTCTCCCAAGTGGCATCTTTTATTTGTAGTTTCACCTATTAGCACTTTAGTAGTTGGTCATCGTCGTCGAGTCACGATCGTCGATCAATAATGGTACTTGGTTGGGTCTGGAGTTCTCCTTGGATTGTCATATTTGGCGGGTTACTTTGGGCTGTCTCCAAGCACCTATTTACAACTTTTGTTTGGCCATCAATTTATGGGTGATATGCCGTACTCCTTTTCAATTTAGTACCCTACATATACAATAAGTTTGTCCAAAATCTACTCATGAAGATGCAAGAAGAATTTATCATAAGCACAATGCATCCCTTATAGTGTAATTTTTTTGAGTCCCAATTGTAATAAGCCACGGAGCTTGGTGCTTCCTCCAAATTTTTTATAATCTTACTAGTCTCTGAATCTTCCTGCCATTCCATCTTAATATCCTCAAGGAAGTCGCTAGTTAGAAGTGAAACTACCGAAACTTTAGCTTGCTCGAGTAGCTGCGAAAGTGCATCTGCAAGAATATTCTCTTTCCCCTTTTTGTAAGTTATTTCATAATCAAATCCAAGAAGTTTTATAACCCATTTTTGCTGCTCAGGGGATGATATCTTTCGCTCCAAAAAGTACTTGAGGCTTTTATTGTCGGTTTTAATTTGAAATCGTCGACCAATCAACTAGGCTCTCCACCTCGTTGCTGCGCGCACAATGGCGAGCATCTTCTTATCATATATTGATTTATTTTGATGAGAGGGAGATAATGTCCTACTAGTGTATGCAAGTGGTCGATCATCTTGCATGAGAATGGCTACAATTCCGACTCCAAATGCGTCAACCTCAATAATGAAGGGTTGGTCGAAATCTGGTAGTGTTAGCACCGGCGTCGTCGTCATGGCTGCCTTAAGTTTGTCGAAGGAAGCGGAGGCTCTGTCCAACCATTGGAAGACATCTTTTTCCAGTAAGCAAGTAAGTGGTGCATGTTAGGATCGGAGCAGCACTAAGAGGGGGGGGGTGAATTAGTGCAGCGGATTAAAACGTTAATTTCGAAAAATCTTTCGTATGATAAAAACCGAACTTGAAAAGCTTAACTTAAACGTCTGTTCGTAAAGGTGTGCAGCAAAGGTAATGAGGAAATAAAGCACGTAAGAAGGTTTGCAGTAATGTAAATAGTAATAAGAAAATGCAAACTAGAGATCATGCCGATTTTAAAGTGGTTCGGTCAAATGACCTACATCCACTTGCGAGGCCCTCTTCAATGAGACTCCCACCTTCCACTAGCAAATCTATTGAAAGGGAAGGACAAATACCCCTCTTACAACCTTTTACAAGCAGTTCACACTCTTACAAATTTTCAGCAAGAAAGAAAGAGGTGATCACTCTAGCAAATTGAAACCAAGACTTGCTAAGACTTTTCTAAGACCTTTTTCTCAATCTTTGCTTCTCAAAAAGTTGTAATCTCAGCTGAGAATTGAGGGGGTATTTATAGGCCTCAAGAGGATTCAAATTTGGGCTCCAAATTTTGAATTCTCTTTGGTTCCCGATGTTGGCGGTGCCACCGCCTGTCAGTGTCTGACACTGACAGTGTACTGGCGGTGCCACCGCCTAGCTCTCGGGTGCTGGGCAGTGCAACCGCCCAGTCTGGCGGTGCCACCGCAAGACCCTTCGGTTCACTGGATGCGCTTTAAATTTAGCCTAAACCAAGTCTAATTTTGGGCCTAGTTAGCCCCTAACCAGGATATAGGATTATCTTTTAATTCTAATCCTAATTACATGTGAACTACATAACTAAAAACATCCCACGTATGTTTTCAACCGCGAACGTCGAGTCTTGTTCTGGCGAGCTTTCCGACGAACTTCCGGTGGACTTCTAATATGCCCTCGGATTTCTTCCGACGGACTCTTAGCAAGCTCCCGATCTTATGACGACTTCAACGAGTAGCCGAGCCTTCTCGATGATCTCCGTGAACCTCCAACAATCTTTTCGGCGAACTTTCAAAAATTCTGACAGGTTCCCGATTTCTTCTCGGTTGGTTCCAGAAGAATCTCCGACGATTCTTCAGACTCTTAAACGTCCATCGAACTTGACTCCGGTATTCTTGCTTTATGTTTTTTTGTTATCGTAGCACACTTAACTCAATAATATAGATTAGATCAATTAACCCATCAATTGATTTTATCATCAAAATCCGAGATTCAACAATCTTCCCCTTTTTGATGATGACAATCAATTGAGGACGGAGTTAAACATAACTCCCCCTATCTATTTGCCATATTATGAGAAGATAAAAACACTTGAATTCCATCCTACTAGATTCAAGCATAAACCGATAAGTTCTAACCGTTGAACTTATCGTTATTCTCATTAAGCATAAGTAAATATGAAACTTCGATGAAAATCATTTTCAAGTCGAATGATAAGGGACGATTTTTACTACGATAGGAGATAAAGATTATCAACATGAATTTCATGATATAGATGTAAGGCAAGCTTTCAATATGATCAATCAATCTTGTGATATGCTCAAAGATTTTGCAAGGCATATAAGACATTCATATCACACAAGCTTTTGCAATTCATACAAGTCATGCTATCAAAATGGTACAAGTCATCACTTTTCTCCCCCTTTGTCATCAAAAAAATGGATATGAGACTTTGAAGCACATAATTTGTGATCATAAAATATTTTTTTTTATAAGTAAAAGTAAATTTATTTTGTGTAAAGTTTCAACAAATAGCTTTGTCTATACAAGTTATAGATGAAGCTAGGTAACTCATAGAGTACTCATGCGGTAGTTATGACTACACATGCTGTAGACTATAACTCTTAACTATGGCCTACAAATAAAATTTAAAGTCCAAATATGCCAAGATTTCCTATGGGTATAGCTTTTGACATCATGCCCATGATCTTTAGCTAATAGCAAAATTGAATTTGATAAAAATATATTTTTCCCTCTGTGTAAGGTGCTCCATTTTGAGATCGTTCTCTATACATGATCTTGAGTCTCTAATAATCTTTGTCAAGAGCTGAGCATTGTTTGTGTATTGACACTCAAAGATTCTTCTACATCTTTCCTTCCACATCCACCAAATAGTGCATATGAATATAACCTTTGTCAATTGTGTAAGAGGCCCTTTTCTTGAAAAACATTGTATGAGGTCAGCTAATTCTTGATGCAAGTTTGGTTGCGGCATTCTATTGAGTTCGAATCACTAGAGAATCTTCTTCCATATCCATTTAGTATAGTCACAAGCAAAATAGAGATGGTTAACAGTTTCTTCTTGTTGCATGCAAAGGGAGCATCGATTAACATGACGGATACCTCTTCTTTTCATATTGTCTATTGTAGGTAGTTTATTCAGAAGGGCCTGCCATGTACAAAAGGAATGTCTACGTGATCCTGGTCGATCCCATGTCCAACTGCTTGGGAGCCACTTGTTATTTCTTTGCCTAATTTGATTCCATGCGGATGTGGCACTGGATTAACCATTGTCATGAAGCCAAATAAGTACATCTGAAGGGTTATTCCTGATTAGAATAGCTGTGATAGTCGGCCAAAGTGATAACATTTCAGGAGAAATAGGAGTAGGGAGACACCAGGTACCATTAGCGATGAACTCGGAAACCTTCCAATCTTTGGGAGCCCCAAGGTCTTTTCGTATTCTATCACCATATAATTGAAATATACTTTTCCCATTCACCCAAGGATCGTACCACATATTAGTATTAGTTCCAGTAGAGATTGCATATGAAATGTGTTTGATTAGCCAATTCATTGCCTTTAAAATTTCTTTACAAGCTGCAGAGTGGTATGTTCTTGTTGAAATTTCCCAAATCGATTCCTTCGAAAGATTCATAGCAAAAACCCATTATGATCATAAGGAACATTTGTTTTGCAAAAGGTCCCACAATTGCTTTACCAAATATGCTTTATTCCAATCTCTAGTATTTCTCAAGCTCAGCCCCCCTTCATCTTTCGGTTTACCGATGTTGTCCCAATTTACCATATACATTGTCTTATCATTTGTGACATTCCAAAAGAAGTTTATTAATAACCGTTCAATATCTAAAGTAATGCCTCATGGATTGTATACTCCTCTTCCTATAACTAGTGAGCCTTGGGTTGATATATCCATGGACTTTGTCTTGGGTTTATCAAGGTCAAAAGGAGGGAGAGATTCTATTTTTGTTGTTGTTGACAGGTTTAGCAAGATGGCACATTTTATTCCTTGCCACAAAACAGATGATGCAACACATGTTGCGGGACTGTTCTTCAAAGAAATTGTAAGATTACATGGCATTCCAAAGACAATTGTGAGTGATAGAGATGTTAAGTTCCTTAGCCACTTTTGGAAAACACTTTGGAGCAAGTTGGGTACAAGGCTATTGTATTCAACCACTTGTCACCCACAAACAGATGGACAAACGGAGGTGGTAAATCGAACTTTATCAACACTTTTGAGGGCCATAATTCAAAAGAATTTAAAAAATTGGGAGGAATGTTTGCCACATGTGGAGTTTGCTTCTAACAGAAGTGTGCATGCTACAACAAACCATTCCCCATTTGAAGTTGTGTACGGGTTCAATCCATTAACTCCTATGGATTTGCTACCTTTACCTCTAGAAAAGGCTAATTTGGATGGTAAGCAAAAAGCTGATTTTGTCAAAGCATTGCATGAAAGGGTCCAGACACAAATTGAAAAGAAAACTCTACAATATGAGAAACAACACAACAAAGGCTGAAAGTAAGTAGTATTTGAACCTGGTGATTGGGTTTGGGTACACTTGAGGAAGGAAAGATTTCCTAACCAAAGGAAGTATAAACTAATGCCAAGAGGAGATGGTCCATTTCGAGTCTCTCAAAAACTAAATGACAATGCATACAAGTTGGAACTACCAGGTGAGTATGGTAATGTTAGTGCAACCTTCAATGTTTCTGATTTATCTTTGTTTGATGCAGGTGATGAAGACACTGATTCGAGGACAAATCCTTTCAAGGAAAGGGGGAATGATATGAATGAGCAAGTTGACTATTATTCTGCCAAAGACCCTTTAACTATTCATCGAGGACCTATGACAAGAGCGAAAACTAAAAGGATGAAAGAAGCCTTAACTTGTTTCTTAGAAGGCATTTGGAAGGAGCAAGCTAGTCAAAACTTGGTCAAGGTTCTATGGATACAAGAAGAGCCTAAAATAATCAACCTGATTCAAATAAGTCAACATCATGAAGAGAAAGTCCAACCTTGAGAGAATGATAAATTTTTAGCTATCTTTGAAGAATAAAGGTCATTCAGCCAAATTTGACTATATTAGGAATTTTGGGCTTATTCATGAATAATTATTCAAAACAATTCAATGTAGATTCATGAGTAATCTACATTCATGCATTAGGAATATGAATATCATTTAATATATTCATTCCCTTTGTACTTGGCCTTTATACTATATAAACAAGGCTTACTCTCTTTGTAAGGACACATTGAGAAGTATATTCAACTTACAACACCGGTGAGTGTTTTGTTTTTAAGTTCTTGCATGAACTTTGGACTTATCAAGCATTTCTGTTTGTGGCATTCAAAACCCAAGAAAAAATCTTTGTTTTTCCTTTCAACTTATCAAGCTTCTTAGTTTGTGGTGTTTTAAGGGAATCAAAGTACTATTCTAATTACTTCATCAAACTTTTATTGATTATGTAATTAGAATAGTTTTCCTAACTTCAATCTTGAACGATCCATCTTGTTTCAAATCGTTGGAGGGGGTCAATTTGCATTCCATATGTATCATAGCTCTTTAGCTATCGGGTATATGGTTGCTAAGTTGAAGATTTCCAACAGGTTGTTTACTGAAGTTGGATCATTTTGGAGAAAGATAAGTAAATCATCTACAAAAGTTATGTGTGATATATGAATAGAACCAGCATTGGGTACCTTAATGCTACCATTTGAGACTACGTGTTCCAACATACAGCTAAGTCCTTCCATCGCAATAGTAAATAGATATGGAGAGAGTGGATCACCTTGTCGGATGATATTCGTGCTCCCAAAAAAACCAATAGGTGAGCCATTAAAGAGTATAAAAAACTTTGGGGTTTCTAAGCAACTTTGAATCCAATTAACCCATTACTGTGGGAAGTTCATATCGAGGAACATCTTATAGATAAATTTTCTATTAACTGAATCACAAGCTTTCCGTAAATCAGCTTTAAAATAGATTTTCGTCCCTCTTGTTTTTGAGTGCAGATCTTTGACCAAGTCATTAGCAAACATAATGTTATGATGTATGCTTCTTCCTTCAATGAAAGCAGCCTGATTTGGACTAATGATCTTCTATATTACCTTTTGCATTCTATCTGCCAACACTTTGGAGATGATCTTGTAAACAAAGTTGCATAATGATATGGGTCGATAGTTCTCCAGTGAATCGGCCCCTGCATTCTTAGGAACTATAGAGATAAAAGTGCAATTCATCTCTCTAAGAATATGACTTGAAGAGAAAAAATGTTGGCAAGCCTTAATCACATCATTTCCGATAATATACCATGCAATTTGATAAAATTCAGCTGGAAATCCATCTGGACCAAGGCTTTTGTGCTTCGGTTGTTAGGATCAGGAGCACTAAGAGGGGAGGGGGGGTGAATTAGTGCAGCAGAAAACTTTCAACGATTAAAATTGCGTTCGTACGATAAAAGCGATTTCGATAGAAAACCTGATTCGTAAATCACTTTAACTTGTAATCAAGCGAGATACAGTTAAAGCGAATCTATAAAGGCAGTTTGCAGTTATGATGGAAATTAGAATGTAAGCGCAAACTGAAATATGATGTTCGTACGATAAAATTGATTTACATCTAAACACCGATTCGGAAAATACTGAACTTTAAAACACGATCGTAAATGCGTAGAAGGCAGTAAGCTATTGAGGAGGTTTGCAGTAAAGATAATATGCTCAAAGTAAATGCAAATGAGAGAGCACCGCAATTTTATAGTGGTTCAGTCAATCTTGCCCTACATCCACTTCTGGCTTCCTCCACCGACGATGTCACCATGTCCACTAGAGGCCTTTCTTCAATAGGCGAAGGCCAACCACCATTTTATAGTTTCACTCCTTTTGACGGGCTTAGGAGATAACCCTTACAGAATTTTCTCTCCTCTCTTGAAAGATCAGAACTTAGAAGAAAATAGGGAGAAGAACTTCTAGAATTTACAACACTTTTGACCTCTAAAATCATAGAGTAAGATCAAGCTTTCGGTGCCTTTGGGTTACTCTGTCATTGCTGAAAGGGTGGGGTATTTATAGGCCCCAACCCAGTTTGAATTTCGAGCTTAAAACTATCAATTCTCGGAATTCCGGGATCTGGCGGTTGCACCGCCTAACTAGGGCAGTTGCACTGCCTGGCAGAGCTCGAAGACTGAGCCTCTAGGCGGTGCCACCTCCTGTCAATTACAGTTGCACCTCCTGCCAGAGCTCGGAGACCAAGCTCAGGCGGTGCCACCACCTGATGAGGGCGGTTGCACTGCCCAGCCAGAGCTCGGAGACCGAGCTCAAACGGTTGCGCCTCTGTCAGAGGTGGTTGCACCGCCCAGCCAGAGCTTGGAGACTGAGCCATGGGTGGTGCCACCTCTGGCCAAGAAATCTGGGTCCGAATGGGCTGATCCATTCGGCCCAATTTGGGTCTGTTAAGAGCCCAATTGCCCCAAAATTAAGTTAATGGGATCACCTCCCATTTCTAACTTAATCATCATGCTAACTATGATTTTTCTTAAGACATTTACTGCAACTTGCTCCAGTGCGTCAATTGCTTCTTCCGGCGAACTTCCGGCGAACATCCGACAAACCTTCGGCGATGCTCCGGCGGACTTCCGGCAAGCTCCTAGACTTGAGACGATCCACTTGGCGAGTTCCGATGAGCTTCTTTGGCAAGCTCCTGGACTTCTCGGATTTGTTCTCGCATAACTTTTGGCGACCGTCCGGACTTCCGTCGAACTCTCGAACCCCCAACATGATCATAGTCTTGACTCCGGCGTAACTCCTACTGCATGTCTTACTTTCATCGTAGTTAATCCTGCACATATAAAACAAAACTTCGATCGAGACAATTAATCCTAAGTAATTAACTAAGTTGTCCGGCATGTCATTGGTCCCTCGACGCTTCGTCCGATTCTTCGGCGCATCGTCCTCTTGTTAGAACCCTTGCAGATTCTAAACTTGGGGTTAATCTCTTTAGGGGATCGGCCTCCTTGGAACTCTATAGGGGTTCCTCCCTCCAAGTTGCTGCTCAAAGGCTGTAGAAAAGATTCATCTATTACTTATGAAAAGAGGAGGAATACATGGCTATTTATAGGGCTTCTGAACCCTAACTCCTAATGAGATTCTTACTCAAGAGTCCTACTTCTAACCAACTCCTAATAGGACTCCTACTTAAGACTCCTATTCCCTTACAACTCCTAATTCTTCTCTAAGAAACAACCTCCTAACCCTAGCCGACCTCATCACCTCTTTAATAAGAGTCGGCTTAGGTAGGTTTTACATGAATGTCCCTCTCAATTAGGACTCTCCTAGCTAGAGTCATAATAGACCCGCCCTCTTCAAATCAGCCTTATCCTCAAGGCTAAGATTCCATGAACTCAGGGAACCGGGTCTTCAGCTCCTCATATGGTTCCCATGTGGCGTCTTCAAGTGGTAGATTATTCCAATGCACAAGTACTTCAGTAGAGGGATGTCGGCGATGCATCACGATCCTGCGATCGAGGATGGCTTGTGGTTGGGCTTGAATAACTCCATCCTCAGTTGTGTTGGGCAGTTGGATATGGGGTGACTCGTGTTCTCCTAACTTGGGCTTTAGGCTTGATACGTGGAAGACATGGTGAATTTTAGCATCCTCAAGTAATTTAAGTCAGTACGCCATTGCTCCAATATGCTCTGTGATCTGATAGGGCCCATAAAAACGTGGGGATAGCTTCATGGAGGCTCGAGTGTTGATAGAGAGTTGCTTGTATGGTTGTAGGCGAAAATAAACACAATCTCCCTCTAAAAATTCTCTTTCACTTCGTCATGAGTCGGCTTGCTGCTTCCTTCTAGATTTAGCGGTAGAGAGATTATCTTTTAACAGTTGTAAGAGTTTTTTTTTTTTTGTAAGTAAAAGAAAATTGATTATGTGTAACGTTTCTACAAATAGCTTTATCTATACAAGTCATAGACAAAGCTGAGTAACTCATAGAGTGCGAATGCGATAGTTATGACTACACATGCTATAGACTATAACTCCCAATTATAATCAACATAGAAAATGTTTGTCCAGATATATCAAAACTACCTGTGGGTACATAATTTGGCATCATTCCCAAGATCTTTAGCTAATAGCAAAATTAAATTTGATAAAAATATCTTTTTCTCTTCGGGTAAAGTGCTCCATTTTGAGATCTTGCTCTATACAGGATCTTGAGTCTCTAATAATCTCTTTCAAGAGCTGAGCATTCTTTGTGTTTTGACATTCAAAGATTCTATTACATCTCTCCATCCACATCCACCAAATAGCACTTCTGAAAGTAACTTTTGCCAGTTGTGTGAGAGGCCATTTTCTTGAGAAATATTGTATGAGGTCGCCTAGTTTTTGCGGCAGTCTATTGAGTTTAAATCGTTGGAGAATCTCCTTCCATATCTATTTTGTATAATCAAAAGCAAAATAGAGGTGGTCAACAGTTTCTTCTTGTTGCATACAAAGGGAGCATCGGTTAACATTATAGATACCTCTTGTTTTCATATTGTCTATTATAGGTAGTTTATTGAGAAGGGCCTGCCATGTACATAAGGAATGTCTTTGTGATCCCGATCGATCCCATGTCCAACTGCTTGGGACCCACTTGTTATTTCTTTGCCTAATTTGATTCCATGCGGATGTGGCACTAAATTTGCCATATTCATGAGACCAAATAAGTATATCTGAAGAGTTGTTTCTGATTGGGATAGCTATGATAGTCGGCCAAAGTGATAACATTTCGAGAGAAATAGGATTAGAGAGACACCAGGTACCGTTAGCAATGAACTCGGAAACCTTTCAATCTTTGGGAGCCCCAAGATCTTTCCGTATTCTGTCAACATATAATTGAAATATACTCTTCTCATTCACCCAAGGATCGTACCACATATTAGTACTAGTTCCAGAAGAGATTGCATAAGAAATGTGTTTGAGTAGCCAATTCCTTGCCTTTAAAATTCCTTTCCAAGCTGTAGAGTGGTATGTTCTTGTTGAAATTTCCCATATTGATTCCTTTGAAAGATACCTAGTAGAAACCCAATGTGACCATAAGGAACATTTGTTTTGCAAAAGATCCCACAATTTCTGTCCCAGACATGCTTGATTCTAATCTCTAGTATTTCTCAAGTTTATCCCCCCTTTATCTTTCGGTTTGCAAATGTATCCCAATTTACCATATGCATTGCCTTATCATTTGTGCCATTCCAGAAGAAGTTCATTAATAATCGTTCAATATCTTTGAGAAGTCCAGCAGGCAGAAGAAATGCATTACACCAATATATAGAGTAGGAGTGCAATACCGAACGGATGAGTTCGAGTCGTCCTACTTTTGATAGAAACCTATTTTTCCAATAAGAAATTCTATTCTTTATTTTTTGTAGGATAGGCTAACAGTGGGTTTTGTGAATGCCTGTGGATATGAGTGGGAGACCCAAATAAGGAACTGGTAGGCTTCCCTCACTAACCCCCAAAGTTTGTGCAATAAAGACCTTATCCTCAACGTAATGGCTCATATATACTTTACTTTTCGCATGATTTAACTGAAGTCCATAAACCATACCAAAGTCATTCATAATAGTAGCCAGGTTCTTTACTGAAGTTGGATCATTTTGGAGAAAGATAAGTAAATCATCTGCAAATGTTATATGTGATATATGAATAGAACCAGCAATGGGTACCTTAATGCTGCCATTTAAGACTACGTGTTCCAACATACAGCTAAGTCCTTCCATCGCAATAGTAAAGAGATACGGAGAGAGTGGATCACCTTGTCGGATGCCATTCGTGCTCCCAAAAAAACCAATAGGTGAGCCATTAAAGAGTATCAAAAACTTTGGAGTTTCCAAGCATGATTGAATCCAATTAACCCATTGCTGTGGGAAGTTCATATCGAAGAGCATCTTATAGTTAAATTTCCAATTAACTGAATCAAAGACTTTCCGTAAATCAGCTTTAAAACATATTTTTGTCCCTCTTGCTTTTGAATGCAAATCTTTGACCAAGTCATTGGCAAGCAAAATGTTATGCTGTATACTTCTCCCTTTGATGAAAGCAGCTTGATTTGGGCTAATGATCTTGTGTAATACCTGTTGCATTCTATTTGCCAATACTTTGGAGATGATCTTGTAAATAAAGTTGCATAATGATATGAGTCGATAGTTCTCTAGTGAATCAACCCCTGCATTCTTCGGAATTAAAGAAATAAAAGTGCAATTCATCTCTCTAAGAATATGACCCGAAGAGAAAAAATGTTGGCAAGCCTTGATCACATCATTTCCAATAATAGACCAAGCAGTTTGGTAAAATTCAGTTGGAAATCCATCTGGACCTGGGCTTTTGTGCTTTGGTGACTTAAAGACAGCACAAACAGTGTCGTCGCCGCCGCTACAGTACCGTCGCCCTTGGGAAACAGCCGACGCTGCAGGAAATCAGATCGCCCCTACACTGTCATCGCTCGTCGCCCGTTAGAGAAAGCCGACGCTACAGGAGTCTGATCGCCCTAGGGAGATCTGGCCGCCGCTATAGTGTCGTCGCCGCTACAGTGGTCACCCCAGATATGGTCGCCGCTACAATTATCACCCTAGATTTGGTCGCTGCTACAGTGTCGTCGCCGCTACAGTGTCGACATTGTAGCAGCGACGGTACTGTAGAGACGTCGAAACTATAGCGGCGACGAGATCTCCCTAGGACGATCTGACTCCTACAGCGTTGGCTTTCGGGCGACGGTACTAGAGCTACGATCTGATCTCCCTTACTGTAGTGGTGATCGGATCTCCTACAGCGTCGGCTTCTCCGCAAGGGCGACGATACTATAGCGGCGACCAGATCTCCCTAGGGCGATGGTATTGTAGCGGCGATCTGATATACTACGGCGGTGGCTTTTCCCTATGGAGATGATTCTGTAGCGGTGACTAAAAGAGGGATCAAACATGGCAGCGACGGCCCCTTGGGCTGGCGACAGCGGCGGGAGGGTTGATACGATGCATCGAAATAGGTCGCGCTCTAGATCTCGGCAGCCTGCCCTCATTTCCAGTGACCCTCGTCCTTGGACTAGCCTCTTCAAAGCTCCGGTTGGAAGTCCAGATCTAAGTTTGGAATTCTTTACTCCAAAAGTTCAGGCTGATAAGAAGATTTCTATATACGAGACTGCTGATTCAGCAGAGCTTATTGAGACATGGTCTATGGCGATTGTTGGCTATGTGGTAGGTCTCAAAACATCTTATTTCCCACTATCCTCATTTATCAAAACTCGATGGGGAATATCATCATTTGATCTTCATATGCTAGAGAACGGATTCTTTGTTTGCAAGCTATACTCTGAAGAAGATTTACAACGGGTCCTTAAAGGATTCTAAACTATTCGCGGCCATCCAATGATTCTACGACACTGGTCTCCTGATGTTCGTTTGGAGTTAGATAGCCTATAGTCTATTCCATTATGGGTATCCTTTCAAGGTCTTCCTCTGCATCTTTGGAGTCGACGTTTTATTGCAAAGTTATGCAGCACTCTGGGACAACCACTCTACCTCGACAAAGCAACAGCAGCTCAGACGAGATTGGCATTTGCACGAGCATGTGTACTAGTTTCTTCCGACGAAGATCTTCCAAATGAGGTTTCTATCGTGATCTTGACGGGAACACTCGGAAGGTACATGTCTCATATTCCTGGAAGCCACAACGATGTCAGCATTGCTTATCATTTGGTCATGCAAATGGAGCTTGTCAGCAAACTCTAAAACCGATCACAAAGGTCTATCGACCACGTCAAGTGCCTCAGCAACAAAGCGAGTCTTCTCTAATGGCAGTAGCACCGATGGTGGCGAAGACTATTGAGCATTCTGACTCGCAAGGACAGCACCGCGGACAGAAGGACAAATCCAAAACAATACCTCTTCCTATAATGTCTAAGCCTTCACAACAGAAGTTTCCCATGGTACTAGTAGACAGGAGAAGCATAAGTCAGGAACTTCATCTTTTCCAATATCTTCGGATCTGTCCACAATAGCTCAACGAACTCAAGCCCAAACAAATCTCGCCAGCAAGGATATTCTTCCTCAACAAACTCAGGCCACAACAAACATCGCCAACAAGGATATTCTGTCTCAACAAACTCATGCCCCAACAAACCTCTCTAGCTAGGCTGCTCCAACAAGTACTATCCAGGATATTGTGCTGCAACAATCTTATCGTGCTTCAACAAACCCTGCCAATCAAGACCACATGATTCAAGGTATTTTAAAATTTAAAAATCTGCAAGATGTAGATGAAGTGGATAAATATAGGAATAAAGCCATAAAAGGTAAGGATATTGTGCGGGAAGAAAATACAAAACTGAAAGATAAGAAAAAGGATGGTACAACCCATCCAAAGTCGTAGGATGAATACCTTACCACCTTTTCATTTGTTTATTACTGATGAAGATAACATGCTAGAATGTTTGCGGACTTAATAAGCCTGAGCAATGTCGGGAGCTCAACATAATAATCAAGTCTGCCACATATGATATTGTTATTCTAGTCGAAACGAAAATTAAACAATCGTGCGTTCAAGCTCAAAAGAATTTAATATGGCCGGACATAGAACTGTTTACCAATGACTCAAATGAAACTTTTGGTAGAATATGGGTCTTATGGCATCCTAACTCTATTAATGCTTGGTTTATTTCTACTACTGATCAATTCATTCATCTTAAGGTAGAGGACAAAAAGAATGGCTGTCAATTCAATTTCACTGGTATATATGCTTCATACAATATGCAAGAAAGAAATACTCTTTGGTCTGACCTGACTAATATTGTAAATGGCTGTCTCAATGTACCTTGGATTGTTCTTGGAGACTTTAATAATGTTCGGTACACAAATGAAAAAGAGGGGGGTAGACAACTTTCAGAAAGCCAACTTCAAAGTTTTAATGATTACATTGACACTACAGCATTGTTTGATATGAAATCTGTGGGTAATTGGCTCTCCTGGAGTAATCAAGGTGCTGCTAACAGAAAAATAATAGCTCGACTTGATAGGTGTTTGATTAATCATGAATGGTTAACAGTTTACCTAGATTCACTTCTTGAGTATGATGCTCCATTGTTTTCTAACCATTCTTTAATGTATATACACGCAGACAAAGTGACACCAAGAGGCAAGAAACCATTTAGATTCTTTAACATGTGGAGTACTCATCCTCAATTTCTTGATGTTATCAGATCTGCTTGGAATGTTAATGTGCATGGATCCCCCCCTTACATCTTATGTCAAAAGCTCAAAGCCTGTAAAGCAGCACTAAAGGAGTGGAATACAAATACCTTTGGCAATATTACCACCAGAGTTCAATTTTACAGAAAGGAACTAATGTCACTGCAACATGAGCTACAACTTCAGCCAAATGATGAGAAAATTATTTACAAAAAGACAGAAGCAAGAAATAACTTCATGCAAGCCTTAAAACAGGAGGAAAGTTTTGCAAAACAGAAATCTCGACAGCATTGGCTTACACTAGGGGATTCCAATACTAAATTTTTTTATGCTTCAATTGCTACTCGAAGGGCTGTTAACCGTATCAACAAATGCAGAGACAAAGATGATAATCTTATTGAGAATTTAGATGAAGTTAAAGCACACACAGAGCAATTTTTTATTCCTTACTCAATCAAGCTGGGAAACCTAATAACATTCATGTGGAGCCGACTAGAAAACATGATTCGGAAGCTATTTCAATCCTCAATGCCCCAATTACAGATGACAAAATTGTATGTGTTGTCTTTAAGTCACCAAAGCACAAAAGCCCAAGTCCAGATGGATTTCCAGCTGAATTTTACCAAACTGCTTGGTCTATTATTGGAAATGATGTGATTAAGGCTTGCCAACATTTTTTCTCTTCATGTCATATTCTTAGAGAGATGAATTGCACTTTTATTTCTTTAATTCTAAAGAATGCAGGGGCTGATTCACTAGAGGACTATCGACCCATATCATTATGCAACTTTATTTACAAGATCATCTCCAAAGTATTGGCAAATAGAATGCAAAAGGTAATACACAAGATCATTAGCCCAAATCAAAATTGCTTTCATCAAAGGGAGAAGTATACATCATAACATTTTGCTTGCTAATGACTTGGTCAAAGATTTGCACTCAAAAGCAAGAGGGACAAAAATCTGTTTTAAAGCTGATTTACGGAAAGCTTTTGATTTAGTTAATAGGAAATTTATCTATAAGATGCTCCTTGATATGAACTTCCCATAGCAATGGGTTAATTGGATTCAATCTTGCTTGGAAACTTCAAAGTTTTCGATACTCTTTAATGGCTCACCTATTGGTTTTTTTGGGAGCACGAATGGCATCCGACAAGGTGATCCACTCTCTCCGTATCTCTTTACTATTGCGATGGAAGGACTTAGCTGTATGTTGGAACACGCAGTCTTAAATGGCAGCATTAAGGTACACATTGCTGGTTCTATTCATATATCACACATAACATTTGCAGATGATTTTACTTATCTTTCTCCAAAATGATCTAACTTCAGTAAAGAACCTGGCTACTATTATGAATGACTTTGGTATGGTTTCTGGACTTCAGTTAAATTATGCGAAAATTAAAGTATATATGAGCCCTTACGTTGAGGATAAGGTCTTTATTGCACAAACTTTGGGGGTTAGTGAGGGAAGCCTACCAGTTCCTTATTTGGGTCTCCCACTCATATCCACAGGCATTCACAAAACCCACTGTCAGCCTATCCTGCAAAAAATAAAGAATAAAATTTCTTCTTAGAAAAATAGGCTTCTATCAAAAGTAGGACGACTCGAACTCATCCGTTCGGTATTGCACTCCTACTCTATATATTGGTGTAATGCATTTCTTCTACCTGCTGGACTTCTCCAAGATATTGAACGGTTATTAATGAACTTCTTCTGGAATGTCACAAATGATAAGGCAATGCATATGGTAAATTGGGATAGCATTTGCAAACCGAAAGATGAAGGGGGGCTAAACTTGAGAAATACTAGAGATTGGAATCAAGCATGCTTGGTACAGCAATTGTGGGATCTTTTGCAAAACAAATGTACCTTATGGTCACAATGGGTTTCTGCTAGATATCTTTCAAATGAATCAATCTGGGAAATTTCAACAAGAAAATACCACTCTACAGCTTGAAATGGAATTTTAAATGTAAGGGATTGGCTAATCAAATACATTTCTTATGCAATCTCTTCTGGAACTAGTACTAATATGTGGTACGATCCTTGGGTGAATGGGAAGAGTATATTTCAATTATATGGCGATAGAATACAAAAAGATCTTGGGGCTCCCAAAGATTGGAAGGTTTCCGAGTTCATTGCTAATGGTACCTGGTTTCTCCCTAATCCTATTTCTCCCGAAATGTTATCATTTTGGCTAACTATCATAGGGGATCGGCCTCCTTGGAACTCTTTAGGGGTTCCTCCCTCCAAGTTGCTGCTCAAAGGCTGTAGAAAAGATTCATCTATTGCTTATAAAAAGAGGTGAAATACATGATTATTTATAGGGCTTCTAAACCCTAACTCCTAATAGGACTCTTATTTAAGACTCCTACTTCTAACCAACTCCTAATAGGACTCCTAATCAAGACTCATACTTCTAACCAACTCCTAATAGGACTCATACTCAAGACTCCTATTCCTTTACAACTCATTATTCTTCTCTAAGAAATAACCTCATAACCCTAGCCGGCCACTTCACCTCTTTAATAGGGGTCGGCTTAGGTAGGTTTTACATGAATGTCCCTCTAAATTAGGACTCTCCTAGCTAGAGTCCTAACATGGCCCTTGGGGCTGGCGACGGTGGCGGGAGGGTAGATACGATGGCAAGACTCCCTACCCTTACCTCTCAAGTTACTCCTCCACCATATCCTCTCCAAAGAGAAACTCCTTCGACGAAACAGCATCGAAGCAGGTCGCGCTCTAGATCGCGACAGCCTGCTCTCATTTCCAGCAACCCTCGGTTGGGTCTGGAGTTCTCCTTGGATAGTCATATTTGGCGAGTGGCTTTGGGCTGTCCCCAAGCACCTATTTACAACTTCTGTCTCGCCGTCGATTTGTGGGTGATATGCCATAGTCCTTTTCAATTTAGTACCCTTATAGCGTAATTTTTTTGAGTCCCAATTGTAATGAGCCATAGAGCTTGGTACTTCATCCAAATTTTTTATAATCTTACTAGTCTCTGAATCTTTCTGCCATTCCATCTTAATATCCTCAAGGAAGTCGCTGGTCAGAAGTGAAACGACCGAAACTTCAGCTTGCTTGGGTAGTTGTGAAAGCGCATCTGCAAGAATATTTTCTTTCCCCTTTTTGGAAGTTATTTCATAATCAAATCCAAGAAGTTTTGTTACCCAATTTTGCTACTCAAGGGATGATATCTTTCGCTCCAAAAAGTACTTGAGGCTTTTATGGTCGGTTTTAATTTGAAATCATCGACCAATCAAGTAGGGTCTCCACCTCGTTACGGCGCGCACAATGGCAAGCATCTCCTTAACATATATTGACTTATTTTGATGGGAGGGAGATAATGTCTTGCTAGTGTATCCGATGTTAGGATCGGAGCGGCACTAAGAGGGGGGGGTGAATTAGTGCAGCGGTAAAGTGTGATAAACTTTTGACGATTTAAACACTTTCAAAAACTTCGTACGATAAAAGTAACATTTTCGTTTGAAACCGTTTCGATTACGTTTTAACTTGAAGAGATAAGTAAGACGAAGATAAAGAAGTAGAGCATTAAAGTGCAAATGGTTTGCAGTAATGTAAATGACAATAAGTAAATGCAAACCAGAAATCACGCCGATTTTAAAGTGGTTCGGTCAAATGACCTACATCCACTTGCAAGACCCCACTTCGATGAGGCTCCCACCTTCCACTAGCAAATCTCTTGAAATGGAAGGGCAAATACCCCTCTTACAACTTTTTACAAGCGGTTCACTCTCTTACAGATTTTCAGCAAGAAAGAAGGAGGTGAACACTAGCAAATTGAAAACAAGACTAGCAAAGACTTTTCTAAGACCTTTCTCTCAAAAAATTGCTGCTCAAAAAGTTGTAATCTCAGCAGAGATTTGAGGGGTATTTATAGGCCTCAAGAGGATTCAAATTTGGGCTCCAAAATTTGAATTCTCTTTGGGTTCCCGATGCTGGCGGTGCTACCGCCTGTCAGTGGCGGTGCCACCGCCTGTCACTGTCAGACATTGACAGTGCTGGGTGGTGCCACCGCCCAGTCAAGCGGTGCCACCGCCCAGCCTAGGCGATGCCACCGCCTAGGCCAATTTAGCTCACTGGTTGGGCTCCAAACTTGGCCCAAACCAGTCCGAACTCGGGCCCAATTGGCCCCTACTTGGGTTATAGGATTAATACCTAATCCTAATCCTAATTAACATGCTAACTACGAATTTAAAGATATTTTATAAGCTATTACAAAGTCCGTAAGTCAAGACTTCTTCTAGCGAGCTTCCGGCGAACTTCCGGTGGTCTTCCGATAAACTCTCGGAAACCATTCTGCGGACTCCGGACAAGCTCCTAGACTTCACGATTTGATCTTAGCGAGTTCCGATGAGCTTCTTTGGCAAGCTCCGATCTTTCTCGGCAAGCTCCGCGAACTTCCAACGAACCTTCCGGCGAGCTACCGAAAAACCCTTCGGCAAGCTCCCTACTCATTCTTGGCTAGTTCCGGCAGCATTCTCGACGAACCTTCGGACTTTCGTCGAACTCTCGAACTCGCAATGAATCCTTCGTGCTTGACTCCGACACTTTGTTTTGCTTTATGTCTTCGTCGTTATCGTAGTTAATCCTACACACACAAGCAAAAACTCTACTCTGATCTAGACAATTATTATAAGGCGAATTAATATTCTGTTGCCCGGCACGTCGTTGGTTGGCGCTTCGTCTGATTCTTCGGCGCATCGTCCTCTCTTGCGGCTTGTTGCCCAATCGACGGTTGACCTCCGCAACACCGATATCCTTGGCGCAATTATGCTCTTGGCCCGATGCCCGACGTCCGAAGCCTTCTGCCATCGAATATCCTAACGTGATCTCCTCCGGCGCAAAGTCAATTCCTCCTGCCTTAATTGTCTAATCCTGATCGAGTAGACCTGCATCACTCAAAATGCAGTTAAACATAAACATAATTATCAATTTGTTTCATCATCAAAATACGAGATTCAACATCCGAGTGGTCGACCATCTTGCATGAGAATGTGTTAGAACCCTTGCAGATTCTAAACTTGGGGTTGATCTCTTTAGGGGATCGGCCTCCTTGGAACTCTATAGGGGTTCCTCCCTCCAAGTTGCTGCTCAAAAGCTGCAAAAAAGATTCATCTATTGCTTATGAAAAGAGAAGGAATACATGGCTATTTATAGGGCTTCTAAACCCTAACTCCTAATAGGACTCCTACTTAAGACTCTTACTTCTAACCAACTCCTAATATGACTCCTAGTCAAGACTCCTATTCCCTTACAACTCCTAATTCTTCTCTGAGAAAACACCTCCTACATAAATGCCCCTCTCAATTAGGACTCTCCTAGCGATAGTCCTAACAGAATGTCCCTCTCAATTAGGACTCTCCTAGCTAAGTCCTAACAGTTTTACATGAATGTCCCTCTCAATTAGGACTCTCCAAGCTACAGTCCTAATAGACCCGCCGCCCTCTTCAAATCAGCCTTGTCCTCGAGGCTGATGATTCATGAATTCTGGGAATTTGATCTTCAAGTCGTCATAGTTCTCCCAAGTGGCATCTTCTATTGGTAGGTTCGCCCATTGTATTAGAACTTCATTAGTGGGTCGTCGTCGTCGAGTCACGATCCGTCGATCAATAATGGCACTTCGCTGGGTCTGGAGTTCTATTTGGGTAATCATATTTGGTGGGTGGCCTTGGGCTGTCTCCAAGCACCTATTTACAACTGTCTCACCGTCGATTTGTGGGTGATATGTCATACTCCTTTTCAATTTAGTACCCTGCATATAGAATAACTTGGTCCAAAATCTACTCGTGAAGATGCAAGTAGAATTTATCATAAGCACAATGCGTCCCTTATAGTGTAATTCTTTTGAGTCCCAGTTGTAATTGTTGAATCTCGGATTTTGATGATGAAACTAATTGATTGTGTTTAAATGTTTGACTACATTTTGAGTGATACAGGTCTACTCGATCAGGATTAGACAATTAACGCAGGAGGAATTGACGTTGCGTCGGAGGAGATCACGTCAGGATATTGGATGGCAGAAGGCTTCGGGCATCGGGCATCGGGCCAAGGAGAGCGAAATTGCGCCAAGGATATCGGGGTTGCGGAGGTCAATCGCCGATTGGGCAACAAGACGCAAGAGAGGACGATGCACCGAAGAATCGGATGAAGCGCCAACCAATGACGTGCCGGGCAACAGAATGTCAATTTGCGTTATAATAATTGTCTAGATCGGAGTAGAGTGTTTGCTTGTGTGTGCAGGATTAACTACGATAACCAGAAAACACAAAGCGAGAATACCGGAGTCAAGTTCGATGGACGTTTAAGAGTCCGAAGAATCGTCGGAGATGCTGCCAGAACCAACCGAGAAGAAATCGGGAACTTGTCGGAATTTTCGGAAGTTCGCCGAAGAGATCGTCGGAGGTTCACGGAGATCACCGAGAAGGCTCGGCTACTCATTAAAGTCATCACAAGTTCGGGAGCTTGCTAGAAGCCCGTCAGCAGAAAGTTCGTCGGAAAGCTCGCCAGAACAAGACTCGACGTTCGCGGTTGAAAATTTGCTTAGGATGTGTTTTGGTTATGTAGTCCACTTGTAATTAGGATTAGGATTAAGAGATAATCCTATATCCTGGTTAGGGGCCAACTGGGCCCAAAGTCAGAGTTGGTTTAGGCTAAAAATTAAGCTAAACCAGCGAACTAGAGAGCCAAGATTGAAGCCCAACTAGTGGCTGAAATCACTGTAGTCGGGCTGAAAACACTGTAGGCGGTGGCACCGCCTAGCTGGGCGGTGGCACCGCCCAACACCCGAGAGCTGGGCGGTGGCACCGCCCAGCACCCGAGCCTTGGGCGGTGGCACCGCTTGGCTGGGCGGTGGCACCTCCAACAGCGGGAACCCAAAGATAATTCAAATTTTGAAGCCCAAATTTGATTCCTCTTGAGGCCTATAAATACCCCTCAAATCTCAGCTGAGAGAACAACTTTTTGAGCAGCAAGTGTTTGAGAGAAAAGCCTTAGAAAAGTGTTAGCTTGTCTTGTTTTCAATTTGCTAGTGTTCACCTCCTTCTTTCTTGTTGAAAATCTGTAAGAGAGTGAACCGCTTGTAAAAGTTGTAAGAGGGGTATTCACCCTTCACTTTCAAGAGATTTGCTAGTGGAAGGTGGAAGCCTCATCGAAGAGGGGCCTCGCAAGTGGATGTAGGTCACTTGACCGAACCACTTTAAAAACGGCGTAATCTCTGGTTTGTATTTCTTATTGTCATTTACATTACTGCAAATCTTCTTACTTGCTTTGTTTCATCATTACCTTTGCTGCGCAACTTTAAGAATACGCTTTCAAGTTAAGCTTTTCAAGTTCCGTTCTTATCGTACGAAAAATTTGTCGAAATCAACGTTTTAATCCGCTACACTAATTCACCCCCCCTCTTAGTGCCACTCCGATCCTAACAATTGGTATCAGAGCCACGGTTTTCTACTTTGGTTTAACACCCAAATAGAAATGGCTCTTTATGGCTTTCAAGAGGGTCACTCTCTCATTCGTCCTCCCTTTTTCAATGGGACGGACTACACTTGTTGGAAAACTCGTATGAGAGTTTTCTTACTTTCTTTGGATTTGAATTTATGGGACATAGTCGAAAATGGATTTGAAATGTCTTCTCTCCCAATGAACCATTGGAATGATTTGGAGAAGAAGATGTTTTCTTTAAATGCAAAGGCTATGAATGCCTTATATTGTGCACTTGACAAAAGTGAATTTAATCGCGTTTCGATGTGTGACTCGGCTTTTGATATTTGGAGAACTCTAGAGGTCACTCATGAAGGCACTAGCCGAGTGAAAGAGTCCAAAATCAATATTCTTGTGCATTCTTACGAACTTTTTCGGATGAAACCAAGTGAGTCCATCGGAGACATGTACACCCGGTTCACGGATGTCATCAATGGACTCAAAGCTCTTGGTAAAAGTTTTTCTAATTTTGAACTAGTCACTAAAATCTTAAGATCCCTTCCAAAAAGTTGGGATCCAAAAGTTACGGCCATTCAAGAGGCCAAGGACCTTAAAACATTCCCTCTCGAAGAACTTATTGGGTCTCTAATGACCTACGAAATGAACAATGTAACAAAAAAGAAACTCGAGAACAACCTTCCAAATGATAGGAAGGATTTGGGACATAGAACACATGAAGACCATTCGAGCATAAGCTCAAGTGATGGTAAACTTAAACTACAAATGAAACAAAAATTAAAAAGCAAAAAGAATGGAACTACTTGCTTTGAACGCAAGAAGAACAAAAGTTGGGATGAATTGAGCTCTTCCGAAGACGAGGAGAAAATCAAGAAAGGCGAGGTGGCAAACTATGCCTCACCCTCTTACAACAATGAGGTAATCAAAATCCCACTAATTTATTTCGAAATTACATAATACTTTCTTGAGTTATTTTTTATTTAGTTGAGGATTAATTTTCTTGAAAATTGCATGTGTTATGTTAATGCAGTAAAATGTTAAACATAAATCTAATGCTTATACACCTAGTAAGATTAATCTTATATATGTGCTTGAGAAGCAAGAATTTGTATTTTGACGATTTCCATATTGATTTTCAATGACGATGCATGACTTTTGAATGGAAGGCTTGATGATTTTTTATGAACCTTATCTTTGGTTTTCAAACATGATGTATAGTTTTGACATAAGAACAAAAATTTGAAGCATGCTAATATAAAGTCAATCATATAAAGTAAAACTAAAGAAATTTTAAATATCTATAAGAATCATTCAAAATTATGTTCAATAAAACCTTACTTGATGTTGTAATGAAACCATTGAAAGTTTTGATGCTATGATTTGATGATTTTATGCATGAGATTGTAAAGTTATACATGATGATTTTTATGATTTATTGGTCTTGATGGTTTTTATGATAAAATTCATTTTTCGATCCTAAATGTTGATGCACTTTTTTATCTAGCATAAATGACAGGAATTTAAATAACTAAAAAGAGAAAAGCATTGTTCTTGAAAATTATTTTTCTCTATCTTGTTGATTTATATGAATCCCTTGAAAATGATTTTGGTTTGATGATTTGAATTAGAAATGAGTTATATCAAAATCATGATATTGATTTGACAAAATTGAATGAGTTGTAAACAAATGATGATTTTTCTCTTGAATACAACTTGTAATATTTTTACATATATATTTTCATCTTGATTTCTCGATATTCGATACATGAAATTTTTCCATGAATCAAAATTCTTTCATGATGTGATTCTTCTTGGTATTCACTAAAAATGATACATTCAAATTAACCTACTCTATTTGACATCTTGATAATTTATGACTTGAATATCATGTACAATATGCTCATAATGATGATTGAGTTATTTATGAAAAATGGAAGATATAGTTTTGAAATTTTGCATGTTCGAATTTGAAAATATTTGATATGCATGAAAATATTAAACATTTTGAAACCATGTTTTAGTGTTATGCTTAATGATCATGCTTAATAAATTTCGAAATTATGGATGATGAATCTTTTACGATTTATGGATCATTGATTTTTACCATAATGAAAGTACCTTATTGATTTTTGTTGTAATAAATCTTACTCTTTCGGTTTTAAACATGATAAATGTTTTTATTTGGTATAAATGAAACAAAATCATATGTTTTGAAATAATCGAAAAGAGGATAACATTCTTGAAAATTATTTTGCTCAATCTTATTGATTTTGATGAATCCATTTGTATCATCTTTGTGAATCTCTTGGATTTTGATAATGATTTTGATGATTTAAATTTAAATAATTTTTTATTGAAATCATGATCTTGATCTCTTGAAATTCATAACATGAAATCCTTTATGAATCAACATTTTCTTTTCTATTTAAAAGGAGATTTGTCGAAATGTTTCATAGTCTTTTAGTATTCATAATCTTGACAATTATGTTTTGAAACTTTATGTAAACCAAGAATGTTCATCATGATTCTCTCTTTGAATATTTAAAGAGGAGAATTTTCTAGATGGTTCATGATTTTGATGATTGAATATTTGATATGCATGAATTGAGATCTTGCTCTCCTACCACTCTTTTTGCTATTCACCAAAAGGAAGACTAATTCTAATAAACCATGATATGCTATATGAATTTTATTGTATTCATGAAGTAAGATCTCATCACTAATTTTTGTTTATATTCCTTCATGTGATGATATGAATGTATGAAACACTTATGATATGATTTTTTATACAATTCCATGTATTCGTGAAATATTAATCTCATCACCCAATTAATTCCTCTTGATACTCCTAATGTGATGAAGTGAAATTATGCATGAAATACAAATGGGGATAAGTTTTTGGTAGGATATAATTTGACAAATTGATACCATCATGATATGAAACATTTATGATTTGCAATGATATATGCAATACTTGTGCTTTCTAATTATGATGTGATGTATTACATATGATGTAAATCATGATTTAAAATACTATGAGTTGTCGCTAAAATGATGTATTATAAATATTGATTTAATGTTTTGTATCATGAATACTCTAAATGATGAATATTTGGTATCATGATCAAAATGTTGACAAATAGTTAAAAATTTTAGTATCATGTATG
Organism: Musa acuminata AAA Group; assembly: GCF_036884655.1. NCBI lineage: Eukaryota > Viridiplantae > Streptophyta > Magnoliopsida > Zingiberales > Musaceae > Musa > Musa acuminata. The sequence continues at coordinate 15,687,187 of NC_088352.1, read as the reverse complement.
ATATCCTTATAATGTTGATCGATTTATTCAATATCATGCATGAATGAATATAAGGTTTTTGAAAATGTGCATATTCTAATTTGAAAATATGATGATGCACAATTAAGATTGATACTTACCTTTGTCATAATTGATGTAATGGGTCTTCCCTTCTTTTTGACAATGACAAAGGGGGAGATAGCTTGCTTGCACAAGTCAAGAAGATGCAAAAACTTGATTGCTTGCTTGCCTATCTTAAGTAGCAAAGATTGCTAACTTGCTTATTTCAAGAAGCAAAAGTTGTCTTCTTGAACATCATTATCTTGCCCATCTCAAGAAGCAAGACTTGCAACCTGCACATTGCAATAGGAAGTAAGAATCGATAGCTTACACACTTCAACAAGAAAGCTATCTTGTATTTGCTTTTGACATTTTTACTAGCTTGTATGTTACAAAACTTGCTCACTTTTTCAAATACTTTGCTAGCTTGCACTTTGTAAAGGAAGCAAAAATAACACTTCTCAAAAGAGAAGAAAAACTTACTGTCTTGAACATCTTTAATATGCTAGCTAGCATGATGTACAATTTGCTATTTTGAATATTACAAAGAAATACTATCATGCACATTGCAAAGAAAATCAAAGTGCAATCGTGCACAAGAAGAAGTGTTGAATTGCCATGATTGAACTTAAGAATCTTGCTATACTTTTGTGCTTATATGTTGTGATGAAAATCTCGCTTTATGTTGCAAAAACTTGCATATCTTTTAAAATAGCTAGAGCTACTTCTCCTTTTTATTGATGACATAGGGGGAGAAGTATATTGATGACTTCATGCATTGAATTAAATATTTTATATTTGCATGATAGTTTAAATGTTTTTCATAACATGTGATGAATGTTACTTGGATTTGGGATAATCCAAGTGTTCTATCAATGACATATTGATAGGAGGAGTTTAGTTAAACTCCGGGGAGTTAAGGTTAACTCCGTTAGTCATCAATTAGTTGTCATCATCAAAAAGGGGGAGATTGTTGAATCTCGGATTTTGATGATGAAACTAATTGATTGTGTTTAAATGTTTGACTACATTTTGAGTGATACAGGTCTACTCGATCAGGATTAGACAATTAACGCAGGAGGAATTGACGTTGCGTCGGAGGAGATCACGTCAGGATATTGGATGGCAGAAGGCTTCGGGCGTCGGGCATCGGGCCAAGGAGAGCGAAATTGCGCCAAGGATATCGGGGTTGCGGAGGTCAACCGCCGATTGGGCAACAAGCCGCAAGAGAGGACGATGCACCGAAGAATCGGATGAAGCGCCAACCAATGACGTGCCGGGCAACAGAATGTCAATTTGCGTTATAATAATTGTCTAGATCGGAGTAGAGTGTTTGCTTGTGTGTGCAGGATTAACTATGATAACCAGAAAACAAAAAGCGAGAATACCGGAGTCAAGTTCGATGGACGTTTAAGAGTCCGAAGAATCGTCGGAGATGCTGCCAGAACCAACCGAGAAGAAATCGGGAACTTGTCGGAATTTTCGGAAGTTCGCCAAAGAGATCGTCGAAGGTTCACGGAGATCACCGAGAAGGCTCGGCTACTCATTCAAGTCATCACAAGTTCGGGAGCTTGCTAGAAGCCCGTCAGCAGAAAGTTCGTCGGAAAGCTCGCCAGAACAAGACTCGACGTTCGCGGTTGAAAATTTGCTTAGGATGTGTTTTGGTTATGTAGTCCACTTGTAATTAGGATTAGGATTAAGAGATAATCCTATATCCTGGTTAGGGGCCAACTGGGCCCAAAGTCAGAGTTGGTTTAGGCTAAAAATTAAGCTAAACCAGCGAACTAGAGAGCCAAGATTGAAGCCCAACTAGTGGCTGAAAACACTGTAGTCGGGCTGAAAACACTGTAGGCGGTGGCACCGCCTAGCTGGGCGGTGGCACCGCCCAACACCCGAGAGCTGGGCGGTGACACCTCCTGGCTGGGCGGTGGCACCGCCCAGCACCCGAGCCCTGGGCGGTGGCACCGCTTGGTTGGGCGGTGGCACCTCCAACAGCGGGAACCCAAAGAGAATTCAAATTTTGAAGCCCAAATTTGAATCCTCTTGAGGCCTATAAATACCCCTCAAATCTCAGCTGAGAGAACAACTTTTTGAGCAGCAAGTGTTTGAGAGAAAAGCCTTAGAAAAGTGTTAGCTTGTCTTGTTTTCAATTTGCTAGTGTTCACCTCCTTCTTTCTTGTTGAAAATCTGTAAGAGAGTGAACCGCTTGTAAAAGTTGTAAGAGGGGTATTCACCCTTCACTTTCAAGAGATTTGCTAGTGGAAGGTGGAAGCCTCATCGAAGAGGGGCCTCGCAAGTGGATGTAGGTCACTTGACCGAACCACTTTAAAAACGGCGTAATCTCTGGTTTGCATTTCTTATTGTCATTTACATTACTGCAAATCTTCTTACTTGCTTTGTTTCATCATTACCTTTGCTGCGCAACTTTAAGAATACGCTTTCAAGTTAAGCTTTTCAAGTTCCGTTCTTATCGTACGAAAAATTTGTCGAAATCAACGTTTTAATCCGCTACACTAATTCACCCCCCCCTCTTAGTGCCACTCCGATCCTAACAGTAATGAGCCACGAAGCTTGGTGCTTCCTCCAATTTTTTTATAATCTTACTAGTGTTTGAATCTTCCTGCCATTCCATCTTAATATCCTTAAGAAAGTTGCTGGTCGGAAGTGAAATGGCCGAAACTTCAGCTTGCTCTGGTAGCTGTGAAAGCGCATCTGCAAGAACATTCTCTTTCCCCTTTTTGTAAGTTATTTCATAATAAAATCTAAGAAGTTTTATTACCCATTTTTGCTGCTCAAGGGATAATATCTTTCGCTCCAAAAAGTACTTGAGGCTTTTATGGTCGGTTTTAATTTGAAATCATCGACCAATCAAGTAGGGTCTCCACCTCATTGCTGCGCGCACAATGGCAAGCATCTCCTTATCATATGTTGACTTATTTTGATGGGAGGGAGATAATGCCTTGCTAGTGTATGTGAGTGGTTGACTATCTTGCATGAGAATGGCTCCAATTCCGACTCCAGATGCGTCGGCCTCAATAATGAAGGGTCGGTTGAAATCTGGTAGTGTTAGCACCGGCGTCGTCGTCATGGCTGCCTTAAGTTTGTCGAAGGCGGCGGAGGCTCTGTCCAACCATTGGAAGACATCTTTTTCTAGTAAGGAAGTAAGTGGTGCACTGATCTTTCCATAGTTTTTCACGAACTTGCGGTAGTAGCCTATTAAACCCAGAAAGCCATGTAGCAATTTTATGTTTCTCGAGGTTAGCCAGTTTTGCATTGCTCCAATTTTGAAGGGGTCCACTGCCACACCTTCCTTTGATATGATATGCCCAAGATATTCCACCTTTTGTTGAAGAAAGCAAAAATTCGTTGTTGTTGTGTGTTCAAAAGGTGGTTTTCCGTATGTCTTCTTCGCATGCTCGTATTTGATGATACCCGGATCAAAGGTCCAGCTTTGTAAAGATTTGTACTCCCTTTCATCTAGCAATTCATCTACTATTGGAATAAAGTATTTGTCCTTGATGATTATGCCATTGAGAGCTCGGTAATCAACACATATTCGCCTTCTTCCGTCCTTCTTGTGTACAAGTAGCACCGGCGAAAAGTAGAGGTTGCAACTTGGCCGAATAACTCCTGTTTCGAGCATCTCTTTTATAATCCTTTCTATTTCATCCTTCTGGAGATGTGGATACTAATATGGCTGAGCATTTGCTGAAGAGTTGCCTGGAAGAATCATTATACAATGATTATGCCGACAGGTAAGAGGTAGGTTACGCGGTTCGTCAAATATATTTGAAAATTCAGCAAGGAAAGGAAGTAGATTTGGATCTTCAAATTCTGTTGGCTCTCCCTTAGTTTGCTGCTCAAGTTGTATCAAAAAGCCGCTACATGCTTTATGCAAAACATTCTCCATTTGTTGTGTGCAAATCGTTGTTATGTCACCCCCACGTTTCCCTTGCAATGTCACCAGTTTCTCCTTACTGTAAAATTTCATAATTAGTTTCATAAAATTCCAAGAAATATCACCTAATTTCCTCAACCATTTAATTCTGAGCATGGCCTCATGATTGTTAAGAGGGAGAAGGAAGAAATCTGCAATTATCTCTTGGTCCTGCAGCAATAGTTTCTCCTGCAAGCGCCTATGATCACAATTCAAAATCCGTCCGTCGGTGACCTTAACATCAAACCTGCAGCGATTCTCGATAGGTAATGATATCCGAACAGCAAGCTTACTATTTAGGAAGTTAGTAGTACTGCCCGTGTCGATGAGAACAGTGATTGGTTGTTGTTTGAGAAGGCCTCCAATTTTCATCGTTTGCGGGTTTGAGTAGCTAGCTAGTGTATGTACCGTAACTTCGGTCGGTTTTAGCTCTTCTTCTGTATCTTCTTCTTCATGTTCAATGCTCTCTTTTGGATGTTCAATGACCTCTTCTTCTATTGGTTCAATCATAAGAAGTCCTCCTTTACTACAGCGATGCTCACGGCTCCACGGCTCGTCACAATACCAACATAACCCCTTCGCATATCACTCCCGAAGCTCTTCTCCTGTTAACCTCTTTGGTGCAGGGACTTGGTCGACAGTAGGGGGGGCTGAGGGCTTCAATATTACCAGTTGAGGAGCGACCCTAGTCCTCCGAGCTTCATGGTTCAATTGCTCCTCTTGATGTCGTGCGAAAGAGATGGCTGCCATAAGCGTGTACGGTTGTCACGCTTTAACTTCTCCTCGGATCTCCGGCTTCAAACCCTCAATAAAGGTCCTCAATAGCTATTTTTGAGACCAATCATGATTTTGATTAGATAACCTTTCAAACCTGGTTTGGTACTCCTGAATGGTGGAGGTTTGTCGGATCTTTGCTAGTTGTTCGTCAATATTCTCGTAATCGGTTGGTCTGAAGCAGATCAGCAGTCCTTCTTTGAATTGTTGCCATGAAAGGACTCCATAAGTATGTTCAAACTATTTAAACCATTGTATAGCATCCCCTTCAAGATGTATAGCTGCAATTTTCACCATAGATGCATCTGCGATTTTGTGGTACCGAAAATATCGCTCCGCGCGTGAGATCCAACCAATCGGGTCTCCTTCTTCCCATCTAGGGATGTCCACTCTCATGCATGGATAGTTGGGGTCGGTCATAGAGCCTCTCCTCCCTTGGAATTCATCTCTTCGGGCTTGGTGTGATTGGGCAAAGCTCTCTCCTTGATATGATTTTTTCGGGCTTAGTGGTCGGCCCAATCTGAGTTCGGTAAAGAGCGTCCGAATCTTATCCTCCATTCGCGCCTCCAAGGCTTCGAATTTAGCATTGATTGCCTCCTTAGATGCCATAGTATATGGCCCCAAATCAATGATGTTAAGATCTCTCTTTTGTTGTTGGGTTAAAGGCATGTATAGGTTGAGAGAAGTGATGGTCGAAAGTGTTGGTGGATTAGTGGATGTAGGCTTCGGTTTAGGCTTGTTTTGTAGCTGTTTTGGGTGCAGTTTGAGGGTGTGGTTTAGTAGAGTTTTAGGGCTGTGGATGAAAGTTTTGGATCTGTGGTAGATGGTAGCCAAGGTTTGACAGAAATTAGTGGAAGTTGCAGCAAGTATGTGCTGTCTTGTATTAGTAGAATTATCGTCGAAGAAACAACGGTTTCTCGACGTAATTTCCACCAAAAACTTGGGAGAATCGAGGAGGGAATTGATAAAAAAATCACAGTTTATATGACAGCAAGGATATCTAATTTAATCAAGAAAATTTTGGCAGTATAACAGCAAGGAAATTGGTGCAAGTTGCAATTGCAGAATTATCGTCGAAAAATTTCAGCGGGTTACGATGAAAATTTGCAGCAACATAAAATCGTTTGTAGAGATGAATTTCTTAATAGATCAATCTTAGATGGAAGCCAAGATGATCTATGAAGTGTATAAGAAATTTCATTCAAAAAGATTTCAAATAGATGAGTTAAGGCAATGATATGCAGCTGAAATTTTCTGCAGCATAGATTTTCAAGTGCAGCAGATTGGACATAAAAGATCAGTAGTTTATATTGAGAATTTTTGATGAAACCAAATGGAAATCTACTTTTAGAAAGTGTCAAAGATGTCATAAATATTTCGTAGAAATTTGGATAGAAAAAGCACAGTAGCAAGATCAAATAGATGGTGCTATGCTCCTTGAATTCTGCAATTCAAGTGCAGTAGATTGGACATAAAAGATCAGTAGTTTATATTGAGAATTTTTTTATGAAACCCAAGGGAAATCCACTGTTAAGAAGTGTCAAATTGTCATAAAAAATTTGTAGAAATTTGGATAGAAAAAGCACAGTAGCAAGATCAAACAGATGGTGCTATGCGGCTGGAATTCTGCAATGTATCTTTCGTCGTAGAGATGAAAACTTTGTGACGAAAAGTTTATGCAGCAATATAGGAACGAATTTTTTTTTTTTTTGGATTTTTGAATAAGGATAACTAAATTGCAGCAGTAGTAAGGTAGGAAACCAAAACCTGTTGCAATTCACGGGGAGATCAAAGGATGATCCGTGGTGGTGGAGATGATGACGAAATTCGGTGACGATCTTTTAAGCAAATGTGGGAATTGCTTTGGATGGTTGTAGAGGGTTGATGGATGGCTGTGGAAGGGCAGCGAGATGCCATGAACGCTGCTCTGATACTAGGTGTTAGAACCCTTGCAGATTCTAAACTTGGGGTTGATCTCTTTAGGGGATCGGCCTCCATGGAACTCTATAGGGGTTCCTCCCTCCAAGTTGCTGCTCAAAGGCTGCAAAAAAGATTCATCTATTGCTTATGAAAAGAGAAGGAATACATGGCTATTTATAGGGCTTCTAAACCCTAACTCCTAATAGGACCCATACTTAAGACTCTTACTTCTAACCAACTCCTAATATGACTCCTAGTCAAGACTCCTATTCCCTTACAACTCCTAATTCTTCTCTAAGAAAACACCACCTACATGAATGCCCCTCTCAATTAGGACTCTCCTAGCTATAGTCCTAACAGAATGTCCCTCTCAATTATGACTCTCCGAGCTAGAGTCCTAACAGTTTTACATGAATGTCCCTCTTAATTAGGACTCTCCAAGCTAGAGTCCTAACAGAATGGCTCCAATTCCGACTCTAGATGCGTCGGCCTCAATAATGAAGGGTCGATTGAAATCTGGTAGTGTTAGCACCGGCATCGTCGTCATGGCTGACTTAAGTTTGTCGAAGGAAGTGGAGGCTCTGTCTAACCATTGGAAGACATGTTTTTCCAGTAAGGAAGTAAGTGATGCATTGATCTTTCCATAGTTTTTCATGAACTTATGGTAGTAGCCTGTTAAACCCAGAAAGCCATGTAGCAATTTTGTGTTTCTCGGGGTCGACCAATTTTGTATTGCTCCAATTTTGAAGGGGTCCACTGCCACACCTTCCTCTGATATGATATGCCCAAGATATTCCACCTTCTATTGAAGAAAGCAAAAATTCATAGTGGTTGTTGTGTGTTCAAAAGGTGGTTTTTGGTATGTCTTCTTCGTAGGATCGTATTTAATGATACCCGAATCAAAGGTCCAGTTTTGTAAAGATTTGTGCTCCCTTTCATCTAGCAATTCATCTACTATTGGAATGAGGTATTTGTTCTTGATGGTTATGTCATTGAGAGCTTGGCAATCAACATATATTCGCCTTGTTTCGTCCTTCTTGCGTACAACTAGCACCGGTGAAGAGTATAGGTTGTAACTTGGCCGAATAACTCCTGTTTTGACCATCTCTTTTACAATCCTTTCTATTTCATCCTTCTAGAGATGTGGACACTGATATGGCTGAGCATTTGCTGAAGATTTGCTTGGAAGAATCGTTATACAATAATCATACCGACGGGTAAGAGGTAGGTTACGCGGTTCGTCAAATATATTTGAAAACTCAGCAAGCAAAGGAAGTAGATTTGGATCTTCAAATTCTGTTGGCTCTCCCTTAGTTTGCTGCTCAAGTTGTACCAAAAAGTTGCTGCATGCTTTATGAAAACCTTCTCTATTTGTTGTGTGCACGTTGTGTCGCCCCCACGTTTCCCGTGCAATGTCACATATTTCTCTTTACTGTAAAATTTCATAATTAGTTTCATAAAATTCCAGGAAACATCACCTAATGTCGTCAACCATTTAATTTTGAGCATGGCCTCATGATTGTTAAGAGGGAGAAGGAAGAAATATGCAATTATCTCTTGGTCCTATAGCAATAGTTTCTCCTACGGGCGCCTACGATCAGAATTCAAAATCCGTCCGTTGGTGGCCTTAACATCAAACCTGCAGCGATTCTCGATAGGTAATGCTATCCGAACAGCAAGCTTACTATTTAGCAAGTTAGTAGTACTGCCCGTGTCGATGAGAACAGTGATCGGTTGTTGTTTGAGAAGGCCTCCAACTTTCATCATTTGCGGGTTTGAGTAACCGACTAGTGCGTGTATTGTAATGTCAGTCAATTGTGATGCATCTTCTTTATGTTTAAGGTTCTCTTCTGAATGTTCAATGACCTCTTCTTCTATTGGTTCAATCATAAGAAGTCTCCCTTTTATCGTTTACGGGTTTGAGTAGCCAGCTAGTGTGTGTACTGTTACGTCGGTCGGTTGTGGCTCTTCTTCCGCATCTTCTTCGTTATGTTTAAGGCTCTCTTTTGAATGCTCAATGACCTCTTCTTCTACTAGTTCAATCAAAAGAAGTCTCCCTTTTCTACAGCAATGCTTGTAACTCCACGACTCGTCGTAATGCCAACATAACCGCTTCGCAGATTGCTCCCAAAGTTCTTCTCTTGTTATTTCTGGTTGAGGAGCAACTCTAGTCCTCCAAGCTTCATGATTCAATCGCTCCTCTTGATGTCGTGCGAAAGAGATGGCTGCCACAAGCATGTACGTCGCGCTTTAACTTCTCCTCGGATCTCCGGCTTCAAGCCCTCAATGAAGGTCCTCAATAGCTGTTTTTGAGACCAATCATGAGTTTGATTAGATAACCTTTCAAACCTGGTTTGGTACTCCTGAATGGTGGAGGTTTGTTGGATCTTTGCTAATTGTCCATCAATATTCTCGTAATCGGTTGGTCTGAAGCGGATCAATAATCCTTCTTTGAATTGTCACCATGAAAGGACTCCATAAGTGTGTTCAAACTAGTCAAACCACTGTATGGCATCCCCTTCAAGATGTATAGCTGTAATTTTCACCATGGATGCGTCCGCGGTTTTGTGGTACAAAAAATATCGCTCCGCATGTGAAATCTAACCAATTGGGTCTCCTTCTTCCCATCTAGGGAAGTCCACCCTCATGCGTGGATAGTTGGGATCGATTATAGAACTTTCCCTCTCTTGGAAGTCATATCTTTGGGCTTGATGCAATTGGGCAAAGCTCTCTCCTTGATGTGATTTCTTCGGGCTTAGTGGTCGGCCCAATCTAAGTTCGGTAAATAGCCTCCAAATCTTATCCTCCATTCGCACCTCGAAGGCTTCAAATTTAGCATTGATTACCCCCTCAGATGCCATAGTATATGCCGCCAAATCTGTGATATTAAGATCTCTCTTTTGTTGATGGGTTAAAGGCATGTATTGGTTGAGAGAGGTGATGGTCGAAAGGGTTGGTGGATGTAGGCTACGATTTAGGCTTATTTTGTGACTATTTTGGTTGCAGTTTGAGGGTGTGGTTTGGTGGAGTTTTAGGGCTGTGGATGAATGTTTTGGATCTGTGATAGATGGCAGCAAAGGTTTGATAGAAATCAGTGGAAGTTACAGCAAGTATGTGCTGTCTTGTAAGAGCAGAATTATCGTCGAAGAAACAACAGTTTCTAAATATAATTTCCACCAAAAACTTGAGAGAATTGAGGAGGGATTTGATAGCAAAATCACAGTTTATATGACAGCAAGGATTCTAATTTAATCAAGAAAATTTCGGCAGTATAATAGCAAGGAAATTGGTGTAAGTTGCGATAGCAGAATTCTTATCGAAAAATTTCAACGGGATACGATGAAAATTTACAGCAACACAAAATCATTTTTAGTGATGAATTCCTCAATAGATCAATCTTAGATGGAAGCCAAGATGATCTATGAAGTGTATAAGAAATTTCATTAAAAAAAGATTGCAAATAGATGGGTTAAGGCAACAATATGCGGCTGAAATTTTCTACAGCACAGATTTTTAAGTATTGCAGATTGGACGTAAAAGATTAGTAGTTTATATTGAGAATTTTTTGATGAAACTAAAGGGAAATCTACTATTATGAAGTTTCAAAGCTATCATAAAAAATTCGTAGAGATTTGGATAGAAACAACATAGTATCAAGATCAAACAAACAGTGCTATGCGGTTGAAATTTTACAGTACAGATTTTCAAGTATAGCAGATTAGACAAAATATCAATGGTTTATATTGAGAATTTTTTAACAAAACCAAAGGGAAATCTGCTGTTAGGAAGTGTCAAAGAAGTCATAAAAATTTCGTAGAGATTTGGATAAAAAAAATATTGTAACAAGATCAAACAAACGGTGCTATACGGTTGGAATTATGTAATATATCTTTCGTCATAAAGATGAAAACTTTATGATGAAAAGTTTATGTAGCAATATAGGAATAATTTTTTTGGGATTTTCAAATAAGGATAATTAAATTGCAGCAGCAGTAAGTTAGAAAATCAGAACCTGTTGCAATTCACAGGGAGATCAAAGGATGATCCATGGTGGTGGAGATGACGGCGGAATTTGGCGACGATCTTTTAAGCAATTGTGGGAATTGCTTTGGGGAGTTATAGAGGGTTGATGGATGGCTATGGAAGGGTAGCGAGATGCCAAGAATGCTGCTCTAATAGAAGGAGTTAGAACCCTTGCAGATTCTAAACTTGGGGTGGATCTCTTTAGGGGATCGGCCTCCTTAGAACTCTATAGGGGTTCCTCCCTCTAAGTTGCTGCTCAAAGGCTATAGAAAAGATTCATCTATTGCTTATCAAAAGAGGAGGAATACATGACTATTTATAGGGTTTCTAAACCCTAACTTCTAATATGACTCCTACTTAAGACTCCTACTTCTAACCAACTCCTAATAGGACTTCTACTCAAGACTTATATTCCTTTACAACTCCTAATTCTTCTTTAAGAAACAACCTCCTAACCCTAGCCGACCTCTTCACCTCTTTAATAGGGGTCAGCTTAGGTAGGTTTTACATGAATGTCCATCTCAAGTAGGACTCTCCTAGCTAGAGTCCAAACATGGCCCTTGGGGCTGGCGACGGTGGCGGGAGGGTAGATACGATGGCAAGACTCCCTACCCTTACCTCTCAAGTTACTCCTCCACCATATCCTCTCCAAAGAGAAACTCCTTCGATGAAGCAGCATCGAAGTAGGTCGCGCTCTAGATCACGGCAGCCTGCTCTCATTTCCAGTAACCCTCGGCCTTGGACTAGCCTCTTCAAGGCTCTGGTTGGAAGTCCAGATCTAAGCTTGGAATTCTTTACTCCAGAAATTCAGGCTTATAAGAAAATTGTTGTATAGGAGACTACTGATTCAGTAGAGTTGATTGAGGCATAGTCTATGCCGATTGTTGGCTATGTGGTAGGTCTCAAAACATCTTATTTACCACTATCCTCATTTATCAAAACTTGATGGGGAATATCATCATTTGATCTTCATATGCTGGAGAACGAATTCTTTGTTTGCAAGCTATACTCTGAAGAAGATTTGCAATGGGTCATCGAAGGATTCTGGACTATTCGTGGCCATCTAATGATTCTACGACGCTGGTCTCCTGATGTCCGTTTAGAGTTAGATAGCTTGCAATCTATTCCATTATGGGTATCCTTTCAAGGCCTTCCTCTACATCGTTGGAGTCGACGTTTTATTGTAAAGTTATGCAGCACTCTGGGACAGCCACTCTACATCGATAAAGCAATAGCAGCTCAGACGAGATTAGCATTTACACGAGCATGTGTATTGGTTTCTTCCGATGAAGATCTTCCTAATAAGGTTTTCTATCGGGATCTTGATGGGAACACTCGGAAGGTACATGTCTCATATTCCTGGAAGCCACAATGATGTCAGCGTTGCTTATCTTTTGGTCAAGCAAATGGAGTCTGTCAGCAAACTATGAAACCGATCACTAAGGTCTATCAACCACGTCAAGTGCCTCAGCAACAAGGCGAGTCTCTTCCAATGGCAGTAGCACCGATAGTGACGAAGACTATCGAGCATTATGACTCGAATGGATAGCACCGCGAACAGAAAGACAAATCCAAAATTTTATCTCTTCCTATTATGTTAGAGCCTTCCATAACAGATGTTTCCCATGGTACTAGTGGACAGGAGAAGCATAAGTCAGGAACCTCGTCCCTTCCAATATCAATGGATCCGTCCATAATAGGAATTCCAATATCCACTCATTGTACCAACCAGGACTTTGTGTCTCAACGAACTCAGGCCCAAATAAATCTCGCTAGCAAGGATATTCTTCTTCAAAAACTCAGGCCACAACAAACATCGCCAACAAGGATATTCTGCCTCAACAAACTCATGCCCCAACAAACCTCTATAGCCAGGTTGCTCCAACAAGTACTAACCAGGATATTGTGCTGCAACAATCATATCTTGCTTCAACAAACCCTGCCAACCATGACCACATGATTCAAGGTATTTTAAAGTTTAAACATCTGCAAGTTGTAGATAAAGTGGATGAATATAGGAATAAAGCCATAAAAGGCAAGGATATTGAGCGGGAGGAAAATACAAAACCGAAGGATAAGAAAAAGGATGGTACACTCCATCCAAAGTCATAGGATGAATACCTTACTACCTTTTTCATTTGTTTATTACTGATAAAGATTACATGCTGGAATGTTCGTGGACTTAATAAGCCTGAGAAATACCGGGAGCTCAACAGAATAATCAAGACTGTCACATGTGATATTGTTATTCTAGTGGAAACGAAAATTAAACAATCATGAGTCCAAGCTTAAAAGAATTTAATATGGCCAGACACAGAACGGTTTACCAATAAATCTAATGAAACTTTTGGTAGAATATGGGTCTTATGGCATCCTAACTCTATTAATGCCTGGTTTATTTCTGCTACAGATCAATTCATCCATCTTCTTACCAAAAAAAAAAAATCATCCATCTTAAGGTGGAAGACAAAAAGAATAGCTCTAAATTCAATTTCACTAGTATATATATGCTTCAAACAGTATGCAAGAAAGAAATGCTCTTTGGTCTGACCTGACTAATATTGCAAATGGCTATTTCAATATACATTGGATTGTTCTTGGAGATTTTAATACTATTTGGTACCCAAATAAAAAAGTGGAGGGTAGACAACTTTCAAAAAGCCAGCTTCAAAGTTTTAATGATTACATAGATACTGTTGCATTGATTGATATGAAATCTGTGGGTAATTGGCTCTCTTGGAGTAATCAAGGTGCTGCTAATAGAAAAATAATGGCTTGACTTGATAGGTGTTTGATTAATCAGGAATAGTTAATAGTTTACCCAGATTCACTTCTTGAGTATGATGCTCCATTATTTACTGATCATTCTTTAATGTACATACACGCAGACAAAGCGACACTAAGTGGTAAGAAACCGTTTAGATTCTTTAACATGTGGTGTACTCATCCTCAGTTCCTTGATATCATCAGATCAGCTTGGAATGTTAATGTGCATGGATCCCCCTCTTACATCTTATGTTAAAAGCTCAAAGCTTGTCAAACAGCACTTAAGGAGTGGAATACAAATATCTTTGGCAATATTACCACTAGAGTTCAATTCTGCAGAAAGGAACTAATGTCATTACAACATGAGCTGCAACTTCAGCCCCATAATGAGAATATTATCTACAAAGAGACAGAAGCCATAAATAACTTCATACAAGCCTTAAAATAGGAGGAAAGTTTTGCAAAGCAGAAATCTCGACAGCATTGGCTTACACTAGGAGATTCCAATACTAAATTTTTCTATGCTTCCATTGCTACTCGAAGGGCCGTGAACCGTATCAGGAAATGTAGAGACAACAATTATAATCTTATTGAGAATTTAGATGAGGTTAAAGCACACACTGAGCAATTTTTTTATTCCTTACTCAATCAAGTTGAGCAACCTAGTAACATTCATGTGGAGCCAATTAGAAAACTTGATTCGGATGCCATTTCAATCCTCAATGCCTGAATTACATATGTTAAAATTGTAAGAGTTCTCTTTAAGTCATCGAAGCACAAAAGCCCTGGTCTAGATGGATTTCCAACTGAATTTTATCAAACTGCATGGTTTATTATTAGAAATGATGTGATTAAGGCTTGCCAACATTTTTTCTCTTCAGGTCATATTCTTAGATAGATGAATTATACTTTTATCTCTCTAATTCCTAAGAATGCAGGGGCTGATTCACTAGAGAACTATTGACCCATATCATTATGCAACTTTATTTACAATATCATCTCTAAAGTGTTGGCAGATATAATGCAAAAGGTAATACAGAAGATCATTAGTCCAAATCAGGCTACTTTCATCATAGGAAGAAGTATACATCATAACATTATGCTTGCTAATGACTTAGTCAAAGATCTGCACTTAAAAATAATAGGGACGAAAATATGTTTTAAATCTGATTTACGGAAAGCTTTTGATTCAGTTAATAGAAAATTTATCTACAAGATGATACTCGATATGAACTTCCCACAGCAATGGGTTAATTGGATACAAAATTGCTTGGAAACCCCAAAGTTTTCGATACTCTTTAATGGCTGACCTATTGGTTTTTTTTGGAGCACGAATGACATCCGACAAGGTGATCCACTCTCTCCATATCTATTTACTATTGCGATGGAAGAACTTAGCTGTATGTTGGAACATGTAGTCTCGAATGGTAGCATTAAGGTACCCAATGCTGGTTCGATTCATATATCACACATAACTTTTGTAGATGATTTACTTATCTTTCTCCAAAATGATCCAACTTCAGTAAAGAACCTGGCATCTCTTCTGAATGACTTTGGTATGGTTTATGGCCTTCGGTTAAATCATGCGAAAAGTAAAGTATATGTAGGTCCTTGCATTAAGGAAAAGGACCTTATTACACACACTCTAGGGGTTAGTGGGGAAGCCTGCTAGTTCCTTATCTAGGTCTCCCATTCATATCACATGGCATTCACAAAACCCACTGTCAGCCTATCCTGCAAAAAATAAAGAGTATAATTTCTTCCTGGAAAAATAGGCTTCTATCAAAAGCAAGACGACTTAAACTCATCCGTTCGGTGTTGTACTCTTATTCCTTATATTGGTCTAATGCATTTCTTCTACCCATTAGACTTCTACAAGATATTAAACGGTTATTAATGAATTTCTTCTATAATGATACAAATGATAAGGCAATGCATATGATAAATTGGGACAGCATCTGCAAACCGAAAGATGAAGGGGGCCTAAACCTAAGAAATATTAAAGATTGGAATAAAGCATATCTGGTACAGCAATTATGGGATCTTTTGCAGAACAAATGTTCCTTATAGTCACTTTGGGTTTCTGCTAGGTATCTTTCAAATGAATCAATCTGGGAAATATCAACAAGAATATACGACTCTACAACATGAAAAGGGATTTTAAAGGCAAGGAATTGGCTAATCAAACACATTTCTTATGCAATCTCTTCTGGAACTAATACTAATATGTGGTATGATTCGTGGATAAATGGGAAGAGCATATTTCAATTATATGAGGACAGAATATGAAAAGACCTTGGGGCTCCCAAAGATTGGAAGGTTTCCGAATTCATTACTAATGGTACATGGTGTCTCCCTAATCCTATTTCTCCCGAAATGTTATCACTTTGGCCGACTATCACAGTTATTCCAATCAGGAAAAACTCTTCAGATATACTTATTCGGCCTCATGACTATGGTAAATTTAGTGCCAAATCCGCATTGAATCAAATCAGGCAAAGAAAAAAAAGTTGATCCCAAGCAGTTGGACATGGGATCGACCGGGATCACAGAGACATTCCCTATATTCATGGCAGACCCTTCACAATAAACTACATACAATAGACAATATGAAGAGAAGAGGTATCTACCATGTTAACCGATGCTCCCTTTGTATGCAATAAGAAGAAACTGTTGACCACCTCTATTTTGCTTGTGACTACTAAATGGATATGGAAGGAGATTCTCCTGCGATTTGAACTCAATAAACTACCGCAACCAAACTTACATCAAGAACTGGGCAACCTCATGCAATATTTCTCAAGAAAAGGGCCTCTCACACAACTGGCAAAGGTTACTTTCAGATGCGCTATTTGGTGGATCTGGAAGGAGAGATGTAGCAGAATATTTGAATGTCAACACACAAATAGTGCTCAGCTCTTGACAGAGATTTTTAGAGACTCAAGATCCTGTATGGAGCACGATCTCAAATTGGAGCACATTACTCAAAGGGAAAAACATATTTTTATCAAATTTAATTTTGCTATTAACTAAAGATCTAGGGAATGATGTTAAATACTATACCCATAGATAGTCTTGACCTATCTGGATATGCATTTTACTTGTTGGCTACAGTTAGGAGTTATAGTCTACAGCATGTTTATTCATAACTACCGCATGTGAACTCAATAAGTTACTTGACATTGTCTATGACTTATATAGATAAATCTATTTGTAGAAACTTTACAACAATCAATTTAGATAATGTCATCAACATTTATTTTACCTTCAAATTCTGGAATATCAAATCTGGGGTTATATTTATTATGCCACTCGTTTTGGACTCCATTTCTTCTCCGACATCTTCTCGACTCCCTTTGAAGAGGAGGTGTATCATCATCAGAAGTTAACTCTCGAGCGTCATTTTCATGCTGGTTGTGTCTACTTTGAAGTTTGTCGATTATTTCATTTTTTTCTTGTATGCTACGCAGCAATTTTCGCAGCTGCAGCCTCAACGACTCAGCGTCATCTTCATGGTCGCTACCTTTACCAACTACATCTTTTCCATTCCGCCTTACCTTGATCTTTAGCCTTTAGCTCTAATACCAAACTGATATCGGTGAGGGTAAAATGTAGACCTTTGGCTCTGATACCAAACTAATACCAGTGAGGGTAAAACACAGAATAGATTTCCAAATAACACCGAGGGAATAATTTTTTTTTCAGATAGAAAACGTCATAATAGATAAGGAACGAACTGATACCGGAAGCACTAACGAAGCAACTTTAATAAAAATGAAAAGTAGCTCACCACAAGTTTAAAATCGCAATGGGATACAAAAAGTTCACCACCCAATGGAAATTAAATGAGGATACAAAACTAGAAGCTAAAAGACTCACCACTAAAGGATGCATCCAAGAGATACAGAGTTTAAGGGGGTTCTCTAAGAGAGCTTCTGCCCAGATATCATCAGTTTCTAAAGTCCTTTCTAAGCACTAAACCCCAAAATAAATACTAGTGCATGAAAAAACATTAATGCATAGGGAATTTCGAAATTAAGTGCTTTACAACTGCCAACCAACTCTATTAATGTATTCCTTAGCCATGAAGAAAAGCACCATGATACAGCTTTATAGCTGCCAACCAACTCCATTAATGTATTCCTTTATGCAGGGAATATGCTGATTAGCTATTTTATCTGAGTAGGCTGAGTTGAAGATTATGTGTCAATATTATTGGCTGAAAAAATATCATATTATCAGCAAGGTCCATATGAACAGATTGTAACAAATTAGACACTCCCTTCTCACTTCTTCCTTTAATGAAAGCTGCCTGATTTGGGCTAATGATCTTGTGTATTACCTTTTGCATTCTATCTGCCAATACTTTGGATATGATCTTGTAAATAAAGTTGCATAATGATATGGGTCGATAGTTCTCTAGTGAATCATCCCTTGCATTCTTGGGAATTAAAGAAATAAAAGTACAATTTATCTCTCTAAGAATATGACCTAAAGAGAAAAAATGTTGGCAAGCCATAATCACATCATTTCCAATAATAGACCATGTAGTTTGGAAAAATTCAGCTAGAAATCCATCTGGACCAGGGCTTATGTTCTTCGGTGACTTAAAGACAATTGTTACAATTTCGTCATCTGTAACTAGAGCATTGAGGATTGAAATGGCATCCAAATCAAGCTTTCTAGTTGGCTTCACATGAATGTTATTATGTTGCACCGCTTGATTGAGTAAGGAATGGAAAAATTGCTCAGTGTATGCTTTAACCTTGTCTAAATTCTCAATAAGATTACCATTTTTGTCTATGCATAGAAAAATTTAGTATTGGAATCCCCTAGATTAAGCCAATGCTGTCAGGACTTCTGCTTTGTAAAACTTTCCACCTGTTTTAAGGCTTGCATGAAGTTATTTCTGGTTTTTGTCTCATTGTAGATAAGATTCTCATCTTGGGGCTGAAGTTGTAGCTCATGTTGTATTGCCATTAGTTTTTTTTTTTTTGTAAGAAAAAGTAAATTGATTGTTGTAAAGTTTCTACAAATAGCTTTTTTTTTTTCGTAAGTAAAAGTAAATTGATTATGTGTAAAGTTTCTACAAATAGTTTTGTCTATACAAGTCATAGACAAAGTCAAGTAACTCATTAAGTACACATGTGGTAGTTATGACTACACATGCTATAGACTTTAACTCCTAACTGTAGCCTGTTAGGATCGGAGCGGCACTAAGAAGGGGGGGTGAATTAGTGCAGCGTCTTAAAACATTGGTTTCGACAAATCTTTCGTACGATAAAAATCGGAATCGGAAGTGCTTAACTTGAAAGCATATTCGCAAAGTTGTGCAGTAAATGTAATGAAGAAATAAAGCAAGTAAGAGGGTTTGCAGTAATGTAAATAGCTGTAATGAAATGTAAACCAGAGATTACGACGTTTTTAAAGTGGTTCGGTCAAGTGACCTACATCCACTTGCGAGGCCCCTCTTCGATAAGGCTCCCACCTTCCACTAGCAAATCTCTTGAAAGGGAAGGGTAAATACCCCTCTTACAACTTTTACAAGCGGTTCACTCTCTTACAGATTTTCAGCAAGAAAGAAGGAGGTGAACACTAGCAAATTAAAAACAAGAAAGGCAAAGACTCTTCTAAGACTTTTCTCTCAATCACTTGCTGCTCAAAAAGTTGTGTTCTCAGCTGAGACTTGAGGGGTATTTATAGGCCTCAAGAGGATTCAAATTTGGGCTCCAAAAATTTGAATTCTCTTATGTTCCCGATGCTGGCGGTGCCACCACCCAACGCTCGGGTGCTGGACGGTGCAACCGCCCAACCCAGGAGATGTCACCGCCTAGCCAGGCGGTGCCACCGCCTGGCTCTCTGATTTCACTTGTTTGGCTTAATTTTAGCCCAAACCAAATCTGACTTTGGGCCCAGTTGGCCCCTAACCAGGATATAGGATTATCTCTTAATCCTAATCCTAATTACAAGTGGACTACATAACAAAAAAAACATCCTAAGCAAGTTTTCAACCGCGAACGTCGAGTCTTGTTCCGGCGAGCTTTCCGACGAACTTCTTCCGACGGACTCCCTACAAGCTCCCGATCTTGTGATGACTTTAATGAGTAGCCGAGCCTTCTTGGTAATCTCCGTGAACCTCCGACGATCTCTTCAGCGAACTTCCAAAAATTCCGATAGGTTCCCGATTTCTTCTCGGTTGTTTCCGGCAGCATCTCTGACGATTCTTCGGACTCCTAAACGTCCATCGATCTTAACTCTGGTATTCTCGCTTTGTGTTTTCTGGTTATCGTAGTTAATCCTGCACACTTAACTCAATAATATGGATTAGATCAATTAACCCATCAATTGATTTTATCATCAAAATCTGAGATTCAACATAGCCAACATGCTAAGCATGACTACTAGTGGGTACAACATTTAACATCATGCCCAAGATCTTTAGCTAATAACAAAATTGAATTTGACAAAAATATCTTTTTCTCTTCGTGTAAAGTGCTCTATTTTGAGATCGTGCTCCATGCATGATCTTGAGTCTCTAATAATCTATGTTAAAAGCTGAGCATTGTTTGTGTGTTGACACTCAAAGATTCTACTATATCTCTCCTTCCATATCTACCAAATAGCATATCTGAAAGTAATCTTTGTTAGTTGTTTAAGAGGCCTTTTTCTTGAGAAACATTGCATGAGATGGTCAATAGTTTCTTCTTATTGCATACAAAGGGAGCATTGGTTAACACGATAGAAACCTTTTCTCTTCATATTATCTATTGTAGGTAGTTTATTAAGAAGGGCCAGCCATGTACATAGGGAATGACTCTGTGATCTCGGTTGACCTCATGTCCAACTACTAGGGATCCACTTGTTATTTTTTTGCCTGATTTGATTCCATATAGATGTGGTACTAAATTTGTCATTGTCATAAGGCCAAATAAGTGTATCTGAAGAGTTGTTCATAATTAGAATAACTTTGATAGACGGCCAAAGTGATATCATTTCAAGAGAAATAGGATTAGAGAGACACCAGGTACCGTTAACAATGAACTCGGAAACCTTCCAATTTTCAGGAGCCCCAATGTCTTTTCGTATTCTGTCACCATATAATTGAAATATACTATTCCCATTTATCCAAGGATCGTAGTACTAGTTCCAAAAGAGATTGCATAAGAAATGTGTTTGATTATCCAATTCCTTGCCTTTAAAATTCCTTTCCAAGCTGTAGAGTGATATGTTCTTATTGAAATTTTCTAAATTGATTCCTTTGAAAGATACCTAGCAGAAACCCAATGTGACCATAAGGAACATTTATTTTGCAAAAGATCCCACAATTATCGTACCGAACATGCTTTATTCCAATCTCTAATATTTCTCAAGTTTAGCCCCCCTTCATCTTTCGGTTTACAGATGTTGTCCTAATTTACCATATGCATTGCCTTATCATTTATGACATTCCAGAAGAAGTTCATTAATAACAGTTCAATATCTTGGATAAGTCAAACATGCAGAAGAAAAGAATTAGACCAATATATAGAGTAAGAGTATAACACCGAACGGATAAGTTCAAGTCGTCCTGCTTTTGATTGAAACTTATTTTTCCATGAAGAAATTCTATTCTTTATTTTTTGTAGGATAGGCTGATAGTGGGTTTTATGAATGTCAGTGGATATGAGTGGAAGACGCAAATAAGGAACTGGCAGACTTCCCTCACTAACCCCCAGAGTGTGTGCAATAAAGTCATTGTCCTCAATGCAAAGACCCATATAGGCTTTACGTTTCGCATCATTTAACTGAAGGTCAGAAACCATACCAAAGTCATTCAGAATAGTAGCTAGGTTCCTCACTGAAGTTGGATCATTCTGGAGAAATATAAGTAAATCATCTGCAAATGTTATGTGTGATATGTGAATAGAACCGGCATTTGGTACCTTAATGCTACAATTCAACACTACCTTTTCCAACATACAGCTAAGTCCTTCTATTGCAATAGAAAAGAGATATGGAGAAAGTGGATCACCTTGTCGGATGTCATTAGTGCTCCCAAAAAAGCCAATAGGTGAGCCATTAAAGAGTATCGAAAACATGGAGTTTCCAAGCAACTTTGAAAACAATTTACCCATTGCTGTGGGAAGTTCATATCTATGAGCATCTTATAGATAAAATTCCTATTAAATGAATCAAAGGCTTGTTAGGATCGGAGTGGCACTAAGAGGGGGGGGTGAATTAGTGCAACGGTAAAGTGTGATAAACTTTTGACGATTTAAACACTTCGGAAACTTCGTACGATAAAAGTAACATTTTCGTTTGAAACCGTTTCGATTGCGTTTTAACTTGAAGAGATAAGTAAGACGGAGACAAAGCAGTATAGCATTAAAGTGCAAATGGTTTGCAGTAATGTAAATAGCAGTAATGAAATGCAAACCAGAGATTACGCCGTTTTTAAAGTGGTTCGGTCAAGTGACCTACATCCACTTGCGAGGCCCCTCTTCGATGAGGCTCCCACCTTCCACTAGCAAATCTCTTGAAAGGGAAGGGTAAATACCCCTCTTACAACTTTTACAAGCGGTTCACTCTCTTACAGATTTTTAGCAAGAAAGAAGGAGGTGAACACTAGCAAATTGAAAACAAGAAAGGCAAAGACTCTTCTAAGACTTTTCTCTCAATCACTTGCTGCACAAAAAGTTGTCTTCTCAGCTGAGACTTGAGGGGTATTTATAGGCCTCAAGAGAATTCAAATTTGGGCTCCAAAAAATTGAATTATCTTATGTTCCCGATGTTGGCGGTGCCACCGCCCAGCCAAGCGGTGCCACTGCCCAGCGCTCGGGTGCTGGGCGGTGCAACCGCCCAGCCCAAGGGGTGTCACCGCCCAGCCTAGGCGGTGCCACCGCCTAGGCCAATTCATCTCACTGGTTGGGCTCCAAACTTGGCCCAAACCAGTCCGAACTCGGGCCCAATTGGCCCCTACTTGGGTTATAGGATTAATACCTAATCCTAACCCTAATTAACATACTAACTACGAATTTAAAGACATTTTCTAAGCTATTACAAAGTCCGTAAGTCAAGACTTCTTCCGGCGAGCTTCTGGTGAACTTCCAACGGTCTTCCGATAAACTCTCGGAAACCATTCTGCGGACTCCCAGCAAGCTCCTAGACATCACGATTTGATCTTGGCGAGTTCCAACGAGCTTCTTCGGCAAGCTCTGATCTTTCTCGGCGAGCTATGCGAACTTCCAACTAACCTTCTGGCGAGTTTCCGAAAAACCCTTCGGCAAGCTCCCTACTCATTCTTGGCTAGTTCCGGCAACATTCCCGACGAACCTTCGGACTTCCGTCGAACTCTTGAACTCGCACCAAATCCTTAGCGCTTGACTCCAATACTTTATTTCGCTTTATGTCTTCATCGTTATCGTAGTTAATCCTGCACACACAAACCAAAACTCAACTCCGATCTAGACAATTATTACAACGCAAATTGACATTCTGTTGCCCGGCACGTCAGTGGTTGGCTCTTCGTCCGATTCTTCGGTGTATCATCCTCTCTTGTGACTTGTTGCCCAATCAGCGGTTGACCTTCGCAACCTCGATATCCTTGGCACAATTTTGCTCTCCTTGGCCCGATGCCCGACATCCGAAGCATTCAGCCATCCAATATCCTGACGTATATTTCTTTCTTTCATACTGTTTGAAGCATATATACCATTAAAATTGAATTGACAGCCATTCTTTTTGTCCTTCACCTTAATATGAATGAATTGATCAGTAGCAGAAATAAACCAAGTATTTATGGAGTTAGGATGCCATAAGACCCATATTCTACCAAATATTTCACTAGAGTCAATGGTAAACAGTTCTGCGTCCGGCCATAATTCTTTTGAGCAAGAACGAGTGATTTTTTAATTTTTGATTCCACGAGAATTGCAATATCACATGTGGCAGACTTGATTATTCTATTGAGCTTCCGACATTTTTCAGGCTTATTAAGTCTATGAACATTCAAGCAGATTATCTTAATCAGAAAAAGAAAACAAATGGAAAAGGAAGTAAGGTATTCATCCGACGACTTTGAATGGATAGTACCATCCTTTTTATTATCCTTAGGTTTTGCATTTTCCTCCCTTATAATATCTTTACCTTTTGAGGCTTTATTTCTATATTTATACACTTCATCCACAGCTATCAAATTTTTAAACTTTATACCATGAGTCAAGTAGTCTGATTGTTGAGACGCAATATCCTGATTAGTATGATTTATTGGGGCATGAGATAGTTGAGGCAGAATATCTTTACTAACAAGGTTTGTTTGGGCCTGAGTTTGTTGTGGCAGAATATCCTTGCTGGCGATGTTTGTTGGTGCTTTAGTTTGTTGAAGCAGAATGTCCTGGTTGGCATGTTGAGTGGATATTGGAATTCCTGTTGTGGATTGATCTGGTAATATAGTAAGAGATGAAGCTTCCAACTTCTGCTTCTCCTGGCCACGAGTACAATGGATTGTTGTGGAAGGCTTCGACATAATAGGGAAAGATGAAGTTCCTGATTTGTCTTATCTATGGCACTGTCCCTGCGAGTCGGAATGTTCACTCGTCTACATCACCATTTGTTCTACTTCCACTAGGGGAGTTTCGCCTTGCTGATGAAGCATCTGACGTGGCCTGTAGATCTTATTAATCGATTTCGGGGTTTGCTGACAGGCTCCATTTGTATGACCAAAAGATAAACAACTCTTGCATCATTCGGTGTTGTACTCTAATTCCTTATATTGGTCTAATGCATTTCTTCTGCTTGGTTGACTTCTCCAAGATATTGAACGGTTATTAATGAATTTCTTATGGAATGGTACAAATGATAAGACAATGCATATGGTAAATTGGGATAGCATCTGCAAACCGAAAGATGAAGGGGGCCTAAACCTGAGAAATATTAAAGATTTGAATAAAGCATGTTTGGTACAGCAATTGTGAGATCTTTTGCAAAACAAATGTTCCTTATGGTCACTTTAGGTTTCTGCTAGGTATCTTTCAAAGGAATCAATCTGGGAAATATCAATAAGAACATACCACTCTGTAGCTTGGAAAGAGATTTTATTTTAAAGGCAAAGAATTGGCTAATCAAACACATTTCTTATGCAATGTCTTCTGGAACTAATACTAATATGTGGTATGATCCTTGGGTAAATGGGAAGAGTATATTTCAATTATATGGTGACAGAACACGAAAAGACCTTGGGGCTCCCAAAGATTGGAAGGTTTCCGAGTTCATTGTTAATGGTACCTAGTGTCTCCATAATCCTATTTCTCCTGAAATATTATCTCTTTGGCCAACTATCACAGCTATTCCAATAAAAATAAACTCTTCAGATAAACTTATTTGACCTCATGACAATGGTAAATTTAGTGCTACATTCGCATGAAATCAAATCAGGCAAAGAAATAAAAAGTGCATCCCAAGCAGTTGGACATGGGATCGACCGGGATCATAGAGACATTCCCTATGTTCATGGCAGACCCTTCACAATAAACTACATACAATAGACAATATGAAGAGAAGAGGTATATACCATGTTAACCGATGCTCCCTTTGTATGCAACAAGATGAAACTATAGACCACCTCTATTTTGCTTGTGACTATACTAAATGGATATGGAAGGAGATTCTCCAGCGATTTGAACTCAATAGACTGCAGCAACCAAACTTATATCAAGAACTAGGTGACCTCATGCAATATTTCTCAAGAAAAGGGATTCTTACACAACTAGCAAATGTTACTTTCAGATGCGCTATTTGGTGGATGTGGAAGGAGAGATATAGCAGATATTTGAATGTCAACACACAAACAATGCTCAGCTCTTGACAGTGATTATTAGAGACTCAAGATCCTGTATGGAGCACGATCTCAAATTGGAGCACATTACCCTAAGAGAAAAAGATATTTTTATCAAATTTAATTTTGCTATTAACTAAAGATCTTGGGAATGATGTTAAATACTATACCCACAGATACTCTTGACATATCTGGACATGCATTTTACTTGTTGGCTACAGTTTTGAGTTATAGTCTACAGCATGTGTAGTCATAACTACAACATGTGTAGTCATAACTACCACATGTGCACTCAATGAGTTACTTAGCTTTGTCTATGACTTGTATAGATAAAGCTATTTGTAGAAACTTTACAATAATCAATTTCCTTTTACTTACCAAAAAAAAAGGAATGATCAGAAAACAATGGTGTATCATACTCAAGAAGTGAATCAGGATTAACTGTTAACCATTCTTGGTTAATCAAACACCTGTCTAGTCGAGCTATTATTTTTCTATTAACACCACCTTGATTACTCCAAGAGAGCCAATTGCCCATAGATTTCATATCAATCAATGCGGCAATATCTATATAATCGTTAAATCTTTGAAGTTGACTTTCAGAAAGCTGTCCACCCCCACTTTTTCATTTGTATATCGAACTGTATTAAAGTCACCAAGAACAATCCACGGCAGATTAAGACAGTTATTTGCAATGTTAGTCAGATCGGTCCAAATTATATTTCTTTCTTGCATACTATTTGAAGCATATATACCAGTGAAATTGAATTGACAACCATTCTTTTTGTCCTTCACCTTACTATGAATGAATTGATCAGTAGCAGAAATAAACCAAGTATTTATGGAGTTAGGAAGCCATAAGACCCATATTCTATCAAATATTTCACTAGAGTCATTGGTAAACAGTTTTGAGTCCGGCCATAATTCTTTTGAGCAAGAACGAGCGATTTTTTAATTTTTGATTCCACGAGAATTTCAATATCACATGTGGTATACTTGATTATTCTATTCAGCTCCCGACATTTTTCAGGCTAATTGTGTCTATGAACATTCCAGCAGATTATCTTCATAAGGAAAAGAAAACAAATGGAAATGGAAGTAAGGTATTCATCTGACGACTTTAAATGGATAGTGTAACATCCCTCAATTTCTGAATTTTCGTATAAGTTTCTAATTGTAATGTAAGTATCTATTTTAAATTTGATAAAAAGTCACAGTATGAATCTTAGAACTTATTCATAAGAGTTGGAGGATTTGTAAAAAAAAAAAAAAAATCTGAGGACCTATATGTAAACCCTGAGGACCGAATCGTAAATATAATAAATACAAGGACTAAACTGCAAAATGCACAAAATGACAAATCCCACCGTTTAAGCCACTGTGCCTTCATTCTTAAGGAAGCAGAGAAGGCAGCTGCATGGATGATCAGGGAAATAACGAAAGAAAGAAGAAGAAGAAGAAGAAGAAAAAATTGGGGCTTTAAGGTTTCTTGCTCAAATCTTCTCATTTAGGGTCAAAATTATCAAAGGAAAGTATTTTAACCCCATCCTATAGAAGTATTAGTCTATGTTCCTATATTGATTCTGAAAGATTTATGCTTAGAACCTGATATTTCTCTCTTTGGACAAAAAAAACCAAGGATCTGAAATTTTTTCGGTAAACTGACCCCTATACACTGTTTCAGCTATAATTTTTAGCACCAAAGGTGGATTCAGGCAGGACCTAGTTCGTTTGAAATTAGACTCTTATATCTTTCTTTTGACACTGATTTTATAGATTTTGGACACCGAATACTTACCCAAACATTTGTTTCAAATGAGCCTATAGATGCTGCAGAACACGGATCAAAATTTCTGACCTTTTGATACTAAAATACCTATAAGTCCCTGTTGCAAATTCTGATTTGTACCAAACTGACTTCGTCCGAAACTAGACTTGTTTACCTTTCTTTTGACATATAACTTGAAAAATTTGGAATTCAAATGCCTACTCTATTATCTGTTGAATCCGACCCTATGAATTCTGCAAAACAGTGATTGTGTTTTTGACCTTGTGTTACCAAATCAAAGGTAACTCCTTGTTGGAAACCATGATTCGTACAAAACATGTTTCAACAGAAAATAGATTGATATATCTTTCAAAAATAGCTTTCTTAAGGGTATTGGAGCATAATTGATAATCTGAAGTATTTGTTCAATGTGCCTCTTGAATTCTGTCAGAAATCGAGCTTTGATCGATTTCGCGTATTCTGTTTCATTCGTTTTGAAATAGATTCCATTCAGTCCCTTTCGCTCAATTGAGGCTTTTGTTGGTGCTTGAACTCTGGTTTGATCTTGTCTATAAATTATTTACAGTCTTGAAATCCTTTTGTGTAATGTTTATGCTATATCGCATTGACACATATAGGCACATGTATATCTCATTGATCCGCGTTTGCTTTCGATATGTGCCTATTCTAGTTTCATTCCTTTGGATATTGAATTCATCTAACCTACTTATTTGAATTGAGCTATATATGATTGCTTGGAATCCGTGTATATTCTTGCTTTCATTTCATTCCAAATCTGAACACATTTGTGAGAGATTGTTGCTTGTATCGTCTTGACTCGTAAAGGCACATGTACATTTGTTGTTCCGCGTGTGCTTCCGATATGTGCTATTTATTATTCATACTGCCTTTTTACTCTGGTGTTTGTGGGATTATCTGGACCTTTGCCAGAAATGGTAAAGGGTATGTGCATAGAGCCTGAGATGCTCTGCCGGCCCCCCTCTATCTTCACCTAGACGTGGGTGGATGGAGCTCCCAAACGTGGGAGACTTCTGTTTGGTGGTCATTCAGTAATGGATGATTCACATTCTGTCTATGGTCCCACTACACCTTTTGTATGTTTGATATGAAATCCAGAGCTTTGGTTATGTGTTTCTGTACATGCTTTGGATAAGAATGATATGAATGCAACGTCAAAGACGACGTTTGAGCTTCTGTTTGGTATTTGATATTGATATGCTCTGAAATGTTCCATATGTCCTCGATATGCTCCGGAACATTTCATATGCCATTGATAAGCTCCGATATGTTTCATTTGTTATTGATATGCTTCGAAATGTTCCATACGCCATTGATATGCTCCGGAACATTTCATATGCCATTGATAAGCTCCGATATGTTTCATTTGTTACTGGTATGCTCCAAAACGTTTCATTCGTTGCTGATATGCTCCAATTACTCTATGCCCCATCTGTTATGAACCAAATATGTATGATTGAAATGACAATTGTGATTTTGCACCTAATGATATTACGTCTACGAATTCGTATATTCTGCCTTGCATTTTGAAACTTTCTCTTTGGTAGTTGTCCTCCTTTGACATGGATATGTTAGTCACTTGCTGAGCTCTTTATGCTCACCCCATTGTTGTATAAATTTTTCAGGATAGCATATCACTTGCTTAAATGTTAAGATTGGGCTGAGGTAGTGGAAAGTTAGAAGATTTTGGGCAGATTTTATTAGCATATATGTATTTGTTGTATAAGCCACTCTGTATCTAATGAAATGTTGACGATGAATCTAAACTTGTGGATTTTATGTAAGTTAAAGGATCTCTCATGTTTAGGATTTTGGAATGTTAAGTTAAATTCGTGTAATGATATGAACTTATGGTAAACGTTGATTTGGTGACTGCATAGACTTCCCCACTTGTGAATTTATGTTGTGGTTATTAATTTGATGAGTTGGGTTCAGATATTATGAATCATCGAGCAATGTGTTATATGTTTATAAACTGTGCAGGTTTTATAGATATGAA
The DNA here is from genome assembly GCF_036884655.1 of Musa acuminata AAA Group. Lineage (NCBI taxonomy): Eukaryota > Viridiplantae > Streptophyta > Magnoliopsida > Zingiberales > Musaceae > Musa > Musa acuminata. The sequence continues at coordinate 15,658,110 of NC_088352.1, read as the reverse complement.
ATTGATAGAATATTTTCAGTGTCCTCAAATGTTAGTTTGGATCCTGGATTAGTTTGTGAAGAAAATTTTTAATATCATGGATATTTTTAAGGGGTGTGACAGAGTTGGTATCAGAGCATAGTTTGAGGATTACTGAAATATTTGATATGTTGACATGCAAAATATATTGAGGTCTCGTGAACTATAGTGATCGGTGGAAATTTTCTTTGATTCATTTTAGGGATCTCGGATGATCAGGACATTTGCTTCTCCTATTTCATTTTTTTCTGATTAATTAAGGGGGATGAAAGGGTTGATCGAGGATACTAAATCAGAGTAGCACAATGAAAGCTTGGTGGACCTAATTTCATTGGTGGTAGAAAAATGGATGATCCAAATAGAGAAGATATTTGGTGTACAAAATTGTTCTGATGATCAAAAGATTTCTTTTGCCACCTTATATTGGAAGTAGAGGCTGATCATTAATGGGAACAATGAAAAGTAATTTTGAAGATCAGTAGCAAGAATGATAAGGACAAGTTTACTAATAAAAATATGATTGGAAATGAATCAGAAAGTAATAACAAGAGGATCAAGACATTTGGATTTGAAATGGGAAGTCACCACAAAAGACTCAATCACGTGTGAATTGCAAGTTAAATTATGAAACAAGTTTGTGTTTTCGGGTGACTGGAGTCTATTTTGCTTGTGGAAAGTTGGATCATGAAATAAAAGACTGCCCATTGAACAAGAAGAAAGAGTCACTGCCTCATAAATCATCAGCCCATGTCAGAGTCTATGCTATCACTGAATATGATTCTAAAACTTCTGAATCAATGGTCAAAGGTATTATGCATGTTTATGAAAGAATGCAAATATTTGTTTGACCATGGGTCCTACCTACGATTTGATTCGTAATATGTTGCTTATCACTTGGGTATTCAACCTAGACCACTGCATTATGTGATATATGTAAATGCAATCATTGGAGATTCTTTGATAACGAACTTGAATCTGGTCCTCTTGTTTGATTCTTAATTGGAGAACTTGAACTTTTGCTGATTTAGTTCTCCTAGAGATTTGGAACTTTGATATTATACTTGGTATGGATTGACTATCTTATTATCATACCAGTATGGATTGGTATATAACAAATGATCACTTTTTGTATATTTGATCAGTCGATCTTTTATTTTGAAAGTATTGGACATGATTTATCTCTTTGCCTAATGTATCCCAGGATGACTTGCTTGGATTACCTCCAAACGTGACTTTGCTTTTGATTTGGTCCTTGAGACAATCCCAATATCTAAGCCTCTTTACACAATGATATCATTTGAGTAAGTGGAATTAGAAAAGCAACTACAAGGACTATTAAATAAGAATTTTATTTGGCTTAATATTTCATCATGGGGTGCTCCGATGTTAGTTAAAAAGATAGAGGGAACATTGAGGCTTTGTATTGATTATAGACTGTTGAATCAGGTGATCAAAAAAAAAAAAAAAAACAAGTATCCTATACCTAGAATTGATGATTTATTTGATCAACTACAGGGTGCAGAAGTATTCTCTAAGATTGACCTGAGGTAAGGTTACTATCAGTTGAAGATCAAGGAGGAGGATATTCCAAAAACATTTTTCAAAACTCGATATAGTCACTATGAATTCTTGGTGATGCCTTTTGGTTTGACTAATGCTCCTGCAGCTTTTATGGAACTAATGAATAGGATATTTCAATCGCACTTGGATGACTGTGTAATTGTATTCATTGATGACATATTGGTGTATTCAAGGAGTAATCAGGAGCATGAGGAACACTTGAGAAATGTATTGTCCATACTAAGAAAAAAGAAGTTATATGCAAAGTTCAGCAAATGTGAATTGTGGTTGAATGAAGTTGCTTTCTTAGGCCATGTGATTTCAGGGAAGGGTATATCTGTTGATCCATAGAAAGTGGAAGCTGTAGTTGAATGTGATGTACCAATAAATGTAACAGAAGTTAGAAGCTTCTTGGGCATAGCAGGTTATTATAGGAGATTTGTGGAAGGATTTTCTCGAATCGCTCAACCTCTCACCAACCTCACTAAAAAGAATGTGAAATTTGTATGGGGTGATGATTGTGAACAAAATTTTCAAGAGTTAAAAAGAAGATTGACTAGTGCCCCTATTCTCACTATTCCAAGTGGTGGTGAGGGATTTGTAGTTTATACTGATGCTTCAAGAAAGGGCCTTGGATGTGTTTTGATGTAGGAAGGGAGAGTAATTGCTTATGCTTCTAGGCAACTAAAAGGTTATGAATTGAATTATCCAACTCATGATTTGGAATTGGCAGCAATTATTTTTGCTCTAAAGATTTGGAGACATTATTTGTATGGCCGACAATTTGAAATCTTTACTGATCACAAGAGTTTAAAATATATTTTCACTCAGAAAGACTTAAACATGAGGCAGCGAAGATGGATAGAACTTTTGAAGGATTATGATTGTGCCATCTGTTATCACCTGGGCAAAGCCAATGTTGTAGCTGATGCACTTAGTAGAAAATCGACAAGTTTTATGGCTAGTCTGGTCGTGAAGCAATGGAAGTTATTAGAAGAAAATTTTGATTTGAAAGCATTGAGGAAAGAGCAAGACTCGATGATATTGATGGCCTCCATTCAAGTGCAATCTGATCTTATTCAATAAATTAAGGAAGGATAATTACGAGATCCACATTTAATCTACTTGAGGAATTAAGTAGAAAAGGAATTGAAGCCAAAATTTCAAGTTTCAAAGGATGGCCTATTAATATTTGGGGAGAGAGTATGTGTACCAAATGAACCAGATATCAATAATCAAATCCTAAAGGAATGTCATACTTCAAAGTACACTATGCATCCTGGGAGCACTAAGATGTATAGAGATCTTCAAAGTCATTATTGGTGGGAAGGCATGAAGAAGGAAATTGCAATGTATGTTTCAAAATGTTTGACTTGTTAGCAAATCAAAGTAGAACACGAAAGACTTGGAGGGTTGTTGCAACCTTTAGATATTCCTGAATGGAAATGGGAATGTATTACTATGAATTTTGTTTCATGACTACCCAGAACCTCTAAAAAGCATGATGCTATTTGGGTTATCAATGATAGGTTAACAAAATCTGCACATTTCCTACCGATTAATATGACTTATTCGCTTGATAGACTTGCAGATTTATATGTCAATGAAATAGTAAGACTTCAAGGTATTCCAAAGGAGATTATCTCTGATAGAGACTCCATATTTCTCTCTAGATTTTGGATAAGATTATAGGAATTTATGGGCACTAAAGTCAAGTTTAGTACTGCATATCATCCTCAAACTGATGGTCAGTCAGAAAGACCAATTCAAACACTTGAGGATTTGCTTAGAGCCTATGTTATGGAATGAAAAGGTGAATGGGATAAAGATTTATCTTATGTGGAAGCGCCAAATCAAATTGTTGATAAGAAGGAAAAGATCTTAAGGAATCAGGTTATCCCTCTGGTTCAAGTAATTTGGAGACATCATTCTGTAGAGGAAACAACCTGGGAGCTAGAGGAGGAAATGAAAAAGGTTTATCCCCATCTCTTCATTGAAAGAGCTATAATAAATTTAGAGGACTAAAATTTTCTTTTAAGGGGGGGAGAGTGTAACATCCCTCAATTTCTAAATTTTCGTATAAGTTTATAATTGTAATGTAAGTATCTATTTTAAATTTGATAAAAAGTAAAAGTATGAATCTGAGAACTTATTCATAAGAGTTGGAGGAATTGTTTAAAAAAAAAAAATCTGAGGACCTAAATGTAAAGGCTGAGGACCTAATCGTAAATATAATAAATACAAGGACTAAACTACAAAATGTACAAAATGACAAATCCCACCGTTTAAGCCTCTCTGCCTTCGTTCTTAAGGAAGCAGAGAAGGCAGCTGCGTGGATGATCAGGGAAAGAAAGAAAGAAAGAAAGAAGAAGAAGAAGAAGGAAGAAGAAAAGAAGAAGAAGAAAAAATTGGGGCTTTAAGGTTTCTTGCTCAAATCTTCTCATTTAGGGTCAAAATTCTCAAAGGCAAGTATTTTAACCCCATCGTACAGAAGTATTAGTCTATGTTCCTATATTGATTCTGAAAGATTTATGCTTAGAACCTGATATTTCTCTCTTTGGACAAAAAAAACCAAGGATCTGAATTTTTTTCGGTAAACTGACCCCTATACACTTTTTCAGCTATAATTTTTACCACTAAAGGTGGATTCAGGCATGACCTAGTTCGTTTTAAATTAGACTCTGATATATTTTTTTTTACACTGATTTTCTAGATTTTGGACACCGAATACTTACCCAAACATCTGTTTCAAATGAGCCTATAGATGCTGCAGAACAGGGATCAAAATTTCTGACCTTTCGATACTAAAATACCTATAAGTCCCTGTTGGAAATTTTGATTTGTACCAAACCGACTTCGTCCTAAGCTAGACTTGTAGACCTTTCTTTTGACATATAATTTGAAAATTTTGGAATTCAAATGCCTACTCTATTATCTGTTGAATCCGACCCTATGAATTCTGCAAAACAGTGATTGTGTTTTTGACCTTGTGTTACCAAATCAAAGTTAACTCCTTGTTGAAAACCATGATTCATACGAAACTTATTTCAAAAGAAAATAGATTGATATAGCTTTCAACAGTAGCTTTCTTAAGGGTATTGGAGCATAATTGATAATCTGAAGTATTTGTTCAATGTGCCTCTTGAATTCTGTCAGAAATCGAGCTTTGATCGATTTCGCGTATTCTGTTTCATTCGTTTGGAAATAGATTCCATTCAGTCCCTTTCGCTCAATTGAGGCTTTTGTTGGTGCTTGAACTCTGGTTTGATCTTGTCTATAAATTATTTACATTATGGAAATCCTTTTGTGTAATGTTTATGCTATATCGCATTGACACATATAGGCACATGTATATCCCATTGATCCATGTTTGCTTTCGATATGTGCCTATTCTAGTTTCATTCCTTTGGATATTGAATTCATCTAACCTTCTTATTTGAATTGAGCTATATATGATTGCTTGGAATCCGAGTATACTCTTGCTTTCATTTCATTCCAAATCTGAACACATTTGTGAGAGATTGTTGCTTGCATCGTATTGACTCGTAAAGGCACATGTACATTTGTTGTTCCGCGTGTGCTTCCGATATGTGCTATTTATTATTCATACTACCTTTTTACTCTGGTGTTTGTGTGATTATCTGGACCTTTGCCAGAAATGGTAAAGGGTATGTGCATAGAGCCTGAGATGCTCTGCCGGTCCCCCTCTAACTTCATCTAGACATGGGTTGATGGAGCTCCCAAACGTGGGAGACTTCTGTTTGGTGGTCATTTAGAAATGGATGATTCACATTTTGTCTATGGTCCCACTACACCTTCTATATGTTTGATATGAAATCCAGAGCTTTGGTTATGTGTTTCTGTACATGCTTTGGATAAGAATGATATGAATGCAACGTCAAAGACGACGTTTGAGCTTCTGTTTGGTATTTGATATTGATATGCTCTGAAATGTTCCATATGTCCTCGATATGCTCCGGAACATTTCATATGCCATTGATAAGCTCCAATATGTTTCATTTGTTATTGATATGCTTCGAAATGTTCCATACGCCATTGATATGCTCCGGAACATTTCATATGCCATTGATAAGCTCCGATATGTTTCATTTGTTATTGATATGCTCCAAAACATTTCATTCGTTGCTGATATGCTCCAATTACTCTATGCCCCATCTGTTATGAACCAAATATGTATGATTGAAATGACAATTGTGATTCTGCACCTAATGATATTACGTCTATGAATTCGTATATTCTACCTTGCATTTTGAAACTTTATCTCTTTGGAAGTTGTCCTTCTTTGACATGGATATGTTAGTCACTTGCTGAGCTCTTTATGCTCACCCCGTTGTTGTATAAATTTTTCAAGATTGCGTATCGCTTGCTTAAATGTTAAGATTGGGCTGAGGCAGTGGAAAGTTAGAAGATTTTGGGCAGATCTTTATTAGCATATATATATTTATTGTATAAGCTACTCTGTATCTAATGAAATGTTGACGATGAATCTAAACTTGTGGATTTTGTGTAAGTTAAAGGATCTCTCATGTTTAGGATTTTGGAATGTTAAGTTAAATTCGAGTAATGATATGAACTTATGATAAACGTTGATTTGGTGACTGCATAGACTTTCCCACTTGTGAATTTATGTTGTGATTATTAATTTGATGAGTTGGGTTCAGATTTTATGAATTATCGAGCAATGTGTTGTATGTTTATAAACTGCGCATGTTTTATAGATATGAATTTGATAGAATGTTTTCTGTGTCCTCAAATATTAGTTTGGATCCTGGATTAGTTTGTGATGAAAATTTTTAATATCATGGATATTTTTAAGGGGCGTGACAAATAGTACCATCCTTTTTATTATCCTTAGGTTTTTCATTTTCCTCCCTTATAATATCTTTACCTTTAGAGGCTCTATTTCTATATTTATTCACTTCATCCACAGCTATCAAATTTTTAAACTTTATACCTTGAGTCAAGTAGTCTGATTGTTGAGGCGCAATATCCTGATTAGTATGATTTATTGGGGCATGAGATAGTTGAGGCAGAATATCTTTACTAACATGGTTTGTTTGGGCCTGAGTTTGTTGTGGCAGAATATCTTTGCTGGCGATGTTTGTTGGTACTTGAGTTTGTTGAAGCACAATGTCCTGGTTGGCATGTTGAGTGGATATTGGAATTCCTATTGTGGATGGATCTGGTAATATAGTAAGAGATGAAGCTTCCAACTTTTGCTTCTCCTGGCCACGAGTACCATAGGCTGTTGTGGAAGGCTCTGACATAATAGGGCGGTAATAAAGTTCCTGATTTGTCTTGTCTCTAGTGCTATCCCTACGAGTTGGAATGCTCACTCGTCTGCATCACCACCAGTTCTACTACCACTGGGGGAGGTTCGCCTTGTTGCTGAGGCGTCTAATGTGGCCTGTAGATCTTATTAATCAGTTTCGGGGTTTGCTGACAAGCTCCATTTGCACGACCAAAAGATAAATAATTCTTGCATCATTGTGGCTTCCATGAATATGAGACATGTACCTTACGAGTGTTCCCTTTAAGATCATGATAAAAAACCTCATTAGGGAGATCTTCGTCAGAAGAAACCAGTACACATGCTCGGGCAAATGTTAATCTCATCTACGCAGCTGTTGCTTTGTCAATATATAGTGGCTGTCGTAAAGTGTTGTATAACTTTGTAATGAAACGTCAACTCAAAAGATGTAGAGGGAGACCTTGAAACGATACTGCTAGTCATAGGTGCCCAGCAAGCCAATCACGTGAGTGATGGCACGTGTGACTTGATACAGAATCTTTTTGCTTATTATATTTTGGCGTATATCACTTTATAACTATTGCATAAATGCATATATATTGTGATGTCCTTGGATTTGTGCAATGGGAATCGGATCGTGATGAGATCACGATAATGAGATCGATTCACCTTTAAACACATATCCTAAATAATCCCGGTCATAGGTTACTCGAGAGGGACATCGTGATAACCGGATAGACTGGTGTGCTGTATACCCGTCCATATGATGGATGCAGCTGGTCTCATAGCTGCTCGTGTAGGGACACTAGGGATACAGTACAGGTGCTCATTGGAGAATGAGTTCACTGATTGATCCGCTTACGGAATGCTGGATGGTTGATGATGCCTTATTGTCAGACAACGATTCCGTAGTCCTAGTGGTGTATCTGGTTCTTAGACTTGAGACACCAAGGATGTCCTGTATGAGTGCTCCACTCTTTGATACCAGACTTATAGGTTTGGCTGTTCCCAGATCTAGTACAGCTGGTCATTGGGAGTGGTAGTCGACCTTACGAGGGCTATTGAGTGTCGATAGAGGATCATCCACTCTCGGTATCATGAGAGGAATATCCCATGTGTTCTTGCTCAGACAAATCCCTGGCCAGGGTCATTCGGGTTGAGAGAGAAAGAGTTCTCCGGGAGAATCCGATTAGAGCGAGACTCGAGTAGAAACCGTATGGGTCTGACAGCACCATGCTCGATATACGGTCTCTGGGATATTAGATGGATGAGGGACTATAGGTACATGGTAACTGAGGACAGACAGGTCCAATGGATTGGATTCCCCTGTATCGTCTGGGGACTACGGCGTAGTGGCCTAGTACTTCCGTAGTCGATGAGTCGAGTGAATTATTACAGAGATAATAATTCACTGAGTTAGAAGGAGTTCTGACAGGTATGACTCACGGCCAGCTCGATATTGGGCCTAGAGGGTCACACACATATGGTAGGCATTGCGATGAGTAGAGGTTCGGATATGAGATATCCGACGGAGCCCTTGTCTTATTGGATGCAGATCCAATACCCACTAGGGAAAGGACCCATTAGGGTTTTGACACGGGATCTCTATAAATAGGAGGGATTCACAGCCTCATAGGCTAGAGTCTTTGCTTGCCCTTCCTATTCTCCTCTCCCTCTCCACCTCAGAGTAGGCCTGGAGTTTTGAGGAGCGTCGTCGCAACCCTGCTGTGTGGATCACCGCTAGAGAGGAGGACGCTTGACCTCCTTCACCCTCTCCTAAGGATCTGCAAGGAAACAGGGATATACGATCTCCCTAGGTAACACAATCTCTATACGCAGTTTTGTGTATTTGCGGATTTTGCGCACCAATCTTCGCACGACGATGAACATCTTTTTTGGGAATCGGGGATTTTTGTTTTCTTGTTCTTCCACTGCGCATATGATGTCGCCCCCTCTATGATTTCCCAACAGTGGTATCAGAGCCAGGTTGTTCGTGCGAATGATTGGTTTTGAACTGCGTGTATTGTGTTTAGGAAGAATTTTGACGTCAAAATCGTTGACGCAAAAGCGAGGAAGGGCAGCAACAGTTGCTGCCCTCGATCTGCATGCCTGCAGCCACCTGCAGCGGCAGCCGCAGCCGCAGCCAGGCAGCACAGCGCCGGCGCATGCGCAAGCGCTGTGCCTGCAGCAGCCGGCCGGCGGCCTGCTTGCAGCAGGCTTGCTGCCGGCGGGGCTGGCAACCCGCGGGCAGAGGCGCCGCGGGGCAGCAGCGCGGGCTGAGGCACCGCAGGGCAGCGGCGCCTGTGGCCGCTGCTCCCACGGGCAAAAACCCCGCAGGGGCGGCCGCCAGCGAGACAGCACCACCTGCGGGCGCTGACTCGCGGGCAGAACCGCCCGCGGAGGCGACGGCGCCCGCGGGGGAGCCCACCCGCAGCGGCATCACCGCCAGCGGGCGTGCCGCCTGCAGGCGATGGCAGTGCCCTCGCCCCGCCGCACAGGCCACCGCCGGCAAGGTGGCGGCGGCGGCAGCTGCGAAATGGGGAAAGGGCATTAGGGTTTTCTGGGAAAAAGACAGTTTTGCCCCTCGAAATTTGAGAAATTCCAGTTTCTGTCTTTTGTCCAAATTACGAAAATACCCTTAGGAATTGAGAAATTCCCTACATGTCCCTGATTTCAGAAAATATTAATTAATTAAAAGGTTTAGTTGATTATTATTTTTATTATTATCTAGTAGTCCTACATGATGATGATTATTTATACATGTGATGTATGATGAGTGGACGGATGATCATGGACCGTGTGATGTGTGTACTTGTGATTATTATTATTGAGGTCTGCGAACCTCCATTATATTTCTCGTTTATTGTCGGGCCTGCGTGCCTATGATTAAGTTGTAATCACATGAGGAGGCGCAGCGGGAGCGTGGAAGCCATAGCGGGACCCACGAGACGGACGATCGTGATGCATGGAGATGCATCAAGATGTCGACGGAACCGACGAGGACGAGATGGACGATCACAAGGCATGGAGATGCACCGTTGCACACATAGATCTTGATGTGAGTGATTAGGCCTACTGGCTCGGGCCTAATCATATTAGGTTGTGGTCCATGATCATCTGGTGTGATTGCTTATACACATACTAGATATGTATATATATTTGCATGCGATGTAGATATATATTAAATATGCATATGTGTGACATGTCATATTAGGAGACCAAATCATAGAAACATCTCTCGATAATATTAAGTCGGTAAACGTGAGGCAATTAGATTGACCCACGTGGCCTTCCATCGTTATGAGTAGGAACCGAATCCCGGTGTAGGTTGAGTTGGTCGAGTCCCTCGAGACTCACCTATATCGCGATTCGCTATCTTGCTTACGACATAGAGATGTCACCGGTGACCTGAGGGCATGATATGCTTGGTCGAGTCCCTCGAGGGTATATCATCAAATCAGACTCATCTTGTAACGAAGGTGTTGACTTAACCGAGCATCATGGTTGGTCGAGTCCCTCGAGGCCATGGTGATTCGGAGGCCGAACAGGACGGGAATCACAAGGAGTTGTGATCGGCAAGAGTTGTCTACCTTTTAGGCTTAGTGTGATTGGTCGAGTCCCTCGAGGTTACACTAAGACGCTGATTTGATCCTGATCCCCACTATAAGTCTGCCGGAGACTTCCGTTTCACGTGCTGAGGGTGTCGCGTGACTCGTTAGTAAAATAGTGGGAGCATATTAAGATAGAAGTCCATATCTTGATAGTTTATTTCTTGTAAAATCTGCATGTTATTCATTTTTGCTACATCTTTATTTTCAGAAAATGTCGCTTTCAAATCCCTTACGTGGCATACTTGATGTCAACCGCCTCACTGGTCCAAATTATACGGATTGGCTCCGTAACTTGAGAATTGTTCTCACAGTGGAGAAAATCGTGTACGTCCTTGATACAGTGATGCCTACGCCCGAAGAAGGGGCAAGCGAGGATGAGATCGCTCGCTACGTGAAGTACATTGATGACTCCACTCTTGCTCAGTGCTATATGTTGGGCTCTATGACTCCAGAGTTACAGAGACAACATGAAAAGATGGATGCCAGATCCATTCTCCTACATGTCCGTAAATTGTTTGAGGAACAGGGAAGGACTCAACGATATGAGATATCCAAGAGCCTTTTCCGCGCTAGGATGACTGAGGGGACACCGGTTCAGAACCATGTCCTAAAGATGATTGAGTGGATAGAGAAACTCACAGGTCTAGGAATGGTCCTAGAGGATAACTTGTGTGTGGACATTGTGCTTCAGTCCCTACCAGATTCCTTTTCACAGTTCATAATGAATTTTAATATGAACAAGCTTGAGGTGACTCTCCCAGAGCTCCTCAATATGTTGAGGGAGGCAGAGAGTACTATTAAGAAAGAGAAGCCAGTTCTCTACACTGGTGAGACCAGAAAGAAAAGGAAAGCAGAAAGGTCCCTTAAGAAGGGAAAGGGCAAGGGCAAACAAGGTAAAGCAAAGGTTGCTAAGAAAGACCCAACAAAGGACAAAGGCCAGTGCTTCCACTGTGGTAAAGATGGGCACTGGAAGAGAAACTGCAAAGAGTACCTTACAGAAAGGGCGAAACAAAAGCTTGATGAAGCTTCAGGTACATTCATGATCAGTCTCCATTTGTCAAACTCTTATGATAACACATGGGTATTAGATACCGGTAGTGCTTATCATATATGCAATTCGTTGCAGGTTCTGGCAAGGCCTAGGAGACTAGAGAGAGGCGAGATGGACCTTAAGATGGGTAATGGAGCAAAAGTTGCTGTATTAGCTGTTGGCGAGGTCGCCCTACATCTGCCTAGTGGAGCTTTTATTGCATTAGATGCATGTTATTTTGTTCCTTCTATTATCAAAAACATTATCTCCATTTCATGTTTAATAGTTAGTGGATATAAATTTGTTTTTGAGAACAATGGTTGTTCGATATTATTAGATGATAAGATCATCACGAAAGGAACATTGCATAATGGTTTATTTATGTTAGACACCACTCCACATATCATGAATATAAATGTGTCCAAAAGGAAACGAGATGAGTTGAACAGTGCATACCTGTGGCATAGTAGGCTAGGTCACATCCATGAAAGAAGGATTCAAAAGTTGCTAAATGATGGATATCTAGATCCATTCGACTATGTGTCATATGCAACTTGTGAGCCTTGCATTCGTGGAAAACTGACCAACTCTCCATTTAGTGGAACTGGAGAGAGAGCCACTGAGTTGTTGGAACTCATACATAGTGATGTATGTGGACCCATGTCAACTCATGCCATTGGAGGTTACTCCTACTTCATTACATTTACTGATGATTTCTCAAGGTATGGATATGTGTACTTAATGAAGTACAAGTCCGAGGCCTTTGAGAAATTCAGAGAGTATAAGAATGAGGTGGAGAACCAGACTGGAAAGAGTATCAAAACTCTTCGATCAGATCGAGGAGGTGAGTACTTAAGTACAGAGTTTACTCACTTCCTCAAGGACCATGGGATATTATCCCAATGGACACCTCCTTATACACCTCAGCTCAATGGTGTCTCTGAAAGGAGAAATCGTACATTATTAGATATGGTACGGTCCATGATGAGTTTCGCTGACCTACCCATCTCATTCTGGGGATATGCCCTAGAAACCGCAGCTTACCTTCTGAACAGAGTTCCAACTAAGTCGGTAGTGTCTACACCATATGAGATATGGAAAGGGAAGAAGCCTGATCTTAATGTTGTTAAGATTTGGGGCTGCTCTGCCCATGTTAAAAGACACAACCCCGATAAGTTAGAATCAAGGACAGGGCGATGTAAATTTGTGGGATACCCCAAGGAAACTTAGGGTATTACTTCTATCATCTCGAGGACCAAAAGGTCTTTGTAGCTAAGAGAGCAGTGTTCCTTGAGAAGGAACACATTCTTGACGGAGACAGTGGGAGAATGATAGAATTGAGCGAGGTTGGAGAACCAAGCTCAAGCACCACTCTACAGCTCGAGTCTGTTCAGGTACCTAATACACAAGTATCAACTTTACGCAGGTCTGATAGAGTATCCCATCCTCCTAAGAGATATGTGGGACATATTAGAGCAGAGGATGTAGAGGATATTGATCCTCAGACCTACGAGGAGGCTATTATGAGTATAGACTTCGGGAAGTGGAAAGAAGCCATGAATTCTGAGATGGATTCTATGTACTCCAATAAGGTTTGGAACCTAGTTGATGCACCCGAAGGTATTGTACCCATCGGTTGCAAGTGGATCTTTAAGAAAAAGATCGAAGTAGATGGATAGGTAGAGACCTATAAAGCAAGGCAAGTGGCTAAAGGGTATCGTCAAAGGCAAGGTGTTGACTACGACGAAACCTTCTCACCCGTAGCAATGCTAAAATCCATCAGAATTCTATTGGCTATTGCAGCACACTATGATTATGAGATCTGGCAGATGGATGTGAAAACCGCATTCCTCAATGGGAACCTGGAGGAGGAGGTGTATATGATGCAACCTGAGGGATTCGTGTCCAAGAACTGCCCAGATAAGGTGTGTAGGTTGCTTAGATCCATTTATGGACTAAAGCAAGCTTCCCGAAGTTGGAACATAAGATTTGATGAGGCAATCAGATCTTATGACTTCGTTAAGAACGAAGATGAGCCTTGTGTATACAGAAAGGTAAGTGGGAGCGCTATTAGCTTTTTGGTGTTATATGTAGATGACATCCTCATCATTGGGAATGACATAGGAATGCTATCCACAATAAAGGCTTGGTTATCTAGACACTTCTCCATGAAGGACTTAGGAGAAGCATCTTATATCTTGGGGATTAGAATCTATAGAGATAGATCCAAAAGGATGCTTGGCTTGTCCCAGTCCAGGTACATAGAAACTATTGTCAAAAGGTTTGGCATGAAAAATTCCAAAAGAGGTCTCATACCGATGAGACATGGGATATCGCTTTCTACGAGTATGTCCCCAAAGACTCCAGAAGAAAGGGCGAACATGGATATGATACCTTATGCCTCAGCAATAGGGTCTATCATGTATGCCATGCTATGTACTAGGCCTGATATAGCGCATGCTCTGAGTGTCACGAGCAGGTATCAGGCGGATCCAGGCTTGGAGCACTGGAAAGCAGTAAAGTGTATCCTTAAGTACTTGAGAAGGACTAAGGATCTTTTACTAGTATATGGAGGTAATAGCCTTAAGGTTGAAGGCTACACTGACTCAAGTTTTCAGTCTGATGTCGATGATAGCAAGTCGAATTCAGGGTATGTGTACACCTTGAATGGAGGAGCAGTGTGCTGGAAGAGTTCCAAGCAAGATACCACTGCTGACTCGACCACAGAGGCGGAGTACATTGCCGCATTAGATGCAGCAAAGGAGGGAGTTTGGGAGTCGATACAGATAGCGACAAGTCGACTTCCTTATATTGCGACAACTATGGGGTGATTACTCAAATACGGGAACCCGGGTCTCATCAGAAGTGTTCTGAGGAGGTTCCAGCTTATAAGAGAGGTCGTAACCCGAGGAGATGTAGTAGTGGAAAGAGTTCCATCCGACGATAACATTGTAGATCCACTGACAAAGCCGTTGTCTCAGATTGTCTTTGAGCGTCACAGGGGTCTGATGGGGATCAGACACATAGGTGATTGGCTTTAGGTCAAGTGGGAGATTGCTAGTCATAGGTGCCCAGCAAGCCAATCACGTGAGTGATGGCACGTGTGACTTGATACAGAATCTTTTTGCTTATTATATTTTGGCGTATATCACTTTATAACTATTGCATAAATGCATATATATTGTGATGTCCTTGGATTTGTGCAATGGGAATCGGATCGTGATGAGATCACGATAATGAGATCGATTCACCTTTAAACACATATCCTAAATAATCCCGGTCATAGGTTACTCGAGAGGGACATCGTGATAACCGGATAGACTGGTGTGCTGTATACCCGTCCATATGATGGATGCAGCTGGTCTCATAGCTGCTCGTGTAGGGACACTAGGGATACAGTACAGGTGCTCATTGGAGAATGAGTTCACTGATTGATCCGCTTACGGAATGCTGGATGGTTGATGATGCCTTATTGTCAGACAACGATTCCGTAGTCCTAGTGGTGTATCTGGTTCTTAGACTTGAGACACCAAGGATGTCCTGTATGAGTGCTCCACTCTTTGATACCAGACTTATAGGTTTGGCTGTTCCCAGATCTAGTACAGCTGGTCATTGGGAGTGGTAGTCGACCTTACGAGGGCTATTGAGTGTCGATAGAGGATCATCCACTCTCGGTATCATGAGAGGAATATCCCATGTGTTCTTGCTCAGACAAATCCCTGGCCAGGGTCATTCGGGTTGAGAGAGAAAGAGTTCTCCGGGAGAATCCGATTAGAGCGAGACTCGAGTAGAAACCGTCTGGGTCTGACAGCACCATGCTCGATATACGGTCTCTGGGATATTAGATGGATGAGGGACTATAGGTACATGGTAACTGAGGACAGACAGGTCCAATGGATTGGATTCCCCTGTATCGTCTGGGGACTACGGCGTAGTGGCCTAGTACTTCCGTAGTCGATGAGTCGAGTGAATTATTACAGAGATAATAATTCACTGAGTTAGAAGGAGTTCTGACAGGTATGACTCACGGCCAGCTCGATATTGGGCCTAGAGGGTCACACACATATGGTAGGCATTGCGATGAGTAGAGGTTCGGATATGAGATATCCGACGGAGCCCTTGTCTTATTGGATGCAGATCCAATACCCACTAGGGAAAGGACCCATTAGGGTTTTGACACGGGATCTCTATAAATAGGAGGGATTCACAGCCTCATAGGCTAGAGTCTTTGCTTGCCCTTCCTATTCTCCTCTCCCTCTCCACCTCAGAGTAGGCCTGGAGTTTTGAGGAGCGTCGTCGCAACCCTGCTGTGTGGATCACCGCTAGAGAGGAGGACGCTTGACCTCCTTCACCCTCTCCTAAGGATCTGCAAGGAAACAGGGATATACGATCTCCCTAGGTAACACAATCTCTATACGCAGTTTTGTGTATTTGCGGATTTTGCGCACCAATCTTCGCACGACGATGAACATCTTTTTTGGGAATCGGGGATTTTTGTTTTCTTGTTCTTCCGCTGCGCATATGATGTCGCCCCCCCTATGATTTCCCAACAGATACACATAAGGGAATAAACTGTAGACTATCTAACTTCAAACGGACATCAGGGGACCAGCGTCGTAGAATCATTGGATGGTCGTGAATAGTCCAGAACCCTTCAAGGACCCGTTGCAAATCTTCTTTAGAGTATAGCTTGCCAACAAAGAAACCGTTCTCCAACATATAAAGGTCAAATGCCGATGTTCCCCATCTATTTTTTATAAATGACTATAGTGGGAAATAGGATGTTTTGAGACCTACCACATAGCCAACAATCGCAATAGACCATGTCTCAATTAACTCTGTGGAATCATCTATCTAATATACAGCAATCTTTTTTTTCAGCCTGAACTTCTAGAGCAAAGAATTTTAATCTGAGGTTTGGACTTCCAATTGGTGCCTTGAAGAGGCTAGTCCATGGCCGAGGTTCATTGGAAATAGGAGCAGGAGGCCGCGATCTAGAGCGCAACCTACTTTGATGCTGCTTCGTCAAAGGAACATCTCATCGGAAAGAAGGTATTGGACGAGCAACTTGAGAGGTAAGGGCAGGGAGCCTCACCATCGAATCTACCCCCTCGCCACCGTCACCAGACCCAGGGGCCATCGCTGCCATGTCCAGGCACTTTTTTTTCTTTTTTAAGAAGGAGCTCTCCTTCACGCAATTGCCGCCCTCCACCCCCACCCTGTAATATCCCTCGCTTTTAAAAATTATTAATAAAGATTTATATGTAAATTGGAGGACTTATATGTAAATATAGAAATTACAAGGACTAAACTGCTAAGTTGCAAAAAAAAAAAAAAAAGAAAAAAAAAGGGAAAACCGAAAATTCGGTATTATCCCACCGCCTCCCACGCACTCTGTTTCTTCCAGAAACAGAGAGAGCGGTGGGGCGTGAGGAGAAGAAGGAGAGTGGTAGAAGAAGAGAGGAAGAAGAGGGAGAAGAGAAGAAGAAGAAGAAGAAGAAGAAGAAGAAGAAGAAGAAGAAGAAGAAGAAGAAGAGGGAAAAGAAGAGAGGAGGAAGAAGAGGGAGTAGAGAAGAAGAAGAAGGAGAAGAAGAAGAAGAGGAGGTGGCTGCAGCGAGGGCTGCAGCGAGAAGCTGTGGGGCGTGGGGAGAAGAAGAGAGGAAGAAGAGGGAGAAGAGAAGAAGAAGAAGAAGAAGAAGAGAAGAGGATAGCTGCGGCAAGGCTGCAGCGAGGAGGTGTGTGGGGTTGGGGAGGAAAAGGGAAGAGGAGAAGAAGAGGGAAAAGAGAGGGAAGAGGGAGAGGAGCGAGAGGTGGCAGCAGCTAGGGCTGCAGCACCTCTGTTTCCTGCAGGTGGAAACAGAGGAGAGGTGTGGGGCGTTCGAAGAGGAGAAGAAGAAGAAGAGGAAGAGAAGAGGAAGAGGAAGCAGGGGAAGAGGTTGTGATACCTCTGTTTCCTGCAGAGGAAACAGAGGAGAGGGTGTGGGTGACGTCGGGGAGAAGAAGGGGAGGAAGGAGAAGAAGAGAAGAAGAAGAAAGGAAGGAAAAGGAAGAGGAGAAGGGAAGAAAGTAGCTGCGGCTGCGGTTGTGGCAGCTGCAGCTATGGCAGGGAAAGAAGAAGAGAAAGGAAGAAGGGGAGGAGAGGAAGAAGAGTAGGGGCTGCGGCTGCGGCGATGGCAGCTGCAGTTGGAAGAGAAGAAGGAGAGGAAGATGAGCAGGGGAGGAAGAAAAGGCTGTGGCCGTGGCTGAGGCTGCGACTGCAGCATGCAGCTGGGAAAGAAGAGAAGGAAAGGAAGAAGAAGAGAAAGGAAGAAGGGAAGGAGAGGAAGAAGAGAAGGGGCTACGGCTGCGGCGATGGCAGCTGCAGTTGGAAGAGAAGAAGGAGAGGAAGATGAGCAGGGGAGGAAGAAAAGGCTGTGGCCGTGGCTGAGGCTGCGACTGCAGCATGTAGCTGGGAAAGAAGAGAAGGAAAGGAAGAAGAAGAGAAAGGAAGAAGGGAAGGAGAGGAAGAAGAGAAGGGGCTACGGCTGCGGCGATGGCAGCTGCAGTTGGAAGAGAAGAAGGAGAGGAAGATGAGCAGGGGAGGAAGAAGAGGCTGCGAGTGTGGTGGCTGCGGCCGTGGCTGCGACTCCGGCTGCGGCTGCAACGTTGGCTGCGGTAGCTGCGGCAGCGGTGGTGGCTGCAGTAGCTGCTTTTGGGAAAGAGAAAGAGTAGGAACGAGAGAAGGGAAGAAGGAAATAGTGCAGTGGAAGGGGGCTGCGGTTGTGACCGCAGTTGCGGTCGTGGCTGCGATTGTGGCAGCGGCAGCGGCGGCGGCTGTGGCAGCTGCGTTTGGGAAAGAAAAAGAAGGAATGAGAGTAAGAGAGAGCAGGTGACTGTGCCTCGATGTTCGACACGTGGTGTAGTTGCGAAGAAAGGAAGAAAACGGGAGCACAAAACGAAACAGAGAGAGGACACGGAGGAAAAGTAGAAGGATTTGGGCTGGCACCTTCTTTGGATCTTCGGATCGAAATCTTTGAAAGGCAAGTTTCCCGCTTGTTTCAATCCTTTATATTGCAAGTTCCCTGATCGTTTCTCCTATAATTGCTCTGATATGTTTTATTGCAAGTATCCTGATCTTCCTCACTGCCATTTTTATCTCTACATTTGCTTTGAATATGAGGAACTTTGAATTGTTCTAGCCTTGCATTTGTTATATCTCCTGTTTAAACGTAACGATTCGAATCTGTGCAACTTTTGAGATTCTGACCTTTTGATACCGAGCTGCCTATAAATCTTTGTTGGAAACTCTGATTTGTTCAAAACTGATTTCATTGGAAACTAGACTCGTAGACCTTTCTTTGATATATGGATTGAAAGATTTGGAATCCAAACACCTGCCCAGTTATCTGTTGAATCTGACATTATGAATTCTGCCAACAGAGATTTTGTTCTACGACACTTGCTTACCAAATTATTTGTAACTCTCTCTGTTGGACAGTTCAATTCCTATGAAGCCTGTCTTATCTGAAAGTATTATCCAATGATTATTTCTGAGTAAATTGGAGCACGATTGATAGTTTGAATCATTTGTTCAATGTGCCTCTTGTATTCTGCCAGAAATCGAGCTTTGGTCGATTTCTCATATTCTGGTTTCATTCCTTTGGAAGTTGATATCCTTTAGCTTTCTTATTCAATTGAGCTTTATATTACTGCTTTGAGTTCTTGTATACTCTTGTCCTTAAAATTATTGCATTCTTGAAAACTGTTGTGTAACGTTTATGCTATATCGTATTGACTCATATAGGCACATGTATATCCTATTGTTCCGCATTTGCTTTCGATATGTGCCTATTCCAGTTTCATTCCTTTGGACATTGAATTCATCAAATCTTCTTATTGAATTGAGTTATTTGTGATTGCTTGGATTCCATATGTGCCCTTGCTTTCAATTCCCTTCAAATCTGAATATACTTGTGAAAGATTATTGCTTACTTCGGATTGACTCGTAAAGGCACATGTACGTTTGTTGTTCCGCGTGTGCTTCCGATATATGCTACTTATTGTTGAAACTGCCCTTTTGTACTCTGGTGTGTGGGATTGTCTGGACCTTTGCCAGAAATGGTAAAGGGTATGCGCTGATTTGCCCGCTATGTGGGGTCCCGCTATGTGGGATATTCTGGTATGCGCTTATTTGCCCGCTATGTGGGGTCCCGCTATGTGGGATATTGCTTAGAGCCTGCGATGCTCTGCCGGCCCCCTTTGACTTCACCTAGACGTGGGTGGATGGAGCTCCCAGACGTGGGAGACTTTTGTCAGGTGGTCATTCAGAAATGGATGAATCACATTCTGACTGAGATCCCACTACACCTTCTGTATGTTTGATATGATATCCAGAGCTTTGGTTATGTGTTTCTGTACATGCTTTGGATAAGATTGATATGTTTGCAACGTCAAAGACGACGTTTGAGCTTCTGTACGATATTTGTTTTCGATATGCTCTGAAATGCTTCATTCACCGATGATATGCTTCGAAATGTTCCATATGCCGTTGATATGCTCCGGAACATTTCATATGCCATTGATATGCTCCAATTACTCTGTGCTCCATTTGCTATGAATTGATATGTTCTGAAATGTCCTATCTGCCATTGATATGTTCCAATTACTCTGTGCTCCATTTGTTATGAACAGATATGTTCTGAAATGTCCTATCTGCCATTGATATGTTCCAATTACTCTATGCCCCATTCGTTATGGATCAAATATGTTTTTGAATGACATGATACGTATGATTTGGTATCTATTGAGATGGTATCCTTGAGAATTCTTGTATTCTGCCTTGCATTATGATACCTTACTCGTTTGAAACCGTTCCTTTTGTTCTGAATATGCTTTGTCACTTGCTGAGCCGTTTTTGGCTCACTCCGTTGTTATATAAATCTTTCAGGTCAGCTTGTCACTCTTCGAGATGTTTGATTTGGGCTGAGGCAGTGGATAGCTATTCAGAATAATGGGCAAGTCTGGTTGGTTATTACGATATTGTTGTATAAGTATGTCTTGTATGTAATGAAATGTTGTCGATGAACCGAAATGGATATACTGTGTCAAAGTGTTAGGAGATCTCTCTTATTTGGAATTTCAGAATGTTAAGTCTAATTTATGGTGATATGAACTTGTGGTGAATAGTTGGAGTTCTGATTGTATAATTTATTTAGCTTGTGGATTTATAAATGTTGTTCATGTTTGTCAAGTTGGCTTGGGTTGCCATAAATGTGAATTATCGAGTGATGTGATATATGATTATAAACTGCACAGGTTTTATGGATGTGAATATGAATAGAATGTTTTCAGTGTCCTCAAACGTTAGTTTGGATCCTGGATTGGTCTGTGACGAAAATTTTAAAAATCATGGATATTTTGAGGGGCGTGACACACCCCCCCCCCAAGGAACTCTGTTCCACTGAGCAAAGTAGGAGAGAAAGAGAGAAGGTTACGATTTCAGTAGTCTTCCTCCGATCTCTCCTCCACTTTTCACCTGAAAGGAGCGTTCCTTCTAATCTCTTTCACCTGAAGAAAAAACAGAAGAGAGAAGCCTCTTTTCCTCTATTCGACGGAGAGCAAAGTGCTGCAGAAATAAACTTCTTGAGTTTGTTTACTTTTTTCTATTACAATCTCCCCTTCTTTGAGAAGAAGGGATCTGGAAGAGCCGCCACCGATCATAGCCTTCCCATTATCGTTCTCTTCTCGAGCAGTCTAGGAGAGCCATTACCACCGTCGCCCAACAGTAATGGTGAAATCTCCTCCGTCGCCCTCTACATCTTTGGAGTCGACGTTTTATTGCAAGGTTATGTAGCACTTTGGGACAACCACTATATATTGACAAAGCAACAGCTGCGCAGACGAGATTAACATTTGCCCGGGCATGTGTATTGGTTTCTTCTGACAAAGATCTCCCTAATGAGGTTTTTTATCGTGATAATGAAGGGAACACTTGTAAGGTACATGTCTCATATTCTTGGAAGCCACAACGATGCAAGAGTTGTTTTTCTTTTGGTCATACAAATGGAGCATGTCAGCAAACCCCGAAATTGATTAATAAGATCTATAGGCCACTTCAGATGCCTCAGCAACAAGGCGAACCTCCCCTAATGGTAGTAGAACTAGTGGTGACGTAGACGAGTGAACATTCCGACTCGCAGGGACAGCGCCATAGATAAGACAAATCAGGAACTTCATCTCTCTCTATTATGTCGGAGCCTTCCACAACAATCCATTATACTCATGGCCAGGAGAAGTAGAAGTTGGAAGCTTCATCTCTTACTATATTACTAGATCCATCCACAATAGGAATTCCAATATCCACTCAACATGCCAACCAGGACATTGTGCTTCAACAAACTCAAGCACCAACAAACATCGCCAGCAAGGATATTCTGCCACAACAAACTCAGGCCCAAACAAACCTTGTTAGTAAGGATATTCTACCTCAACTATCTCATGCCCTAATAAATCATACAAACCAAGATATTGCGCTTGACATGGGAGTGTCTAATTTACTACAATCTATTCATATGGACCATGCTGATAATATGATTTTTTTTCAGCCAATAATATTGCCACATAATCTTCAACTCAGCCTACTCAGATAAGATAACTTATCAGCATATTCCCTATACAAAGGAATACATTAATGGTGTTGGTTGGCAGTTGGAAAGCTGTATCACAATGCTTTTCTTCACGACTAAGGAATACATTAATGGAGTTGGTTGGCAGTTGTAAAGCACTTAATTTCGAAATTTCCTATGCATGAAGGGTTGTTTCATGCACTAGTATTTATTTTGGGGTTTACGACTTAGAAAGGACTTTAGAAACTGATTATATATGGGCAAAAGCTCTTTTAGAGAACCCCCTTAAACTTTGTATCTCTTGGATGCATCCTTGAGTGGAGAGTCTTTTATTTTCTAATTCTATATCCTCATTTAATTTACGTTGGGTGGTGAACTTTCTGTATCCCATTGTGATTTTAAACTTGGTTGTGAGCTACTTTTCATTTTTATCAAATTTGCTTCGTTAGTGCTTCCGGTATCAGTTCGTTCCTTGTCTACTATGACATTTTCTATCTGAAAAAAATATTCCATTGGTGTTATTTGAAAATCTATTCTGCATTTTACCCTCACCAGTATCAGTTTGGTATCAGAGCTAAAGGCTGAGATCATGGCAAGGCGGAATGAAAAAGATGTAGTTGGTGAAGGTAGCGACCATGAAGGTGGTGCTGAGTCATTGAGGCTGCAGCTACGAAAATTGCTGCGTAGCCTACAAGAAAAAAATGAAATAATCGACGAACTTCAAAGTAGACAGAACCAGCATGAAAATGACGCTCAAGAGTTTACTTTTGATGATGATACACCTCCTCTTCCAAGGGGGTCGAGAAGATGTCGGAGAAGAAATGGAGTCCAAGACGAGTGGCAGAATAAATATAACCCTAGATTTGATATTCCAGAATTTGAAGGTAAAATAGATGTTGATGACTTTATCGATTGGCTTAATACAGTAGAAAGAATTTTTTATTTTCATGAACCACCAGAACAAAAGAAGGTCAAACTTGTGGCACTCAAATTCAAGCGGAATGCATCTTTTTGGCAGGAAAATTTGAAGAAACAAAGAGAACGTGAGGGGAAGAGTAAGAACGTTACATGGGAGAAAATAAAAAGGGAGATGAAAAGAAAATATTTACCGCATAATTATAGGCAAGAGATCTTTCTCAAAATGCATGATTTCAAGCAAAAAAATCTTAGTATGGAAGAGTACACTACAGAATTCGATAATTTGATGTTAAAAGGAGAGCTTGTGGAACCGAAAGAGCAAACAATTACAAGATACTTAGGAGGTCTGAAGTATGAGATTACTAAAGTTATTCAGCTATAGCCATATTGGTCTTTAAATGATGTGAGCAAGTTGGCATTAAAAGTTGAAGAGTTTGAAGATATTATACCAGAAAAGATTCCACATGGCCTTCCACCCTTGAGAGACATCTAGCATCACATTGATCTTATTTCGGGGGCTATTCTACCTAATAAGGCAACATATAGAATGAGTCCCAAGGAGCATGAAGAACTTCAAAGGCAAGTTGATGAATTGGAGAAAAAAGGGTTAATTCGGGAGAGCATGAGTCCTTGTGCGGTTCCAGCCTTATTAGTGCCTAAGAAGGATGGTTCTTGGAGAATGTGTGTGGACAGTCACACCATCAACAAAATCACAGTAGACTATCACTTTCCTATTCCAAGATTAGATGATTTACTTGATCAATTGTGTGGTGCTTATATTTTCTCAAAAATTGATTTGAGGAGTGGCTATCACCAAATAAGAATGAGGCCCGGAGATGAGTGGAAAAAAACAATTAAAACTAGAGAAGACATATATGAATGGTTGGTTATGCTATTTGGGCTATCTAATGCTCCTAGCACCTTCATGAGATTTATGAATCATATACTTAAGCCATGCATTGGAATATTTGTTGTAGTTTATATTGACGATATATTGGTGTAGAACAAGAGTGAAGAGGAGCATATGAATCATTTGAAAGAGATCTTTCTTATTTTGAGGCAGCAAAAGCTTTATGCTAATCTAAAGAAGTGTGATTTCTTTATCTCTAGTGTTGTATTTTTGGGGTATTTTTGGGATATATTGGTGTACAACAAGAGTGAAGAGGAGCCCTAGGGTGACGGTACTATAGCGGTGATCTGATTTCCTGCAGCGTCGACTGTTTCCCAAGGGCGACGGTATTGTAGAGTCTATCAGATCTCCCTATGGTGATCTGACTCCTACAGCGTTGGCTTTCTCCCACGGGCGACGATACTATAGCAACGATCTGATCTCCCTAGGGCAATGCTACTGTAGTGGTGATCGAATCTCCTGCAGCATCGGCTTCTCCCCAAGGGCGACGATACTGTAGCAGCGACAAGATCTCCCTAGGGCGACGGTACTATAGCGACAATCTGATATACTGCAGCGGTGGCTTTTCCCTATGGTGACGATTCTGTAGCGGCGACCAGAAGAGGGATTAAACATGGCAGCAACGGACCCTAGGGCTGGCGAGGATGGCGGTAGGGTTGATATGATGGTAAGACTCCCTACCGTTACCAATCAAGTTGCTCCACCATATCCTCTCCAGAGAGAAACTCCTTCGACGAAGCAGCATCGAAGCAGGTCGCGCTCTAGATCACGGCAGCCTGCTCTCATTTCCAGTGACCCTCGGCCTTGGACTAGCCTCTTCAAGGCTCTGGTTGGAAGTCCGGATCTAAGCTTAAATTCTTTACTCCAGAAGTTCAGGCTGATAAGAAGATTGTTGTATACGAGACTACTGATTTTGTAGAGCTTATTGAGACATGGTCTATGGCAATTGTTGGCTATGTGGCAGGTCTCAAAGCATCTTATTTCCCACTATCCTTATTTATCAAAACTCGATGGGAAATATCGTCATTTGATCTTCATATGCTGGAGAACAGATTCTTTGTTTGCAAGCTATACTCTAAAGAAGATTTGAAATGGGTCCTCGAAGGATTCTGGACTATTCGCGGCCATCCAATGATTCTACGATGCTAGTCTTCTGATGTCCATTTAGAGTTAGATAGCCTACAGTCTATTCCATTATGGGTATCCTTTCAAGGTCTTCCTCTACATCCTTGGAGTCGACGTTTTATTGCAAAGTTATGCAGCACTCTGGGACAGCCACTCTACATCGATAAAGCAATAGCAACTCAGACGAGATTAGCATTTGCATGAGCATGTGTACTGGTTTCTTCCGACGAAGATCTTCCTAATGAGGTTTTCTATCGTGATCTTGACGGGAATTGTAACACCCCTCATTTCCGAATTTTCGTATAAATTTCTAGTGATAATGTAAGCATCTATTTTAAATTGACAAAAGAAATAGAGTATGAATCAGAGGTAACTTATTTTTAAGATTTGGGAGATCTGTTCAAAAAAAAAAAAAGAATCTGAGAACCTATATGTAAACCCTGAGGACCTAATAATGAATATAATAAAAACAAAAACGAAACTGCAAAATGCACAAAATAACAAATCCCACCGCTTAAGCCTCTCTACCTTCGTTCTTAAGGAACCAGAGAAGGTAGCTGCGGTGTGGAAGAACAGAGAAAGAAAGAAAGAAGAAGAGAAAAGAAAGGGGGAAGAAGAAGAAGAAAAATTGGGGCTTTGAGGTTTCTTACTCAATCTTCTCAATTGGGGGTCAAAATTCTCAAAGGCAAGTCTTCTAACCCTATCCTACAGAAAATTAGTCTCTGTTTTTATGTTGATTCAAAATAAACTGAAGGATTTATATTTAGAAACTGATATGTCTCTCCTTGGACATAGAACCATGGATTCTGAAATTTTTCGGTAAACTAACCCCTATATACGGTTCCGGCTATAATTTTTAGTACGAAATGCAGATTTGAGTAGGACCTAGTTTGTTTGAAATTAGACTCTTATATCTTTCTTTTGACACAAATTTTGAAGATTTTGAACACCGAATACTTACCCAAACGTCTGTTTCAAATGAGCCTATGGATGCTGCAAAACAGGGATTAAGATTTCTGACCTTTCGATACTAAAATGCCTAGAACTCCCTGTTGAAAATTCTGATTTGTACCAAATTGATTTTATTTGAAACTAGACTTGTAAATATTTCTTTTAATATATAGATTGAAAAATTTGGAATTCAAAGGCCTATTCTTCTATCCGTTGATTCCGCCCTATAAATTCTGCAAAATAGTGATTCAGTCTTTGACCTTTGGTCACTAAATCCAAGGTAACTCCTTGTTGGAAACATTGATTCGTATGAAACTTATTTCATCAGAAAACAGATTGATATATCTATCAACAGTAGTTTTCTTATGGGTATTGGAGCATAATTGATACTCTGAAGTATTTGTTCTATGTGCCACTTGAATTCTGTCAGAAATCGAGCTTTGGTCGATTTCGCGTATTCTGTTCCATTCCTTTGGATATTGAATTAATCTAACCTTCTTATTTGAATTGAGCTAAATATGATTGCTTGGAATCCATGTATACTCTTGCTTTCATTTCATTCCAAAATCTGAATACATTTTGTAAGAGATTTGTTCGTTGCATCGTATTGTCTCGAAAAGGCACATGTACGTTTTGTTGGTCCGCGTGTGCTTCCGATATATGCTACTTATTCTTAAAACTGCCCTCTTGTACTTCGGTGTTTGTGGGATTGTCTAGAACTTTGCCAGAAATGGCAAAGGCTGTTATTTTGGACCTTTGCCAGAAATGGTAAAGGGTATGTGCTTAGAGCCTGCGATGCTCTGCCGGCCCCCTCTGGCTTCACATAGACGTGGGTGGATGGAGCTTCCAGACATGGGAGACTTCTATCTGGTGGTCGTTCAGAAATGGATGAATCACATTCTATTTTAGATCCCACTACACCTTCTGTATGTTTGATATGATATTCAGAGCTTTGGTTATGTGTTTTTGTACATGCTTTGGATAAGAATTATACGAATGCAACGTCAAAGACGACGTTTGAGCTTCTGTTTAGTGTGCGATATTGATAAGCTCCGAAATGTTTCACTCATTGTTGATATGCTTCGAAATATTCCATACGCCATTGATATGCTCCGGAACATTTCATTTGCCAATGATAAGCTCCGATATGTTTCATTTGTTATTGTTTTGCTCCAAAATGTTTCATTCGTTTTTGATATGCTCCAATTACTCTATGCCCCATATGTTATGAACCAAATATGTATGATTGAAAGGACAATTGTGATTCTGCACCTAATGATATTATGTCTACGAATTTGTATATTCTGCCTCGTATTGTGAAACTTTATCTCTTTTGAAATTGTCCTATTTTGATATGGATATGTTAGTCACTTGCTGAGCTCTATATGCTCACCCCGTTTGTTGATAAATTTTTCAGGATAGCGTATCGCTTGCTTAAATGTTAAGATTGGGCTGAGGCAGTGGAAAGTTAGAAGTTTTTGGGCAGATCTTTATTAGCATATATGTATTTGCTGTATAAGCCACTCTGCATCTAATGAAATGTTGACGATGAATATAAACCTGTGGATTTTGTGTAAGTTAAAGGATCCCTCATGTTTAGGATTTTGGAATGTTAAGTTAAATTCATGTATTGATATGAACTTATGGTAATCGTTGGTTTGGTGACTGCATAGACTTCCCCACTTGTGAATTTATGTTGTGGTTATTATTTTGATGAGTTGAGTTCAGATTGTATGAATTATCGAGTGATGTGTGGTATTTTTATCAACTGCACAGGATTATAAATTTGTAGACTATAGAGGTGAAATTTTTGATCTGAATGTTTTCTTAGTGACCTCAAATGTGTGTTTGGATCCTGGATTAGTTGTGATGAATATTTTAATATTGTCGATATTTTGAGGGGCGTGACACAGTTGGTATCAGAGCATGATTTGAGGATCACTGAAATATTTGATATGTTGACGTGCAAAATATATTGAGGTATAGTGAACTTTAATGATTGCTGAAAATTTTCTTTGATGTATTTTAGGAATCAAGGATGATGAGGTAATTTGGTCTTCCTATTTCAATTGTTTCTGATTAATTTAGTGGGGATGAAAGGATTGATCGGGGATATTGAATCAGAGTGATGCAGCAGAAGCGTGGTGAACCTAATTTTGTTGGTGGTAGAAAAATGGATGATGCGAATAGAAAAGATATTTGATGTACTAAATTGTTCTGATGATCGAAAGATTTCTTTTGCCACCTTATATTGGAAGTAGAGGATGATCATTAATGGCAAAAATGAAAAGAATTTCTGGAGATCAATGGCAAGAATAACAAGGACAAGTTTACCAATAAGAATATGATTAGAAATGAATCAGAAAATGATAACAAGAGGGTCAAGATATTTGGATTTGAAAAGGAAGTCACCACAAAAGATTCAATCGCATGTGAATTGCAAGTTAAATTATGAAATAAGTTTATGTTTGTGGGTGACTGGAGCCTGTTTTGTTTGTGGAAAGTTGGATTATCAAATAAAAGATTGCCTTCTGAGGAAGAAGAGAGCCACTATCTCCTAGACCCTCAGCCCATGCTAGAGTGTACGCTATCACTGAACAAGATTCTAGAGCTTCTAAATCAGTGGTGGAAGGTATTCTTCATGTTTCTAAAAGAAATGCAAAAGTTTTGTTTGATCCCGGCTCCAACTTATCTTTTGTTTCACGATACTTTGCTTGTCACTTGGATATTCTACCTAGACCCCTGGATTATATGTTATATGTAACAACTGTTGTTGGAGATTCATTGGCAACAAACTTGGTTTACCCATCTTGTTTGATCTCTATTGGAGAACATGAACTTTTGCTGATTTAGTTCTCCTAGAGATTTGGAACTTTGATATTATACTTGGTATGGATTGACTATCTTCTTATCATACCAGTATGGATTGGTATATAACAAATGATCACTTTTTGTATATTTGATCAGTCGATCTTTTATTTTCAAAGTATTGGATATGATTTATCTCTTTGCCTAATGTATCCCATAATGACTTGCCCGGTTTACCTCCAGATAGAGAGGGTGAATTTGTTATTGATCTGGTCCCCAGTACAACCACAATATCTAAGCCTCTCTACTGAATGGCACCACTCGAGCTAGAGGAATTAAAGAAGCAACTACAATAATTATTAGATAAGGGCTTCATACGACCAAACGTTTCACCATGGGGTGCTCCGGTATTATTAGTGAAGAAGAAGGATGGAATATTAAGGCTTTGTATTGACTATAGACAGTTGAATCGGGTGACCATAAAAAAAAAAATAAAGTATCCCATACCTAGAATTGATGATTTGTTTGATCAACTGCAGGGTGCACAAGTATTCTCTAAGATTGACCTGAGGTCCGGTTACTATCAGTTGAAGATCAAGGAGGAGGATATTTCAAAAACAGCTTTCAGAACTCGATATGGTGATTATGAATTCTTGGTGATGCCTTTTGGTTTGACAAATGCCCCTGCAGCTTTTATGGAACTAATGAATAGGATATTTTAACCGCTCTTGGATATATGTGTAATTATATTTATTGATGACATATTGGTGTATTCAAGGAGTAATCAAGAGCATGAGGAACACTTGAAAAATGTATTGTCCATACTAAGAGAAAAGAAGTTGTATGCAAAGTTCAGCAAATGTGAATTTTTGTTGAATGAAGTTGCTTTCTTAGGCCATGTGATTTCAAGGAAGGGTATATCTATTGATCCAAGAAAAATAGAAGCTATAGTTGAATAGGAAGTACCAACAAATGTAACGGAAGTTAGAAGCTTCTTGGGCATGGCAGGTTATTACAGGAGATTTATGGAGGGATTTTCTCGAATTGCTCAACCTCTCACCAAACTCACTAAGAAGAATATGAAATTTGTATGGGGTGATGATTATGAGCAAAGTTTTCAAGAGTTAAAAAGAAGATTGACTAGTGCCCCTATTCTCACTATTCCAAGTGGTAGTGATGAGTTTGTAGTTTATACTGATGCTTCAAGAAAGGGCCTAGGATGTGTTTTGATGCAGGAAGGGAGAGTAATTGCATATGCTTCTAGGCAACTTAAAGGTTATGAATTGAATTATCCAACTCATGATTTGCAATTGGCAGCAATTATTTTTGCTCTAAAGATTTGGAGACATTATTTGTATGGTCGACAGTTTGAAATCTTTACTGATCACAAGAGTTTAAAATATATTTTCACTCAGAAAGAGTTAAACATGAGGCAGCGAAGATGGATAGAACTTCTGAAGGATTATGATTGTGCCATCCGTTATCACCCGGGCAAGGCCAATGTTGTAGCTGATGCACTTAGTAGGAAATCTACAAGTTTTATGGCTAGTCTGGTCGTGAAGCAATGAAAGTTATTAGAAGAAAATTTTGATTTGAAAGCTTTGAGGAAAGAGCAAGACTCGATGATATTGATGGCCTCCATTCAAGTGCAATCTGATCTTATTCAACAAATTAAGGAAGGACAATTACGAGATCCACATTTAATCTACTTGAGGAATGAAGTAGAAAAGGAATTGAAGCCACAATTTCAAGTTTCAAAGGATGGCCTATTGAGATTTGGGGAGAGAGTATGTGTACCAAATGAACCGGATATCAAGAATCAAATCCTAAAGAAAAGTCATACTTTAAAGTACACCATACATCTTGGGAGCACTAAGATGTATAGAGATCTTCAAAGTCATTATTGGTGGGAAGGCATGAAGAAGAAAATTGCAATGTATGTTTCAAAATGTTTGACTTGTTAGCAAATCAAAGTAGAAAACCAAAGACCTGGAGGGTTGTTGCAACCTTTAGATATTCCTGAATGGAAATGGGAATGTATTACTATGGATTTTGTTTTAGGACTACCCAGAACCTCTATAAAGCATGATGCTATTTGGGTTATCATTGATAGGTTAACAAAATCTGCACACTTCCTACCGATTAATATGACTTATTCGCTTGATAGACTTACAGATATATATGTTAATGAAATAGTAAGACTTCATGGTATTCCAAAGGAGATCATCTCTGATAGAGACTCCAGATTTCTCTCTAGATTCTGGAGAAGATTACAGGAATCTATGGGCACTAAAGTCAAGTTTAGTACTGCATATCATCCTCAAACTGATGGTCAGTCAGAAAGAACAATTCAAATACTTGAGGATTTGCTTAGAGCCTATGTTATGGATTGGAAAGGTGAATGGGATAAGGAAATTTCACTTGTTGAGTTCACTTATAATAATAGTTATCATTCAAGTATTCAGATGGCTCCTTATGAAGCTTTATATGGGCGAAAGTGCATAACACCTATATGTTGGGAGGAAGTTGGTGACAGAAAGCTGTTAGCACCGGACAAAGTACAAGAAACTACCGAGAAAATTCAAGTTATAAGGAAAAGGTTAAAAACTGCTCAGAGTCGTCAAAAGAGTTATTCCGACAATAGGAGACGAGATATTGAGTTTGAAATCGGAGATTTTGTATTCTTAAAAGTCTCCCCTTCCAATGGCATTATAAGGTTTGGGAAGAAAGGAAAGTTAAGCCCAAGATTTATTGGACCTTTTGAGGTTCTTGAGAGGGTTGGTTCTGTCGCTTATAGGATTGCCTTGCCACCAGCATTGAGCCATGTCCATGATATATTTCATGTATCGATGATTAGGAAGTATATATATGACCCTTCTCACATCATTGAGTATGAGCTGATGGAGACCGATAGAGATTTATCTTATGTGGAAGAGCCTATTCAGATTGTTGATAAGAAAGAAAAAATCCTAAGGAATCGGGTCATCCCACTTGTTCAAGTAATTTGGAGACATCATTCTGGAGAGGAAACAACTTAGGAGCTAGAGGAGGAAATGAAAAAGGTGTACTCCCGTCTTTTCGTCGATAGAGGTACGATAAATTTAGAGGACTAAATTTTTCTTTTAAGCGAGGGGAGGTGTAACACGCCTAATTTCCGAATTTTCGTATAAATTTCTAGTGATAATGTAAGCATCTATTTTAAATTGACAAAAGAAATAGAGTATGAAACAGAGGTAACTTATTTTTAAGATTTGGGAGATCTGTTCAAAAAAAAAAAAAAGAATTTGAGGACCTATATGTAAACCCTGAGGTCCTAATCGTGAATATAATAAAAACAAGGACTAAACTGCAAAACACACAAAATAACAAATCCCACCGCTTAAGCCTCTCTGCCTTCGTTCTTAAGGAACCAGAGAAGGCAGCTGCGGTGTGGAAGAACAGAGAAAGAAAGAAAGAAGAAGAGAAAAGAAAGGGGGAAGAAGAAGAAGAAGAAAAATTAGGGCTTTGAGGTTTCTTACTCAATCTTCTCAATTGGGGGTCAAAATTCTCAAAAGCAAGTCTTCTAACCCCATACTACAGAAAATTAGTCTCTGTTTTTATGTTGATTCAAAATAAACTGAAGGATTTCTATTTAGAAACTGATATGTCTCTCCTTGGACATAGAACCATGGATTCTGAAATTTTTTCGGTAAACTGACCCCTATATACGGTTCCGGCTATAATTTTTAATAAGAATTGAAGATTTGAGCAGGACCTAGTTTGTTTGAAATTAGACTCTTATATCTTTCTTTTGAGATAAATTTTGAAGATTTTGAACACCGAATAATTATCCAAACATCTGTTTCAAATGAGCCTATGGATGCTGCAAAACAGGGATTAAGATTTCTGACCTTTCGATACTAAAATGCCTATAACTCCCTGTTAGAAATTTTGATTTGTACCAAACTGATTTTATTTGAAATTAAACTTGAAAATATTTCTTTTTATATATAGAATGAAAAATTTGGAATTCAAAGGCCTATTCTGCTATCCGTTGATTTCGCCCTATAAATTCTGCAAAACAGTGATTCAGTCTTTGACCTTTGGTCACTAAATCCATGGTAACTCCTTGTTGGAAACCTTGATTCATATGAAATTTATTTCATCAGAAAACAGATTGATATATCTTTCAACAGTAGTTTTCTTATGGGTATTGGAGTATAATTGATACTCTGAAGTATTTGTTCTATGTGCCACTTGAATTCTGTCAGAAATCGAGCTTTGGTCGATTTCGCGTATTCTGTTCCATTCCTTTGGATATTGAATTAATCTAACCTTCTTATTTGAATTGAGCTAAATATGATTGCTTGGAATTCCTGTATACTCTTGCTTTCATTTCATTCCAAAATCTGAATACATTTTGTGAGAGATTTGTTCCTTGCATCGTATTGTCTCGAAAAGGCACATGTACGTTTTGTTGGTCCGCGTGTGCTTCCGATATATGCTACTTATTCTTAAAACTACCCTCTTGTACTCTAGTGTTTGTGGGATTGTCTGGACCTTTGCCAGAAATGGTAAAGGGTGTTATTCTGGACCTTTGCCAGAAATGGTAAAGGGTATGTGCTTAGAGCCTGCGATGCTCTGCCGGCCCCCTCTGGCTCCACCTAGACGTGGGTGGATGGAGCTCCCAGACGTGGGAGACTTCTGTCTGGTGGTCATTCAGAAATGGATGAATCACATTCAGTTTGAGATCCCACTACACCTTCTATATGTTTGATATGATATCCAGAGCTTTGGTTATGTGTTTTTGTACATGCTTTGGATAAGAATGATATGAATGCAACGTCAAAGACGACGTTTGAGCTTCTGTTTGTTATGTGATATTGATAAGCTCTGAAATATTTCACTCATTGTTGATATGCTTCGAAATGTTCCATACGCCATTGATATGCTCCGGAACATTTCATATGCCATTGATAAGCTCCGATATGTTTCATTTGTTATTGTTTTGCTCCAAAATGTTTCATTCGTTTCTGATATGCTCCAATTACTCTATGCCCCATATGTTATGAACCAAATATGTATGATTAAAAGGACAATTGTGATTCTACACCTAATGATATTATGTCTACGAATTCGTATATTCTGCCTCGTATTGTGAAACTTTATCTCTTTGGAAATTATCCTATTTTGATATGGATATGTTAGTCACTTGCTGAGCTCTATATGCTCACCCCGTTTGTTGATAAATTTTTCAGGATAATGTATCGCTTGCTTAAATGTTAAGATTGGGCTGAGGCAGTGGAAAGTTAGAAGTTTTTGGGCAGATCTTTATTAGCATATATGTATTTGCTGTATAAGACACTCTGCATCTAAAGAAATGTTGATGATGAATCTAAACCTGTGGATTTTGTGTAAGTTAAAGGATCCCTCATGTTTAGGATTTAGGAATGTTAAGTTAAATTCATGTAATGATATGAACTTATGGTAATCGTTGGTTTGGTGACTGCATAGACTTCCCCACTTGTGAATTTATGTTGTGGTTATTATTTTGATGAGTTGAGTTCAAATTGTATGAATTATCGAGTGATGTGTGGTATGTTTATGAACTGCACAAGGTTATAAATTTGTAGACTATAGAGGTTTAATTTTGATCTGAATGTTTTTTTAGTTCCTGGATTAGTTGTGATGAATATTTTAATATTGTCGATATTTTGAGGGGCGTGACAGGAACACTCGGAAGGTACATGTCTCATATTCCTAGAAGTCACAATGATGTCAGCGTTGCTTATCCTTTGGTCATGCAAATGGAGCTTGTCAGCAAACTCCAAAACCGATCACAAAGGTCTATCGACTATGCCAAATGCCTCAGCAACAAAGTGAGTCTTATCTAATGGCAGTAACACCGATGGTGGCAAAGACTATTATTGAGCATTTCGACTCACAAGGACAGCATCGCGGACAGAAGCACAAGTCTAAAACATTACCTCTTCCTATAATGTCTGAGCCTTCCACAACAGAAGTTTCTCATGATACTAGTGGACAGGAGAAGCACAAGTCACGAACTTCATCTCTTCCAATATCAACGGATCCGTCCACAATAGCTCAACGAACTCAAGCCCAAACAAATCTCGCTAGCAAGGATATTCTTCCTCAACAAACTCAGGCCGCAACAAACATCACCAACAAGGATATTTTGTCTCAACAAACTCATGCCCCAACAAACCTCTCTAACCAAGCTGCTCCAATAAGTACTAATCAGAATATTGTGCCGCAACAATCTTATCATGCTTCAACAAACCCTGCCAATCAAGACCATATGATTCAAGGTATTTTAAATTTTAAACATCTGCAAGCTATAGATGAAGTGGATAAATATAGGAATAAAGCCATAAAAGGTAAGGATAGTGTGCGGGAGGAAAATACAAAACCAAAAGAAAAGAAAAAGGATAGTACAGTCCATCCAAAGTCATAGGATGAATACCTTACCACCTATTTCATTTGTTTATTACTGATAAAGATAACATGCTGGAATGTTCGTGGACTTAATAAGCTTGAGAAATGTCGGGAGCTCAACAGAATAATCAAGTCTGCCGCATGTGATATTGTTATTCTAGTGGAAACGAAAATTAAACAATCGCGCATTCAAGCTCAAAAGAATTTAATATGGCCGGACGCATAACTATTTACCGATGACTCAAATGAAACTTTTGGTAGAATATAGGTCTTATGGCATCCTAACTCTATTAATGCTTGGTTTATTTCTGCTACTAATCAATTCATCCATCTTAAGGTAGAGGATAAAAAGAATGGTTGTCAATTCAATTTCACTAGTATAAATTCTTCAAGCAGTATGCAAGAAAGAAATACACTATGGTCTCATCTAACTAACATTGCAGATGACTGTCTTAATGTACCTTGGATTGTTCTTGGTAACTTTAATACTGTTCGGTACACAAATGAAAAAGTGGGGGGCAGACAGCTTTCAGAAAGTCAGCTTCAGAGTTTTAATGATTACATAGATACCACTGCATTGACTGATATGAAATCTGTGGGTAATTGGCTCTCTTGGAGTAATCAAGGTGCTGCTAACAGAAAAATAATGTCTCGACTAGATAGATGTCTGATTAATCAAGAATAGTTAATAGTTTACCCTGATTCACTTCTTTGTTGAATCTCGAATTTTGATGATGAAGTCAATTATTATTTGTTATCTAATCTATATGTTGAGATAAGTGTACAGGATTAACTATGGTGAAAATAAGATATGTAGCAGGAGTTGTGTCGGAGTCAAGACAATGATCACGTTGGGAGTTCAAGAGTTCGACGGAAGTTCGGACAGTCATCGGAGGTTCTACGAGAACAAATCCGAGAAGTCCATGAGCTTGCCAAAGAAGCTCATCGGAACTCGCCAAGTGGATCGTCGCAAGTCCAAGAGTTTGCCGGAAGTCTGCAGGAGCATCACCGAGGGTTCATCGGATTATCGACGGAAGATCGCCGGAAGCTCGCCGGAAGAAGCGATTGACGCACCAGAGCAAGTTGCAGTAAATGTCTTAGGAAATATTGTAGTTAGCACAATGATTAAGTTGGAAATGAGAGGTGATCCCATTAACTTAATCTTGGGGCAATTGAGCCCTTGAAAAACCCAAATTGGGCCGAATGGATCAACCCATTCGGACCCTGATTTCTGCCAGGCGGTAGAACCGCCCAAGCCAGGTGGTGGCACCGCCTGGGCTTAGTCTCCGAGCGAGACTGGGCTGTGCAACCGCCCAGGCCAAGAGGTGGCCTGGGCTCGATCTCCGAGCTCTGGTTGAGCGGTGCAACCGCCTCAATCAGGCGGTAGCACCGCCTGAGCTCGGTCTTCGAGCTCTGGTAGGAGGTGCAACCGCCCCTAACAGAGGTGGCACCGCCTAGAGGCTCAGTCTTCGAGCTCTGCCAGGCAGTGCAACCGCCTCAGTCAGGCTGTGCAATTGCCAGATCCCAGAATTCCGGGAATTGACAGTTTTGAGCTCCAAATTCAAACTAGGTTGGGGCCTATAAATACCCCACCCTTTCAGCACTGATAGGGAACTCAAAACACACCGAAATCCTGATCGTATTCTGTGATTCTTAGAGCTCAAAATTGTTGTAAAGGCCAAAAGTTCTTCTCCCTCTTTTCTTCTAAGTTCTGATCTTTAAAGAGAGGAGAGAAAATTCTGTAAGGGTTGTCTCCTAAGCCCGTCAAATGGAGTGAAACTGTAAAAGGGTGGTTGGCCTTCGCCTATTGAAGGAAGGCCTCTAGTGCACGTTGGTGACCTCGTCGATGGAGGAAGCCAAAAGTGGAGTAGGTCAAGATTGACTGAACCACTCTAAATATTGGTTTGCATTTACATTGAGCATCTTATCCTTACTGCAAATCTCCTCAAAAGTTTACTGCTTTCTGCGCATATATGATCGGGTTTCAAGCTTTGCACTTTCCGAATCGGCGTTTAGACATAAATCAGTTTTATCGTACGATCATCATATTTCAGTTTGCGTTTATGTTTTGATTTCTATCATAACTGCAAACTGCCTTTATATCCTTGCTTTAACTACATCTTGCTTAATCAAGTGATTTACAAATCAACATTTAGACGTAAATCAGTTTTGAACCATAACTGTAAACTGCATTTATATCTCTGCTGCATCTCACTTAATCAAAACTTAAAGTGATTTATGAATCAGCTTTCTTACCGAAATCAGTTTTATCGAACGAACGTAGTTTTTTGTAATCGTAGAAGGTTTTCCGTTGCACTAATTCACCCCCCCTCTTAGTGCTCTTGATCCTAACAATTGGTATCATAGCAGGGTTAACTCTCAAACAGATTAAAACCCAAGAGAGATGGCATACGCCGGAAACCAGGAGGGTCATTCTTTTACACGTCCACCCATGTTCAATGGGATGGACTACACCTATTGGAAGACCCGAATGAGGATCTTTCTTATTTCTATGGATTTTGAACTTTGGAATCTTGTCGAAAATGGATTTTCGAAGTCTTCTCTTCCAATGATCGATTGGAATGAATTGGAGAAGAAGGCTTTTACTCTTAATGCAAAGGCTATGAATGCCTTATTTTGTGCACTTGATAAAAACAAGTTCAACCGTGTTTCGGTTTGTGAAACCGCATTTGATATTTGGCACACACTCGAAGTGACTCATGAAGGCACAAGTAGAGTGAAAGAGTCAAAAATCAATCTTTTGTTACATTCTTTCGAACTTTTTCGGATGAAACTGAGTGAGACTATTTGCGACATATTTACCCGTTTCATGGATGTCGTTAGCGATCTAAAAGGACTCGGAAAAAGTTTTTCAGATTTTGAGCTCGTAAATAAGATTCTAAGATCCCTTCCTAAGAGTTGGGATCCTAAAGTCGCTGCAATTTAAGATGCAAAATATCTAAATAAATTCCCTCTTGAAGAACTAATCGGGTCATTAATGACCTACGAGATGACTTGCAAAGCTCATGAAGAGCAAGAAGACATCCTTCCAAAGAACAGGAAGGATATGGCACTTAGAACTTCAGAAGACCACTTGAGAGAAAACTCAAGTGATGAGGACTGTGACGATGACTTGGCACTTCTAACAAGAAAATTTAAAAAATTCATTAAAAGAAACAAGTTAAAGAATGACACAAAAAATAAACTTGAACCCAAGAAGGACCAAGTTATTTGCTATCAGTGTAAAAAGCTGGGACACTACAAGAGTGATTGTCCCCAATTCAAAAACAGAACATCAAAGAAGAAGGCGCTCAAAGCAACATGGGATGACTCGAGCACGTTTGAAGAATGGTAGCAAGTCCTTGAATATGATCCTTGCAAACAAGGGTCACGTTCCCAAAAGAAGTGGCATCGGATTTGTGAGAAGTCCTCACCAAAATCCAACCACCTTCATAAAAGGCCCCATCTTACATGTTCGACACCAAAGCAAATGTAACTTTTGTTACAAACATGGACACAAAACATATTATTGTCTATTCAAGAGAATTAGTACGAACAAACTAATTTGGGTTCCTAAAGGAACCATGATAAATTCTATGCAACATGATAAACAATGTAGATCTATTTGTGAGGCACCCAAAAGCAAATGGGTACCTAAAGATCATCCTTTCTTGTAGAAACCTATACCATCGCAAGCTAGGAGCAAGAGATAGGACCATGATAGTGGATGCTCAAGGCATATGACCGGAGATCCATCTCAATTCTCTAAGCTCACTGGCATAGACGAAGGCTATGTCACCTTCGGAGACAACAACAAGGGTAAAATCATTGGCAAAGGAACCATAGGTAACAAATCCAACTTCTTTATTGAAGATGTTTTGTTAGTTGATGGTTTAAAACATAAGCTCTTGAGCATTAGTCAATTATGTGATAAAGGATATATTGTCAGATTCGAATCTAATGCTTGCATCATTGAAAAACCACACAAAAACACGTCTATGATTGCATTAAAACAAAATAACGTATACACTATTGACATCAATGATTTGTATAATGAAATGTGTTTTTCGGTTTTGAATGAGGATGCTTGGCTATGGCATAGAAGATTAGGTCATGCTAGCATGAAACTAATCACTCAAATATCTTCGAAAGAACTTGTAAGAGGAATTCCTCATATCAAGTTCATCAAAGATAATGTATGTGATGCTTGCCAATTAGGTATACAAATTAAGGGTAGTTTCAAATCTAAGAATCAAATAAGCACCTCTAGGCCTTTACAATTGATCCATATGGACTTATTCGGACCA
Source organism: Musa acuminata AAA Group (assembly GCF_036884655.1). Lineage (NCBI taxonomy): Eukaryota > Viridiplantae > Streptophyta > Magnoliopsida > Zingiberales > Musaceae > Musa > Musa acuminata. The sequence goes on along the minus strand of NC_088352.1, from coordinate 15,618,561 downwards.
ATCTCTACATCAAGCCTAAGAGGTAGCAAATACACCTTCGTCATTGTGGAGGACTATAGCAGATACACATGGACTTATGTTAGAACTCTAGCTAGGAGAGTCCTAATTGAGAGGGACATTCTGTTAGGAATCTGTTAGGACTCTAGCTAGGAAAGTCTTAATTGAGAGGGACATTCTGTTAGGACTCTAGCTAGGAGAGTCCTAATTGAGAGGGACTTTCATGTAGGAGTTTTTTCTTAGAGAAGAATTAGGAGTTGTAAGGGAATAGGAGTATTGAGTAGGAGGCCTATTAGGAGTTGGTTAGAAGTAAGAGTCTTAAGTAGGAGTCCTATTAGGAGTTAGGGTTTAGAAGCCCTATAAATAGCCATGTATTCCTTCTCTTTTCTTAAGCAATAGATGAATATTTTCTGCAGCCTTTGAGCAGCAACTTGGAGGGAGGAACCCCTATAGAGTTCCAAGGAGGTCGTGTTGAATCTCGGATTTTGATGATGAAGTCAATTGTCATTTGTTATCTAATCTATGTGTTGAGATAAGTGTGCAGGATTAACTACGATGAGAGTAAGACAAGCAGCAGGAGTTGCGCCGGAGTCAAGATCATGATCACGTTGGGAGTTCGAGAGTTCGACGGAAGTTCGGACGGTCGTCGGAGGTTCAGAGAGAACAGATCCGAGAAGTCCAGAAGCTTGCCAAGCGAAGCTCGTCGGAACTCGCCAAGTGGATCGTCGCAAAGTCCAGGAGTATGCCGGATGTCCGCAGAAGGATCACCGAGGGTTATCGGTTGATCGACGGAAGTTGGCAGGAAACTCGCCGGAAGAAGCGATTGACGCATCGGAGCAAGCTGCAGAAGTTGTCTTAGAGATAATCGTAGTTAGCACGATGATTAAGCATGAAAATGGGAGGTGATCCCATTAGCTTAATCTTGGGGCAATTGGGCCCCTGAAAAGATTCAAAGTGGGTCGAATGGAGTGAACCATTCGGACCCTGATTGCACCAGGAGGTGCAACCGCCCCAGCCAGGAGGTGCAACCGCCTGGGCTGTGGGGTTGAGAGGTGCAACCGCCCCAGCCAGGAGGTGCAACCGCCTGGGCTGTGGGGCTGGGAGGTGCAACCGCCCCAGCCAGGAGGTGCAACCGCCAGGGCTGCACGGCTGGGAGGTGCAACCGCCCCAGCCAAGAGGTTGCACCGCCAGAGCTCAAGTTCCGAGCTCTGCCAGGCGATGCAACCACCAAGCTCAGTCTTCGAGCTTTGGCAAAGAAGTGCATCAGCCTGAGCTCAGTCTCGAGCTCTGCCAGGTGATGCATTCACCAAGCTTAGTCTTCGAGCTCTGGCAGAGAGGTGGATCAGCCTGAGCTCAGCTTGGAGCTCTGCCAGGTGATGCAACCACCGAGCTCAGTTTGGAGCTCTGCCAGGTGATGCAATCACCAAGCTCAGTCTTCGAGCTCTGCCAGGTGATGCAACCATCGAGCTCAGTCTTCGAGCTCTGGCAGAGAGGAGCAATCGGCAGAGCTCAGTCTTCGAGCTCTGCCAGGCGGTGCCACCTCTCCAGTCGAGAGGTGCAACCGCCTGATCCCAGAAATTCTGGGATTTGATCGATTTGATCGTTTTGAGCTCGAATTTTGAATTGGGTTGGGGCCTATAAATACCCCACCCATTCAGCACTGAAAAGACACAGACCCATACCGAAATTGTGATCTTTTCTGTGATTCTAAAGAGCTCAAAAGTGTTGTAAAGCCTTTAAGTCTCCTCCTTCTGTTCTTCAAGTTTTCAATTGTAAAGTGAGGAGAGAAAGGTCTGTAAAGGTTGTCTCCTAAGCCTGTCAAAAGGAGAGAAACTGTAAGAGGGAAGTTTGGCCTTCGCCCATTGAAGGAAGGCACCTAGTTGACGTCGGCAACCTCATCGGTGGAGGAAGCCAAAAGTGGAGTAGGTCAAGGCTGACCGAACCACTCTAAATCTCTGGTTTGCGTTTATTTTCGAGCACTTTATCATTACTGCAAACCTCCCTCATCACTACTGCTCTCTGCGCTTTCACGAACAAGTTCTAAGTGCTGTTCTTCCAAATCTGCATTCAGACGTAAACTCGTATTTTCATACATTACAGTTTACGTTTACGTTTGATTCTGCAGAACTGTTTTCCGTGTTTTTACGAACGAGCTTCCTTGCAGTTTACGCTTACATTTTAATCCTATTGATAACTGCAATCTGCCTTCTGCGAGTATACAAACGAGTTTCAAAGTTTAGACGTAAATCTGCGTCTAACTGCGTTTAGACGTAAATCTGCGTTTAGACGTAAAACTGCGTTTAGACGTAAAACTGCGTTTAGACGTAAATCTGCGTTTAGACGTAAAACTACGTTTAGACGTAAAACTGCGTTAAGACGTAAATCTGCGTTTAGACGTAAATCTGCATTTAGACGTAAATCTGAGTTTAGACGCAAAACTGCGCTTAGACGCAAAACTGCGCTTAGACGCAATCTGCGCTTAGACGCAAAACTGCGCTTAGACGCAATCTGCGCTTAGACGCAAACTGCACTTAGATACAAACTGAGAATTTGCTTTTGCATCATAATAGTTTTTGAACGAACGCAGCTTTTGGTTTTTAATTTATTATAAGATTTCCGCTGCACTAATTCACCCCCCCCCCCCTCTTAGTGCTCTCGATCCTAACAATTGGTATCAGAGCAAGGTTAACTCTCTAAAGGATTAAAACCCAAGAGAGATGGCATACGCCGGAAACCAAGAGGGGCATTCAATTACACGTCCACCCATGTTCAGTGGAACGGACTACACTTACTGGAAGACCCGAATGAGGATCTTTCTTATTTCTATGGATTTAGAACTGTGGAACCTTGTTGAAAATGGATTTTCAAAATCTTCTCTTCCAATGATCGATTGGAACGATTTGGAGAAGAAGGCTTTCGCTCTTAATGCAAAGGCTATGAATGCCTTATTTTGCGCTCTTGATAAAAACGAGTTTAATCGTGTTTCAACTTGCGAAACTGCTTTTGATATTTGGCACACACTTGAAGTGACCCACGAGGGCACAAGTAGAGTGAAAGAGTCAAAAATCAATCTGTTGCTGCATTCTTTTGAACTTTTCCGAATGAAACCGAGTGAAACCATTGGCGACATGTTTACCCGTTTCACGGATGTCGTCAACGGTCTAAAAGGACTCGGAAAGAGCTTTTCGGATTTTGAGCTTGTTAATAAGATACTAAGATCCCTTCCTAAGAGTTGGGATCCTAAAGTCACCGCCATTCAAGAGGCAAAAGATCTGCAAAATTTCCCTCTTGAAGAACTAATCGGGTCATTAATGACCTACGAAATGACCTGCAAAGCTCATGAAGAGCAAGAAGACATCCTTCCAAAGAACAGGAAGGATATGGCACTTAAAACTTCTAAATGCCACTTGAGAGAAAACTCAAGTGATGAGGATTGTGACAATGACTTGGCACTTTTGACAAGAAAGTTTAAAAAATTCTTCAAAAGAAACAAGTTTAAAAACAATGTGAAAAATAAACTTGAACCTAAGAAGGACCAAGTGATCTGCTATGAATGTAAAAAGCCGGGACATTACAAAAGTGATTGTCCCCAAGTCAAGAAAAGAACAACAAAGAAGAAGGCGCTCCAAGCAACATGGGATGATTCGAGCGCATCCGAGGAAGAAGAATCCAACACCGAGCAAGTTGCTCATTACGCCTTTATGGCCATCGAAGAGAAGGTAACGGATTTATTAGATGCTGATTTATCTTTCGATGAATTATTAAATGCCTTCCATGATTTATTTGATGAATGCAAAGTTATAAATAGAAAATACAAGTTGCTAAAAAGAGTACATGATAATCTTACTTGTGAGTTTGATAAGTTAAAAGTCGAACATCATGATAGTTTAAACTCATGTATCAAATGTCATGATTTAGAAACTATACAAAAAGAAAACTTGCTGCTTAAGGACACCTTGAAGAAATTCGAGGTTGGTAGCAAGTCATTAAACATGATCCTTACAAAAAAGGGTCATGCTCCCAAAGGAAGTGGGATTGGATTTGTGAGGAGTCCTCACCGAAATCCAACTACCTTTGTAAAAGGCCCCATCTTACATGTTCAAAACCAAACCAAGTGCAACTTTTGTTGCAAATCTGGACACAAGACACATTGTTGTCCATTTAAGAAAATAAGTCCAAACAAATTAATTTGGGTTCCTAAAGGAACCATGATAAACTCTATGCAACATGATAGAAAATGTAGATCTATTTATGAGGCACCCAAAAGCAAATGGGTACCTAAACTTCATCCTTTCTTGTAGAAAACTAAACAATCACAAGCTAGGAGCAAGAAATGGTACCTTGATAGTGGATGCTCAAGGCATATGACCGGAGATCCATCTCAATTCTCTAAGCTCTCTAGCATAGACGAAGGATATGTCACCTTCGGAGACAACAACAAGGGTAAAATCATTGGCAAAGGAACCATAGGTAACAAATCCAACCTCTCTATTAAAGATGTTTTACTAGTTGATGGTTTAAAACATAACCTCTTGAGCATTAGTCAATTATGTGATAAAGGATATATTATAAGATTTGAATCTAATGCCTGCATCATTGAAAAACCACACAAAAATATATCTATGATTGCATTAAAACAAAACAACGTATACACTATTGACATCAATGACTTATGTGATGAAATGTGCTTTGCCGTTATGAATGAGGATGCTTGGCTATGGCATAGAAGATTAGGTCATGCTAGCATGAAACTAATCAATCAAGTATCATCTAGAGAACTTGTAAGAGGAATTTCTCATATCAAGTTCATCAAAGATAATGTATGTGATGCTTGCCAATTAGGTAAGCAAATAAGAGGTAGCTTCAAAGCTAAGAATCAAATAAGCACCTCTAGGCCCTTACAATTGATCCATATGGACTTGTTCGGACCAATATCTACATCGAGTCTAGGAGGTAGCAAATACGCCTTTGTCATTATTGATGACTACAGCAGATATACATGGACCTACTTCTTAAAACAAAAAAATGAATGCTTTAGACATTTTACCAAGTTTTGTAAACTTGTTCAAAATGAGAAGGAATCTATGATTTCGTCAATTAGAAGTGATCACGGTGGAGAATTTCAAAACCATGACTTCCAAGAATTCTGTGAACTCAACGGATACAACCATAACTTCTCTACTCCAAGAAATCCTCAACAAAATGGGGTAGTAGAAAGAAAAAATCGAAATTTGCAAGAAATGGCAAGAACCATGTTGAATGAACATAGCCTACCCAAATATTTTTGGGCCGAAGCTGTAAACACTGCATGTTATATTTTAAATAGAGTCCTAGTAAGACCCTTACTCACCAAAACTCCTTATGAGTTATGGAATAACAAAAAACCCAATGTCTCATATTTTAAAGTCTTTGGGTGTAAGTGTTTTATCTTGAATGAAAAGGATAACTTAGGAAAATTCGATGCTAAATCTGATGAAGGAATCTTTCTTGGTTATTCTTCGGTTTCTAAAGCTTTTCGCATCTTCAATAAAAGAACCTTAATTATTGAAGAATCCATCCATGTTGTTTTCAATGAGATTTCAGAAATTAAGAAAAATGATCTTGATGATGATATTAATTTTGATTCCTTGAATTTAAACGAAACCCCGTCTCCAACTAGCAACTTGGTTGCATCCACTTCCAAAACATCCTTACCCAAGGATTGGAAGTATATAGATGCTCATCCTAAGGAGCTAATCCTAGGAGACACATCAAAGGGGGTTCAAACACGATCTTCTTTTAAAAACTTTTGTGCCAACGCCGCTTTTCTCTCCCAAATTGAACCCAAATGTGTTGATGAAGCCATGAAAGATGATTCATGGATTATCGCAATGCAAGATGAATTAAATCAATTTGAGAGAAATGAGGTGTGGACGCTTGTTCCTAGGCCAAATGACCATTTAGTAATTGGTACTAAATGGGTCTTTAGAAACAAGCAAGATGAAAATGGTATCGTGGTTAGAAACAAGGCTAGATTAGTGGCCAAAGGTTTCAACCAGGAAGAAGGTATCGATTACGAAGAAACCTTCGCACCTGTGGCTCGATTGGAAGCCATAAGGATGCTCCTTGCCTACGCTAGTTGCAATAATTTTAAGTTATTTCAAATGGATGTTAAAAGCGCTTTTCTAAATGGTTTCATTTCCGAAGAAGTTTATGTTGAACAACCTCCAGGATTTGAAAATAATGGCTACCCTAATCATGTGTTTAGATTAACTAAAGCTCTCTATGGTTTAAAACAAGCCCCAAGGGCTTGGTATGAGAGACTTAGCTCTTTTCTCATTAAAAATAATTTCATAAAAGGCAAGGTTGATACTACATTGTTTATCAAGAATTTTGAAAATGATTTTCTCATTGTTCAGATTTATGTTGATGACATTATCTTTGGTTCTACAAATGAATCTCTTTGTAAATCCTTTGCGAAAACTATGAGTCATGAATTCGAAATGAGTCTAATGGGAGAGTTAACATTCTTCTTAGGCCTACAAATCAAACAACTAAGCAATGGCATCTTTATCAGTCAAACCAAATATGCTGTGAGTTTGCTAAAGAAGTTCAAAATGAATAACTCAAAAGCCATTGACACCCCTATGAGCACCTCCACTAAGTTAGAAATTGATGAGAATGGAGAAAGTTTCGATCAAAAAACCTATAGGGGTATGATAGGAAGTTTACTTTACCTCACTGCCACCAGACCAGACATCATGTTCAGTGTAGGACTTTGTGCTAGATTTCAATCAGACCCTAAGATATCTCATCTCAAAGCAGTCAAAAGAATACTCAGATATCTTAATGGAACTACCAATCTAGGATTATGGTACCCAAAATCAGAAAATTTTGAATTAACAGCCTATGCTGATGCGGACTTCGCTGGCTGTAAACTAGACAGAAAAAGCACATCAGGATCATGTCAATTTTTAGGACATGCCCTTGTATCCTGGTCATCTAAGAAACAAAACTCGGTTGCCCTATCAACAACCGAAGCTGAATACATTGCAGCAAGTGCATGCTGTGCACAAGTTGTATGGATGAAAAACACTTTAGAAGATTACAAAGTGAATCTTAAAGATATTCCCATTAAATGTGATAACACGAGTGCAATATGCTTAACTAAAAATCCTATACAACACTCAAGAACAAAACACATTGATATTAGACATCACTTTATACGTGATCATGTCACTAATCATGACGTGACCATAGAGTTTATTGATACCAAACATCAACTGGCTGATATCTTCACAAAACCCCTATGTGAAGAACAATTTGATTACATAAGAAGAGAATTAGGAATGTTGATGTGTCCAAATACTTAAATTTATTTTTCAGGCCTTTAGTTATTATGTGACAAATACTTGAGTTATTACTATTACATGCCTTGACAAACGCTTGATCAAATAACATGTTGCAAATTATGTGACAAATATTTTTAACCAAATGGCATGTAAGAAGTTCATTTTTCGGGTTGTATGCTAAAAATGGGATGTTCCCGTACACTCTTATGAAAACTCCTTGGAAAATGACTTTTCCTCCGTCAAGCAAAAACAATAAAGTGATATATGTGTCATGACTTCCTTTATATGCTTGATAATGCTATCATGCTTTTTGTTGATGACAAAGGGGGAGAAAAATATGAATTGATAAACACTATGTCATAGCTAAACTGCCATAATCATATCTATGTCATAGTTGCAAATACTTGAGTGATGCCATAAACAATGTTATGCCATCCTTGCATCACCAAGAGATATGTGGACATGTACTATAGTTTGCATCATATCTTGATTTGATATTGTGAAGAAAATGCAAACTTACTAGAAAATCTCAAATGTGAGCATCATGTAAAAAGTCCTTCGTAGCTTTATATGATTATATGATGAATGGTTACAAACACAATCATACAAACTTGATGATGTATGTCATGCCTTGACATAATTCTTGAAGAGATACATCATGATAGGCATCATGATGGGAGCATTGATAAGTTTAACTGATCTAACTTATCAATACGTCACTTGAATTCTTAGGTCTTGAATTCAAGGTTGACTTATCTCAACTATGGCATATAGATAGGGGGAGTTAAGGATAACTCCTTTATCAATTGATTGTCATCATCAAAAAGGGGGAGATTGTTGAATCTCGGATTTTGATGATGAAGTCAATTGTCATTTGTTATCTAATCTATGTGTTGAGATAAGTGTGCAGGATTAACTACGATGAGAGTAAGACAAGCAGCAGGAGTTGCGCCGGAGTCAAGATCATGATCACGTTGGGAGTTCGAGAGTTCGACGGAAGTTCGGACGGTCGTCGGAGGTTCAGAGAGAACAGATCCGAGAAGTCCAGAAGCTTGCCAAGCGAAGCTCGTCGGAACTCGCCAAGTGGATCGTCGCAAAGTCCAGGAGTATGCCGGATGTCCGCAGAAGGATCACCGAGGGTTATCGGTTGATCAACGGAAGTTGGCAGGAAACTCGCCGGAAGAAGCGATTGACGCATCGGAGCAAGCTGCAGAAGTTGTATTAGAGATAATCGTAGTTAGCACGATGATTAAGCATGAAAATGGGAGGTGATCCCATTAGCTTAATCTTGGGGCAATTGGGCCCCTGAAAAGATTCAAAGTGGGTCGAATGGAGTGAACCATTCGGACCCTGATTGCACCAGGAGGTGCAACCGCCCCAGCCAGGAGGTGCAACCGCCAGGGCTGCACGGCTGGGAGGTGCAACCGCCCCAGCCAAGAGGTTGCACCGCCAGAGCTCAAGTTCCGAGCTCTGCCAGGCGATGCAACCACCAAGCTCAGTCTTCGAGCTTTGGCAGAGAAGTGCATCAGCCTGAGCTCAGTCTCGAGCTCTGCCAGGTGATGCATTCACCAAGCTCAGTCTTCGAGCTCTGGCAGAGAGGTGGATCAGCCTGAACTCAGCTTGGAGCTCTGCCAGGTGATGCAACCACCGAGCTCAGTTTGGAGCTCTGCCAGGTGATGCAATCACCAAGCTCAGTCTTCGAGCTCTGCCAGGTGATGCAACCATCGAGCTCAGTCTTCGAGCTCTGGCAGAGAGGAGCAATCGGCAGAGCTCAGTCTTCGAGCTCTGCCAGGCGGTGCCACCTCTCCAGTCGAGAGGTGCAACCGCCTGATCCCAGAAATTCTGGGATTTGATCGATTTGATCGTTTTGAGCTCGAATTTTGAATTGGGTTGGGGCCTATAAATACCCCACCCATTCAGCACTGAAAAGACACAGACCCATACCGAAATTGTGATCTTTTCTGTGATTCTAAAGAGCTCAAAAGTGTTGTAAAGCCTTTAAGTCTCCTCCTTCTGTTCTTCAAGTTTTCAATTGTAAAGTGAGGAGAGAAAGGTCTGTAAAGGTTGTCTCCTAAGCCTGTCAAAAGGAGAGAAACTGTAAGAGGGAAGTTTGGCCTTCGCCCATTGAAGGAAGGCACCTAGTTGACGTCGGCAACCTCATCGGTGGAGGAAGCCAAAAGTGGAGTAGGTCAAGGCTGACCGAACCACTCTAAATCTCTGGTTTGCGTTTATTTTCGAGCACTTTATCATTACTGCAAACCTCCCTCATCACTACTGCTCTCTGCGCTTTCACGAACAAGTTCTAAGTGCTGTTCTTCCAAATCTGCATTCAGACGTAAACTCGTATTTTCATACATTACAGTTTACGTTTACGTTTGATTCTGCAGAACTGTTTTCCGTGTTTTTACGAACGAGCTTCCTTGCAGTTTACGCTTACATTTTAATCCTATTGATAACTGCAATCTGCCTTCTGCGAGTATACAAACGAGTTTCAAAGTTTAGACGTAAATCTGCGTCTAACTGCGTTTAGACGTAAATCTGCGTTTAGACGTAAAACTGCGTTTAGACGTAAAACTGCGTTTAGACGTAAATCTGCGTTTAGACGTAAAACTACGTTTAGACGTAAAACTGCGTTAAGACGTAAATCTGCGTTTAGACGTAAATCTGCATTTAGACGTAAATCTGAGTTTAGACGCAAAACTGCGCTTAGACGCAAAACTGCGCTTAGACGCAATCTGCGCTTAGACGCAAAACTGCGCTTAGACGCAATCTGCGCTTAGACGCAAACTGCACTTAGATACAAACTGAGAATTTGCTTTTGCATCATAATAGTTTTTGAACGAACGCAGCTTTTGGTTTTTAATTTATTATAAGATTTCCGCTGCACTAATTCACCCCCCCCCCCCTCTTAGTGCTCTCGATCCTAACAGGTCGATCCCCTAAAGAGATCAACCCCAAGTTCAGAATCTGCAAGGGTTCAATCACCTGGTATCAGAGCAGCGTTCTTGGAATCTCGCTGCCCTTCCACAGCCATCCATCAACCCTCCACAAACTGTTGAATCTCGGATTTTGATGATGAAACTAATTGATTGTGTTTAGATGTTTAACTACATTTTGAGTGATGCAGGTCTACTCGATCAGGATTAGACAGTTAACGCAGGAGGAATAGACATTGCGCCGGAGGAGATCACATTAGGATATTGGATGGCAGAAGGCTTCGGACGTTAGGCATCGGGCTAAGAGAAGAATTGCGCCAAGGATATCGGGGTTGCGGAGGTCAACCGCCGATTGGGCAATAAGCCGCAAGAGAGGATGATGTGCCGAAGAATCGGACAAAGCGCCAACCAATGACGTGTCGGGCAACAGAATGTCAATTCGCTTTATAATAATTGTCTAGATCGGAGTAGAGTTTTGGTTTGTGTGTGCAGGATTAACTACGATAACGATGAAGACATAAAGTGAAACAAAGTGCTGGAGTCAAGCGCAAAGGATCCGTTGGGAGTTCGAGAGTTCGACGGAAGTCCGAATGTTCGTCGGGAATGTTGCCGGAACTAGCCGAGAATGAGTAGGGAGCTTGCCGAAGGGTTTTTCGGAAGCTCACTGGAAGGTTCGTTGGAAGTTCGCAGAGCTCACCGAGAAAGATCAGAGCTTACTGAAGAAGCTTGTTGGAACTCGCCAAGATCAAATCGTGAAGTCTAGGAGCTTGCCGGGAGTCCGCATAATAGTTTCCGAGAGTTTATCGGAAGACCGTCGGAAGTTCGCCGGAAGCTCGCTCGAAGAAGTCTTGACTTACAGACTTTGTAATAGCTTAGAAAATGTCTTTAAAGTCGTAGTTAGCACGTTAATTAGGGTTAGGATTAGGTGTTAATCCTATAACCCAAGTAGGGGCCAATTGGGCCCGAGTTCGGACTGGTTTGGGCCATGTTTGGAGCCCAACCAGTGAGCTGAATTGGCCTAGGCGGTGGCACCGCCCAGCACTATCAATGTCTGACAGTGACAGGCGGTGGCACCGCCATTGACAGGCGGTGGCACCGCCAGGATCGGGAACCCAAAGAGAATTCAAATTTTGGAGCCCAAATTTGAATCCTCTTGAGGCCTATAAATACCCCTCAAATCTTAACTGAGATCACAACTTTTTGAGCAGCAATTGTTTGAGAGAAAGGTCTTAGAAAAGTCTTTGCTAGTCCTATTTTCAATTTGTTAGTGTTCACCTCCTTCTTTCTTGCTTAAAATCTGTAAGAGAGTGAACCGCTTGTAAAAAGTTGTAAGAGGGGTATTTGTCCTTCCATTTCAAGAGATTTGCTAGTGGAAGGTGGGAGCCTCTTCGAAGAGGGGCCTCGCAAGTGGATGTAGGTCATTTGACCGAACCATTGTAAAATCGGCGTGATCTCTAGTTTGTATTTACTTCTTGTCATTTACATTACTGCAAACCATTTGCACTTTAATGCTCTACTTCTTTGTCTTCGTCTTACGTATCTCTTAAAGTTAAAATGCAATCGAAACGGTTTCAAATGAAAATGTTACTTTTATCGTACGAAGTTTCCGAAAGTGTTTAAATCGTCAAAAGTTTATCACACTTTACCGCTGTACTAATTCACCCCCCCTCTTAGTGCCGCTCCGATCCTAAGAATTGGTATCAGAGCCCGGTATTTCTCATTTCGGATTTACACCTGAGAAATGGCTCTTCATGGCTTTCAAGAGGGCTTATCGGTTATTCGTCCACCGTTGTTTAACAGATTAGACTACACTTATTGGAAAACTCGAATGAGAGTTTTCTTGATTTCTATGAATTTGGATTTATGGAATATCGTTGAAAATGGTTTTCAACTTCCCTCTAAACCGATGAACGAATGGTCAGATTTGGAGAAGAAATATTTTTCTTTAAATGCAAAGGCTATGAATGCCTTATTTTGCGCTTTGGACAAAAATGAGTTCAATTGGATTTCTACGTGCGAAACGGCTTTCGATATTTGGCGAACACTTGAAATCATGCACGAGGGAACTAGTAGAGTCAAAGACTCGAAAGTTAACATTTTATTGCATGATTTTGAGCTTTTTCAAATGCAACCAAGCGAGACTATAGGCGACATGTACACCCGTTTCACAGATGTCGTCAATAATCTAAGAGTTATTGGTAAATATTTTTCAAATTTCGATCTCGTAAGCAAGATCTTAAGATCCCTTCCAAAAAGGTGGGACTCTAAAATAACCGCAATACAAGAAACAAAAGATTTAAATATTTTTCACTTGAAGAACTAATTGGTTTGTTGATAACATATGAAATGGTGCGCAATGCACATGATGAACACAATGAACACTTGAACTACCTTCCAAAAACAGGAAGGATTTGGAACCCCGGACAAATGAATACCACTTGAGCAATGACTCAAGTGATGAGGACAATGATGAACTTGAACTTCGAACACTAAATCTTAATAAGTTTATTAAACAAAAATCTAAAATAAACAATGAACTTGAACGGAGAGAGAGGCCAAAGAAGAGGAAGGCAACCAAGGTTGAATCAAGAACTTCCAAAGGTGAAATGGAGAATCGGGCTTTGACGGGCTTCGACTACAAGGTAAGTAACTCAACTCTCTTTAATTATTTTGAAATTACTTGATGTTTTCCATGATGCATTTTCTCTTTTCTTTTGAATAATTATTTTTCTTGAAAATTGTATGTTTTATTTTAATAGAATAAAATGTTAGATTTAAATAATCATATATATATGCTTGATAAGCAAGAATGTGTATTTTTATGATTTCCATATTAACTTTCAATGATGATGCATGGTTTTTATATGGAAGGCTTGATGATATTTTTTTTAAACCTTGTCTTTGGTTTTCAAACATGATGTATGTTTTTGACATAAGAACAAAACTTGAGCATGCTAATATAACGTCAATCACATAAATTAAAACTAAAGAAATTTTAGTTATCTATAAGAATCATTCAAAATTATGTTCAATGAAACCATTGCATAATGATGCAATGAAAATATTAAACATTTTGAAACCATGTTTTAGTGTCATGCATAATGATCATGCTTAATAAATTTCAAAATTATGCATATGAATCTTGTGATTTATGGATTATTGATTTTTACCATAATGAAAGTGCCTTATTAATCTTTGTTGTAATAAATCTTATACTTTCGGTTTTAAACATTATACATATTTTTATTTGGTATAAGTGAAATAAAATCATATGAATTGAAACAACTAAAAAGAGGAAAATATTTTTTCCTTGAAAAATTATTTTTCTCTATCCTATTGATCTTGATGTTTATTATGATAAATCTATGTATACCATTTTGAATCTCTTGAAAGTAATGTTGATATTTTGATGATTTTGATGATTTAAATTTGAAATGAGTTTTATCAAAATCATGATATTGATTTCTTGGAATAATATGAGATTACCTTATTGCATATGATGTGTATCATGAATGCTTTAAATGATGAATGTTTGGTATCATGATCAACATGTTGATAAATGCTTGAAAATCTTAATGTTTGAGTATCATGTATGATATGCTTATTAATGATGATTGATTTATTTTTCGGTATCATGCATGAAAAATAAGGTTATTGAAATTGTGTATGTTTTAATTTGAATATATAATGATGCACAAATAAGAATGATACTTACCTTTGTCATAATATGAAAATTGATATAAGGGTCTTCCGTTCTTTTTGACAATGACAAAGGGGGGGAGCAAGAATTTCTAGCGTGGACATCATGAAAAGAGGCAAACTAACTAGCTTGCACAATTCAAGATGAAAGCAAAAATTGCACTTCTCAAAAAGAGAAGATGCAAATGTAACATTTGCCAAATTGTTTGCTTGCCTCATGTAAAACATTATCTCTTGCTAGTTTGGCATTTTTGCTAGCTTGTATGTTGCAAAACTTGATCACTTTTTCAAACATTTTGCTAGCTTACACTTTGCAAAGAAAGCAAAAATGGCACTTCTAGAAGAAAGAGCTTATTATTTTGAACATCACAAGCTTGCCTATCTTAAGAAACAAAAATTGCAAAAGTGCTATCTTGCCTATCTCAAGAAGCAAAACTTACAACTTGCACATTGCAATAGGAAGCAAGAATTATGAGCTTACACAAGAAAGCTATCTTGCATTTGCTTTCGAAAGTTTTGCTAGCTTATATATTATGAAACTTACATATGGTAAAAATTGCTAGCTTGTAGTCTAAAGAGAAGCAAAAAGTTGTTATCTCAAAAGAAGCAAATGTGCTATCTTTCCTATCTTAAGAGGCAAAAATGCTAACTTGCACATCTAACAAAACTTGACAAATTTGCATATTTCAAGAAGCAAGAGTTGCTTTCTTGAACATCTCAATATTGCTAGCTTGCATGATGTAGAACTTACTATCTTGAACATTACCAAAAGTGCTATCTTGTATGCTGTAAAACTTGCATATCGATAACTTGATAGCTTGAATGTCCTAAGCATGATGCATTACTTGCTAAATTTTCTAGCTTCAAAATTGCATGAAGATAAAACTTAATATTATATTTTTCGTGCAACGAGTTGAACTTATATTACAAACACAAAGAATAGTTGTACTTCTCCTTTTTGTTGATGACAAAGGGGGAGAAGTATATTGATGACTTCATGAATTGAATTGAATATTTTATATATATTTGCATGATGGTTTAAATGTTTTACATAACATGTGATGAATGTTACTTGGATTTGGGATAATCCAAGTGTTCTATCAATGGCATATTGATAGGGGGAGTTTAGTTAAACTCCGGGGAGTTAAGGTTAACTCCGTTAGTCATTAATTAGTTGTCATTATAAAAAAGGGGGAGATTGTTGAATCTCGGATTTTGATGATGAAACTAATTGATTATGTTTAGATGTTTAACTGCATTTTGAGTGATGCAGGTCTACTCGATCAGGATTCGATAGTTAACGCAGGAGGAATTAACGTTGCGCCGGAGGAGATCACGTTAGGATATTGGATGGCAGAAGGCTTCGGATGTCGGGCATCGGGCTAAGAGCAGAATTGCGCCAAGGATATCGGGGTTGTGGAGGTCAACAGCCGATTGGGCAACAAGCCGCAAGAGAGGACGATGCGCCGAAGAATCGGACGAAGCGCCAACCAATGACGTGCCGGGCAACAGAATGTCAATTCGCTTTGTAGTAATTGTCTAGATCGGAGTCGAGTTTTGGTTTGTGTGTGCAGGATTAACTACGATAAAGATGAAGACATAAAGCGAAACAAAGTGCTAGAGTCAAGCGCGAAGGATTCGTTGGGAGTTCCAGAGTTCGACGGAAGTCCGAATGTTCGTCGGGAATGCTGCCGGAACTAGCCGAGAATGAGTAGGGAGCTTGCCGAAGGGTTTTTCGGAAGCTCGCCGGAAGGTTCGTTGGAAGTTCGCAGAGCTCACTAAGAAAGATCGGAGCTTACCGAAGAAGCTCATTGGAACTCGCCAAGATCAAATCGTGAAGTCTAGGAGCTTGCCGGGAGTCCGCAGAATGGTTTCTGAGAGTTTATCGGAAGACCGTCGGAAGTTCACCGGAAGCTCGCTGGAAGAAGTCTTGACTTACGAACTTTGTAATAGCTTAGAAAATGTCTTTAAATTCGTAGTTAGCACATTAATTAGGGTTAGGATTAGGTGTTACTCCTATAACCCAAGTAGGGGCCAATTGGGCCCGAGTTCGGACTGGTTTTGGCGAAGTTTGGAGCCCAACCAGTGAGCTGAATTGGCCTAGGCGGTGGCACCGCCTAGCACCCGAGAGCTGGGCAGTGGCACCGCTTCACTGGGCGGTGGCACCTCCCAGCACTATCAATGTCTGACAGTGACAAGCGGTGGCACCGCCACTGACAGGCGGTGGCACCGCCAGCATCGGGAACCCAAAGAGAATTCAAATTTTGGAGCCCAAATTTGAATCCTCTTGAGGCCTATAAATACCCCTCAAATCTCAGCTGAGATCACAACTTTTTGAGCAGCAATTGTTTGAGAGAAAGGTCTTAGAAAAGTCTTTGCTAGTCCTGTTTTCAATTTGCTAGTGTTCACCTCCTTCTTTCTTGCTGAAAATCTGTAAGAGCGTGAACCGCTTGTAAAAAGTTGTAAGAGGGGTATTTGCCCTTCCATTTCAAGAGATTTGCTAGTGGAAGGTGGGAGCCTCATCGAAGAGGGGCCTCGCAAGTGGATGTAGGTCATTTGACCGAACCACTGTAAAATCGGCGTGATCTCTGGTTTGCATTTACTTATTGTCATTTACATTACTGCAAACCATTTGCACTTTAATGCTCTACTTCTTTGTCTCCGTCTTACTTATCTCTTCAAGTTAAAACGCAATCGAAACGGTTTCAAATGAAAATGTTACTTTTATCGTACGAAGTTTCCGAAAGTCTTTAAATCGTCAAAAGTTTATCACACGTTACCACTGCACTAATTCACCCCCCCCTCTTAGTGCTGCTCCGATCCTAACACAACCATCCAAAGTAATTCCCACAATTGCTTAAAAGATCATCGCTGAATTCCGCCATCATCTCCACCACCGCAGATCATCCTTTGATCTCCCCGTGAATTGCAATAGGTTCTGGTTTCTTACCTTACTACTGCTGCAATTTAGTTATTCCTATTCGAAAATCCAAAAAAAAAAAATATTTCGTTCCTATATTGATGCAAATTTTCATCGTAAGTTGCTGAAATTTTTTGACGAGAATTCTGCTATCGCAACTGACACCAATTTTCTTGCTAATACTGCCGAAATTTTCTTGATTAAATTGGACATCCTTGCTGTCATATAAACTGAGATATTGCTGTCAATTCCCACCTCAAATCTCTCAAATTTTTTGTGGAGATTTCGTCGAGAAACTGCTGTTTCTTCGACGATAATTTTGCTCTTACAAGACAACACAATTCTGCAGCAAACTTTCACTGATTTCTATCAAACTTATACATGCCTTTAACCCGTCAATAAAAGAGAGATCTTAACATCATAGATTTGGAGTCATATACTACGGCATCTGAGGAGGCAATCAATGCTAAATTTGAATCCTTTGAGGCACAAATGGAGGATAAGATTCAGACTCTCCTTACCGAATTCAGTTTGGGCCGACCACAAAGCCCGAAGAAATCACATCAAGGAGAGAGCTCTAACTAATCACATCATGTCCAAAGAGATGACTTCCAAGAGAGGGGAGGCTCTATGACCGACCCCAACTATTCGTCCATGAGAGTGGACTTCCCTAGATGGGAAGAAGGAGACCCAATTGGTTGGATCTCGCGTGCGGAGCGATATGTTCGGTACCATAAAACTGCGGATGCATCCATGGTGGAAATTACAGCTATACATCTTGAAAGGGATGTCATACAATGGTTTGACTGGTTTGAACACACTTATGGAGTCCTTTCATGGCGATAATTCAAAGAAGGACTACTGATCCGCTTCGGACCAACTTATTACGAGAACATTGACGAACAACTAGCAAAGATCTGACAAACCTCCACTATTCAGGAGTACCAGACCAGGTTTGAAAGGTTATCTAATCAAACTCATGATTGGTCTGAAAAATAGTTATTGGGGACCTTTATTGAGGGCTTAAAGCCAGAGATCCGGAGAGAAGTTAAGGCGCGACAACCTTACACGCTTATGGCAGCCATCTCTTTCGCACGACTTCAAGAGGAGCGATTGAACCATGAAGCCCGGAGGACTAGGATCACTCCACGACCTACAATACTAAAGCCCTCAACCCCCCCTACTATCAACCGAGTCTCTACACCGAAAAGGTTAACAAAAGAAGAACTTCGGGAGCGATCTGCGAAGGGGTTATGTTGGCATTGCGACGAGACGTGGAGCCGCGAGCATCGCTGTAAAAAAGGTACACTTCTTATTATTGAACCAGTAGAAGAAGAGGTCATTGAACATCTAGAAGAGAGCCTTGAACATGAAGAAGAAGATATGGAAGAAGAGCCACAGCCGACCGACATTACAGTACACGCACTAGCCGGCTACTCAAATCCGCAAACGATGAAAGTTGGAGGCCTTCTCAAACAACAGCCGATCATTGTTCTCATCGACACGGGTAGCACTAATAACTTCCTGAATAGTAAGGTTGCTGCTCAGATGGCACTGCATATTGAAGGTTGTAGCAAGTTCGATGTAAAGGTTGCCGACAGCAGAATCCTAAAGTGCGACCAAAGATGCCCGCAGGTGAAACTATTACTGCAAGACCAAGAAATTATCACCGATTTCTTCCTCCTACCAATCGATTACTATGAGGCAGTGCTTGGTATAGAATGGCTGACTACACTAGGTGATGTCTCTTGGAACTTTTCTAAATTAATTATGAAATTCTACTATAAGGGCAAACAGATCATCCTACGCGGGAAGCGCGGAAGCAACGTTACCACTGTTTCGACCCAACGAATGGAGAAAGTTTTGCATAAGGTAAATGGTGGCTTTTTGATGCATCTCTAGCCACAACCAGAAGAGAAGAAAATAGAAATTGAAGATCAAAATCTTGCCCAATTACTTACTGAATTTGTCGACATATTTGCTGAACCGCGCGGTCTTCCTCCTTCTCGGCAACATGACCATCCAATTCCATTCCTTCCGGGCAAGCCACCAGTGAACATTTGACCGTACCGATATCCTCACCTCCAGAAAGATGAAATTGAAAATATCATAAAGGAAATGCTTGAAACAGGGGTGATTCGGCTAAGTTGCAGCCCTTATTCCTCACCGGTGCTACTTGTACACAAGAAGGACGGAACTAGGCGGATGTGCATCGACTACCGAGCTTTAAATGGCATCACCGTCAAGGACAAATACCCAATACCAGTGGTGGATGAACTTCTTGATGAATTGAAAGGAGCTCGATTTTTCACGAAGTTGGACCTCCGATCCGGTTACCACCAAATTCGGGTATGTGACGATGACATTCCAAAAACTGCATTTCACACACATGATGGCCATTATGAATTCTTGGTAATGCCTTTTGGACTCACTAATGCTCCTTCAACCTTTCAAAGTCTCATGAATGATATATTTCAGAGCTTACTTCATAAATTTATGCTGGTATTTTTCGGTGATATTCTCGTTTACAACCGTTCTCTTGAGACTCACTTTCAGCATTTACGAATTGTTTTGACGATCCTTCGGGAGAATACTCTTTTTGTTAAGCAACCAAAGTGCAGCTTTCTCCAACAAAAAGTAGAGTACCTTGGGCATTTAATATCAGAAGAAGGAGTGGCGGTAGACCCAACAAAAATTGAGGCAAAGCAAGGCTGGCCGAAACCTACAAACGTGAAATTACTACGGGGGTTCCTTGGACTAACGGGCTACTACCGAAAATTTGTTAAGGACTATGGGAATATCAGTGCACCACTCACTTCTTTACTGAAAAGAATGCTTTCCAATAGTCAGACAAAGCCTCTACTACCTTCGACAAACTTAAAGCAGCCATGACAACGACGCTGGTGCTTGCACTACCAGATTTCAATAGACCCTTCATCATTGAGGCCGACGCATCTGGAGTCGAAATTGGAACAGTTTTCATGCAAAATGGTCGACCACTCGCATACACTAGCAAGGTATTATCTCCCTCCCATCAAAACATGTCAGTATATGATAAGGAGATGCTTGCCATTGTACACGCAGTAACGAGGTGGAGACCCTACCTGATCGGCCGACGATTTCAAATTAAAACTGACCATAAAAGCCTCAAGTACTTTTTGGAGCCAAAGATATCATCCCCTGAGCAGCAAAAATGGGTAACCAAACTTCTTGGATTTGATTATGAAATTATTTTCAAAAAGGGGAAAGAAAACGTTGTTGTAGATGCACTCTCACGGCTACCTGAACAAGCTAAGGTTTCAGCCATCTCCCTTCCTACCACTAGTCTCCTCGAGGACATTAAGGAAGAATGGAAGAAGGATCCAGAGATCAGCAACATCATAAAAAAATTGGAGGAGGATCCAAGTGCAATAGCCCACTACACTTGGGATTCGAGGGATCTACGCTACAAAGGTCGCATTGTGCTTATACCTAACTCCCCTTGCATCGCAATCATCTTGCATGAAATGCACTCCATACCTTCAACAGGGCACTCTGGATTCCTAAGAACCTACAAAAGAGTGAAGTAAATTTTTTATTGGAGAGGGATGAACAAAATTATTGCTGAATATGTGGCACAATGTGATGTATGTCAACAACACAAGGGTGAAACTGTGGCAAATCCAGGGAAGCTACAACCACTACCCATACCAGACTTAGTGTGGACTGACATCTCCATGGACTTCATTGAAGGGCTGCCATCTTCTAAAGGCAAAAGCATGATTCTCGTGGTGGTTGATCGACTTACGAAATATGCTCATTTTTGTGCTGTGAGGAATCCCTACACTACTGCTAGTATTGCCCAGATTTTCATAGAAAATATTGTTAAACTACATGGGATGCCAAGGTCCATCGTACGTGATCGTGACAGGAACTTTACTAGTAAATTTTGGACCGAGTTATTTCAGTTACAAGGCACCAAACTCAAGATGAGCACAGCGTATCATCCACAAACTAACGGCCAAACAGAGGTGGTAAATAGGTGCTTAGAGACGTACCTCCGGTGTTTCGCTAGCGACCGACCAAAAGAGTAAGCGAAATGGCTTCCCTGGGCCGAATGGTGGTATAATACTGTTGAATCTCGGATTTTGATGATGAAGTCAATTGTCATTTGTTATCTAATCTATGTGTTGAGATAAGTGTGCAGGATTAACTACGATAAGAGTAAGACAAGCAGCAGGTGTTGCGCCGGAGTCAAGATCATGATCACGTTGGGAGTTCGAGAGTTCGACGGAAGTTCGGACGGTCGTCGGAGGTTCAGCGAGAACAGATCCGAGAAGTCCAGAAGCTTGCCAAGCGAAGCTCGTCGGAACTCACCAAGTGGATCGTCGCAAAGTCCAGGAGTATGCCGGATGTCCGCAGAAGGATCACCGAGGGTTATCGGTTGATCGACGGAAGTTGGCCGGAAACTCGCCGGAAGAAGCGATTGACGCATCGGAGCAAAGCTGCAGAAGTTGTCTTAGAGTTAATCGTAGTTAGCATGATGATTAAGCATGAAAATGGGAGGTGATCCCATTAGCTTAATCTTGGGGCAATTGGGCCCCTGAAAAGATTCAAAGTGGGCCGAATGGAGTGAACCATTCGGACCCTGATTGCACCAGGAGGTGCAACCGCCCCAGCCAGGAGGTGCAACCGCCTGGGCTGTGGGGTTGGGAGGTGCAACCGCCCCAGCCAGGAGGTGCAACCGCCAGGGCTGCGAGGCTGGGAGGTGCAACCGCCCCAGCCGAGAGGTGCAACCGCCTAGAGCTCAGTCTTCGAGCTAGACTGGGCGGTGCAACCTCCTCTGCCAAGAGGTAGCACCGCCAGAGCTCAAGTTTCGAGCTCTACCAGGCGATGCAACCACCGAGCTCAGTCTTCGAGCTCTGGCAGAGAGGTGCGTCAGCCTGAGCTCAGTCTCGAGCTCTGCCAGGTGATGAAATCACCGAGCTCAGTCTTCGAGCTCTGGCAGAGAGGTGGATCAGCCTGAGCTCAGCTTGGAGCTCTGCCAGGTGATGCAACCACCGAGCTCAGTTTCGAGCTCTGCTAGGTGATGCAATCACCAAGCTCAGTCTTCGAGCTCTGCCAGGTGATGCAACCATCGAGCTCAGTCTTCGAGCTCTAGCAGAGAGAAGCAATCGCCTGAGCTCAGTCTTCGAGCTTTGCCAGGCGGTGCCACCTCTCCAATCGAGAGGTGCAACTGCCTGATCCCAGAATTCTGGGATTTGATCGATTTGATCGTTTTGAACTCGAATTTTGAATTGGGTTGGGGCCTATAAATACCCCACCCATTCAGCACTGAAAAGAAATAGACCTACACCGAAATCTTGATCTTTTCTGTGATTCTAAGAGCTCAAAAGTGTTGTAAAGCTTTTAAGTCTCCTCCTTCTGTTCTTCAAGTTTTCAATTGTAAAGTGAGGAGAGAAAGGTCTGTAAAGGTTGTCTCCTAAGCCTGTCAAAAGGAGAGAAACTGTAAGAGGGAAGTTTGGCCTTCGCCCATTGAAGGAAGGCACCTAGTTGACGTCGGCAACCTCATCGGTGGAGGAAGCCAAAAGTGGAGTAGGTCAAGGCTGACCGAACCACTCTAAATCTCTGGTTTGCGTTTATTTTCGAGCACTTTATCATCACTGCAAACCTCCCTCATCACTACTGCTCTCTGCGCTTTCACGAACAAGTTCTAAGTGCTGTTCTTCCAAATATGCATTCAGACGTAAATTCGTATTTTCATACATTACAGTCTACGTTTACGTTTGATTCTGCAGAACTGTTTTCCGTGCTTTTACGAACGAGCTTCTTTGCAGTTTACGCTTACATTTTAATCCTATTAATAACTGCAATCTGTCCTCTACGATTTTACGAACGAGTTTCAACATTTAGACGTAAAACTGCATTCAGACGTAAATCGGCTTTCCTCGCTCAATCATCAGATTTCAGTTCACGTTTACATCTTGATTTCAACTGCATACTGCCTTCTGCGAGTATACAAACGAGTTTCAAAGTTTAGACGTAAATCTGCGTCTAGACGTAAAACTGCGTTTAGACGTAAATCTACGTTTAGACGTAAAACTGCATTTAGACGTAAAACTGCGTTTAGACGTAAAACTACGTTTAGACGTAAAACTGCGTTTAGACGTAAATCTGCGTTTAGACGTAAAACTGCGTTTAGACGTAAATCTGCGTTTAGACGTAAATCTGCGTTTAGACGTAAATCTGTGTTTAGACGTAAATCTGAGTTTAGACGCAAAACTGCGCTTAGACGCAAAACTGCGCTTAGACGCAAAACTGCGCTTAAACGCAATCTGCGCTTAGACGCAAACTGCACTTAGATACAAACTGAGAATTTGCTTTTGCATCATAATAGTTTTTGAACGAACGCAGCTTTTGGTTTTTAAATTATTGTAAGATTTCCGCTGCACTAATTCACCCCCCCCCTCTTAGTGCTCTCGATCCTAACAAATACTACATATCATTCATCTACAAATTGTGCCCCTTATGAAGCATTGTATGGTCGACCAGCCATTGTGATTCCAAAGTATGTAATTGGGTCGGCCAAGGTAGATCAGGTTGACCAAGAATTGATTGATAGGGACAAACTCTTACAACTATTAAAAGATAATCACTCTACCGCTCAAGCCAGACTGAAGTAGCAAGCCGACACACGACGAAGTGAAAGAGAATTTTCAGTGGGAGATTAGATTTATCTTCACCTACAACAATACAAGCAACTCTCTATCAACACTCAAGCCTCCATGAAGCTATCCTCACGTTTTTATGGGCCCTATCATATCACAGAGCGTATTGGAGCCGTGGCGTACAGACTTAAATTACCTGAGGATGCCAAAATTCACCCTATCTTCCATGTATCATGCCTAAAGCCCAAGTTGGGAGAACACGAGTCACCCTAGATCCTGTTAGGATCAGAGCGGCACTAAGAGGGGGGGTTGAATTAGTGCAGCGGATTAAAACTTCGGTTTTAGAAAAATCTTTCGTACGATAAGAACGGAACTTGAAAGGCTTAACTTGAAAGCGTATTCTTGAAGTTGCGCAGCAAAGGTAATAAGGAACTAAAGCATGTAAGAAGGTTTGCAGTAATGTAAATAGCAATAATGAAATGCAAACTAGAGATTACGCCGATTTTAGAGTGGTTCGGTTAAATGACCTACATCCACTTGCAAGGCCCCTCTTCGATGAGGCTCCCACCTTCCACTAGCAAATCTCTTGAAATGGAAGGGTAAATACCCCTCTTACAACCTTTTACAAGTAGTTCAACCTTTTACAAATTTTCAATAAGAAAGAATGAGGAGAACTCTCTAGCAAATTGAAAACAAGACTTGCTAAGACTTTCTAAGACTTTTCTCTCAATCAAATGCTTCTCAAAAGTTGTAATCTCAGCTGAGATTTGAGGGGTATTTATAGGCCTCAAGAGGATTCAAATTTTGGGCTCCAAAATTTGAATTCTCTTAGGGTTCCCGATGCTAGCGGTGCCACCGCCCAGCGCTCGGGTGCTTGACGGTGCAACCGCCCAGCCCAAGAGGTGTCACTGCCCAGCTCTCGGGTGCTTAGCGGTGCCACCACCTGGCTCTGACTTAATTTTAGCCCAAACCAAATCTGACTTTGGGCCCAATTGGCCCCTAACCAGGATATAGGATTATCTCTTAATCCTAATCCTAATTACAAGTGAACTACATAACAAAACACATCCTAAGCAAGTTTTCAACCGCGAACGTCGAGTCTTGTTCCGGCGAGCTTTCCGACAAACTTTCTTCCGACGGACTCCCATCAAGCTCCCGATCTTGTGATGACTTCAACGAGTAGCCGAGCCTTCTCGGTGATCTCCGTGAACCTCCGACGATCTCTTCGGTGAACTTTCGAAAATTCCGATAGGTTCCCGATTTCTTCTCGGTTGGTTCCGGCAGCATCTCCGACGATTCTTCGGACTCTTAAACGTCCATCGATCTTGACTCCAGTATTCTTGCTTTGTGTTTTATGGTTATCGTAGTTAATCCTACACACTTAACTCAATAATATGGATTAGATCAATTAACCCATCAATTGATTTCATCATCAAAATCCGAGATTCAACAATCTCCCCCTTTTTGATGATGACAATCAATTGATGACGGAGTTAAACATAACTCCCCCTATCTATATGCCATATTATGAGTAGATGAAAACACTTGAATTCCATTCATAGAATTCAAGCATAAACCGATAAGTTCTAACCGTAGAACTTATCGTCATTCTCATTAAGCAATAGTAAATACAAAACTTCGATGAAAATCATGATAAGAGATAATTTTTACTATGATAGAAGATAAAGATTTTCAACATGAATTTCATGATGTAAATGTAAGGCATGCCTGCAATATGATCAATCAATCTTGCGATATTTTCAAGGATTTTGCAAGGCATATAAGACATTCATATCACATAAGTTTTTGTAATTCATATAAGTCATGCTATCGTTATGGTGTAAGTCATCACTTAGTCATCACTTCTCCCCCTTTGTCATCAACAAAAAGAGACAAGCCAGCTAATTGATGATCATAGAAAAAAGGTTTAGCATTTAATAGGAACCAAAGTTCATCATTCAAATTTGCCAGAAATAGTTTATCCAAAAGACATCATCATTTATGCAGATCAAAACAGTAGTTATCTAAAAGGAAGGATCAATTATCGTTCAATCGATGACAAACTTTGAACTTATTGTTAAAAGCAAACAGAACAGAATAAAAAGATACATTAATTTAATTCTTAGGAGGTAATCCACAGTGTTGATACAGGATATCTATTTTTTCATTCATTTGTCGTAGTGTCTTCAAAATTTCAACTTGTTGATTCTGAATTTGTACTTGCTGTGATTTTATCTGAGACAGTTCCACCATAATGAGATCTTCAGAGGAGGAAATAGGAGCTGAAGGTGCTACGCCAAAGGGACTAGGAGGAGGAGATTCATTTCCCATAAGAATTGGTGTTTCGGGGTGTTCTATTGGTTGAGGAATTGGATCCGTCCTTCTAGGCTGCCTAACCCATATGCCATTGCTAAAAGTGCACCTAAGTCTTTTCAGTAGGTTTTTATTTATTATGTTATATCGATCATTTTGAATAGATTCTTCATCGGGTGGAATGCAAATGTTATAGGCATGAAGAAATCTAGTGATTAACCTCCCATATGGCAATATAGTA
The DNA here is from genome assembly GCF_036884655.1 of Musa acuminata AAA Group. Classification (NCBI taxonomy): domain Eukaryota; kingdom Viridiplantae; phylum Streptophyta; class Magnoliopsida; order Zingiberales; family Musaceae; genus Musa; species Musa acuminata. The sequence continues at coordinate 15,592,477 of NC_088352.1, read as the reverse complement.
TCTTTAGCCATAATATCCTGCATGTGTTGGCGAATTAAGTACCCAAAACAATTATGCTGACCGGTCATAATCCAATACATGGTTCCTATCTCTATTTGACTTATTTCGTCAAGATGAAATTGTTTGGGGAATATGATGCTTGTGATAATGTGATGAAGAATTTTAGAATTGAAAGGCAGTAAGTGTTCACAGCTCTTGGGTAGGAAGTCAAGGTTTGGATTTGCAAAAATTGTTTCTACGGCTTCGGTATAGGTTGCTCCTATTGTGTTGACATCCCATTTACCTTTAAAATAGCATCCCTTATCTTTTTCAGTTATGCCAATTAGCTCACAAATAGTGCTGTCAAATATTCTAATGGGTGTTCCTAGAAGGTAAGTGCTTAGGCTATCGTTGTCCTCATATAGGTTGGCATAGAACAATCTAACTAATCGCGGATAGATTGGTTCATCTATTTGTAGTAGAGGTAGAGCTTCTAAGTGTGCAAACCACCTAATGGGTTCTAAGTCCTCTAGTTCATCCAGATCAACGTATTTTCCCTTATGGATACATCGTGTTTCAAATTTTGGAAAGCTAAGGGCTACCTCTTTTGATCTAAAAAGATCATGGTCAAATGAATCTCCTTCAATCCTTTTTCCTTTTGATCTCTTAGGAGCCATTATCTAGACAAGATGATGATGAAATTGTGAAAAATAAGCAAGGGAAAGAGGAAAGAAAAGAGGGAATGGGATACCAAAAAGAGGGATTTCAAGTGTTACCTTATGGAGATTATGTTGAGAGATGGAAAGCTTGGACCACCAAGAATCCTTCTCCAATGCTTCTAAGAGTTAGAATGAGGTTTAGAGGGAATGGGAGAGGGTTTTGAGAGCCTTTTTTTCAGGTTGTGGGCGGTGTCACCGCCGGCCCTAACCCCTCGGGTTAATAAGGGTTGCTCGGTCGGTGCCACCGCCAAACCGAGCGATGTCACCGCTGGCATCCCGCGGAGGAAAGAAAAAATTTTTTCTTCCTCCCTTTTGTTTAGCTTCTTCCCTCAAGATCATAAGTTATACTTTAATGGATCATTTTGAATTGAAGAAGGAAGAAATCAAATCCACAAAAGAAAGGAAAAGGACGAGTCATTTTTCGTGAAGCTCATTTTAGGGACAATTTAACATGCCAAATTCCCTTCTAATGAATTCAAATTGATCTTCGTTCAAAGCTTTTGTAAATATATCTGCTAATTGATGCTTTGTGTCAATGAATTCTAGAACAACATCATTGTTAAGGACATGATCGCGTATGAAATGATGCCTAACGTCGATGTGCTTAGTTCTAGAGTGCAGAATTGGATTTTTAGTAAGACATATGGCACTAGTATTATCACATTTTATGGGAATATTTTTAAAGTGAATTCCATAGTCTTCTAATGTATTTTTCATCCAAATGACTTGTGCACAACATGCACTTGCAGCAATGTATTCGGCTTCCGCCGTAGATAGTGCAACTGAATTTTGTTTCTTGGAAGTCTATGAAACAAGTGCATGTCCTAAAAATTGGCATGTTCCGGATGTACTTTTTCTATCTATCCTGCATCCGCTAAAATCGGCATCTGCATAAGCTATTAGATCGAATTTTTCAGATTTAGGATACCACAATCCTAAATTTGGAGTTCCTTTAAGATACCTAAATATTCTTTTAACACTCTTCAAATGAGATAATTTAGGATTAGATTGAAACCTAGCGCAAAGTCCTACACTAAACATAATATCTGGTCTAGTCGCGGTGAGGTAGAGTAGACTACCTATCATTCCCCTATATATTTTTTAATCAAAATTTTCACTATTTTCATCCATATCTAACATAGTCGCTGTACTCATAGGGGTGTTTATTGCTTTTGAATTATCCATGTTAAATCATTTTAACAATTCTAATGTATATTTGGATTGGTTAAGAAATATACCATCACTAAGTTGTTTGATTTGTAATCCTAAAAAGAAAGTTAATTCACCCATTAAACTCATTTCAAATTCATGGTAAAATTATTTAAAATAAGAAAGGAACTAAGCCTTTCATACCAAGCTCTAGGAGCTTATTTCAAGCCATAGAGAGCTTTAGTCAATTTGAATACATGATTAGGAAGAAGAGAATTTTCAAATCCGGGAGGTTGTTCGACATATACTTCTTCGGAAATAAAACCATTCAAGAAAGCACTTTTGACATCCATTTGAAATAGTTTAAAATTATTACTACTAGCATAGGCAAGGAGCATCCTTATGGCTTCTAATCGAGCCACGGGAGCGAAGGTTTCTTCGTAATCGATACCTCCTTCTTGGTTGAAACCTTTGGCCACTAATCTAGCCTTGTTTCTAACCACGATACCATTTTCGTCTTGCTTGTTTCTAAAGACCCACTTAGTACCTATGACTAAGTGGTCACTTGGTCTAAGAACAAGCTTCCATATCTCATTCCTCTCAAATTGGTTCAATTCTTCTTGCATTGCAATGACCCAAAAATCATCTTTTAAGGCTTCGTCAATGCATTTAGGTTCAACTTGAGAAAGGAAAGCGGCGTTAGCACAAAAATTCTTTAAGGAAGAACGAGTTTGAACTCCTTTTATTGTATCTCCTATAATTAGCTCCTTTGGATGAGCATCTATATACTTCCATTCTTTGGGTAAATAAATTTCGGAAGAAGATGCATTCAAATGGCTATTTTGAGGAGGGGGTTCGTTTAAATTCAAATTATCAAAACCAAGATCATCATCAAAATCATTTTTCTTTAAATCAGAAATTTCATTAAAAACTACATGAATAGACTCTTCTATTACTAAGGTTCTTTTGTTAAAGACACGAAAGGCCTTAGAAAGAGAGGAGTAACCAAGAAAAATGCCTTCATCGGATTTAGCATCAAATTTACCTAGGGCATCCTTTTCATTTAAAATGAAGCATTTACAACCAAAAACTTTAAAATGAGAAATATTTGGTTTTTTGTTATTCCATAATTCATAGGGAGTTTTTGATAGAGATGGTCTTATTAGGACCCTATTCATGATGTAACAAGCCGTATTTATGGCTTCGGCCCAAAAATATTTAGGTAAACTATGTTCATTTAACATAGTTCTTGCCATTTCTTGTAGGTTTTTATTTTTCCTTTCAACTACTCCATTTTGTTGAGGATTTCTTGGAGTTGAGAAGTTGTGATTGTACCCATTAACTACGTAAAAATTTTGAAAGTCACGGTTTTGGAATTCACCACCGTGATCACTCCGAATTGATGAAATCATGAAGCCTTTTTCGTTTTGAGTGAGTTTACAAAATTTAGAGAAACACTTGAAGCAATCACTTTTGTGAGCTAAGAAATAGGTCCAAGTGTATCTAGAGTAGTCATCCACAATCACAAAAGCATATTTGCTTCCACCTAGACTTGTTGTATCAATTGGTCCAAATAAGTCCAAATGGATCAATTGTAATGGTCTAGAGGTGCTAATTTGATTTTTTGGTTTGAAGCTTGTTTTTATTTGTTTGCCTAGTTGACATCCATCGCATACCTTATCCTTAATAAACTTCAAATTCGGAATCCCTCGTACTAATTCTTGAGATGAGATTTTAGATATTGTTTTCATGCTTGCATGACCTAATCTCCTATGCCAAAGCCAAGCATCATCATTTACGGCAGAGAAACACATTTCATTACCTAGTTCATCAAGATTGATGGTATAGACATTATTTTGTTTTAAAGCAATCATAGTCATGTTATGATTTGGTTTTTCAATAATGCACATATTTGATTCAAATCTAACGATATAACCTTTATCGCATAGTTGACTAATACTTAAGAGATTGTGTTTCAATCCATCAACTAGTAAAACATCATCAATGGAAAAACTAAATTTATTACCAATAGTTCCCTTGCCAATGATTTTGCCTTTGTTGTTGTCTCCGAAGGTGACGTACCCTTCTTCTTTGCTAGTGAGCATAGAGAAATGAGATGGATCTCCAGTCATATGTCTTGAGCATCCACTATCGAGATACCATCTCTTGCTCATAGCTTGTGGGTTTGTCTACAAAAGATGATGATTTTTAGGTACCCATTTGATTTTAGGTGCCTCAAAAATTGACCCACTAATTTTGTTATTTATTATTGAATCCTTTATAGTTCCTTTAGGAACCCATATTAATTTTTGTGAACTAATTTTCCTAAATGGACATTTGTAGGCAATATGTCCGGATTTGCAACAGAAGTTGCATTTCATATAAGAGGAAACATGTAATGTAGGTCCTTTTATGAAAGTGGTAGGATTTTGATGTAATCCTTTTTCAAATCCAATTCCATTTCTATTTACGATGTGACCCTTGTGTGCAAGGATCATATCTAATCCTTTGCTACCAACCTTAAACTTGTTTAAGGTTTCTTTAAGAAGCAAATTTTCATTTTTTATTGCTTCTAAATGCTCACACTTAGAGCATGGAGGAGTTTGAAGATTCTCAAACTTATCTTGTAGCAAAGCATGCTCTTTCTTTAAGATACTTAACTTCTTGCTAACAATTCTACATTCATCAAATAATTCATGAAAAGCGATAGAGAGTTCTTCAAAAGATAAATCTTTATTAAATAAATCAGAAACCTCTTCTCCTAAAGCCATTAGCGCGTAATGAGCAACTTGCTCGGTGTTGGACTCCTCTTCTTCGGACGCGCTTCAATCATCCCACGTTGCCTTGAGCGCCTTCTTCTTTGATGTTCTCTTTTTGGCTTGAGAACAATCGTTCTTGTAGTATCCCGGTTTTTTGCATTCATAGCAAATCACTTGGTCCTTCTTTTGTTCAAATTTATTTTTTATATTATTTTTAAATTTGTTCTTTCTTAAATATTTTTTAAATTTTTGAGTCAAAAGTGCAATGTCATTGTCACTGTCCTCATCACTTGATGTTCCTTTCAAGTGGTCTTCTTGTGATTTGAGTGCCATATCCTTCCTGTTCTTTGGAAGGGGGTTCTCGAGCTCGTCATGAGCTTGACATGTCATTTCGTAGGTCATTAGAGACCCAATGAGTTCTTCAAGAGGGAATGCTTTAAGGTCTTTGGCATTTTGAATGGTCGTAACTTTTGGATCCCAACTTTTAGGGAGGGATCTTAAGATTTTAGTTACTAGTTCAAAGTTAGTAAAATCTTTACTAAGAGCTTTGAGTCCATTGATGACATCCGTAAACCGGGTGTACATGTCTCCGATAGACTCACTTGGTTTCATTCGGAAAAGTTCGTAAGAGTGCACAAGGATGTTGATTTTGGACTCTTTCACTCGGCTAGTGCCTTCATGAGTGACCTCAAGAGTTCTCAAAATATCAAAAGTCGAATCACAAATTGAAACACGATTAAATTCGTGTTTGTCTAGTGCACAAAACAAGGCATTCATAGCCTTTGCATTTAAAGCAAAAACCTTCTTCTCCGATTCATTCCATTCGCTCATCGGAAGAGAAGATTTTTGAAATCCATTCTCGACAATAGACCAAAGCTCAAAGTCCATAGAAATGAGGAAGATCCTCATGCGAGTCTTCCAATATGTGTAATCCGACCCATTAAACAAAGGTGGTCGTGCAATAGAATGACCCTCTTGCATGCCGGAGTAAGCCATCTCTCTTGTGTATTAAACCAAATATGAGAGATAACCTGGCTCTGATACCACTTGTTAGGATCGGAGCGGCACTAAGAGGGGGGGTGAATTAGTGCAGCGGATTAAAACTTCGGTTTTAGAAAAATCTTTCGTACGATAAGAACGAAACTTGAAAGGCTTAACTTGAAAGCGTATTCTTGAAGTTGCGCAGCAAAGGTAATAAGGAACTAAAGCATGTAAGAAGGTTTGCAGTAATATAAATAGCAATAATGAAATGCAAACCAGAGATTACACCGATTTTAGAGTGGTTCGGTCAAATGACCTACATCCACTTGCGAGGCCCCTCTTCGATGAGGCTCCCACCTTCCACTAGCAAATCTCTTGAAATGGAAGGGTAAATATGTTAGGACTCTAGCTTGGAGAGTCCTAATTGAGAGGGACATTCATGTAAAACTGTTAGGACTCTAGCTAGGAGAGTCCTAATTGAGAGGGACATTCTGTTAGGACTCTAGCTAGGAGAGTCCTAATTGAGAGGGGCATTCAAGTAGGAGGTGCTTTCTTAGAGAAGAATTAGGAGTTGTAAGGGAATAAGAGTCTTGACTATGAGTCCTACTAAGAGTTGGTTAGAAGTAAGAGTCTTAAGTAGGAGTCCTATTAGGAGTTAGGGTTTAGAAGCCCTATAAATAGCCATGTATTCATTCTCTTTTCATAAGCAATAGATGAATCTTTTCTGCAGCCTTTGAGCAGCAACTTAGAGGGAGGAACCCCTATAGAGTTCCAAGGAGGCCGATCCCCTAAAGAGATCAACCCCAAGTTTAGAATCTGCAAGGGTTCTAACAAAATACCCCTCTTACAACCTTTTACAAGCAGTTTAACCTCTTACAAATTTTCAATAAGAAAGAATGAGGAGAACTCTCTAGCAAATTGAAATCAAGACTTGCTAAGACTTTCTAAGACTTTTCCCTCAATCAAATGCTTCTCAAAAGTTGTAATCTCAGCGGAGATTTGAAGGGTATTTATATGCTAGTCATAGGTGCCCAGCAAGCCAATCACGTGAGTGATGGCACGCGTGACTTGATACAGAATATTTTTGCTTATTATATTTTGGCGTATATCACTTTATAACTATTGCATAAATGCATATATATATTGTGATGTCCTTGGATTTGTGCAATGGGAATCAGATCGTGATGAGATCACGATAATGAGATCGATTCACCTTTAAACACATATCCTAAATAATCCCGGTCATAGGTTACTCGAGAGGGACATCGTGATAACCGAATAGACTGGTGTGTTGTATACCCATCCATATGATGGATGCAGCTGGTCTCATAGCTGCTCGTGTAGGGACACTAGGGATACAGTACAGGTGCTCATTGGAGAATGAGTTCACTGATTGATCCGTTTATGAAATGCTGGATGGTTGATGATGCCTTATTGTCAAACAGCGATTCCGTAGTCATTGCGATGAGTAGAGGTTTGGATATGAGATATCCGATGGAGCCCTTGTCTTATTGGATGCAGATCCAATACCCACTAGGGAAGGACCCATTAGGGTTTGACACGGGATCTCTATAAATTGGAGGGATTCACAGCCTCACAGGCTAGAGTCTTTGCTTGCCTTTCCTATTCTCCTCTTCCTCTCCACCTCAGAGTAGGCCTGGAGTTTTGAGGAGCGTCGTCGCAACCCTACTATGTGGATCACCGTTGGAGAGGAGGACACTTGACCTCCTTCACCCTCTCCTAAGGATCTGTAAGGAAACAAGGATATACGATCTCCCTAGGTAACACAATCTCTATACGCAGTTTTGTGTTTTGCGGATTTTTGCGCACCAATCTTCGCACGACGACGAACATCTTTTTGGGAATCGAGGCTTTTTGTTTTCTTGTTCTTCCGCTGCGCATATGATGTCGCCCCCCATGATTTCCCAATAGTGGTATCAGAGCTAGGTTGTTCGTGCGAATGATTGGTTTTGAACTACGTGTGTTGCGTTTAGGAAGAATTTTGACGTCAAAATCGTTGACACAAAAGCGAGAAAGGGCAGCAATAGTTGCTGCCCTCGATCTGCGTGCGTGAAGCGCAGCCGAAGGCGGGCAGCACAGGGGCTGCGTCTGCAGTAGCCGGCCAGCGGCCTGCTTGCAGCAGCCTTGCTGCCGACGGGGCTGGCAGCCCACGGGCAGAGGCGCCGTAGGGCAGCGGCGCCTGCCGCCGCAGGGCAGCGGCGCCTGCCGCCGTAGGGCAGCGGCGCCTGCCGCCGCAGGGCAGCGGCGCCTGCCGCCGCAGGACAGCGGCGCCTGCCGCCGCAGGGCAGCGACGCTTGCCGCCGCTGCTCCCGCACACGAAACCCACCCCCCCCCACCACAGGGGCGGCCGCCCGGCGGGACAGCACCGCCTACGAAGGCAGCGGCGCCCGCGAGGGAGCCCTCCTGCAGCCGCAGCGCCGCCAGCTGGCGTGCCGCCTGTAGGCGAGGGCAGTGCCCTCGCCCCGCCGCACAGGCCGCCGCCAGCTTGGTGGCGGCGGCGGCGGCAGCAGTAAAGGATAGTAGGGCATTAGGGTTTTCTGGGAAAAAGATAGTTTTACCCCTCGGAATTTGAGAAATTCCAATTTCTGTCGTTTTTCCAAATTACAAAAATACCCTTTGGAATTGAGAAATTCCCTACATGTCCCTGATTTCAGAAAAATATTAATTAATTAAAAAGTTTAGTTGATTATTATTTTTATTATTATCTAGTAGTCCTACATGATGATGAATATTTATACATGTGATGTATGATGTGTGGACGGATGATCATGGACCGTGTGATGTGTGTACTTGTGATTATTATTATTGAGGTCTGCGAGCCTCCATTATATTTCTCGTTTATTGTCGGGCCTGCGTGCCTATGATTATGTTGTAATCACATGAGGAGGCGCGACGGGAGCGTGTATGCGATAGCGGGACCCACGAGACGGACGATCGTGATGCATGGAGATGCATCAAGATGTCAACGGAATCGACGAGGACGAGATGGACGATCACAGGGCATGGAGATGCACCGTTGCACACATAGATCTTGATGTGAGTGATTAGGCCTACTGGCTCGGGCCTAATCATATTAGGTTGTGGTCCATGATCATCTAGTGTGATTGCTTATACACATACTAGATATGTATATATATTTGCATGCGATGTAGATATATATTAAATATGTATATGTGTAACATGTCATATTAGGAGACCAAATCATAGAAACATCTCTCGATAATATTAAGTCGGTAAACGTGAGGCAATTAGATTGACCCACGTGGCCTTCCATCGTTATGAGTAGGAACCGATTCCCGGTGTAGGTTGAGTTGGTCGAGTCCCTCGAGACTCACCTATATCACGATTCGCTATCTTGCTTACGACATAGAGATGTCACCGGTGACCTGAGGGCATGGTATGCTTGGTCGAGTCCCTCGAGGGTATATCATCAAATTAGACTCATCTTGTAACGAAGGTGTTGACTTAACCGAGCATCATGGTTGGTCGAGACCCTCGAGGCCATGGTGATTCGGAGGCCGAACAGGACGGGAATCACAAGGAGTTGTGATCGGCAAGAGTTGCCTACCTTTTAGGCTTAGTGTGATTGGTCGAGTCCCTCGAGGTTACACTGAGACGCTGATTGGATCCTGATCCCCACTAGAAGTCTGCCGGAGACTTCCGTTTCACGTGCTGAGGGTGTCGCGTGACTCGTTAGTAAAATAGTGAGAGCATATTAAGATAGAAGTCCATATCTTGATAGTTTATTTCTTGCAAAATCTGCATGTTATTCATTTCTGCTACATCTTTATTTTCAGAAAATGTCGCTTTCAAATCCCTTACGTGGCATACTTGATGTCAACCGCCTCACTGGTCCAAATTATACAGATTGGCTCCGTAAATTGAGAATTGTTCTCACAGCGGAGAAAATCGTGTACGTCCTTGATACAGTGATGCCTACGCCCGAAGAAGGGGCAAGCGAGGATGATATCGCTCGCTACGTGAAGTACATTGATGACTCCACTCTTGCTCAGTGCTATATGTTGGGCTCTATGACTCCAGAGTTACAGAGACAACATGAAAAGATGGATGCCAGATCCATTCTCCTACATGTCCGCAAATTGTTTGAGGAACAGGGAAGGACTCAACGATATGAGATATCCAAGAGCCTTTTTCGCGCTAGGATGACTGAGGGGACACCGGTTCAGAACCATGTCCTAAAGATGATTGAGTGGATAGAGAAACTCACAGGTCTAGGAATGGTCCTAGAGGATAACTTGTGTGTGGACATTGTGCTTCAGTCCCTACCAGATTCCTTTTCACAGTTCATAATGAATTTTAATATGAACAAGCTTGAGGTGACTCTCCTAGAGCTCCTCAATATGTTGAGGGAGGCAGAGAGTACTATTAAGAAAGAGAAGCCAGTTCTCTACACTGGTGAGACTAGAAAGAAAAGGAAAGCAGAAAGGTCCCTTAAGAAGGGAAAGGGAAAGGGCAAAGACAGACTAGGTAAAGCAAAAGTTGCTAAGAAAGACCCAGCAAAGGACAAAGGCCAGTGCTTCCACTATGGTAAAGATGGGCATTGGAAGAGAAACTGCAAAGAGTACCTTGCAGAAAGGATGAAACAAAAGCTTGATGAAGCTTCATGTACATTCATGATTAGTCTCCATTTGTCAGACTCTTATGATAACACATGGGTATTGGATACCGGTAGTGCTTATCATATATGCAATTCGTTGCAGGTTCTGGCAAGGCCTAGGAGACTAGAGAGAGGCGAGATGGACCTCAAGATGGGTAATGGAGCAAAAGTTGCTGTATTAGCTGTTGGCGAGGTCGCCCTACATCGGCCTAGTGGAGCTTTTATTGCATTAGATGCATGTTATTTTGTTCCTTCTATTATCAAAAACATTATCTCCATTTCATGTTTAACAGTTAGTGGATATAAATTTGTTTTTGAGAACAATGGTTGTTCAATATTATTAGATGATAAGATTATCACGAAAGGAACATTGCATAATGGTTTATTTATGTTAGACACCACTCCACATATCATGAATGTAAATGTGTCCAAAAGGAAACGAGATGAGTTGAACAGTGCATACTTGTGGCATTGTAGGCTAGGTCACATCCATGAAAGAAGGATTCAAAAGTTGCTAAATGATGGATATCTAGATCCATTCGACTACGTGTCATATGCAACTTGTGAGCCTTGCATTCATGGAAAACTGACCAAATCTCCATTTAGTAGAACTGGAGAGAGAGCCAATGAGTTGTTGGAACTCATACATAGTGATGTATGTGGACCCATGTCAACTCATGTAATTGGAGGTTACTCCTACTTCATTACATTTACTGATGATTTCTTAAGGTATGGATATGTGTACTTAATGAAGTACAAGTCCGAGGCCTTTGAGAAATTCAGAGAGTATAAGAATGAGGTGGAGAACCAGACTGGAAAGAGTATCAAAACTCTTCGATCAGATCGAGGAGGTGAATACTTAAGTACAGAGTTTACTCAGTTCCTCAAGGACCATGGGATATTATCCCAATGGACACCTTCTTATACACCTTAGCTCAATGGTGTCTCTGAAAGGAGAAATCGTACATTATTAGATATGGTACGGTCCATGATGAGTTTCGCTGACCTACCCATCTCATTCTGAGGATATGCCCTAGAAACCGCAGCTTACCTTCTGAACAGAGTTCCAACTAAGTCGGTAGTGTCTACACCATATGAGATATGGAAAGGGAAGAAGCCTGATCTTAAGGTTGTTAAGATTTGGGGCTGCCCTGCCCATGTTAGAAGACATAACCCCGATAAGTTAGAATCAATGATAGAGCGATGCAAATTTGTGGGATACCCCAAGGAAACGTGTGGGTATTTTTTCTATCATCTCGAGGACCAAAAGGTCTTTGTAGCTAAGAGAGTAGTGTTCCTTGAGAAGGAACACATTCTTGACGGAGACAATGGGAGAATGATAGAATTGAGCGAGGTTGGAGAACCAAGCTCAAGCACCACTCTACAGCCCGAGTCTGTTCAGGTACCTAATACACAAGTATCAACTTGACGCAGGTCTGATAGAGTATCCCATCCTCCTGAGAGATATATGGGACATATTAGAGCAGAGGATGTAGAGGATATTGATCCTCAGACCTACGAGGAGGCTATTATGAGTATAGACTCCGGGAAGTGGAAAGAAGCCATGAATTCTGAGATGGATTCTATGTACTCCAATAAGGTTTGGAACCTAGTTGATGCGCCGAAATGTATTGTACCTATCGGTTGCAAGTGGATCTTTAAGAAAAAGATCAGAGTAGATGGAAAGGTAGAGACCTATAAAGCAAGGCTAGTGGCTAAGGGGTATCGTCAAAGGCAAGGTGTTGACTACGACGAAACTTTCTCACCCGTAGCAATGCTAAAATCCATCAGAATTCTATTGGCTATTACAGCACACTATGATTATGAGATCTGACAGATGGATATGAAAACTGCATTCCTCAATGGTAACCTCGAGGAGGAGGTGTATATGATGCAACCTGAGGGATTCGTGTCCAAGAACTGCCCAGATAAGGTGTGTAGGTTGCTTAGATCCATTTATGGACTAAAGCAAGCTTCCCGAAGTTGGAACATAAGATTTGATGAGGCAATCAGATCTTATGACTTCGTTAAGTGGGAGCGCTATCACCTTTTTGGTGTTATATGTGGATGACATCCTCATCATTGGGAATGACATAGGAATGCTATCCACAGTAAATGCTTGATTATCTAGACACTTCTCCATGAAGGACTTAGGGGAAGCATCTTATATCTTGGGGATTAGAATCTATAGAGATAGATCCAAGAGGATGCTTGGCTTGTCCCAGTCCAGGTACATAGAAACCATTGTCAAAAGGTTTGGCATGGAAAATTTCAAAGGGCAAACATGAATATGATACCTTATGCCTCAGCAATAGGGTCTATCATGTATGCCATGCTATGTACTAGGCTTGATATAGCGCATGCTCTGAGTGTCAGGAGCAGGTATCAGGCGGATCCAGGCTTGGAGCACTGGAAAGCAGTAAAGTGTACCTTAAGTACTTGAGAAGGACTAAGGATTTTTTACTAGTATATGGAGGTAATAGCCTTAAGGTTGAAGGCTACACTGACTCAAGTCTTTAGTCTGATGTCGATGATAGCAAGTCGAATTCAGGGTATGTGTACACCTTGAATGGAGGAGCGGTGTGCTGGAAGAGTTCCAAGCAAGATACCACTGCTGACTCGACCACAGAGGCGGAGTACATTACTGCATCAGATGCAGTAAAGGAGGGAGTCTGGATGAAGATGTTCATCACAGATTTGGGAGTCGTTCCGAATAGCGAGAAGTCGACTTCCTTATATTGCAACAACTATGGGGCGATTACTCAAATAAGGGAACCTGAGTCTCATCAGAAGTGTCCTGAGGAGGTTCCAGCTTATCAGAGAGATCGTAACCCGAGGAGATGTAGTAGTGGAAAGAGTTCCATCCGAAGATAACATTGCAGATCCATTGACAAAGCCGTTGTCTCAGATTGTCTTTGAGCGTCACAGGAGTCTAATGGGGATCAGACACATAGGTGATTGGCTTTAGGTCAAGCGGGAGATTGCTAGTCATAGGTGCCCAGCAAGCCAATCACGTGAGTGATGGCACGTGTGACTTGATACAGAATCTTTTTGCTTATTATATTTTGGCGTATATCACTTTATAACTATTGCATAAATGCATATATATATTGTCATGTCCTTGGATTTGTGCAATGGGAATCGGATCGTGATGAGATCACGATACTGAGATCGATTCACCTTTAAACACATATCCTAAATAATCCCGGTCATAGGTTACTCGAGAGGGACATCGTGATAACCGGATAGATTGGTGTGCTGTATACCCGTCCATGTGATGGATGCAGCTGGTCTCATAGCTGCTCGTGTAGGGACACTAGGGATACAGTACAGGTGCTCATTGGAGAATGAGTTCACTGATTGATCCGTTTATGAAATGCTGGATGGTTGATGATGCCTTATTGTCAAACAGCGATTCCGTAGTCCTAGTGGTGTATCTGGTCCTTAGACTTGAGACACCAAGGATGTCCTGTATGAGTGCTCCACTCTTTGATACCAGACTTATAGGTTTGGCTATCTCAGATCTAGTACAGCTGGTCATTGGGAGTGGTAGTCGACCTTACGAGGGCTATTGAGTGTCGACAGAGGATCATCCACTCTCGGCGTCATGAGAGGAATATCCAATGTGTTCTTGCTCAAACAAATCCCTAGCCAGGGTCATTCGGGTTGACAGAGAAAGAGTTCTCCGGGAGAATCCGATTAGAGCGAGACTTGAGTAGAAACCGTATGGGTCTGATAGCACTATGCTTGATATACGGTCTCTAGGATATTAGATGGATGAGGGACTATAGGTACAAGGTAACTGAGGACAGATAGGTCCAATGGATTGGATTCCCCTGTATCGTCTGGGGACTACGGCGTAGTGGCCTAGTACGTCCGTAGTCGAAGAGTCAAGTTTATTATTACAGAGATAATGATTCATTGAGTTAGAAGGAGTTCTAACAGGTATGACTCATGGCCAGCTCGATATTGGGCCTAGAGGGTCACACACACATGGTAGGCATTGCAATGAGTAGAGGTTTGGATATGAGATATCCGACGAAGCCCTTGTCTTATTGGATGCAGATCCAATACCCACTAGGAAAGGACCCATTAGGGTTTGACACGGGATCTCTATAAATAGGAGGGATTCACAGCCTCATAGGCTAGAGTCTTTGCTTGCCTTTCCTATTCTCCTCTTCCTCTCCACCTCAGAGTAGGCCTGGAGTTTTGAGGAGCATCGTCGCAACCCTGCTGTGTGGATCACCGCTAGAGAGGAGGACGCTTAACCTCCTTCACCCTCTCCTAAGGATCTGCAAGGAAAAAGGGATATACGATCTCCCTAGGTAACACAATCTCTATACGCAGTTTTGTGTTTTGCGGATTTTTGCGAACCAATCTTCGCACGACGACGAACATCTTTTTAGGAATCGGGGATTTTTGTTTTCTTGTTCTTCCGCTGCGCATATGATATTGCCCCCCATGATTTCCCAACATTATAGGCCTCAAGAGAATTCAAATTTTGGGCTCCAAAATTTGAATTCTCTTTGGGTTCCCGATGTTGGCCGTGCCACCGCCCAGCGCTCGGGTGCTGGACAGTGCAACCGCCTAGCCCAGGAGGTGTCACCGCCCAGCTCTCGGGTGCTTGGCGGTGCCACCGCCCAGCCAGGCGGTGCCACCGCCTGGCTCTCCGGTTCACTGGTTTGGCTTAATTTTAGCCCAAACCAAATCTGACTTTGGGCCCAATTGGCCCCTAACCAGGATATAGGATTATCTCTTAATCCTAATCCTAATTACAAGTGAACTACATAGCAAAACACATCCTAAGCAAGTTTTCAACTGCGAACGTCGAGTCTTGTTCCGGCGAGCTTTCCGACGAACTTTCTTCCGACGGACTCCCATCAAGCTCCCGATCTTGTGATGACTTTAACGAGTAGCCGAGCCTTCTCGGTGATCTCCGTGAACCTC
This sequence comes from Musa acuminata AAA Group, assembly GCF_036884655.1. Taxonomy (NCBI): domain Eukaryota; kingdom Viridiplantae; phylum Streptophyta; class Magnoliopsida; order Zingiberales; family Musaceae; genus Musa; species Musa acuminata. Next base: position 15,577,304 of record NC_088352.1, on the reverse strand, counting down.
CGACGATCTCTTCGGCGAACTTCCGAAAATTCCGATAGGTTCCCGATTTCTTCTCGGTTGGTTCCGGCAGCATCTCCGACGATTCTTCGGACTCTTAAATGTCCATCGATCTTGACTCCAGTATTCTTGCTTTGTGTTTTCTGGTTATCGTAGTTAATCCTACACACTTAACTCAATAATATGGATTAGATCAATTAACCCATCAATTGATTTCATCATCAAAATCTGAGATTCAATAGATCCAACTGCCTAACACAATTGAGGATGGAGTTATTCAAGCCCAACCACAAGCCATCCTCGATCGCAGGATCATGATGCGTCGCCGACATCCCTCTACTGAAGTACTAGTGCATTGGAATAATCTACTACTTGAAGACGCCACATGGGAACTATATGAGGAGCTGAAGACCCGGTTCCCTGAGTTCATAGAATCTCAGCATTGAGGACAAGCCTGATTTGAAGAGGGCGGGTCTATTAGGACTCTAGCTAGGAGAGTCCTAATTTAGAGGGATATTCTGTTAGGAATCTGTTAGGACTCTAGCTAGGAGAGTCCTAATTGAGAGGGACATTCTGTTAGGACTCTAGCTAGGAGAGTTCTAATTGAGAGGGACATTCATGTAGGAGTTTTTTCTTAGAGAAGAATTAGGAGTTGTAAGGGAATAGGAGTCTTGACTAGGAGTCCTATTTGGAGTTGGTTAGAAATAAGAGTCTTAAGTAGGAGTCCTATTAGGAGTTAGGGTTTAGAAGCCCTATAAATAGTCATGTATTCCTTCTCTTTTCTTAAGCAATAGATGAATATTTTCTACAGCCTTTGAGCAGCAACTTGGAGGGAGGAACCCCTATAGAGTTCCAAGGAGACCGATCCCCTAAAGAGATCAACCCCAAGTTTAGAATCTGCAAGGGTTCTAACAACTTACTTCTTAAAACAGAAAAATAAAAGCTTTAGATATTTTACCAAGTTTTGTAAACTTGTTCAAAATGAGAAGGGTTCTATGATTTCGTCAATTAGAAGTGATCACGGTGATGAATTTCAAAACCATGATTTCCAAGAATTTTGTGAACTCAATAGATACAACCATAATTTCTCTACTCCAAGAAATCCTCAACAAAATAGAGTAGTAGAAAGAAAAAATCAAAATTTACAAGAAATGGCAAGAACCATGTTGAATGAACATAGCCTACCCAAATATTTTTGGGCCGAAGCCATAAACACTGCATACAATATTTTAAATTGAGTATTAGTAAGACCCTTACTCACCAAAACTCCCTATGAGTTATGGAACAACAAAAAACCCAATGTTTCATATTTTAAAATCTTTGGGTGTAAGTGTTTTATCTTGAATGAAAAAGATAACTTAGGAAAATTTGATGCTAAATCCGATGAACGAATCTTTCTTGGTTATTTTCGGTTTCTAAAGCATTTTGTATCCTCAATAAAAGAACTTTAATTATTGAAGAATCCATCCATGTTGTTTTCAATGAGATTTTTGAAATCAAGAAAAACGATTTTGATGATGATATTAATTTTGATTCCTTGAATTTAAATGAAACCCCGTCTCCAACTAGCAACTTGGATGCATCCACTTCCGAAACATCCTTGCCCAAGGATTGGAAGTATGTAGATGCTCATCCTAAGGAGCTAATCTTAGGAGACACATCAAAAGGGGTTCAAACACGTTCTTCTCTTAAAAATTTTGATGCCAACGCCGCTTTTCTCTCCCAAATTGAACCCAAATTGTATTGATGAAGCCATGAAATATTATTCATGGAATATCGCAATGCAAGATGAATTAAATCAATTTGAGAGAAATGAGGTGTGGAAGCTTGTTCCTAGGCCAAATGACCATTTAGTTATTGGTACTAAATGGGATTTTAGAAACAAGCAAGATGAATATGGTATCGTGGTTACAAACAAGGCTAGATTAGTGGCTAAAGGTTTCAACTAGGAAGAAGGTATCGATTACGAAGAAACCTTCGCTCTTGTGGCTCGATTAGAAGCCATAAGGATGCTCCTTGCCTATGCTAATAGCAATAATTTTAAGTTGTTTCAAATGGATGTTAAAAGCACTTTTCTTAATGGCTTTATTTATGAAGAAGTCTATGTTGAACAACCTCCTGGATTTGAAAATAATAGCCTCCCTAATCATGTGTTTAGATTAACTAAAGCTTTTATGGTTTAAAATAAGCTCCGAGGGCTTGGTATGAAAGACTTAGTTCTTTTCTTATTGAAAATAATTTCATAAATGGCAAGGTTGATACTACATTGTTCATCAAGAATTTTGAAAATAATTTTCTCATTGTTCAGATTTATGTTGATGATATTATCTTTGGTTCTACGAATGAATCTCTTTGTGAATCTTTTGCTAAAACTATGAGTCTTGAATTCGAAATGAGTTTAATGGGAGAATTAACATTCTTCTTAGGCTTACAAATCAAACAACTAAGCAATGACATCTTTATTAGTCAAACTAAATATGCTATGAATTTGCTAAAAAAGTTTAATATGAATAACTCAAAAGCTATTAACACTCCTATGAGCACCTCCACTAAGTTAGAAATTGATGAAAAGCTTCGATCAAAAAACTTATAGGGGCATGATAGGAAGTTTACTTTACCTCACTACAACTAGACCAGATATCATGTTCAGTGTAGGACTTTGTGCTAGATTTCAATCAAACCGTAAGATATCTCATCTCAAAGTAGTTAAAAGAATACTTAGATATCTTAATGGTACCAAAAATCTAGGATTATGGTACCTAAAATCAGAGAATCTTGAGTTAATTGCTTATGCTAATGCGGACTTTCCTGGCTGTAGACTAGATAGAAAAAGCACATCAGGAACATGTCAATTTTTGAGACATGCCCTTGTTTCCTGGTCATCTAAGAAACAAAACTCGATTGCACTATCAACAACCGAAGCTGAATATATTACAGCAAGTGCATGCTGTGCACAAGTTGTATGGATGAAAAACACCTTAGAAGATTATAAAGTTCATCTTAAAAATATTCCCAATAAATGTGATAACACAAGTGCAATATGCTTAACGAAGAATCCTATACAACACTCAAGAACAAAACATATTGATATTAGACATCACTGTATACGAGATCATGTTATTAATCATGAAGTAATCATAGAGTTCATTGATACTAAACATCAACTAGCTGATATTTTTACAAAACCTCTAAGTGAAGAACAATTTGATTTCATAAGAAGAGAATTAGGAATGTTGATGTGTCCGAATACATAAACTAGTTAAAATTATTTTGTGGACTTTATTGAATGATCAAATCACTTGATTGCCATTATATGCGTAAATAACATGTTGGAAATTATGTGTTGAATACAAAAATTTCCATAACAATAAGCATGTTTTGTCTTCATGATTGTATTTGAAAATCTATAGCATAGTCTTGTCCGAATGCATGAAAGTGTTAATTTCATTCTCGGAGTCACTTAAAAATTGGTATCCTAACAATCGAATTTTCTCATACACCTATTATATGAAAAATATTTTTCTGAAATGGATTTGATGAAATGATTCCTGCTTATAAATTCCATCTTGAAATATGGATGATGGTGTTTTTACTTGCAAAGATTTGTTTCACATACATATCTTGATCCTTGTAAAAATGAAGCTTGATTTAATCTCTCATTGATTTTAACTTCACTCAAGTAAACTCACAAATAGCTGGTATCACAAATGGCCTTCCTCCTTCATGCAAAAACATTATAACAAATAAAAAGGAAGAAGTATTCAAAGCGATCTACATATCATGCTTTCCTTTATATGCTTGTATAATTAATTTCCTTTCACTCACTATTGGAAAATAACATGAACCTAGTAAAGGCATGAACAATTATCATACTTATGCTCAAAATTTGTTTATATTATTCTCCTAGTATCACAATTACCACACTTTTTGTTGATGACAAAGGGGGAGAAATATATGAGTATTAATGCCATGCTTGTATCACCAAGAGATATATGAATAGATGCTATGATTGCTATAATTTGCATTATGCCTTGTTAGTATCGTGTCAAGATATCAAACAAAAAACTTGCATCATACTTTTACATATTGATATCTTACCATGTGATGAAATGCAATACTTGCTAAAACATTTGAAATGTGTGCATCATGTAATGATATCAAAATCTTACTTCGCAGTTTTACATGTTGATATCTTACAATATGATGAATTGCTACTATTACCATCATTCAAACTTGTAACGTAAATTTGAAAATGAATGTCAAGCCTTGACATCATTTTCAGAGAGATACATCATGATGGGAATCATGATGAGAGTATTGATAAGTTTAAATGATTTTAACTTATCAATATATCTCTTGAATTCAAAGGTTTTGAATTCAAGAATGACTTATCTCAAGTATGGCATATAGATAGGGGGAGTTAAAGTTAACTCCATTATCAATTGATTGTCATCATCAAAAAGGGGGAGATTGTTGAATCTCGGATTTTGATGATTAAGTCAATTGTCATTTGTTATCTAATCTATATGTTGAGATAAGTGTGCAGCATTAACTACAATGAAAATAAGATATGCAGCAAGAGTTGCGTCGGAGTCAAGACAATGATCACGTTGGGAGTTCGAGAGTTCGATGGAAGTTCGGACAATCGTCGGAGGTTCTACGGGAACAAATCCGAGAAGTCCATGAGCTTGCCAAAGAAGCTCGTCGGAACTCGCCAAGTGGATCGTCGCAAGTCCAGGAGTTTACCGGAAGTCCGTAGGAGCATCACCGAGGGTTCATCGGATGATCGACGGAAGTTCGCCGAAAGCTCGCCGGAAGAAGCGATTGACGCACTGGAGCAAGTTGTAGTAAATGTCTTAGGAAATATCCTAGTTAGCACAATGATTAAATTGGAAATGGGAGGAGATCCCATTAACTTAATCTTGGGGCAATTGGGCCCTTGAAAAACCCAAATTGGGCCGAATGGATCAACCCATTCGGGCCCTAATTTCTGCCAGGCGGTTGAACCGCCCAAGCCAGGCGGTGGCACCACCTGGGCTCAATCTCCGAGCGAGACTGGGCTGTGCAACCGCTCCAGCCAAGAGGTGGCACCGCTTGGGCTCGGTCTCCGAGCTCTGGCTAAGCGGTGCAACCGGCTCAGTCAGGCGGTGGCACCGCCTGAGCTCGGTCTTCGAGCTCTGGCAGGAGATGCAACAGCCCCTGACAAAGGTGGCACTGCCCAGAGGCTCAGTCTTCGAGCTCTGCCAGGCGGTGCAACTGCCTCAGTCTGGTGGTGCAACCGCCAGATCCTAGAATTCCGGGAATTGACAGTTTTGAGCTCCAAATTCAAACTAGGTTGGGGCCTATAAATACCCCACCCTTTCAGCACTGAAAGGGAACTCAAAACACACCGAAATCCTGATCTTATTCTGTGATTCTTAGAGCTCAAAATTGTTGTAAAAGCCTAAAGTTCTTCTCCCTCTTTTCTTCCAAGTTCTGATCTTTAAAGAAAGGAGAGAAAATTCTGTAAGGGTTGTCTCCTAAGCCCATCAAAAGGAGTGAAACTGTAAAAGGGTGGTTGGCCTTCACCTATTGAAGGAAGGCCTCTAGTGGACGTCGGTGACCTCGTCGGTGGAGGAAGCCAAAAGTGGAGTAGGTCAAGATTGACCGAACCACTCTAAATCTCGATTTGCATTTACTTTGAGCATCTTATCCTTACTGCAAACCTCCTCAAAAGCTTACTGCTTTCTGCGCATATACGATCGAGTTTCAAGCTTTGCACTTTCCGAATCGGCGTTTAGACGTAAATCAGTTTTATCGTACGATCATCATATTTCTGTTTGCGTTTACATTTTGATTTCTATCATAACTACAAACAGCCTTTATATCCTTGCTTTAACTGCATATTGCTTAATCAAGTGATTTACGAATCAGCATTTAGACGTAAATCAGTTTTTTCGTACGAATATCATATTTCAGTTTCCGCCTACTATCTGATTTGAACCATAACTAGAAACTGCATTTATATCTTTGCTGCATCTCGCTTAATCAAAAGTTAAAGTGATTTACGAATTGTCTTTCTTACCGAAATCACTTTTATCGAACAAATGCAGTTTTTTGTAATCGTAGAAGGTTTTCCGCTGCACTAATTCACCCCCCATCTTAGTGCTCTTGATCCTAACATTCTTGAGTATGATGCTCCATTGTTTTCTGATCATTCATTAATGTACATACACGCAGATAAAGCAACACCAAAAGGCAAGAAACCGTTTAGATTCTTTAACATGTGGAGTACTCGTCCTCAGTTCCTTGATGTTATCATATCAGCTTGGAATGTTAATGTACATGTATCCCCCCCTTACATCTTATGTCAAAAACTCAAAGCCTGCAAAGTAGCACTTAAGGAGTGGAATACAAATACCTTTGGCAATATTACCACCCGAGTTCAATTTTGCAGAAAGGAACTAATTAAAATGCAACATGAACTGCAACTTCAGCCCCATGATGAGAATATTATCGACAAAGAGACAGAAGCTAGAAATAACTTTATGCAAGCCTTAAACCAGGAGGAATGTTTTGCAAAATAGAAGTCTCGACAGCATTGGCTTACTTTAGGGGATTCCAATACTAAGTTTTTTTATGCTTCTATTGCTACTCGAAGAGCTGTTAATCGCATCAGGAATTGCAAAGACAAAGATAACAATCTTATTGAGAATTCAGATGAGGTTAAAGCATACACTGAGCAATTTTTTTATTCCTTACTCAACCAAGAGGGGCAACCTAATAATATTCATGTGGAGCCAACTAGAAAGCTTGATTCGAATGTCATTTCTATCCTCAATGCCCCAATTACAAATGATGAAATAGTAAGAGTTGTCTTTAAGTCACCGAAGCACAGAAGCCTTGGTCCAGACAGATTTCCTGCTGAATTTTATCAAATTATATGCCCTATTATTGGTAATGATAAGATTAAAGCTTGCCATCACTTTTTCTCTTCAGGGCATATTCTTAGAGAGATTAATTGTACTTTTATTTCTTTAATTCCCAAGAATGCAGGGGCTAGAACTATCGACCCATATCTTTATGTAACTTTATTTACAAGATCATCTCCAAACTGTTAGCAGATAGATTGCAAAAGGTAATACACAAGATAATTAGTCCAAATCAGGTTGCTTTCATCAAAGGGAGAAGTATACATCATAATATTCTGCTTGCTAATGACTTGGTCAAGGATCTGCACTCAAAAGCAAACGGGACAAAAATCTATTTTAAATCTGATCTACGAAAAGCCTTTGACTCAGTTAATAGGAACTTTATCTATAAGATGCTCTACGGTATGAACTTCCCTCAGCAATGGGTAAATTGGATTCAATGTTGCTTAGAAACTCCAAAGTTTTCAATACTCTTCAACGATTTTTTGGGAGCAAGAATGGCATCCGACAAGGCGATCCACTCTCTCCATATCTCTTTACTATTGCAATGGAAGGACTTAGCTATATGTTGGAATATGCAGTCTTTGATGGCAATATTAAGGTACCCCATGCTGGCCGTATTAAAATATCACATATAATCTTTACAGATGATCTTCTTATCTTTCTTCAGAATGATTTAACTTTAGTAAGAAACCTGGCTACTATTCTGAATGATTTTGGTATAGTTTCTGGCCTTCAGTTAAATCATGCGAAAAGTAAAGTCTACATGAGCCCTTGAATTGAGGACAAAGATGTTATTGCACATACCCTAGGGGTTAGTGAGGGAAATCTGCCAGTTACATATCTTGGTCTCCCACTCATATCCACTAGCATTCACAAAACCCACTATCAGCCTATCCTGCAAAAAATAAAGAATATAATTTCCTCCTGGAAAAATAGGCTTCTTTCAAAAGCAGGATGACTTGAACTCATCCGTTCGGTGTTGTACTCTTACTCTATATATTGGTCTAATGCATTTCTTCTACCTATTGGACTTCTCCAAGATATTGAACAGTTATTAATAAACTTCTTCTGGAATGACATAAATGATAAGACAATGCATACGGTAAACTGGGATAGCATCTGCAAACCGAAAGATGAAGGGGGGCTGAACTTGAGAAATACAAGAGATTGGAATAAAGCATGTTTGGTAAAGCAATTGTGGGACATTTTGCAAAACAAAGGTTCCTTATGGTCACAATGGGTTTCTGCTAGGTATCTTTCAAAGGAATCGATTTAGGAAATTTCAACAAGAACATACCACTCTACAGCTTGGAAAGGAATTTTAAAGGCAAGGAATTGGCTAATCAAACACATTTCTTACGAAATCTCTACTGGAACTAATACTAAAATGTGGTACGATCCTTGGGTGAATGGGAAAAGTATATTTCAATTATATGATGACAGAATACGAAAAGACCTTGGGGCTCCCAAAGATTGGACGGTTTCCGAGTTCATTGCTAATGGTACCTAGTGTCTCCCTACTCCTATTTCTCTTGAAATGTTATTACTTTGGCCGACTATCACAACTATTCCAATCAGGAACAACCCTTCAGATGTACTTATTTGGCTTCATGACAATGGCAAATTTAGTGCCACATCCGCATGGAATCAAATTAGGCAAAGAAATAACAAGTGGCTCCCAAGCAGTTAGACATGGGATTAACCAGGATCACAGAGACATTCCTTATGTACATGGCAGGCCCTTCTGAATAAACTAATTACAATAGACAATATGGAAAGAAGAGGTATCCATCATGTTAACCGATGCTCCCTTTGCATGCAACAAGAAGAAACTGTTGACTATCTCTATTTTGTTTGTGACTATACTAAATGGATATAGAAGGAGATTCTCCAGCGATTCGAACTCAATAGAATGCCGCAACCAAACTTGCATCAAGAATTAGGTGACCTCATGCAATGTTTTTCAAGAAAAGGGCCTCTTACACAATTGACAATGGTTATATTCAAATGCGCTATTTGGTGTTTGTGGAAGGAAAGATGTAGTAGAATCTTTGAGTGTCAACACACAAACAATGCTCAGCTCTTGACAAAGATTATTAGAGACTCAAGATCATGTATGGAGAACGATCTCAAAATGGAGCACCTTACATAAAGAGAAAGATATTTTTATCAAATTCAATTTTGCTATTAGCTAAAGATCTTGTGATTGATGTTAAAAGCTATACCCATAGGAAATCATGGCATATCTGGACTTTAAATTTTATTTTTTGCCATTGTTAAGAGTTATAGTCTACAGAATGTGTAGTCATAACTACCGCATGAGTACTCTATGAGTTACCTAGCTTCGTCTATAACTTATATAGACAAAGCTAATTGTAGAAACTTTACACTAAATCAATTTACTTTTACTTATAAAAAAAAGTTGAATGTGATGCATCTAATGTAGGAATTTGTGCTGTTTTGAGTCAAGACGGAAAGCCCATTGCATTTTTTAGTGAAAAGCTGAATGATACGAGAAAGAAATACTCTACTTATGATAAGAAGTTTTATTTGATTTATCGAGCTTTGTCTCATTATAGTCAATATCTTCTTGCCAAGCCATTTGTTCTATATTCTGATCATGAGGCATTAAAGTTCATTAATCAACAACACAAGCTAAACAAGAGGCATGCAGCTTGGGTGGAGTTTTTACAATCTTATAACTTTACAATCAAGCACAAATCTGGTGTTCAAAATGTAGTTGCTGATTCATTTAGCAGAAAGCATTCTTTATTATCAGCAATGGAAGTCAAAGTGGTTGGATTTGAAACATTTAAAGATCTCTATGAGAATGATGTAGATTTCGGCTCGATATGGTGGAATTGTAAATCAGGTTCCTTTCAATAATTTTTTTATCTTTGAAGGTTTTCTTTTTTGAGCTAATGCTTTGTATGTTCTATCTTGTTCTTTGAGACAAATAATTCTAGCCGAAGATCATGGTGGTGTTTTAGGAGGACATTTCGATAAAGACAAGACTCTATCTCTTGTTCAATCAAATTTTTATTGGCTTAAAATGTTCAGAAATATGGATAAACATGTGAAACAATGCCGATTGTGATATTTGGCAAAAATAAGAAGTCAAAATTCTGGTTTGTACACTCCATTGCTAGTGTCAAATGCTCCATGGGAGGATGTAAGTCTTGATTTCGTTTTGTGACTGCCAAGAACTCAAAGGAACAAGGATTCTATCATGGTTGTTGTTGACAGATTTTCAAAAATGTCTCACTTTGTTCCATGTAATAAATCGAATGATGCATCTCATATTGCTAATTTATATTTTAAGGAGATTGTTAAATTGCATGGTATTTCAAGAATTTTGGTGTCTAATCGAGATTCAAAATTTGTTAGTCATTTTTGGAGAACTCTTTGGAGGAAGCTGGGCACTTCTTTGAATTTCAGCAGCTCGCATCATCCACAAACCGATGGGCAAACTGAGGTAACAAACAGAAGCTTGGGAAATTTGCTTAGAAGCTATATTGGCAAGAATATTAAGCAATGGGATGTCATTCTTCCACAAATTGAGTTTGCCTACAATCATTCTATGCATCATAGTATTGGTATGAGTCCTTTTGAGGTAGTTTATGGTGCTAATCCTGTTGGTCTTTTGGACTTAATCCCTCATTCTACAATAAAGCAATTTAGTGAAGATACTGAGGAAAGAGCTAAGCAGATAAAGAAGCTGCATGAGAGTGTGAAAGCAACCATTCAGAAACAAAATGAGAGGTACATGCAAGCTGCTAACAAATACAGAAAACATGTGGAGTTTAATGCAGGTGATTTGGTCTGGATTCATCTAAGGAATGAGAGGTTTCCGTTGGGCAAATTTGAAAAACTGAAACAAAAGGCTGATGGTCCATTCAAGGTGCTTAAGAGAATTGACAAAAATGCTTATGAGATTGAGCTACATAAAGATTACGGAGTATCCCAAACATGTAATGTGGCTAATTTAAGTCCTTTTTATAATCATGATGATGAAACAAACAAGGACTTGAGGACAAGTCTTTTTCAACCAGAGGATATTGACATAGGAGTGTCTAATTTGCTACAATCTATTCATATGGACCATGCTGATAATATGATATTTTTTTCAGCCAACAATATTGCCACATAATCTTCAACTCAGCCTACTCAAATAAGACGGCTTATCAGCATATTCCCTACACAAAGGAATACATTAATGGAGTTGGTTAGTAGTTGTAAAGCTATATCATGGTGATTTTCTTCATGGCTAAGGAATACATTAATGGAGTTGGTTGGCAGCTGTAAAGCACTTAATTTCAAAACTTCCTATGCATGAATTGCATGAAGTGACCCCTTGGGAAGTCCTCGTGTTGCACTCCTTTTAGAGAAGTAAATGCATCCATGTTAGGGCGACGGTACTATAGGGGCGACCAGATCTCCCTAGGGCAACGGACTGTAGCAGTGATCTGATATCCTGCAGCGCCGACTGTTTCCCAAGGGCGATGGTACTGTAACGGTGACGGTACTGTAGCAGCGACCAGATCTCCCTAGGGCGATGACACTATAGCGGTGATCTGATCTCCTACAGCGTCGGTTGTTTACCAAGGGCAACGGTACTATAGCAGCGACCAGATCTCCCAAGCAGCAACCATATCTCCCTAGGGCGACGGCACTGTAACGGTGATCTGATCTCCTACAACGCCGGTTGTTTCCCAAGGGCGACGGTACTGTAGCAGCGACCAGATCTCCCTAAGGCGACGACACTATAACGGTGATATGATCTCCTACAACGCCGGTTGTTTCCCAAGGGCGACGGTACTGTAGCAGCGACCAGATCTCCCAAGGGCGATGGTACTATAGCAATGACTAGAGAAGGGATCAAACATTGCAGCGATGGCCCCTGGGGCTGGCGACGGTGGCGGGAGGGTAGATAAGATGGCAAGACTCCCTAAACTTACCTCTCAAGTTGCTCCTCCACCATATCCTCTCCAGAGAGAAACTCCTTCGATGAAGCAGCATCGAAGAAGGTCGTGCTCTAGATCACGGCAGCCTGCTCCCATTTCCAGTAACGCTCGGCCTTGGACTAGCATCTTCAAGGCTCTGGTTGGAAGTCCAGATCTAAGCTTGGAATTCATTACTCCAGAAGTTCAGGCTGATAAGAAGATTGCTGTATATGAGACTGTTGATTCAGCAGAGTTGATGGAGACATGGTCTATGGCGATTGTTGGCTATGTGGTAGGTCTCAAAACATCCTATTTCCTACTATCCTCATTTATCAAAACTCGATGGGGAATATCATCATTTGATCTTCATATGCTGGAGAACGGATTCTTTGTTTTCAAGCTATACTCTGAAGAAGATTTGCAACGGGTTATCGAAGGATTTTAGACTATTCGCGGCCATCCAATGATTCTACAATGCTAGTCTCCTGATGTCCATTTAGAGTTAGATAGCCTGCAATCTATTCCATTATGGGTATCCTTTCAAGGTCGTCCTCTATATCTTTAGAGTCGACATTTTATTGCAAAGTTATGCAGCACTCTGGGACAGCCACTCTACATCGATAAAGCAACAGCAGCTCCGACGAGATTAGCATTTGCACGAGCATGTGTACTAGTTTCTTCCGATGAAGATCTTCCTAATGAGGTTTTCTATCATGATCTTGATGGGAACACTCGGAAGGTACATGTCCCATATTCCTGGAAGCCACAATGATGTCAGCATTGCTTATCTTTTGGTCATGCAAATGGAGCCTGCCAGCAAACTCCGAAACCAATCACTAAGGTCTATCAACCACGTCAATTGCCTCAGCAACAAGGCAAGTCTCCTCCAATGGCAGTAGCACCGATAGTGGCAAAGACTATTGAGCATTACGACTCGAAAGGATAGCACCGCAAATAGAAGGACAAATCCAAAATTTTATCTCTTCCTATTATGTCGAAGCCTTCCATAACAGATGTTTCCCATGGTACTAGTGGACAGGAGAAGCATAAGTCAGGAACTTCATCTCTTCCAATATCATTGGATCCGTCCACAATAGAAACTCCAATATCCACTCATTGTACCAATCAGGACATTGTGTCTTAACGAACTCAGGCCCAAACAAATATCGCTAGCAAGGATATTCTTCCTCAACAAACTCAGGGTGCAACAAACATCGCTAGCAAGGATATTTTGCCTCAACAAACTCATGCCCCAACAAACCCCTCTAGCTAGGTTGCTCCAACAAGTACTAACTAGGATATTGTGCCACAACAATCATATCGTGCTTCAACAAACCTTGCCAACCAAGACCACATGATTCAAGGTATTTTAAAGTTTAAACATCTGCAAGCTGTAGATGAAGTGGATAAATATAGGAATAAAGACATAAAAGGCAAGGATATTGTGTGGGAGGAAAATGCAAAACCGAAGGATAACAAAAAGAATGGTACACTCCATCCAAAGTCGTAGGATGAATACCTTACTACCATTTCCATTTGTATATTACTGATGAAGATTACATGCTGGAATATTCGTGGACTTAATAAGCCCGAGAAATGCCAGGAGCTCAATAGAATAATCAAGTTTCCCGCATGTGATATTGTTATTCTAGTGGAAACAAAAATTAAACAATCACGAGTCCAAGCTCAAAAGAATTTAATATGGCCGGACGCAGAACTGTTTACCAACGACTCTAATGAAACTTTTGATAGAATATGGGTCTTATGGCATCCTAACTCTATTAATGCCTGGTTTATTTCTGCTACAGATCAATTCATCCATCTTAAGGTGGAAGACAAAAAGAATAGCTCTCAATTCAATTTCACTGGTATATATGCTTCAAATAGTATGCAAGAAAGAAATATTCTTTGGTCTGACCTGACTAATATTGCAAATGGCTATTTCAATATACCTTGGATTGTTCTCGGAGATTTTAATACTTTTCGATACCCAAATGAAAAACTGGGGGGTAGACAACTTTCAGAATGCCAGTTTCAAAGTTTTAATGATTACATAGATACTGCTGCATTGATTGATATGAAATTTGTGGGTAATTGGCTCTCTTGGAGTAATCAAGGTGCTTCTAACAGAAAAATAATGGCTCGACTTGATAGGTGTTTGATTAATCAGGAATGGTTAATAGTTTACCCAGATTCACTTCTTGAGTATGATGCTCCATTATTTTCTGATCATTCTTTAATGTACATAAATGCAGACAAAGCGACACCAATAGGTAAGAAACTGTTTAGATTTTTTAACATGCGGAGTACTCATCCTCAGTTCCTTGATGTCATCAGATCAGCTTGGAATGTTAATGTGCATGAATCCCCCTCTTACATCTTATGTCAAAAGCTCAAAGCTTGTAAAGCAACACTTAAGGAGTGGAATACAAATATCTTTCGCAATATTACCACCATAGTTCAATTCTGCAGAAAGGAACTAATGTCATTGCAACATGAGCTGCAACTTTAGCCTCATAATGAGAATATTACCTACAAAGAGACAAAAGCCAGAAATAACTTCATACAAGCCTTAAAACATGAGGAAAGTTTTGCAAAGCAGAAGTCTCGACAGCATTGGCTTACACTAAGAGATTCCAATACTAAATTTTTCTTTGCTTCCATTGCTACTCAAAGGGCCGTTAACCGGATCAGGAAATGTAGAGATAAAGATGATAATCTTATTGAGAATTTAAATGAGGTTAAAGCACACACTGAGCAATTTTTTTATTCCTTACTCAATCAAGCTGAGCAACCTAGTAACATTTATGTGCAACCAACTAGAAAACTTGATTTGGATGTCATTTCAATCCTCAATGCCCCAATTACAGATGACGAAATTCTAAGAGTTGTCTTTAAGTCACTGAATCACAAAAGCCCTGGTCCAGATGGATTTCCAACTGAATTTTATCAATCTGCATGGTCTATTATCAGAAATGATGTGATTCAGGCTTGCCAACATTTTTTCTCTTGAGGTCATATTCTTAGAGAGATGAATTGCACTTTTATCTATCTAGTTCCTAAGAATGCAGGGGCTGATTCACTGGAGAACTATCTGTTAGGATCGAGAGCACTAAGAGGGGGGGGGTGAATTAGTGCAGCGGAAATCTTACAGCGATTAAAAACCAAAAGCTGCGTTTGTTCAAAAACTATTATGATGCAAAAGCAAATTCTCAGTTTGTATCTAAGTGCAGTTTGCGTCTAAGCGCAGATTGCGTCTAAGCGCAGTTTTGCGTCTAAGCGCAGATTGCGTCTAAGCGCAGTTTTGCGTCTAAGCGCAGTTTTGCGTCTAAACTCAGATTTACGTCTAAATGCAGATTTACGTCTAAACGCAGATTTACGTCTAAACGCAGTTTTACGTCTAAACGTAGTTTTACGTCTAAACGCAGATTTACGTCTAAACGCAGTTTTACGTCTAAACGCAGTTTTACGTCTAAACGCAGTTTTACGTCTAAACGCAGTTTTACGTCTAAACGTAGATTTACGTCTAAACGCAGTTAGACGCAGATTTACGTCTAAACTTTGAAACTCGTTTGTATACTCGCAGAAGGCAGTATGCAGTTGAAACCAAGACGTAAACGTGAACTGAAATCTGATGATTGAGCGAAGAAACTCGTTCGTAAAAGCACGGAAAACAGTTCTGCAGAATCAAACGTAAACGTAAACTGTAATGTATGAAAATACGAGTTTACGTCTGAATGCAGATTTGGAAGAACAGCACTTAGAACTTGTTCGTGAAAGCGCAGAGAGCAGTAGTGATGAGGGAGGTTTGCAGTAATGATAAAGTGCTCGAAAGTAAACGCAAACCAGAGATTTAGAGTGGTTCGGTCAGCCTTGACCTACTCCACTTTTGGCTTCCTCCACCGATGAGGTTGCCGACGTCAACTAGGTGCCTTCCTTCAATGGGCGAAGGCCAAACTTCCCTCTTACAATTTCTCTCCTTTTGACAGGCTTAGGAGACAACCTTTACAGACCTTTCTCTCCTCACTTTACAATTGAAAACTTGAAGAACAGAAGGAGGAGACTTAAAGGCTTTACAACACTTTTGAGCTCTTTAGATTCACAGAAAAGATCACGATTTCGGTATAGGTCTGTATCTTTTCAGTGCTGAATGGGTGGGGTATTTATAGGCCCCAACCCAATTCAAAATTCGAGCTCAAAACGATCAAATCGATCAAATCCCAGAATTCTGGGATCAGGCGGTTGCACCTCTCGACTGGAGAGGTGGCACCGCCTGGCAGAGCTCGAAGACTGAGCTCTGCCGATTGCTTCTCTCTGCCAGAGCTCGAAGACTGAGCTCGATGGTTGCATCACCTGGCAGAGCTCGAAGACTGAGCTTGGTGATTGCATCACCTGGCAGAGCTCGAAACAGAGCTCGGTGGTTGCATCACCTGGCAGAGCTCCAAGCTGAGCTCAGGCTGATCCACCTCTCTGCCAGAGCTCGAAGACTGAGCTTGGTGAATGCATCACCTGGCAGAGCTCGAGACTGAGCTCAGGCTGATGCACCTCTCTGCCAGAGCTCGAAGACTGAGCTCGGTGGTTGCATCGCCTGGCAGAGCTCGGAACTTGAGCTATGGCGGTGCAACCTCTTGGCTGGGGCGGTTGCACCTCCCAGCCGTGCAGCCCTGGCGGTTGCACCTCCTGGCTGGGGCGGTTGCACCTCCCAACCCCACAGCCCAGGCGGTTGCACCTCCTGGCTGGGGCGGTTGCACCTCCCAACCTCGCAGCCCTGGCGGTGGCACCTCCAGGCTGGAGAGGTGGCACCTCTTCACTATTCCAGCTCACTTGGTTTGGCTCCAAACTTGGTCCAAACCAGTCCGAACTTGGGCCTAATTGGCCCCTACTTGGGTTATAGGATTAACACCTAATCCTAACCCTAATTAACGTGCTAACTATGAATTTAAAGACATTTTCTAAGCTATTACAAAGTCCGCAAGTCAAGACTTCTTCTAGCGAGCTTCCGGCAAACTTCCGGCGGTCTTCCGATGAACTCTCGGAAACCATTCTGCGGACTCCCGGCAAGCTCCTAGACTTCACGATTTGTTCTTAGCGAGTTCCAACGAGCTTCTTCGGCAAGCTCCGATCTTTCTCGGCGAGCTCCGCGAACTCCCAACGAATCTTCGGACTTCCGTCGAACTCTCGAACTCGCAACAAATCCTTCGCGCTTGACTCCGACACTTTGTTTCGCTTTATGTCTTCATCGTTATCATAGTTAATCCTGCACAATTAAAACAAAACTTCAATCGAGACAATTAATCCTAAGCAATTAACCAAGTTGTCCGACATGTCATTGGTCCCTCGACGCTTCGTCCGATTCTTCGGCGCATCGTCCTCTCGTGCAGCCTATTGCCCAATCGGCCAGTTGACTCCGCAACTCCGATATCCTTGGCACAATACCCGCTCTTCTTGGCCCGATGCCCGAGTCCACGGCCCGAAGCCTTCTGTCGATACGTCGACCGATCCACTGGCCCGACGTCCAATCTTCTGACATGTTCCTTCGGTATAACATGATTTTCCTGCTTTAATTGTCTCATCCTGATCGAAGCATCCTGCGTCACTCAAAACGCAGATTAAATCATAAACATATATCAAGTAGTTTCATCATCAAAATACGAGATTCAACACTATCGACCCATATCATTATGCAACTTTATTTATAAGATCATCTCCAAAGTGTTAGCAGATAGAATGCAAAAGGTAATACAGAATATCAATAGTCCAAATCAGACTGCTTTCATGAAAGGAAGAAGTATACATCATAACATTATGCTTGCTAATGACTTGGTCAAAGATCTGCACTTAAAAACAAGAGGGACGAAAATCTATTTTAAAGCTGATTTACGGAAAGCTTTTGATTCAGTTAATAGAAAATTTATCTATAAGATGCTCCTCGATATGAACTTCCCACAGCAATGGGTTAATTGGATTTAAAGTTGCTTGGAAATCCCAAAGTTTTCGATACTCTTTAATGGCTCACCTATCTATTTACTATTACGATGGAAGGACTTAGCTGTATGTTAGAACACGCAGTCTCGAATGGTAGCATTAAGGTACCTAATGCTAGTTATATTCATATATCACACATAACTTTTGCAGATGATTTACTTATCTTTCTCCAAAATGATCCAACTTCAGTAAGGAACCTGGCATCTATTCTGAACGACTTTGGTATGGTTTTTGGCCTTCGGTTAAATCATGAGAAAAGTAAAGTATATATAGGTCCTTGCATTAAGGAAAAAGACTTTATTGCATACACTCTGGGGGTTTGTGAGGGAAGTCTGTCAGTTCCTTATCTGGGTCTCCCACTCATATCAACTAGCATTCACAAAACTTACTATCAGCCTATCCAGCAAAAAATAAAGAGTAGAATTTCTTCATAGAAAAATAGGCTTCTATCAAAAGCAGGACGACTTGAACTCATCCGTTTGGTGTTGTACTCTTATTCCTTATATTGGTCTAATGCATTTCTTCTACCTGTTGGACTTCTCCAAGATATTGAACGGTTATTAATGAATTTCTTCTGGAATGGTACAAATGAAAAGGTAATGTATATGATAAATTGGGATAGCATCTGTAAACCGAAAGATGAAGGGAGCCTAAACTTGAGAAATATTAAAGATTGGAATAAAGCATGTCTAGTATAAGAATTATGGGATCTTTTGCAAAACAAATGTTCCTTCTGGTCACTTTGGGTTTCTGCTAGGTATCATTCAAAGGAATCAATCTGGGAATTATCAACAAAAACATACCACTCTGTAGCTTGGAAAGGAATTTTAAACACAAGGAATTGGCTAATCAAACACATTTCTTATGCAATCTCTTCTGGAACTAATACTAATATGTGGTATGATCCTTGGGTAAATGGGAAGAGTATATTTCAATTATATGATGACAGAATACAAAAAGACCTTGGGGCTCCCAAAGATTGGAAGGTTTCCGAGTTCATTGCTAATGGTACCGGGTGTCTCCCTAATCCTATTTCTCCCGAAATGTTATCACTTTGGCCGATTATCACAACTATTCCAATCAGGAAAAACTCTTCTGATATACTTATTTAGCCTCATGACAGTGGTAAATTTAGTGTCACATCCGCATGGAATCAAATCAGGCAAAGAAATAAAAAGTGGATCCCAAGCAGTTGGACATGGGATCGATCGGGATCACAGAGACATTCCCTATGTATATAGCAGGCCCTTCTCCATAAACTACCTATAATAGATAATATTGAGAGAAGATGTATCTACCATGTTAACCGATGTTCCCTTTGTATGCAACAAGAAGAAACTATTGACCACCTCTATTTTGCTTGTGACTATACTAAATGGATATAGAAGGAGATTCTCCAGCGATTTGAACTCAATAGACTACCGCAACCAAACTTACATCAAGAACTAGGCGACCTCATGCAATGTTTCTTAAGAAAATGGCCTCTCACACAACTGGCAAAGGTTACTTTCAGATACGCTATTTGGTGGACGTGGAAGGAAAGATTTAGCAAAATATTTGAATGTCAATACACAAACAATGCTCAGCTCTTGACAGAGATTATTAGAGACTCAAGATCTTGTATGAAGCACGATCTCAAATTGGAGCACATTACCCGAAGAGAAAAAGTTATTTTTATCAAATTTAATTTTGCTATTAACTAAAGATCTTGGGAATGATGTTAAATACTATACCCACAGATGGTCTTGACATATCTGGACATGCAATTTACTTGTTGGCTACAGTTAGGAGTTATAGTTTACAGAATGTGTAGTCATAACTACCGCATGTGCACTGAATAAGTTACTTGGCTTTGTCTACGACTTGTATAGATAAAGCTATTTGTAGAATCTTTACAACAATCAATTTACTTTTACTTACCAAAAAAAAATAATTCACGATAGATTAACACAGTTATTTATAATATTAGTTAGATCGATCCAAAGTATATTTCTTTTGCATACTGTTTGAAGCATATATACCAGTGAAATTGAATTGAAGCTCATATTCCTTCTATTCGCGGTGCTGTCCTTTCGAGTCGTAATGCTCTGTAGTCTTCGCCACTATCGGTGCTACTGCCATTGGAGGAGACTCACTATGTTGCTGAGGCACTTGACGTAGTCGATAGACCTTATTGATCGGTTTCAGATTTTACTGACAGGCTCCATTTGCATGACCAAAAGATTAGCAACGTTGACATCGTTGTGGCTTCCAGGAATATGAGACATGTACCTTCCGAGTGTTCCCATCAAGATCACGATAGAAAACCTCATTAGGAAGAGCTTCATCGGAAGAAACCAGTACACATGCTCGTGCAAATGCTAATCTCGTCTGAGCTGCTATTGCTTTATCGATGTAGAGTGGCTGTCCCAGAGTGCTATATAACTTTGCAATAAAAAGTCAACTCCAAAGATGTAGAGGAAGGCCTTGAAAGGATACCCATAATGGAATAGATTGCAGGCTATCTAACTCTAAACGGACATCAGAAGACCAGCGTCATAGAATCATTGGATGGCCGCGAATAGTCCAGAATCCTTCGATGACCCGTTGCAAATCTTCTTCAGAGTATAGATTGCAAACAAAGAATCTGTTCTCCGGCATATGAAGATCAAATGATGATATTCCCCATCGAGTTTTGATAAATGAGGATAGTGGGAAATAAGATGTTTTGAGACCTACCACATAGACAATAATTGCCATAGACCATGTCTCAATCAACTCTGCTGAATCAGTAGTCTCGTATATAGCAATCTTCTTATCAGCTTGATCTTCTGGAGTAAAGAATTTTAAGCTTAGATCCGGACTTCCAACTGGAGCCTTGAAGAGGCTAGTCCAAGGCCGAGGGTTACTGGAAATAATATCGGAGTTGCGGAGTAAACTAGGCAATTGGGCAATAGGCCGCAAGAGACGACGATGCGCTGACGAATCGGATGAAGCGTCGAGGGACCAATGACATGTCGGACAATATAATTATTGCTTAGTATTATTTGTCTAGATCGAAGTATGTTTTACATATGCATGATTGACTATGATAGCAAGGCATGAAGTAAAATGAAGTTCCGGAGTCAAGGACGCGATTTCGTTGGGAGTTCGAGAGTTCGTCGGAAGTTCTATCGGAACCAGCCGAGAAGTCTCGGAGCTTGCCATAGAAGCTCATTGAAACTCATCAAGAAGATCGTTGTAAAGTCCAGGAGCTTGCCGGGAGTCCGCTGGAACATTGTCGAGAGATCGTCGGAAGTTCGCCGGAAGATCGCTGGAAGCTCGTCGGAAGAAACTAGACTTACAGACTTGTTTAGTTTAGAATATGTCTTAGGAATCGTAGTTAGTACGTAATTCGGTTTGGATTTGGGCCAACCCAATTAGGGGCCAGTTTAGCCTATGTAAGGACTGTGTTGGGCCCAATGAGAGGCCCAAACAGTGTCCCAAGAGGTGACACCGTCATGGCATAGTCTTCGAGATTGTGTTAGGCAGTGGTACCGCCCAGACATAGCCTCCGAGAGGCTGCAAGTGGTGGTACTACCAGTCTAGATGGTGTACTACCCAATGTCTGGCGGTGATACTACCCAGTGTAGTGTCAGTGTCAGACTAACACTGGTGGTGGTACCGCACAACGTAGGTGGTGGTATCGCCCGTGCCCGGGAAACCCGGGATGAGATGTTTTTAGGCTCCAAGTTTAAATCAACTTAAAGCCTATAAATACCCCTCTCATCTCTGGTTAAAAAACACAAGCACAAAGTATTTAAAAGTAAGAAAACGCTATTGCAATTACTAGAGAAATTCCCTCCTATAGTCTAAGTTTAGAATTCTGTTTAGGAGGAGTGTGTGGTTGAACCATAAGGGTTGTCTCCTAAATCCGGTAAAAGGAGAAGAGGGGTGTAAGAATGAGGTTGATCTTCGCTTATTAAAGGAAGATCGATAGTGGATGCCAGTGGCCTCGACGGAATAGGAATCGGCGAAGTGGATGTAGGTCACGACGACCGAACCACTCTAAAATCTGGTTTGCATTTACTTTTTGCTATTTATCTTTATTACAAATTGAATTTCTCCTTCACTACATTTCCATACAACTTCAAGTTAACATCTTTACGAAATCGGTTTTATCATAACGAAGTTTTTAAACCGACGTTATTTTACCACTGCACTAATTCACCCCTCCTCTTAGTGCCGACCCCGTTCCTAACTCTTGGTATCAGAGCCTTGTTTTCTCATTTGGTTTAACACCCAATGATAAATGATTTTTTAGACTTTCAAGAGGGTCACTCTCTCATTCGTCCTCCCTCTTTCAATGGGATGGACTACACTTATTGGAAAACATGAATGAGAGTTTTTTTACTTTAATTAAATCTCGATTTATGGCACATAGTCGAATTTGGTTTTCAAAGGTCTTCTCTTCCAATGAACCATTGGAATGATATGGAGAAGAAGACTTTTTCTCTAAATGCAAAGGCTATGAATACCTTATTTTGTGCCTTAGACAAAAACGAGTTTAATCGAATTTCTATGTGCGAAACGGCTTTCGAAATTTGGCATACTCTCGAAATCACATATGAAGGTACTAGCAAAATTAAAGATTTGAAAAGTTTATATCATTACACAAATTATATCATTACAATACTATAGCGGCGACGGTACTGTAGCAGCGATCAGATCTCCCTAGGGCGACGGCACTATAGCAATGATCTGATCTCCTACAACGTAGGTTGTTTCCGAAGGGCGACGGTATTGTAGCAATGACCATATCTCCCTAGGGTGACGGTACTGTAGCGATAATCTGATCTCTTGCAGCGTTGGTTGTTTCCCAAGGGCGACGGTACTATATCAGCGATCAGATCTCCTTAGGGCGTTGGCACTGTAGTGATGATCTGATCTCCTGTAGCGTCAGTTGTTTCCCAAGGGCGACGGTACTGTAGCCATGACCAGATCCCCCTAGAGCGATCTGACTCCTATAGCGTCGGCTTTCTCCCACGGGGCGACGATACTATTGCAGCGATCTGATCTCCCAAGGGAAATGATACTGTAGCAATGATCTGATCTCCTACTGCATCGGCTTCCCCCCAAGGGCGACGGTACTGTAGCAATGACCAGATCTCCCAAGGGTGATGGTACTATAGCAGTGATCTGATCTACTTGTAGCATCGGTTGTATCCAAGGGCGATGGTATTATAGCAATGACTAGAGAAGGGATCAAACATGGCAGCGATGGCCCCTGGGGTTGGCGACAATGGCAGGAGGGTAGATAAGATGGCAAGACTCCCAACCCTTACCTCTCAAGTTGCTCCTCCACCATATCCTCTTCAGAGAGAAACTCCTTCGACGAAGCAGCATCGAAGCAGGTCGTGCTCAAGATCGCGGCAGCCTGATCTCATTTCCAGTAACCCTCGGCCTTGGACTAGCCTCTTCAAGGCTCCGGTTGGAAGTGCCTCAGCAACAAGGTGAGTCTCCTCCAATGGCAGTAGCACCAATAGTGGCGAAGACTATCGAGCATTACGACTCGAAAGGACAGCACTGCTAACAGAAGGACAAATCCAAAATTTTATCTCTTCCTATTATGTCGGAGCCTTCCATAACAGATGTCTCCCATGGTACTAGTGGACAGGAGAAGCGTAAATCAGGAACTTCATCTCTTCCAATATCATTGGATCCGTCCACAATAGAAACTCCAATATCCACTCATTTTACCAACCAGGACTTTGTGTCTCAGCGAACTCAGGCCCAAATAAATATCGCTAGCAAGGATATTCTTCCTCAACAAACTCAGGCCGCAACAAACATCGCCAATAAGGATATTCTGCCTCAACAAACTCATGCCCCAATAAACCTCTCTAGCTAGGTTGCTCCAACAAGTACAAACCAGGATATTGTGCCGCAACAATCATATCGTGCTTCAACAAACCCTGCCAACCAAGACCACATGATTCAAGGTATTTTAAAGTTTAAACATCTGCAAGCTGTAGATGAAGTGGATAAATATAGGAATAAAGTCATAAAAGGCAAGGATATTGTGCGGGAGGAAAATGCAAAACTGAAGGATAAGAAAAAGGATGGTACACTCCATCCAAAGTCGTTGGATGAATACCTTACTACCTTTTCCATGTGATTATTACTGATGAAGATTATATACTAGAATGTTTGTGAACTTAATAAGCCTGAGAAATGCCGGGAGGTCAATATAATAATCAAGTCTGCCGCATGTGATATTGTTATTCTAGTGGAAATGAAAATTAAACAATCGCGCGTCCAAGCTCAAAAGAATTTAATATGGCCGGACGTAGAACTGTTTACCAATGACTCTAATGAAACTTTTGGTAGAATATGGGTCTTATGGCATCCTAACTCTATTAATGCCTGGTTTATTTCTGCTACTAATCAATTCATCCATCTTAAGGTGGAAGATAAAAAGAATAGCTCTCAATTCAATTTCACTAGTATATATGCTTCAAACAGTATGCAAGAAAGAAATATTCTTTGGTCTGACCTGACTAATATTGCAAATGGCTGTTTCAATATACCTTGGATTGTTCTTGGAGATTTTAATACTGTTCGGTACCTAAATGAAAAAGTGGGGGGTAAACAACTTTCAAAAAGCCAACTTCAAAGTTTTAATGATTACATAGATACTGCTGCATTGATTAATATGAAATATGTGGGTAATTAGCTCTCCTGGAGTAATCAAGGTGCTACTAACAGAAAAATAATGGCTCGACTTGATAGGTGTTTGATTAATCAGGAATGGTTAATAGTTTACCCTGATTCACTTCTTGAGTATGATGCTCCATTATTTTCTGATTTTTCTTTAATGTACATACACGTAGACAAAGAAGCGACACCAAGAGGTAAGAAACCGTTTAGATTCTTTAACATGTGGAGTACTCATCCTTAGTTCCTTGATGTCATCAGATCAGCTTGGAATGTTAATGTGCATGGATCCCCCTCTTACATCTTATGTCAAAAGCTCAAAGCTTGTAAAGCAGCACTTAAGGAGTGGAATACAAATATCTTTCGCAATATTACCACCATAGTTCAATTCTACAGAAAGGAACTAATGTTATTGCAACATGAGCTGCAACTTCAGCCCCATAATGAGAATATTATCTACAAAAAGACAGAAGCAAAAAATAACATCATCCAAGCCTTAAAACAGGAGAAAAGTTTTCCAAAGCAGAAGTCTCGATAGCATTGCCTTACACTTGGATATTCCAATACTAAGTTTTTCTATACTTCCATTGCTACTCGAAGGGCCGTTAACCGTATCAAGAAATGTAGAGACAAAGATGATAATCTTATTAGGAATTTAGATGAGGTTAAAGCACACACTGAGCAATTTTTTTATTCCTTACTCAATCAAGCTGAGCAACCTAGTAACATTCATGTGGAGCCAACTAGAAAACTTGATTTGGATGCCATTTCAATCCTCAATGCCCCAATTACAGATGAAGAAATTGTAAGAGTTGTCTTTAAGTCACCAAAGCACAAAAGCCCTGGTCCAGATGGGTTTCCATCTGAATTTTATCAAACTGCATGGTCTATTATCGGAAATGATGTGATTAAGGCATGCCAACATTTTTTCTCTTCAGGTCATATTCTTAGAGAGATGAATTGTACTTTTATCTCTCTAATTCCTAAGAATGCAGGGGCTGATTCACTGGAGAACTATCGACCCATATCATTATGCAACTTTATTTACAAGATCATCTCCAAAGTGTTGGCAGATAGAATGCAAAAGGTAATACAGAAGATCATTAATCCAAATCAAGCTGCTTTCATCAAAGGAAGAAGTATACATCATAACAT
This sequence comes from Musa acuminata AAA Group, assembly GCF_036884655.1. Taxonomy (NCBI): domain Eukaryota; kingdom Viridiplantae; phylum Streptophyta; class Magnoliopsida; order Zingiberales; family Musaceae; genus Musa; species Musa acuminata. The sequence goes on along the minus strand of NC_088352.1, from coordinate 15,551,635 downwards.
TATGCTTGCAAATGACTTGGCCAACGATCTGCACTAAAAAACAAGAGGGACGAAAATCTGTTTTAAAGCTGATTTACGAAAAGCTTTTGATTCAGTTAATAGAAAATTTATCTATAAGATGCTCCTCGATATGAACTTCCCACAGCAATGGGTTAATTGGATTCAAAGTTGCTTGGAAACCCCAAAGTTTTCGATACTCTTTAATGGCTCTCCTATTGGTCTTTTTGGGAGCACGAATGGCATCCGACAAGGTGATCCACTCTCTACGTATCTATTTACTATTGCAATGGAAGGACTTAGCTGTATGTTGGAACACGCAGTCTCGAATGGTAGCATTATGGTACCCAATGCTAGTTCTATTCATATATCACACATAACTTTTGCAGATTATTAGAGATGCGCTATTTGGTGGATGTGGAAGGAGAGGTGTATCAGAATCTTTGAATGTCAACACACAAACAATGCTCAGCTCTTGAAAGAGATTATCAGAGACTCAAGATCCTGTATGGAGCAAGATCTCAAAACGGAGTACTTTACCCGAAGAGAAAATGATATTTTTATCAAATTTAATTTTGCTATTAGCTAAAGATCTTGGGAATGATGCCAAATTTTGTACCCACATGTAGTTTTGATATATCTGGATAAACATTTTCTATATTGACTATAATTAGGAGTTATAGTCTACAGCATGTGTAGTCATAACTATCGCATTCACACTCTATGAGTTACTTGGCTTTGTCAATGACTTGTATAGATAAAGCTATTTGTAGAAACTTTACACATAATCAATTTACTTTTACTTACCAAAAAAAAATTTTGCAGATGATTTACTTATCTTTCTCCAAAATGATCAAACTTCAGTAAGGAACTTGGCATCTATTCTGAACGACTTTGGTATGGTTTCTGGCCTTCGGTTAAATCATGAGAAAAGTAAAGTATATATATGTCCTAGCATTAAAGAAAAAGACCTTATTGCACACACTCTGGGGGTTAGTGAGGGAAGCCTGCCAGTTCCTTATCTGGGTCCCCTACTCATATCAACTGGCATTCACAAAACCCACTGTCAGCCTATCCTGCAAAAAATAAAGAGTAGAATTTCTTCAAGGAAAAATAGGCTTCTATCAAAAGCAGGGCGACTTGAACTCATTCGTTCGGTGTTGTGTTAGGATCAAGCGCACTAAGAGGGGGGGGGGGGGGGTGAATTAGTGCAACGGAAATCTTTCAACAATAAAACACGTTCGAACGATAAAAATGATTTCGGTGTGAAAGCCGATTCTAAGATTACTTTAACTTAAGATCAAGCGAGATGACGTTAAAATCAATCTATGAAGGCAGTTTGCAGTTATGATGAAAACCAAAATATAAGCGCAAACTGAAATACGACGTTCGTAAGAAGAAGCTGATTTACGTCTAAATGCTGATTCGTAAATCACTTGATTAGGCGAGATGCAGTTTAAGCAAGGATATAAAGGTAGTTTGCAGTATGATTGAAATCAAATCGTAAACGCAAACTAAAATATGATGATCGTACGAAAAAATAGATTTACGTCTAAACGCTGATTCGGAAAGTGAAAAGCTTGAAACCCGATCGTATATGCGCAGAAAGCAGTAAGCTTTAGAGGAGGTTTGCAGTAAAGATAATATACTCAAATTAAATGCAAACCGAGATTTAGAGTGGTTCGGTCAATCTTAACCTACTCCACGTTTGGCTTCCTCCACCGACGAGGTCACCAACGTCAACTAGAGGCCTTCCTTCAATAGGTGAAGGCCAACCACCCTTTTACAGTTTCACTCCTTTTGACGGGCTTAGGAGACAACCCTTACAGAATTTTCTCTCCTCTCTTTACAACTCAGAACTTGGAAGAACAGAGGGAGAAGAACTTTTGGCCTTTACAACAATTTTGAGCTCTAAGAATCACAGAAAAGGATCAAGATTTCGATGTAAGTTCATACCCTTTCAGTGCTGAATGGGTGGGGTATTTATAGGCCCCAACCCAGTTCAAATTTGGAGCTCAAAACTATCAAATCCTAGAATTTCGGGATCAGGCGGTTGCATCTCCTGACTGGGGCAGTTGCACCGCCTGGCAGAGCTTGAAGACTGAGCCTCTAGGCGGTGCTACCTCCTGTCAGGGGCGGTTGCACCTCCTGACAGAGCTCGAAGACCGAGCTCAGGCGGTTGCACCTCCTGACTGAGGCAGTTGCACCGCCTAGCAAAGCTCGAAGACCGAGCTCAGGCGGTGCCACCTCCTGTCAGGGGAGGTTGCACCGCCCAATCTCGCTCGGAGACTGAGCCCAAGCGGTGCCACCGCTTGGCTTGAGCAGTTGCACCTCTAAGTCTCGCTTGGAGACTGAGCCCAAGCGGTGCAACCTCCTGCCTTGGGCGGTTCAACCGCCTGGCAGAAATCAGGGTCTGAATGGGTTGATCCATTCGGCCCAATTTGGGTTTTTCAGGGGCCCAATTATCCCAAGATTAAGTTAATGGGATCACCTCCCATTTCCAACTTAATCATTGTGCTAACTACGATTTTTCCTAAGACATTTACTGTAACTTGCTCCGGTGCGTCAATCACTTCTTCCGGCGAGCTTTCGACGAACTTCCGTTGATCATCCAATGAACCCTCGGTGATGCTCCTGCGTACTTCCGGCAAACTCCTGGACTTGCGACGATTCACTTGGCGAGTTCTGACGAGCTTCTTTGGCAAGCTTATGGACTTCTCGGATTTGTTCCTGCAGAACCTCCGACGATTGTCCGAACTTCCGTCGAACTCTCGAACTCCCAACGTGATCATTGTCTTGACTCCGACGCAACTCCTGCTGCATGTCTTACTTTCATCATAGTTAATCCTGCACACTTATCTCAACATATAGATTAGATAACAAATGACAATTGACTTCATCATCAAAATTCGAGATTCAACAATCTCCCCCGTTTTGATTATGACAATTAATTGATAATGGAGTTAACCTTAACTCCCCCTGTCTCTATGCCATACTTGAGATAAGTCATTCTTGAATTCAAAACCTAAGAATTCAAGAGACATATTTATAAGTTAAAATCATTTGAACTTATCAATACTCCCATCATGATTCCCATCATGATGTATCTCTATGAAGATGATGTCAAGGCTTGATATTCATTTTCATTACAAGTTTGAATGATGGTAATAGTAGCAATTCATCATATTGTAAGATATCAACATGTAAAGCTGCGAAGTAAGATTTTGATATCATTACATGATGTACACATTTCAAATATTTTAGCAAGTATTGCATTTCATCACATGGTAAGATATCAACTCGAAAAATTACGATGCAAGTTTTTTGTTTGATATCTTGACACGATGCAAACAAGGCATAATGCAAATTAATCATAGCATATGTTCATATCTCTTGGTGATGCAAGCATGGCATAATCATAGCATCAGTGTTTATAGCATCAATTCATATATTTCTCGGTGATGCAAGCATGGCATAATTATAGCATTAGTGTGTATAGCATCAAATTCACATATTTCTCTATTTTTTTGGTAAGTAAAAGTAAATTGATTATGTGTAAAGTTTCTACAAATAGCTTTATCTATACAAGTCATAGACAAAGCCAAGTAACTCATAGAGTGCGAATGCGATAGTTACAACTACACATGCTGTAGACTATAACTCCTAATTATAGTCAACATAGAAAATGTTTATCCAGATATATCAAAACTACTTGTGGGTACATAATTTGGCATCATTCCCAAGATCTTTAGCTAATAGCAAAATTAAATTTGATAAAAATATCTTTTTCTCTTCGGGTAAAGTGCTCCGTTTTGAGATATTGCTCCATACAGGATCTTGAGTCTCTAATAATCTCTTTCAAGAGCTGAGCATTATTTGTGTGTTGACATTCAAAGATTCTGTTACATCTCTCCTTCCACATCCACCAAATAGCGTATCTGAAAGTAACCTTTGTCAGTTGTGTGAGGGGCCCTTTTCTTGAGAAACATTGCATGAGGTCGCCTAGTTCTTGGTGCAAGTTTGGTTGCGGCAGTCTATTGAGTTTAAATTGCTGGAGAATCTCCTTCCATATCTATTTTGTATAATCATAAGCAAAATAGAGGTGGTCAACAGTTTCTTCTTATTGCATACAAAAGGAGCATCGGTTAACAAGATAGATACCTCTTCTTTTCATATTGTCTATTGTAGGTAGTTTATTGAGAAGGGCCTGCCATGTACATAAGGAATGTCTTTATGATCCCGGTCAATCCCATGTCCAACTGCTTGGGACCCACTTGTTATTTTTTTTCCTAATTTGATTCCATGCGGATGTGGCACTAAATTTGCCATTGTCATGAGGCCAAGTATATCTGAAGAGTTGTTCCTAATTGGAATAGCTATAATAGTTGGCCAAAGTGATAACATTTCGGGAGAAACAGGATTAGGGAGACACCAGGTACCGTTAGCAATGAACTCGGAAACCTTCCAATCTTTGGGAGCCCCAAGATCTTTTCGTATTCTATCGCCATATAATTGAAATATACTCTTCCCATTCACCCAAGGATCGTACCACATATTAGTACTAGTTCCAGAAGAGATTGCATAAGAAATGTGTTTGATTAGCCAATTCCTTGCTTTTAAAATTCCTTTCCAAGCTGCAGAGTCGTATGTTCTTGTTGAAATTTCCCAGATTGATTCCTTTGAAAGATACCTAGCAGAAACCCAATGTGACCATAAGGAACATTTGTTTTGCAAAAGATCCCACAATTCCTATACCAGACATGCTTGATTCCAATCTCTAGTATTTCTCAAGTTTAGCCCCCCTTCATCTTTCGGTTTGCAAATGTTATCCCAATTTACCATATGCATTGCCTTATCATTTGTGCCATTCCAGAAGAAGTTCATTAATAACCGTTCAATATCTTGGAGAAGTCCAGCAGGCAGAAGAAATGCATTACACCAATATATTGAGTAGGAGTGCAATACCGAACGGATGAGTTCGAGTGGTCCTGCTTTTGATAGAAACCTATTTTTCCAAGAAGAAATTCTATTTTTTATTTTTTGCAGGATAGGCTGACAGTGGGTTTTGTGAATGCCTGTGGATATGAGCGGCAGACCCAAATAAGGAACTGGCAGGCTTCCCTCACTAACCCCCAAAGTTTGTGCAATAAAGACCTTATCCTCAACGTAAGGGTTCATATATACTTTACTTTTCGCATGATTTAACTAAAGTCCAGAAACAATACCAAAGTCATTCATAATAGTAGCCAGGTTCTTTACTAAAGTTGGATCATTTTGGAGAAAGATAAGTAAATCATCTGCAAATGTTATATGTGATATATGAATAGAACCAGCAATGGATATCTTAATACTGCCATTTAAGACTGCGTGTTCCAACATACAGCTAAGTCCTTCCATCGCAATAGTAAAAAGATATGGAGAGAGTGGATCACCTTGTCGGATGCCATTCGTGCTCCCAAAAAAACCAATAGGTGAGCCATTGAAGAGTATCAAAAACTTTGGAGTTTCCAAGCAAGATTGAATCCAATTAACCCATTGCTGTGGGAAGTTCATATCGAGGAGCATCTTATAGATAAATTTACTATTAATTGAATCAAAAGCTTTCCGTAAATCAGCTTTAAAACAAATTTTCGTCCCTCTTGTTTTTTAGTGCAGATCGTTGGCCAAGTCATTTGCAAGCATAATGTTATGATGTATACTTCTTCCTTTGTTGAAAGCAGCTTGATTTGGACTAATGATCTTCTGTATTACCTTTTGTATTCTAATGCCAACACTTTGGAGATGATCTTGTAAATAAAGTTGCATAATGATATGGGTCGATAGTTCTCCACTCTTTGATACCAGACTTATAGGTTTGGCTGTCCCAGATCTAGTACAGCTGGTCATTGGGAGTGGTAGTCGACCTTACGAGGGCTATTGAGTGTCGACAGAGGATCATCCACTCTCGGCGTCATGAGAGGAATATCCCATGTGTTCTTGCTCAGACAAATCCCTGGCCAGGGTCATTCGGGTTGAGAGAGAAAGAGTTCTCCGGGAGAATCCGATTAGCGCAAGACTTGAGTAGAAACCGTATGGGTCTGACAGCACCATACTCGATATACGGTCTTTGGGATATTAGATGGATGAGGGACTATAGGTACATGGTAACTGAGGACAGACAGGTCCAATGGATTGGATTCCCCTGTATCGTCTGGGGACTACGACGTAGTGGCCTAGTACGTCCGTAGTCGATGAGTCGAGTGAATTATTACAGAGATAATAATTCACTGAGTTTGAAGGAGTTCTGACAGGTATGACTCACGGCCAGCTCGATATTGGGCCTAGAGGGTCACACACATATGGTAGGCATTGCGATGAGTAGAGGTTCGGATATGAGATATCCGACGGAGCCCTTGTCTTATTGGATGCAGATCCAATACCCACTAGGGAAGGACCCATTAGGGTTTGACACGGGATCTCTATAAATAGGAGGGATTCACAGCCTCATAGGCTAGAGTCTTTGCTTGCCTTTCCTATTCTCCTCTCCCTCTCCACCTCAGAGTAGGCCTGGAGTTTTGAGGAGCGTCGTCGCAACCCTGCTGTGTGGATCACCGCTGGAGAGGAAGACGCTTGACCTCCTTCACCCTCTCCTAAGGATCTGCAAGGAAACAAGGATATACGATCTCCCTAGGTAACACAATCTCTATACGCAGTTTTGTATTTTACGGATTTTTGGGCACCAATCTTCGCTCGACGAAGAACATCTCTTTGGGAATCGGGGATTTTGTTTTCTTGTTCTTCCGCTGCGCATGTGATGTCGCCCCCATGATTTCCCAACAGTGGTATCAGAGCCAGGTTGTTCGTGCGAATTATTGGTTTTAAACTGCGTGTGTTGTGTTTAGGAAGAATATTGACGTCAAAATCGTTGACGCAAAAGCGAGAAAGGGCAGCAACAGTTGCTGCCCTCGATCTGCGTGCGTGCAGCGCAGCCGAAGGTGGGCAGCGTAGGGGCTGCGTCTGCCGCAGCCGGCCGGCGACCTGCTTGCAGCAGGCTTGCTGCCGGCAGGGCTGGCAACCCACGGGCAGAGGCACCGCAGGGCAGCGGCGCCTGCCACCGAAAGGAAGCGGCGCCTGCCGCCGCAGGGCAACGACGCGCGACGCCTACTGCCGCTGCTCCCGCGGGCGAAACCCCCCCACAGGGGCGGCCGCCCGGTGGTACAACACCGCCTGCGGAGGCAGCGGCGCCCGAAGGGGGCGCCCACCCGCAGCGGCATCGCCGCCAGCGGGCTTGCCGCTTGCAGGCGAGGGCAGTGCCCTCGCCCCGCCGCACAGGCCACCGCCGGTAGGGCGGCGGCGGCGGCAGTAGCGAAAGGGGGAAAGGGCATTAGGGTTTTCTGGGAAAAAGATAGTTTTGCCCCTCGGAATTTGAGAAATTCTAGTTTCAGAAATACCCTTAGGAATTGAGAAATTCCCTACATGTCCCTGATTTCAGAAAAATATTAATTAATTAAAAGGTTTAGTTGATTATTATTTTTATTATTATCTAGTAGTCCTACATGATGATGATTATTTATACATATGATGTATGATGTGTGGACGGATGATCATGGACCGTGTGATGTGTGTACTTGTGATTATTATTATTGAGGTCTGCGAAACTCCATTATATTTCTCGTTTATTGTCGGACCTGCTTGCCTATGATTAAGTTGTAATCACATGAGGAGGCGCAGCGGGAGCGTGGATGCGATAGCGGGACCCACGAGACGGACGATCGTGATGCATGGAGATGCATCAAGATGTCGACGAAACCGACGAGGATGAGATGGACGATCACAGGGCATGGAGATGCACTGTTGCACACAGAGATCTTGATGTGAGTGATTAGGCCTACTGGCTCAGGCCTAATCATATTAGGTTATGGTCCATGATCATCTGATGTGATTGCTTATACACATACTAGATATGTATATATATTTGCATGCGATGTAGATATATATTGAATATGTATATGTGTGACATGTCATATTAGGAGACCAAATTATAGAAACATCTATCGATAATATTAAGTCGGTAAACGTGAGGCAATTAGATTGACCCACGTGGCCTTCCATCGTTATGAGTAGGAACCGATTCCCGGTGTAGGTTGAGTTGGTCGAGTCCCTCGAGACTCACCTATATCGCGATTCACTATCTTGCTTACGACATAGAGATGTCACCGGTGACCTGAGGGCATGGTATGCTTGGTCAAGTCCCTCGAGGGTATATCATCAAATCAGACTCATCTTGTAACGAAGGTGTTGACTTAACCGAGCATCATGGTTGATCGAGTCCCTCGAGGCCATGGTGATTCGGAGGCCGAACAGGACGGGAATCACAAGGAGTTGTGATTCGCAAGAGTTGCCTACCTTTAGGCTTAGTGTGATTGGTCGAGTCCCTCGAGGTTACACTAAGATGCTGATTGGATCCTGATCCCCACTAGAAGTCTGCCGGAGACTTCCGTTTCACATGCTGAGGGTGTCGCGTGACTCGTTAGTAAAATAGTGGGAGCATATTAAGATAGAAGTCCATATCTTGATAGTTTATTTCTTGCAAAATCTGCAATATTATCTTCATTTCTGCTGCATCTTTATTTTCAGAAAATATCGCTTTTAAATCCCTTACGTGGCATACTTGATGTCAACCGCCGCACTGGTCCAAATTATACGGATTGGCTCCGTAACTTGAGAATTGTTCTCACAGTGGAGAAAATCGTGTATATCCTTAATACAGTGATGCCTACGCCCGAAGAAGGGGCAAGCGAGGATGAGATCACTCGCTACGTGAAGTACATTAATGACTTCATTCTTGCTCAGTGCTATATGTTGGGCTCTATGACTCCTGAGTTACAGAGACAACATGAAAAGATGGATGCCAGATCCATTCTCCTACATGTCCGCAAATTGTTTGAGGAACAGGGAAGGACTCAACGATATGAGATATCCAAGAGCCTTTTTCGCGCTAGGATGACTGAGGGGACACCGGTTCAGAACCATGTCCTAAAGATGGTTGAGTGGATAGAGAAACTCATAGGTCTAGGAATGGTCCTAGAGGATAACTTGTGTGTGGACATTGTACTTCAATCCCTATCAGATTCATTTTCATAGTTCATAATGGATTTTAATATGAACAAGCTTGAGGTGACTCTCCCAAAGCTCCTCAATATGTTGAGGGAGGCAGAGAGTACTATTAAGAAAGAGAAGCCAGTTCTCTATACTGGTGAGACCAGAAAGAAAAGGAAAGCAGAAAGGTCCCTTAAGAAGGGAAAGGGTAAGGGCAGACCAGGTAAAGCAAAGGTTGCTAAGAAAGACCCAGCAAAGGACAAAGGCCAGTGCTTCCACTGTGGTAAAGATGGGCATTGGAAGAGAAACTGCAAAGGGTACCTTGCAGAAAGGGCGAAACAAGAAGCTTGGTGAAGCTTCAAGTACATTCATGATCAATCTCCAATTGTTAGATTTTTGTGATAGTGCATTGGTATTGGATACCAATATTACTTATCACATCTACAATTTATTGTAAATTCTAGCAAAGCTAAGGGGAGATTGACAAGAGGAATATTGCATAAAGGTTTGTTTATGCAAGACACTACTCCACATATCATGAATGTAAGTGTCTAAGAGGAAACGAGATGAGGTGAATAGTGCATACCTATGGCATTGTAGGCTAGGTCACATCTATGAAAGAAGGATTCAAAAGTTGCTAAATGATGGATATCTAGATCCATTCGACTACGTGTCATATGCAACTTGTGAACCTTTCATTCGTGGAAAATTGACCAACTCTCCATTTAGTGGAACTGGAGAGAGAGCCACTGAGTTGTTGGAACTCATACATAGTGATGTATGTGGACCCATGTCAACTCATGCCATTGGAGGTTACTCCTACTTTATTACATTTACTGATGATTTCTCAAGGTATGGATATGTGTACTTAATGAAGTACAAGTCCGAGGCCTTTGAGAAATTCAGAGAGTATAAGAATGAGGTGGAGAACCAGACTGGAAAGAGTATCAAAACTCTTCGATCAGATCGAGGAGGTGAATACTTAAGTACAGAGTTTACTCAGTTCCTCAAGGACCATGGGATATTATCCCAATGGACACCTCCTTATACACCTCAGCTCAATGGTGTCTCTGAAAGGAGAAATCGTACATTATTAGATATGGTACGGTCCATGATGAGTTTCGCTGACCTACCCATCTCATTCTGGGGATATGCCCTAGAAACCGCAGCTTACCTTTTGAACAGAGTTCCAACTTAGTCGGTAGTGTCTACACCATATAAGATATGGAAAGGGAAGAAGCCTGATCTTAAGGTTGTTAAGATTTGGGGCTGCCCTGCCCATGTTAGAAGACACAACCCCGATAAGTTAGAATCAAGGACAGAGCGATGCAAATTTGAGGGATACCCCAAGGAAACTTGTGGGTATTATTTCTATCATCTCGAGGACCAAAAGGTCTTTGTAGCTAAGAGAGCATTGTTCCTTAAGAAGGACCACATTCTTGATGGAGACAATGGGAGAATGATAGAATTGAGCGAGGTTGGAGAACCAAGCTCAAGCACCACTCTACAACCCGAGTCTGTTCAGGTACCTAATACACAAGTATCAACTTTACGTAGGTCTGATAGAGTATCCCATCCTCCTGAGAGATATATGGGACATATTAGAGCAGAGGATGTAGAGGATATTGATCCTCAGACCTACGAGGAGGCTATTATGAGTATAGACTCCGGGAAGTGGAAAGAAGCCATGAATTCTGAGATGGATTCTATGTACTCCAATAAGGTTTGGAACCTAGTTTATGCGCCCGAAGGTATTGTACCCATCGGTTGCAAATGGATCTTTAAGAAAAAGATCGGAGTAGATGGAAAGGTAGAGACCTATAAAGCAAGGCTTGTGGCTAAAGGGTATCGTCAAAGGCAAGGTGTTGACTATGACGAAACCTTCTCACCCGTAGCAATGCTAAAATCCATCAGAATTCTATTGGCTATTGCAGCACACTATGATTATGAGATCTGGCAGATGGATGTGAAAACTGCATTCCTCAATAGGAACCTCGAGGAGGAGGTGTATATGATGCAACCTGAGGGATTCGTGTCCAAGAACTGCCCAGATAAGGTGTGTAGGTTGCTTAAATCCATTTATGGACTAAAGCAAGCTTCCCGAAGTTAGAACATAAGATTTGATGAGTCAATCAGATCTTACGACTTCATTAAGAACGAAGATGAGCCTTGTGTATACAATGTAAAGGCTTGGTTATCTAGACACTTCTCCATGGACTTAGGGGAAGCATCCTATATCTTGGGGATTAGAATCTATAGAGATAGATCCAAGAGGATGCTTAGCTTGTCCCAGTCCAGGTACATAGAAACCATTGTCAAAAGGTTTGGCATTGAAAATTCTAAGAAAGGGCGAACATGGATATGATACCTTATGCCTCAGTAATATGGTATATCATGTATGCCATGCTATGTACTAGGCCTGATATAGCACATGCTCTGAGTGTCACGAGCAGGTATCAGGCAGATCCAGGCTTGGAGCACTGGAAAGCAGAACAGTGTATCCTTAAGTACTTGAGAAGGACTAAGGATCTTTTACTAGTATATGGAGGTAATAGCCTTAAGGTTGAAGGCTTCACTGACTCAAGTTTTCAGTCTGATGTCGATGATAGCAAGTCGAATTCAGGGTATGTGTACACCTTGAATGGAGGAGCAGTGTGCTGGAAGAGTTCCAAGCAAGATACCACTGCTGACTCGACCATAAAGGCGGAGTATATTGCTACATCAGATGCAGCAAAAGAGGGAGTCTGGGTGAAGATGTTCATCACAGATTTGGGAGTCGTTCCGAATAGCGAGAAGTCGACTTCCTTATATTGCGACAATTATGGGGCGATTACTCAAATAAGGGAACCCGTGTATCATCAGAAGTGTTCTAACGAGGTTCCAGCTTTTAAGAGAGATCGTAACCCGAGGAGATGTAGCAGTGGAAAGAGTTCCATCCAAAGATAACATTGTAGATCCACTGACAAAGCCGTTGTCTCAGATTATCTTTGAGCGTCACAGGAGTCTGATGGGGATCGGACACATAGGTGATTGGCTTTAGGTCAAGTGGGAGATTGCTAGTCATAGGTGCCCAGCAAGCCAATCACGTGAGTGATGGCACGTGTGACTTGATACAGAATCTTTTTGCTTATTATATTTTGGCGTATATCACTTTATAACTATTGCATAAATGCATATATATATTTTGATGTCCTTGGATTTGTGCAATGGGAATCGGATCGTGATGAGATCACGATAATGAGATCGATTCACCTTTAAACACGTATCCTAAATAATCCCGGTCATAGGTTACTCGAGAGGGACATCGTGATAACCGGATAGACTGGTGTGCTGTATACCCGTCCATATGATGGATGCAGCTGGTCTCACAGCTGCTCGTGTAGGGACACTAGGGATACAGTACAGGTGCTCATTGGAGAATGAGTTCACTGATTGATCCGCTTACGGAATGTTGGATGGTTAATGATGCCTTATTGTCAAACAGCGATTCCGTAGTCCTAGTGGTGTATCGGGTCCTTAGACTTGAGACACCAAGGATGTCCTGTATGAGTGCTCCACTCTTTGATACCAGACTTATAGGTTTGGCTATCCCAGATCTAGTACAGCTGGTCATTGGGAGTGGTAGTCGACCTTACGAGGGCTATTGAGTGTCAACAGAGGATCATCCACTCTCGGGGTCATGCGAGGAATATCCCATGTGTTCTTGCTCAGAAAAATACCTGGCCAGGGTCATTCGGGTTGAGAGAGAAAGAGTTCTCCGGGAGAATCCGATTAGAGCAAGACTTGAGTAGAAACCGTATGTGTCTGACAGTAGCATACTCGATATACGGTCTCTAGGATATTAGATGGATGAGGGACTATAGGTACATGGTAACTGAGGATAGACAGGTCCAATGGATTGGATTCCCTTGTATCGTTTGGTGACTACGGCGTAGTGGCCTAGTACGTCCGTAGTCGACGAGTCGAGTGAATTATTACAGAGATAATAATTCACTGAGTTAGAAGGAGTTCTGATAGGTATGACTCATGGCCAGCTCGATATTGGGCCTAGAGGGTCACACACATATGGTAGGCATTGCGATGAGTAGAGGTTCGGATATGAGATATCCGACGGAGCCCTTGTCTTATTGGATGCAGATCCAATACCCACTAGGGAAGGACCCATTAGGGTTTGACACGGGATCTCTATAAATAGGAGGGATTCACAGCCTCATAGGCTAGAGTCTTTGCTTGCCTTTCCTATTCTCCTCTCCCTCTCCACCTCAGAGTAGGCCTGGAGTTTTGAGGAGCGTCGTCGCAACCCTGCTGTGTGGATCACCGCTAGAGAGGAGGATGCTTGACCTCCTTCACCCTCTCCTAAGGATCTGCAAGGAAACAGGGATATACGATCTCCCTAGGTAACACAATCTCTATACGCAGTTTTGTGATTTGCGGATTTTTGCGCACCAATCTTCGCACGAGGACGAACATCTCTTTGGGAATCGGGGATGTCTTTTTCTTGTTCTTCCGCTGCGCATGTGATGTCGCCCCCATGATTTCCCTACAACATCATGATTAGTAACATGATCTCGTATAAAGTGATGTATAATATGAATATGTTTTGTTCTTGAGTGTTGTATAGGATTCTTGGTTAAGCATATTGCACTTGTGTTATCACATTTAATGGGAATATTTTTAAGATGAACTTTATAATCTTCTAAGGTGTTTTTCATCCATACAACTTGTGCACAGCAATCACTTGCTGCAATATATTCAGCTTCGGTTGTTAATAGTGCAATCGAGTTTTGTTTCTTAGATGACCAGGAAACAAGGGCATGTCCTAAGAATTGACATGTTCCTGATGTGCTTTTTCTATATAGTCGACAGCCAGCAAAGTCCACATCAGCATAAGCAATTAACTCAAGATTCTCTGATTTTGGGTACCATAATCCTAGATTTGTGGTACCATTAAGATATCTAAGTATTCTTTTAACTGCTTTGAGATGAGATATATTAGGGTTTGATTGAAATCTAGCACAAAGTCCTACACTGAACATGATGTCTGGTCTAGTTGAAGTGAGGTAAAGTAAACTTCCTATCATACCCCTATAAGTTTTTTGATCGAAGCTTTTTCCACTTTCATCAATTTCTAACTTAGTGGAGGTGCTCATAGGAGTGTTAATTTTTCTTCTTCTTCTTCCCCCTTTTTCTTCTCTTCTTCCTTCTTTCTTTCTCTTATTCTTCCACGTAGCTGCCTTCTCTGGTTCCTTATAAATGAAGGCAGAGAGGCTTAAACGATGGGATTTGTAATTTTATGTATTTTACAGTTTAGTCCTTGTATTATTATATTTACGATTAGGTCCTCAGGGTTTACAAATAGGTCCTCAGATTTTTTTTTTTTTTGAACAAATCCCCCAAATCTTATAAATAAGTTCTCAGATTCATACTTTAGCTCTTTTATCAAAATTTAAATAGATACTTACATTACAAGTAGAAACTTATACGAAAATTCAGAAATGAGGGATGTTACACCCATGCTCGAAAAACCCAAGATGAGATGTTTTTAGGCTCCAAGTTTGAATCAACTTGAAGCCTATAAATACCCCACTTATCCCTGGTTAAAAAACACAAGCACAGAGTATTTAAAAGTAAGAAAATGCTATTGCAATCACTAGAGAAATCCTCTCCTATAGTCTAAGTTTAGAATTCTGTTTAGAAGGAGTGTGTGCTTGTAAGGGTTGTCTCCTAAAGCTGGCAAAAGAAGAAGAGGGGTGTAAGAAGAAGGTTGATCTTTGCATATTAAAGGAAGATCGATAGTAGATGCTGATGGCCTCGACGGAAGAGGAATCGACGAAGTTGATGTAGGTCACGAAGACCGAACCACTCTAAAATATAGTTTGCATTTACTTCTTGCTATTTATCTTTATTACAAATTGAATTTCTCCTTCACTATGTTTTCGTACAATTTCAAGTTAATATATTTACGAAACTGATTTTATCGCAATGAAGTTTTTAAACCGACGTTATTTTACCATTGCACTAATTCACCCCCCTCTTAGTGCCGACCTTATTTCTAAATGGATCACCGCTAGAAAAGAGGGTGCTTGACCTCCTTCATCCTCTCCTAGAGAACTACAAGGATTCAGGAATATATGATCTACCTAGGTAATATAATTTATCTTATACGTAGATTTAAGTTTCGCGGATTTTGTGTACCAATCTTCGCACGACGACGAACATATCTTTAGGAATTGAGGATTTTATTTTCTGTTCTTCTGCTTCGCATGTGATGTCGCCCCCCAAGATTTCCCAATTAAGGTATTATCAACCATCTAATATTTTGTGAGCGGATCAATCATTGAACTCATTCTCCGATAAGCACTTGCACTGTAGCTTTAGTGTCCTCATAGAGCAGTTATGAGACTAGTTGCTTCCATCATATGGATAGAAATATAGTACACTATTCTATCAGGTTATCTCGATGTCCCTCTCGAGTAACCTATGATAAGGATTATTTAGGGTCTGTGTTTCAAAGTGAATCGGTCTCATTATCGTGATCTCATCACGATCCGATTCCCATTGCACAAATCTATGGACATTACAATATATTTATATATTAAGTAATATAAAGTGAAAAAAAATATCATAATAATAATAAGCAAAGAGAGTGTTTGTAATGTCATATGTGTCATCATTCATATGATTAGCTTGTAGAGCACCTATAACTAGCACTTATGACCAAGATTATTTAGAGTCTATGTTTAAAGGTGAATCGGTCTCATTATCGTGATCTCATCACAATTCGATTCTCATTGCATAGATCTATAGGTATCATAATATACTTATGCATCAAGCAATATAAAATGATAAAATACAAGAATATTAATAAACAAAAACAATGCATATCATGTCACATGTGTCATCACTCACGTGATTAGCTTATAGGACACCTATGACTAGTAGTGTTACCACTGAAGGCCGAGGGTATGTATTTATGAGGAAGTAAAGTTCAAATTCGCATAGTAGTTAGACAAAAAAGTAGATGAAAAGTTGCTTTAAGTGTGCATACTGTTATCATGCTAGGCCTCTTAATGTGATTGAGAGACATTAGAGTGTCTAAGGTGCCATATAATGACATATGGGTGGAAAAGCTATAATATGCTTCATCAGATTGGCACTACCATTGAATACTTTCAAGAATGAAAGATGAAAGTTTGTTGGAATTAGTTCCTCCGGGATTTTCTAGGTAAACAATGACACTCGATGTGGGATCGATTAGTGCTTCTCCTTTTGATTGTTGGAACTCTCATCATATCATCTCAAAACGTTAGTTCATCTACCTCAATTTGATCCACAGAGAATCCTTTGTCGAGTCTACTAATTAAGCCTCAGATTCAAGCAAGGCAGACTAAGGGCTGTGTAGTTTGTTGAATTCTACGATTATGGACTGAAATGCCCTTTCAATCGATAGTTTAACAAGACTCAAGTGCTCCTGGGATGTTGACATTGTATTAGGTCAAGAAATCTCAACAGGTGCCAATGGTAGTGGAGCCAGGGATTGTAGCTGAATTAGTGGCATCACTTGTTGAACCTTTGAATCTCGGATTTTGATGATGAAGTCAATTGTCATTTGTTATATAATCTATATGTTGAGATAAGTGTGCAGGATTAACTACGATGAATGTAAGATATGCAGCAGGAGTTGCGTCGGAGTCAAGAAAATGATCACGTTGGGAGTTCGAGAGTTCGACGGAAGTTCGGACAGTCGTCGGAGGTTCTACGAAAACAAATCCGAGAAGTCCATGAGCTTGCCAAAGAAGCTCATCGGAACTCGCCAAGTGGATTGTCGTAAGTCCAGGAGTTTGTCGGAAGTCCGCAGGAGCATCATCGAGGGTTCATCGGATGATCGACGGAAGTTCGCCGGAAGGTCGCCGAAAGAAGCGATTGATGCACCGGAGCAAGTTGTAGTAAATGTCTTAGGGAATATCGTAGTTAGCACAATGATTAAGTTGGAAATGGGAGGTAATCCCATTAACTTAATCTTGGGGCAATTGGGCCCCTGAAAAACCCAAATTGGGCCGAATGGATCAACCCATTCGGACCCTAATTTCTGCCAAGCGGTTGAACCGCCTGGGCTCAGTCTCCGAGCGAGACTGGGCGGTGCAACCGCCCAAGCCAGGAGGTGGCACCGCTTGGGCTCGGTCTCCGAGCTCTGGCTGAGCGGTGCAACCGCCTCAGTCAAGTGGTGGCACCGCTTGAGCTCGGTCTTCGAGCTCTGGCAGGAGGTGCAACCACCCCTGACAGGGGGTGGCACTGCCTAGAGGCTCAGTCTTTGAGCTATGCCAGGCAGTGCAAACGCCTCAGTTAGGCGGTGCAACCGCTAGATCCCGAAATTTTGGGAATTGACAGTTTTGAGCTCCAAATTCAAACTGGGTTGGGGCCTATAAAAACCCCACCCTTTTAGCACTGAAACGACACTCAAAATACACCGAAATCCTGATCTTATTATGTGATTCTTAGAGCTCAAAATTATTGTAGAGGCCAAAAGTTCTTCTCCCTCTTTTCTTCCAAGTTCTGATCTTTAAAGAGAGGAGAGAAAATTCTATAAGGGTTGTCTCCTAAGCCCGTCAAAAGGAGTGAAACTGTAAAAGGGTGGTTGGCCTTCGCCTATTTAAGGAAGACCTCTAGTTGATGTCGGTGACCTCGTCGGTGGAGGAAGCCAAAAGTGGAGTAGGTCAAGATTGATCGAACCACTCTAAATCTCAATTTGCATTTACTTTGAGCATCTTATCCTTACTGCAAATCTCCTCAAAAGCTTACTGCTTTCTATGCATATACGATCGGGTTTCAACCTTTGCACTTTTCGAATCGGCGTTTAGACGTAAATCAGTTTTATCGTACGATCATCATATTTCAGTTTGCGTTTACGTTTTGATTTCAATCATAACTGCAAACTGCCTTTATATCCTTACTTTAACTGCATCTCGCTTAATCAAGTGATTTACGAATCAACATTTAGACGTAAATCAATTTTTTTGTACGAATATCATATTTCAATTTGCGCCTACTAACTGATTTGAACCATAACTACAAACTGCATTTATATCTTTGCTGCATCTCGTTTAATCAAAAGTTAAAGTGATTTACGAATCAGGCTTTCTTACCAAAATCACTTTTATTGAACGAACGTAGTTTTTTTAATCGTAGAAGGTTTTCCGCTGCACTAATTCACCCTCAGAGTGGGGTTAACTCTCAAACGGATTAAAACCCAAGAGAGATGGCATACGCCGGAAACCAAGAGGGTCATTCTATTACATGTTCACCTATGTTCAATGGGACGGACTACACCTATTGGACGACCCGAATGAGGATCTTTCTTATTTCTATGGATTTTAAACTTTAGAATCTTGTCGAAAATGGATTTTCGAAGTCTTCTCTTCCAATGATCGATTGGAATGAATTGAAGAAGAAGGCTTTCACTCTTAATGCAAAGGCTATGAATGCCTTATTTTGTGCACTTGATAAAAACGAGTTCAACCATGTTTCGGTTTATGAAACCGCATTTGATATTTGGCACACACTCGAAGTGACTCACGAAGGCACAAGTAGAGTGAAAGAGTCAATAATCAATCTTTTCTTACATTCTTTCGAACTTTTCTGGATGAAACCGAGTGAGACTATTGACGATATGTTTACCCGTTTCACGAATGTCATCAATGGTCTAAAAGGACTCGGAAAAAGTTTTTTAGATTTTGAGCTCGTAAATAAGATTCTAAGATCCCTTCCTAAGAGTTGGGATCCTAAAGTCACTGCTATTCAAGAGGCGAAAGATCTAAACAACTTCCCTCTTGAAGAACTAATCGGGTCATTAATGACCTACGAGATGACTTGCAAAACTCAAGAAGAGCAAGAAGACATCCTTCCAAAGAACAGGAAGGATATGGCACTTAGAACTTCAGAAGACTACTTGAGAGAAAACTCAAGTGATGAGGACTGTGATGATGACTTGGCACTTCTAACAAGAAAATTTAAAAAATTTATTAAAAAAAATAAGTTTAAGAATGACACAAAAAATAAACTTGAACCCAAGAAGGACTATGTTATTTGCTACGAGTGCAAAAAGCCGGGACACTACAAAAGTGATTGTCCCCAAGTCAAAAAAAGAACATCAAAGAAGAAGGCGCTCAAAGCAACGTGGGATGACTCGAGCACGTCCGAAGAAGAGGAGTCCAATATCGAGCAAGTTGCTCATTACGCCTTAATGGCCATCGAAGAGGAGGTAACGAATTTAATAGATGCAGATTTATCATTTGATGAATTATTAAATGCCTTCCATGACTTATTTGATGAATGCAAGATTATTAGTAGAAAATACAAATTGCTAAAAAAGGAGCATGATAGTCTTACTTGTAATTTCGACAAGTTAAAAGCTGAATATCATGATAGTTTAGGTTCATGCATAAAATGTCATGATCTAGAAACTCTCCAAAAGGAAAACTTGCTACTTAAGGACACCTTGAAGAAATTCAAGGTTGGTAGCAAGTCCTTGAACATGATCCTTGCAAACAAGGGTCACGTTCCCAAAAGAAGTGGAATCGGATTTGTGAGAAGTCCTCACCAAAATCCAACCACCTTCATAAAAGGCCCCATCTTACATGTTCGACACCAAAGCAAATGCAACTTTTGTTGCAAACTTGGACACAAAACGTATTATTGTCCATTCAAGAAAATTAGTCTGAACAAATTAATTTGGGTTCCTAAAGGAACCATGATAAATTCTATGCAACATGATAAACAATGTAGATCTATTTTTGAGGCACCCAAAAGCAAATGGGTACCTAAAGATCATCCTTTCTTGTAGAAACCTATACCATCGCAAGCTAGGAGCAAGAGATGGTACCTTAATAGTGGATGCTCAAGGCATATGACCGGAGATCCATCTCAATTCTCTAAGCTCACTAGCATAGACGAAGGCTATGTCACATTCGGAGACAACAACAAGGGTAAAATCATTGGCAAAGGAACTATAGGTAACAAATCCAACTTTTTTATTGAAGATGTTTTGTTAGTTGATGGTTTAAAACATAATCTCTTGAGCATTAGTCAATTATGTGATAAAGGATATATTGTCATATTCGAATCTAATGCTTGCATCATTGAAAAACCACACAAAAACATGTCTATGATTGCATTAAAAAAAAACAACGTATACACTATTGACATCAATGATTTGTGTAATGAAATGTGTTTTTCGATTTTGAATGAGGATGCTTGGCTATGGCATAGAAGATTAGGTCATGCTAGCATGAAACTAATCACTCAAATATCATCTAAAGAACTTGTAAGAGGAATTCCTCATATCAAGTTCATCAAAGATAATGTATGTGATGCTTGCCAATTAGGTAAACAAATTAAGGGTAGTTTCAAATCTAAGAATCAAATAAGCACCTCCAGGCCCTTACAATTGATCCATATGGACTTGTTCGGACTAATCTCTACATCAAGCCTAGGAGGTAGCAAATACGCCTTCGTCATTGTGGATGACTATAGCAGATACACATGGACTTACTTCTTAAAACAGAAAAATGAATGCTTTAGATATTTTACCAAGTTTTGTAAACTTATTCAAAATGAGAAGGGTTCTATGATTTCGTCAATTAGAAGTGATCACGGTGGTGAATTTCAAAACCATGATTTCCAAGAATTTTGTGAACTCAATGGATACAACCATAATTTCTCTACTCCAAGAAATCCTCAACAAAATGGAGTAGTAGAAAGAAAAAATCAAAATTTACAAGAAATGGCAAGAACCATGTTGAATGAACATAGCCTACCCAAATATTTTTGGGCCGAAGCCGTAAACACTACATACTATATTTTAAATAGAGTTCTAGTAAGACCCATACTCACCAAAACTCCCTATGAATTATGGAACAACAAAAAACCCAATGTTTCATATTTTAAAGTGTTTGGGTGTAAGTGTTTTATCTTGAATGAAAAAGAGAACTTAGGAAAATTTGATGCTAAATCCGATGAAAGAATCTTTCTTGGTTATTCTTCGGTTTCTAAAGCTTTTCGTATCTTCAATAAAAGAACTTTAATTATTGAAGAATTCATTCATGTTGTTTTCATTGAGATTTCTGAAATCAAGAAAAACGATTTTGATGATGATGTTAATTTTGATTCCTTGAATTTAAATGAAACCCCGTCTCCAACTAGCAACTTGGATGCATCCACTTCCGAAACATCCTTACCCAAGGATTGGAAGTATGTAGATGCTTATCCTAAGGAGCTAATCTTAGGAGACACATCAAAGGGGGTTCAAACACGTTCTTCTCTTAAAAATTTTGATGCCAACGACGCTTTTGTTGAATCTCGTATTTTGATGATGAAACTACTTGATATATGTTTATGATTTAATCTACATTTTGAGTGACGCAGGATGCTTTGATCAGGATGAGACAATTAAAGCAGGAAAATCATGTTGTGCCGGAGGAACATGTCAGAAGATTGGACGTCGGGCCGGTGAATCGGTCGAAGTATCGACAGAAGGCTTCGGGCCGTGGACTCGGGCATCGGGCCAAGAAGAGTGGGTATTGTGCCAAGGATATCGGAGTTGCGGAGTCAACTGGCCGATTGGGCAATAGGCTGCAGGAGAGGACGATGCGCCGAAGAATCGGACGAAGCATCGAGGGACCAATGACATGCCGGACAACTTGGTTAATTGCTTAGGATTAATTGTCTCGATCAATGTTTTGTTTTAAGTGTGCAGGATTAACTATGATGAAAGTAAGATATGCAGCAGGAGTTGCGTCAGAGTCAAGAAAATGATCATGTTGGGAGTTCGAGAGTTCGACGGAAGTTCGGACAATCGTCGGAGGTTCTGCGGGAACAAATCCGAGAAGTCCATAAGCTTGCCAAAGAAGCTTGTCGGAACTCGCCAAGTGGATTATCGCAAGTCCAGGAGTTTGCCGGAAGTCCGCAGAAGCATCACCGAGGGTTCATCGGATGATCGAAGGAAGTTCACCGGAAGCTCGCCGGAAGAAGCGATTGACGCACCGGAGCAAGTTGCAATAAATGTCTTAGGAAATATCATAGTTAGCACAATGATTAAGTGGAAAATTGGAGGTGATCCCATTAACTTAATCTTGGGGCAATTGGGCCCTTGAAAAACCCAAATTGGGCCGAATGGATCAACCCATTCGGACCCTGATTTCTGCTAGGCGATTGAACCGCCCAAGCCGGGAGGTGGCACCGCCTGGGCTAAGTCTCCGAGCGAGACTAGGCGGTGCAATCGCCCCAGCCCAGAGGTGGCTCCACCTGGGCTCAATCTCCGAGCGAGACTGGGCGGTGCAACCTTGTCACGCCCCTCAAAATATCGACAATATTTAAAATTTTGATCACAACTAATCTAGGATCCAAACACACATTTGAGGTCACTAAGAAAACATTCAGATCAAAAATTTCACCTCTATAGTCTACAAATTCATAACCCTGTGCAGTTCATAAACATCCCACACATCACTCGATAATTCAAACAAACTGAACTTAACTCATCAAAATAATAACCACAACATAAAATTCACAAGTGGGGAAGTCTATGCAGTCACCAAACCAACGATTACCATAAGATCATATCATTACATAAATTTAACTTAACATTCCAAAATCCTATACATGAGGGATCCTTTATCTTACACAAAATCCACACGTTTAGATTTGTCGTCACATTTCATAAGATGCAAAGTATCTTATACAACAAATACACATATGCTAACAAAGATCTGCCCAAAATCTTCTAAACTTTCCACTGCCTCAGCCCAATCTTAACATTTAAGCAAGCAATACGCTATCCTGGAAAATTTATCAACAAATGGGGTGAGCATAAAGAGCTCAGTAAGTGACTAACATATCCATATCAAAATAGTACAATTTCCAAAGAGATACAGTTTCAAAATACAAGGCAGAATATACGATTTCGTAGACATAATATCATTAGGAGCAGAAACACAATTGTCCTTTCAATCTTACATATTTGGTTCCTGATAGATTGGGCATAGAGTAATTGGAGCATATCAGTAACAAAGGAAACATATCGAAGCTTATCAATGACATATAAAATGTTTCGAAGCATATCAACGGCATATGGAACATTTTGAAGCAAAATCATCAATGAATGAAGCATTTCAGAGCATAACAAAAACAAATATCGTACAGAAGCTCAAACGTCGTCCTTGACGTTGCAATCATATCATTCTTATCTAGAGCATGAACAGAAACAACTCACCAAAACTCTGGATGTCATATCAAACATATAGAAGGTGTAGTGGGATCTCAGTCAGAATATGATTCATCCATTTCTGAATGACCACCTGACAAAAGTCTCCCACGTCTGGGAGCTCCATCCACCCACGTCTAGGTGAAGTCAGAGGGGGCTGGCAGAGCATCGCAGGCTCTAAGCACATACCCTTTACCATTTCTAGCAAAGGTCCAGAATATCCCATAGAGCGAGACCCCACAGAGCGGGCAATAAGCGCATACCCTTTACCATTTCTGGCGAAGGTCCAGACAATCCCACACACCAGAGTACAAGAGGGTAGTTTTAACAATAAGTAGCATATATCGGAAGCAAACGCGGAACAACAAAATGTGCATGTGCCTTTTCGAGACAATACGAAGCAAAGAACAAATCTCTCACAAATATATTCAGATTTGGAATGAAATGAAAACAAGAGTGTACAGGGATTCCAAGCAATCATATTTAGCTCAATTCCAATAAGAAGGTTAGACGGATTCAAATATCCAAAGGAACGGAACAGAATACGCGAAATCGACCAAAGCTCGATTTCGGACAGAATTCCAGTGGCACATCAAACAAATACTTCAGAATATCAATTATGCTCCAATATCCATAAGAAAGCTATGGTCGAACCATATATCAATCTATATTCTGATGGAACAAATTTCATATGAAACAGGGTTCCCAACACGGAGTTACCTTTGATTTGGTAACACAAGGTCAAAAACACAATCACTGTTTTGCAGAATTTATAGGGTCGGATTCAACAGATAATAGGGTAGGTAATTGAATTCCAAAATTTTCAAACTATATGTCAAAAGAAATATTTTCAAGTCTAGTTTCAAATAAAATCAGTTTGGTACAAATCAGAATTTTCAACAGGGAGTTATAGGCATTTTAGTATTGACATGTCAGAAATCTTGAACCCTGTTTTACAGCGTCTATAGGCTCATTTGAAACAGATGTTTGGGTAAGTATTCGGTGTCCAAAATCTACAAAATCAGTGTCAAAAGGAAGATATAAGAGTCTAATTTCAAACAAAATAGTTCCTGCCCGAATTCACATTTTGTACTAAAACTTATAGCTGAAATAGTGTATAGGGGTCAGTTTACCAAAAAAACATCAGAATCCATGGTTCTATGTCCAAAGAGAGACATATCAGTTTCTAAATAGAAATCCTTCAATTTATTTTGAATCAACATAAAAACAGAGACTAAAAATTCTGTAGGATGGGCTTAGAACACTTGCCTTTCAGAATTATGACCCCCAATTGAGAAGATTGAGTAAGAAACCTCAAAGCCCCAATTTTTCTTCTTCTTCTTCCCCCTTTCTTTTCTCTTCTTCTTTCTTTCTTTCTCTATTCTTCCACACAGCAGCTGCCTTCTCTGGTTCCTTAAGAACGAAGGCAGAGAGGCTTAGGCAGTGGG
Organism: Musa acuminata AAA Group; assembly: GCF_036884655.1. Taxonomy (NCBI): domain Eukaryota; kingdom Viridiplantae; phylum Streptophyta; class Magnoliopsida; order Zingiberales; family Musaceae; genus Musa; species Musa acuminata. The sequence continues at coordinate 15,526,855 of NC_088352.1, read as the reverse complement.
ATTTGTTATTTTGTGCATTTTGCAGTTTAATCCTTGTTTTTATTATATTCACGATTAGGTCCTCAGATTCTTTTTTGAACAAATCTCCCAAATCTTAAAAATAAGTTACCTCTAATTCATACTCTATTTCTTTTGTCAATTTAAAATAGATGCTTACATTATCACTAGTAATTTATATGAACATTCGGAAACGAGGGATGTTACACTCTACCCCCCTTAAAAGAAAATTTTAGTCCTCTAAATTTATCGTACCTCTATCGGTGAAAAGACGGGGGTACACCTTTTCATTTCCTCCTCTAGCTCCCAAGTTGTCTCCTCTCTAGAATGATGTCTCCAAATTACTTGAACCAGTGGGATGACCCGATTCCTTAGGACTTTTTCTTTCTTATCAACAATCTGAATAGGCTATTCCACATAAGATAAATCTTTATCAATCTCCACCAGCTCATACTTAATGATGTGAGAAGGGTCATATATATACTTCCTAATCATCGAGACATGAAATATATCATGGACATGACTCAATGCTGGTGGCAAGGCAATCCTGTAAGCGCCAGAACCAACCCTCTCAAGAACCTCAAAAGGTCCAATAAATCTGGGGCTTAACTTTCCTTTCTTCCCAAACCTTATAATGCCTTTGGAAGGGGAGACTTTCAAGAATACAAAATCTCCGATTTCAAACTCAATATCTCATCTTCTATTGTCGGCATAACTCTTTTGACGACTCTGAGCAGTTTTTAACCTTTTTCTTATAACTTGAATTTTCTCGGAAGTTTCTTGTACCTTGTCCGGTGCTAACAGCTTTCTGTCACCAAATTCCTCCCAACATATAGGTGTTATGCACTTTCGCCCATATAAAGCTTCATAAGGAGCCATCTGAATACTTGAATGATAACTATTATTATATGTGAATTCAACAAGTGAAATATCCTTATCCCATTCACCTTTCCAATCCATAACATAGGCTCTAAGCAAATCCTCAAGTGTTTGAATTGTTCTTTCTGACTGACCATCAGTCTGAGGATGATATGTAGTACTAAACTTAACTTTAGTGCCCATAGATTCCTGTAATCTTCTCCAGAATCTAGAGAGAAATCTGGAGTCTCTATCAGAGATGATCTCCTTTGGAATACCATGAAGTCTTACTATTTCACTGACATATAAATCTGCAAGTCTATCAAGCGAATAAGTCATATTAATCGGTAGGAAATGTGCAGATTTTGTTAACCTATCAATGATAACCCAAATAGCATCATGCTTTTTAGAGGTTCTGGGTAGTCCTGAAACAAAATCCATAGTAATGCATTCCCATTTCCATTCAGGAATATCTAAAGGTTGTAACAACCCTCCAAGTTTTTTAGAGGTGGCACCGCCCAGAGGCTTAGTCTTCGAGCTCTGCTAGGCGGTGCAACGGCCAGATCCCGGAATTCCGAGAATTGATAGTTTTGAGCTCCAAATTCAAACTGGGTTGGGGCCTACAAATACCCCACCCTTTCAGCACTGAAAGGGCACCTAGAAACCACTGAAATTCTGATTTTACTTTGTGATTTTTAGAGCTCAAAAATGTAGTATGAGTTGAAAGTTGTTCTTCCCCTTTTCTTCCAAGTTCTAATCTGTTAAGAGAGGAAAGAAAATTCTATAAGGGTTGTCTCCTAAGCCCGTCAAAAAGAGTGATACTGTAAAAGGGTGGTTGGCCTTCGCCTATTGAAGGAAGGCCTCTAGTTGACGTCAGTGACCTCATCGGTGGAGGAAGCCAAAAGTGGAGTAGGTCAAGATTGACCGAACCACTCTAAATCTTGGTTTGCATTTATTTTGAGCATCTTATATTTACTGCAAACCTCCTCAAAAGCTTACTGCCTTCTGCGCATAGACGATCGTGTTTCAAGCTCTGCATTTTTCGAATCGGCGTTTAGACGTAAATCATTTTTATCGTACGAACATAATATTTCAGTTTGCGTTTACGTTCTGATTTCTATCATTACTGCAAACTGCCTTTATATCTTTGCTTTAACTTCATCTTGCTTGGTTACAAGTTAAAGTGATTTACGAATCGAATTTTCTACCGAAATCGCTCTTATCGTACGAACGTGATTTTAATCGTCGAAAGTTTTCTGCTGCACTAATTCACCCCCCCCCTTAGTGCTCTTGATCCTAACAGCTTTTCTCTCCCAAATTGAACCCAAATGTGTTGACGAAGCCATGAAAGATGATTCATGGATTATCGCAATGCAAGATGAATTAAATCAATTTAAGAGAAATGAGGTGTGGAAGCTTGTGCCTAGGCCAAATGACCATTTAGTTATTGGTACTAAATGGGTTTTTAGAAACAAGCAAGATGAATATGGTATCGTGGTTAGAAACAAGGCTAGATTAGTGGCCAAAGGTTTCAACCAAGAAGAAGGTATCGATTACGAAGAAACATTCACTCCTGTGGCTCGATTAGAAGCCAAAAGGATGCTCCTTGCCTACGCTAGTAGCAATAATTTTAAGTTGTTTCAAATGGATGTTAAAAGCGGTTTTCTTAATGGCTTTATTTCCGAAGAAGTCTATGTTGAACAACCTCCTGGATTTGAAAATAATAGCCTCCCTAATCATGTGTTTAGATTAACTAAAGCTCTCTATGGTTTAAAATAAGCTCCGAGGGCTTGGTATGAGAGACTTAGTTCATTTCTTATTGAAAATAATTTCACAAAAGGCAAGGTTGATACTACATTGTTCATCAAGAATTTTGAAAATAATTTTCTTATTGTTTAGATTTATGTTGATGATATTATCTTTGGTTCTACGAATGAATCTCTTTGTGAATCTTTTGCTAAAACTATGAGTCTTAAATTCAAAATGAGTTTAATGGAAGAATTAACATTCTTCTTAGGCTTACAAATCAAACAACTAAGCAATGGCATCTTTATTAGTCAAACTAAATATGCTATAAATTTGCTAAAAAAGTTTAATATGAATAACTCAAAAGCTATTAACACTCCTATTAGCACCTCCACTAAGTTAGAAATTGATGAAAGTGGAGAAAGCTTCGATCAAAAAACTTATAGGGGCATGAAAGGAAGCTTACTTTACCTCACTGCAACTAGACCAGATATCATGTTCAGTGTAGGACTTTGTGATAGATTTCAATCAAACCCTAAGATATCTCTGTTGAATCTCGGATTTTGATGATATAATCAATTGGTGGGTTAATTGATCTAATCCATATTATTGAGTTAAGTGTGCAGGATTAACTACGATAACCAGAAAACATAAAGCAAGGATACCGGAGTCGAGCTCGATGGACGTTTAAGAGACCGAAGAATCATCGGAGATGCTGCCGGAACCATCCGAGAAGAAATCGGGAACGTGTCGGAAGTTCGCCAAAGAAATCGTCGGAGGCTCGCGGAGATCACCGAGAAGGCTCGGCTACTCGTTAAAAGTCATCACAAAGATTGGGAGCTTGCAGGGAGTCCGTCGGAAGAAGTTTGTCGGAAAGCTCGCCGGAACAAGACTCGACGTTCGCGGTTGAAAATTTGCTTAGGATGTGTTTTGGTTATGTAGTCCACTTGTAATTAGGATTAGGATTAAGAGATAATCCTATATCCTGGTTAGGGGCCAACTGGGCCCAAAGTCAGAGTTGGTTTAGGCTAAAAATTAAGCTAAACCAGCGAACTAGAGAGCCAAGATTGAAGCCCAACTAGTGGCTGAAAACACTGTAGTTGGGCTGAAATCACTGTAGGCGGTGGCACCGCCTAGTTTGGCGGTGGAACCGCCCAGCACCCGAGTGCTGGGCGGTGACACCTCCTGGCTGGGCGGTGGCACCGCCCAGCACCCGAGCCCTGGGCGGTGGCACCACCAGCACCGGAAACCCTAAGAAAATTCAAATTTTGGAGCCCAAAATTTGAATCCTCTTGAGGCCTATAAATACCCCTCAAATCTCAACTGAGGTTACAACTTTTGAGAAGCATTTTGATTGAGAGAAAAGTCTTAGAAAGTCTTAGAAGTCTTGTTTTCAATTTGCTAGAGAGTTCTCCTCCTTCTTTCTTATTGAAAATTTGTAAGAGGTTGAGCTGCTTGTAAAAGGTTGTAAGAGGGGTGTTTACCCTTCCATTTCAAGAGACTTGCTAGTGGAAGGTGGGAGCCTCATCGAAGAGGGGCCTCGCAAGTGGAGTAGGTCATTTGACTGAACCACTCTAAAAATCGGCGTAATCTCTGGTTTGCTTTTTATTGTTGTCATTTACATTACTGCAAATCTTCTTACTGCTTTAGTTTGTATTACTTTTGCTGCGCAACTTTAAGAATACGCCTTCAAGTTAAATTTCTCAAGTTTCGTTCTTAACGTACGAAAGATTTTGATTAAAATCGAAGTTTTAATCCGCTGCACTAATTCACCCCCCCCCTCTTAGTGCCGCTCCGATCCTAACAAGTGGTATCAGAGCGAGGTTATCTCTCATATTTGGTTTAATACCCAAGAGAGATGGCTTACTCCGGCATGCAAGAGGGCCATTCTATTGCACGACCACCTTTGTTTAATGGGTCGGATTACACATATTGGAAGACTCGCATGAGAATCTTCCTCATTTCTATGGACTTTGAGCTTTGGTCTATTGTCGAGAATGGATTTCAAAAATCTTCTCTTCCGATGAGCGAATGGAATGAATCGGAGAAGAAGGTTTTTGCTTTAAATGCAAAGGCTATGAATGCCTTGTTTTGTGCACTAGACAAAAACGAATTTAATCGTGTTTCAATGTGTGATTCGGCTTTTGATATTTGGAGAACTCTTGAGGTCACTCATGAAGGCACTAGCCGAGTGAAAGAGTCCAAAATCAACATCCTTGTGCACTCTTACGAACTTTTCCGAATGAAACCAAGTGAGTCCATCGGAGACATGTACACCCGGTTTACGGATGTCATCAATGGACTCAAAGCTCTTGGTAAAGATTTTACTAACTTTGAACTAGTAACTAAAATCTTAAGATCCCTCCCTAAAAGTTGGGATCCAAAAGTTACGGCCATTCAAGAGGCCAAAGACCTTAAAGCATTCCCTCTTGAAGAACTCATTGGGTCTCTAATGACCTACGAAATGACATGTCAAGCTCATGACGAGCTCGAGAACCCCCTTCCAAAGAACAGGAAGGATATGGCACTCAAATCACAAGAAGACCACTTGAAAGGAACATCAAGTGATGAGGACAGTGACAATGACATTGCACTTTTGACTCAAAAGTTTAAAAAATATTTAAGAAAGAACAGATTTAAAAATAATATAAAAAATAAATTTGAACAAAAGAAAGACCAAGTGATTTGCTATGAATGCAAAAAACCGGGACACTACAAGAACGATTGTCCTCAAGCCAAAAAGAGGACATCAAAGAAGAAGGCGTTCAAGGCAACGTGGGATGATTCAAGTGCATCCGAAGAAGAGGAGTCCAACACCGAGCAAGTTGCTCATTACGCGCTAATGGCGTTAGGAGAAGAGGTATGTGATTTATTTAATGAAGATTTATCTTTTGAAGAACTGTCTATCGCTTTTCATGAATTATTTGATGAATGTAGAACTGTTAGCAAGAAGTTAAGTATCTTAAAGAAAGAGCATGCTTTGCTACAAGATAAGTTTGATAGTCTTCAAACTCCTCCATGCTCTAAGTGTGAGCACTTAGAAGCAATAAAAAATGAAAATATGCTTCTTAAGGAAACCTTAAACAAGTTTAAGGTTGGTAGCAAAGGATTAGATATGATCCTTGCAAACAAGGGTCACATCGCAAATAGAAATGGAATTGGATTTGTAAAAGGATTACATCAAAATCCCACCACTTTCGTAAAAGGACCTACATTACATGTTTCCTCTTATGTGAAATGCAACTTTTGTTGCAAATCCGGACATATTGCCTACAAATGCCCATTTAGGAAAATTAGTTCACAAAAATTAATATGGGTTCCTAAAGGAACTATAAAGAATTCAATCATAAATAACAAAGTTAGTGGGTCAATTTTTGAGGCACCCAAAATCAAATGGGTACCTAAAAATCATCCTCTTTTGTAGACAAACCCACAAGCTAGGAGCAAGAGATGGTATCTCGATAGTGGATGCTCAAGACATATGACTGGAGATCCATCTCATTTCTCTATGCTCACTAGCAAAGAAGAAGGGTACGTTACCTTCGGAGACAACAACAAGGGCAAAATCATTGGCAAGGGAACTATTGGTAACAAATTTAATTTTTCCATTGATGATGTCTTACTAGTTGATGGATTGAAACATAATCTCTTGAGTATTAGTCAACTATGCGATAAAGGTTACATCGTTAGATTTGAATCAAATATGTGCATTATTGAAAAACCAAATCATAACATGACTATGATTGCTTTAAAACAAAATAATGTCTATACCATCAATCTTGATGAACTAAGTAATGAAATGTGCTTCTCCGCCGTAAATGATGATGCTTGGCTTTGGCATAGGAGATTAGGCCATGCAAGCATGAAAACAATATCTAAGATCTCATCTCAAGAATTAGTACGAGGAATTCCAAATATAAAGTTTATTAAGGACAAAGTATGCGATGCATGTCAACTAGGCAAACAAATAAAAACAAGCTTCAAACCAAAAAATCAAATTAGCACTACTAGACCATTACAATTGATCCATTTGGACTTATTTGGACCAATTGATACAACAAGTCTAGGTGGAAGCAAATATGCCTTTGTGATTGTGGATGACTACTCTAGATACACTTGGACCTATTTCTTAGCTCACAAAAGTGATTGCTTCAAGTGTTTCTCTAAATTTTGTAAACTCACTCAAAATGAAAAAGGCTTCATGATTTCATCAATTCGGAGTGATCACGGTGGTGAATTCCAAAACCGTGACTTTCAAAATTTTTGCGAAAGTAATGGGTACAATCACAACTTCTCAACTCCAAGAAATCCTCAACAAAATGGAGTAGTTGAAAGGAAAAATAGAAACCTACAAGAAATGGCAAGAACTATGTTGAATGAACATAGTTTACCTAAGTACTTTTGGGCCGAAGCCGTAAATACGGCTTGCTACATCATGAATAGAGTCCTAATAAGACCATCCTTATCCAAAACTCCCTATGAATTATGGAATAACAAAAAACCAAACATCTCCTATTTTAAAGTTTTTGGTTGTAAATGCTTTATTTTAAATGAAAGGGATGCTTTAGGAAAATTTGATGCTAAATCCGATGAAGGCATCTTTCTTGGTTACTCTTCCGTTTCTAAAGCTTTTCGGGTTTTTAATAAAAGAACTTTAGTAATTGAAGAATCTATTCATGTAGTTTTTAATGAAATTTCCGATTTAAAGAAAAATGATTTTGATGATGATCTTGGTTTTGATAATTTGAATTTAAATGAACCCTCTCCTCAAAATAGCCTTTTGAATGCATCTTCTTCCGAAATTTCTTTACCAAAAGAATGGAAGTATGTAGATGCTCATCCAAAAGAGCAAATTATAGGAGATACATCAAAAGGGGTTCAAACTCGTTCTTCTTTCAAAAATTTCTGTGCTAACGCCGCTTTCCTTTCTCAAATTGAACCTAAATGCATTGACGAAGCCTTAAAAGATGATTTTTGGATCATTGCAATGCAAGAAGAATTGAACCAATTTGAGAGGAATGAGGTATGGAAGCTTGTTCCTAGACCAAGTGACCACTTAGTCATAGGTACTAAGTGGGTCTTTAGAAACAAGCAAGACGAAAATGGTATCGTGGTTAGAAACAAGGCTAGATTAGTGGCCAAAGGTTTCAACCAAGAAGAAGGTATCGATTACGATGAAACCTTCGCTCCCGTGGCTCGATTAGAAGCCATAAGGATGCTCCTTGCCTATGCTAGTAGTAATAATTTTAAACTATTTCAAATGGATGTTAAAAGTGCTTTCTTGAATGGTTTTATTTCCGAAGAAGTATTTGTCGAACAACCTCCCGGATTTGAAAATTCTCTTCTTCCTAATCATGTATTCAAATTGACTAAAGCTCTCTATGGCTTAAAACAAGCTCCTAGAGCTTGGTATGAAAGGCTTAGTTCCTTTCTTATTTTAAATAATTTTACCAAAGGCAAGGTTGATACTACATTGTTTATTAAACATTTTGAAAATAATTTTCTTATTGTGCAAATTTATGTTGACGATATTGTGTTTGGCTCTTCGGATGAATCACTATGTGAATCATTTGCCAAATGTATGAGTCTAGAATTTGAAATGAGTTTAATGGGTGAATTAACTTTCTTTTTGGGATTACAAATCAAACAACTTAGTGATGGTATATTTCTTAACCAATCGAAATATACATTAGAATTGTTAAAACGATTTAACATGGATAATTCAAAAGCAATAAACACCCCTATGAGTACTACGACTAAGTTAGATATGGATGAAAATGGTGAAAGTTTCGATCAAAAAACATATAGGGGAATGATAGGTAGTCTACTCTACCTCACTGCGACTAGACCAGATATTATGTTTAGTGTAGGACTTTGCGCTAGGTTTCAATCTAATCCTAAATTATCTCATCTTAAGAGTGTTAAAAGAATATTTAGATATCTCAAAGGAACTCCAAATTTAGGATTGTGGTATCCAAAATCTGAAAAATTCGATCTAATAGCTTATGCAGATGCCGATTTTGGCGGATGCAGGATAGATAGAAAAAGTACATCCGGAACATGCCAATTTTTAGGACATGCACTTGTTTCTTGGACTTCTAAGAAACAAAATTCAGTCGCACTATCTACGGCGGAAGCCGAATACATTGCTGCAAGTGCATGTTGTGCACAAGTAATTTGGATGAAAAATACATTAGAAGACTATGGAATTCACTTTAAAAATATTCCCATAAAATGTGATAATACTAGTGCCATATGCCTTACTAAAAATCCAATTCAGCACTCTAGAACTAAGCACATCGACGTTAGGCATCATTTCATACGCAATCATGTTTTTAACAATGATGTTGTTCTAGAATTCATTGACACAAAGCATCAATTAGCAGATATATTTACAAAAGCTTTGAATGAAGACCAATTTGAATTCATTAGAAGGGAATTAGGTATGTTAAATTGTCCCTAAACAATAAACTTGTTTGATTGGATTTTCCGTAAAGTTTTTCATCTTCTTTCCATCTCTCATTCTCCTTCAAATTCCATATGACATGTTGTGAAATCTCGAAATCGACTTTGATGACTTGATTATGAATTTCAAGTTAGCGATTTGATTTAAATAAGTTTTATCTAAATCATAATCTTGATCTTGCAAAATTGGAATCACAAATAATATCACTTGGCATTCATGAATTGATACTTACAAATATGAAAGTATTGGCATTCATGACTTGAATTTGATTGAAACATTGTATGCTTAAATTCATCATTCTCCTATGTTTCAAAAATTCTTTAAATGCCTTATGTGATGATTAAAAAGTAATGTTGAGATTTTCATGAATTTGACGATTTGAATGAGTTTGTATTCGAATTATGATCTTGACTTCGTGAAATTACTACTTGAATTTTTTATCCCAATCTCTCTCTTATACATCTACAATTTCTATTATTCATAGAAAGAAGAGATTAGATAATATGAATGCATGCTGAATTTTCCTCTAAAATGAACTCTGCGTAAATATTTTTGCATACTTAATTTTCAATGATAAAATCGTTGTATGACAAAATATGTGCTTCAAGTCTCATTTTCCTTTTTGTTGATGACAAAGGGGGAGAAAAGTGATGACTTATATCATTCTTAATAGCATGACAAAATATGAATTGCAAAATCCTTGAGAAAAGTGATCGATCGATGATTATCTTATATGCCTTGCAAAATCCTTGAAAATATCGTAAGATTGATTGATCATATTGAATGCATGTCTAAAATATATAATCATGCAATTCAAGTTGAAAATCTTTATCTCTTGTCATAGTAAAATTTGTCTCTTATCTTTCGACTTGAAAAAGATTTTCATCAAAGTTTCGTACTTACTATTGTTTAATGAGGATAACGATAGAGTTCTACGATTAGAACTTATCGGGTTATGCTTGAATCCAATGGGATGGAATTCAAGTGTTTTTTTTTTTATCTTCTCATAATATGGCATATAGATAGGGGGAGTTATGTTTAACTCCGTCATCAATTGATTGTCATCATCAAAAAGGGGGAGATTGTTGAATCTCGGATTTTGATGATATAATCAATTGGTGGGTTAATTGATCTAATCCATATTATTGAGTTAAGTGTGCAGGATTAACTACGATAACCAGAAAACATAAAGCAAGGATACCGGAGTCAAGCTCGATGGACGTTTAAGAGACCGAAGAATCATCGGAGATGCTACCGGAACCATCCGAGAAGAAATCGGGAACGTGTCGGAAGTTCGCCAAAGAAATCGTCGGAGGCTCGCGGAGATCACCGAGAAGGCTCGGCTACTCGTTAAAAGTCATCACAAAGATTGGGAGCTTGCAGGGAGTCCGTCGGAAGAAGTTTGTCGGAAAGCTCGCCGGAACAAGACTCGACGTTCGCGGTTGAAAATTTGCTTAGGATGTGTTTTGGTTATGTAGTCCACTTGTAATTAGGATTAGGATTAAGAGATAATCCTATATCCTGGTTAGGGGCCAACTGGGCCCAAAGTCAGAGTTGGTTTAGGCTAAAAATTAAGCTAAACCAGCGAACTAGAGAGCCAAGATTGAAGCCCAACTAGTGGCTGAAAACACTGTAGTTGGGCTGAAATCACTGTAGGCGGTGGCACCGCCTAGTTTGGCGGTGGAACCGCCCAGCACCCGAGTGCTGGGCGGTGACACCTCCTGGCTGGGCGGTGGCACCGCCCAGCACCCGAGCCCTGGGCGGTGGCACCACCAGCACCGGAAACCCTAAGAAAATTCAAATTTTGGAGCCCAAAATTTGAATCCTCTTGAGGCCTATAAATACCCCTCAAATCTCAACTGAGGTTACAACTTTTGAGAAGCATTTTGATTGAGAGAAAAGTCTTAGAAAGTCTTAGAAGTCTTGTTTTCAATTTGCTAGAGAGTTCTCCTCCTTCTTTCTTATTGAAAATTTGTAAGAGGTTGAGCTGCTTGTAAAAGGTTGTAAGAGGGGTGTTTACCCTTCCATTTCAAGAGACTTGCTAGTGGAAGGTGGGAGCCTCATCGAAGAGGGGCCTCGCAAGTGGAGTAGGTCATTTGACTGAACCACTCTAAAAATCGGCGTAATCTCTGGTTTGCTTTTTATTGTTGTCATTTACATTACTGCAAATCTTCTTACTGCTTTAGTTTGTATTACTTTTGCTGCGCAACTTTAAGAATACGCCTTCAAGTTAAATTTCTCAAGTTTCGTTCTTAACGTACGAAAGATTTTGATTAAAATCGAAGTTTTAATCCGCTGCACTAATTCACCCCCCCCCTCTTAGTGCCGCTCCGATCCTAACAATCTCATCTCAAAGCAGTTAAAAGAATACTTAGATATCTTAATGGTACCACAAATCTAGGATTATGGTATCCAAAATTATAGAATCTTGAGTTAATTGCTTATGCTGATGCGGACTTTGCTGGTTGTAGACTAGATAGAAAAGCACATCAGGAACATGTCAATTTTTAGGACATGCCCTTGTTTCCTAGTCATCTAAGAAACAAAACCCGGTTGCACTATCAACAACCGAAGCTGAATATATTGCAGCAAGTGCATGCTGTGCACAAGTTGTATGGATGAAAAACACCTTAAAATATTATAAAGTTCATCTTGAAAATATTCCCATTAAATGTGATAACACAAGTGCAATATGCTTAACGAAGAATCCTATACAACACTCAAGAACAAAACATATTGATATTAGACATCACTTTATACGAGATCATGTTACTAATCATGATGTAATCATAGAGTTCATTGATACTAAACATCAAATAGCTGATATTTTTACAAAACCTCTAAGTGAAGAACAATTTGATTTCATAAGAAGAGAATTAGGAATATTGATGTGTCCGAATACATAAACTAGTTAAAATTATTTTTCGAACTTTATTGAATGATCAAATCACTTGATTGCCATTACATGCCTAAATAACATGTTGGAAATTATGTATTGAATACAAAAATTTCCATAACAATAAGCATGTTTTGTCTTCGTGATTGTATTTGAAAATCTCTAGCATAGTCTTGTCCGAATGCATGAAAGTGTTAATTTCATTTTCGGAGTCGCTTAACAATTGGTATCCTAACAATCGGATTTTCTCATACACTTATTATATGAAAAATATTTTTCTGAAATGGATTTGATGAAATGATTCCTTCTTATAAATTCCATCTGGAAATATGGATGATAGTGTTTTTACTTGCAAAGATTTGTTTCACATAGATATCTTGATCTTTGTAAAAATGAAGCATGATTTAATCTCTTATCGATTTTAACTTCACTCAAGTAAACTCACAAATAGCTGATATCACAAATGACCTTCCTCCTTCATACAAAAAGATTATAACAAATAAAAAGGATGAAGTATTCAAAGCAACCTATATATCATGCTTTCCTTTATATGCTTGTATAATTAATTTCCTATCACTCACTATTAGAAAATAACATAGTAAAGGCATGAACAATTATCACACTTATGCTCAAAATTTGCTTATATTATTCTCCTAGTTTCACAATTACCACACTTTTTGTTGATGACAAAGGGGGAGAAATATATGAGTATTAATGCCATGCTTGCATCACCAAGAGATATATGAATAGATGCTATGATTGCTATAATTTGCATTATGCCTTGTTAGTATCATGTCAAGATATCAAACAAAAAACTTGCATCGTAATTTTACGTATTGATATCTTACCATGTGATAAAATGCAATACTTGTTAAAACATTTGAAATGTGTGCATCATGTAATGATATCAAAATCTTACTTCGAAGTTTTACATGTTGATATCTTACAATATGATGAATTGCTACTATTATCATCATTCAAACTTGTAATGTAAAATTTGAAAATGAATGTCAAGCCTTGACATTATCTTCAGAGAGATACATCATGATGGAAATCATGATGGGAGTATTGATAAGTTTAAATGATTTTAACTTATCAACATGTCTCTTGAATTCAAAGGTTTTGAATTCAAGAATGACTTATCTCAAGTATGGCATATAGACAGGGGGAGTTAAGGTTAACTCCATTATCAATTGATTGTGATCGTCAAAAAGGGGGAGATTGTTGAATCTCGAATTTTGATGATGAAGTCAATTGTCATTTGTTATCTAATCTATATGTTGAGATAAGTGTGCAGGATTAACTACGATGAAAGTAAGATAAGCAGCAGGAGTTGCGCCGGAGTTAAGACAATGATCACGTTGGGAGTTCGAGAGTTCGACGGAAGTTCGGACATGTTAGGATCGAAAGCACTAAGAGGGGGGCAGGGCTGAATTAGTGCAGCGGAAATCTTTCAGCGATTAAAAACGAAAGCTGCGTTTGTTCAATAAAAGCGATTTCGATGTAAAAGCCGATCTTAAGATTAAGCGCAGTTTACGCAGTTTGGATCTAAACGCAGTTTACGTCTAAACACAGTTTGCGTCTAAACGCAGTTTGCGTCTAAACGCAGTTTGCGTCTAAACGCAGTTTTACGTCTAAACTCAGTTTACGTCTAAACGCAATTTGAGCAGTTTTAGAAAGATCTGAACTTAGAAACTCATTCGTAAAAGCACAGAAGACAGTTTGCAGTTATAAATGGAATCAGAACGTAAACGTAAACTGCAATGTAAAGATCGTACGAAAACACCGATTTACGTCTGAATGCTAATTCGGAAAAATCAGAACTTAGAGACTTGTTCGTAAAAGCGCAGAGGGCAGTAGCTATGTAGGAGGTTTGCAGTAATGATAAAGTGCTCAATGTAAAAGCAAACCAGAGATTTAGAGTGGTTCGGTCAGTCTTGACCTACTCTACTTTTGGCTTCCTTCACCGACGAGGTCACCGACGTCAACTAGAGGCCTTCCTTCAATAGGCAAAGGCCAACTGCCCTTTTACAGTTTCAGTCCTTTTGACGGGCTCAGGAGACAACCCTTACAGAACCTTTCTCTCCTCTCTTTACAACTCAAAACTTGAAGAATAGAGGGAGGAGAACTTTAGGCCTTAAAAATAATTTTGAGCTCTAAGAATCACAAAAAAGATCAAGATTTCGGTGTAGGTCTGTATCTTTTCAGTGCTGAATGGGTGGGGTATTTATAGGCCCCAACCCAGTTCAAATTTGGAGCTCAAAACGATCAAATCCCGGAATTCCGGGATCAGGCCGTTGCACCTCCTGAATGGGGTGGTTGCACCGCCTGGCAGAGCTCGAAGACTGAGCCTTTGGGCGGTGCTACCTCTGTCAGAGGCGGTTGCACCTCTCTGCCATAGCTCGAAGATCGAGCTCAGGCGGTTGCACCGCCTGACTGGAGAGGTTGCACCGCTTGGCAGAGCTCGAAACTTGAGCTCTAGCGGTGCTACCTCCTGACAGAGGAGGTTGCATCGCCCAGTCTCGTTCGGAGACTGAGCCCTGGGCGGTTGCACCTCTTGGCTGGGGCGGTTGCAACGCCCAGTCTCGCTGGGAGACATAACCTGGGCGGTGCTACCTCCCTGCCTAGGCGGTTGCACCTCCCACAGCAACCTGGGTCCGAATGGGTTGAACCATTCGACCCAATTTGAGTTCTTCAGGGGCCCAATTGCCCCAGGATTAAGCTAATGGGATCACTGCTAGTCATAGGTGCCCAGCAAGCCAATCACGTGAGTGATGGCACGTGTGACTTGATACAGAATCTTTTTGCTTATTATATTTTGGCGTATATCACTTTATAACTATTGCATAAATGCATATATATTGTGATGTCCTTGGATTTGTGCAATGGGAATCGGATCGTGATGAGATCACGATAATGAGATCGATTCACCTTTAAACACATATCCTAAATAATCCCGGTCATAGGTTACTCGAGAGGGACATCGTGATAACCGGATAGACTGGTGTGCTGTATACCCGTCCATATGATGGATGCAGCTGGTCTCATAGCTGCTCGTGTAGGGACACTAGGGATACAGTACAGGTGCTCATTGGAGAATGAGTTCACTGATTGATCCGCTTACGGAATGCTGGATGGTTGATGATGCCTTATTGTCAGACAGCGATTCCGTAGTCCTAGTGGTGTATCTGGTCCTTAGACTTGAGACACCAAGGATGTCCTGTATGAGTGCTCCACTCTTTGATACCAGACTTATAGGTTTGGCTGTCCCTAGATCTAGTACAGCTGGTCATTGGGAGTGGTAGTCGAACTTACGAGGGCTATTGAGTGTCAATAGAGGATCATCCACTCTCGGCATAATGAGAGGAATATCCCATGTGTTCTTGCTCAGACAAATCCCTGGCCAGGGTCATTCGGGTTGAGAGAGAAAGAGTTCTCCGGGAGAATCCGATTAGAGCGAGACTCGAGTAGAAACTGTATGGGTCTGACAGCACCATGCTCGATATACGGTCTCTGGGATATTAGATGGATGAGGGACTATAGGTACATGGTAACTGAGGACAGACAGGTCCAATGGATTGGATTCCCCTGTATCGTCTGGGGACTACGGCGTAGTGGCCTAGTACTTCCGTAGTCGATGAGTCGAGTGAATTATTACAGAGATAATAATTCACTCAGTCAGAAGGAGTTCTGACAGGTATGACTCACGGCCAGCTCGATATTGGGCCTAGAGGGTCACACACATATGGTAGGCATTGCGATGAGTAGAGGTTCGGATATGAGATATCCGACGGAGCCCTTGTCTTATTGGATGCAGATCCAATACCCACTAGGGAAGGACCTATTAGGGTTTGACACGGGATCTCTATAAATAGGAGGGATTCACAGCCTCATAGGCTAGAGTCTTTGCTTGCCCTTCCTATTCTCCTCTCCCTCTCCACCTCAGAGTAGGCCTGGAGTTTTGAGGAGCGTCGTCGCAACCCTGCTGTGTGGATCACCGCTAGAGAGGAGGACGCTTGACCTCCTTCACCCTCTCTTAAGGATCTGCAAGGAAACAGGGATATACGATCTCCCTAGGTAACACAATCTCTATACGCAGTTTTGTGTCTTTGCGGATTTTGCGCACCAATCTTCGCACGACGATGAACATCTTTTTTGGGAATTGGGGATTTTTGTTTTCTTGTTCTTCCGCTGCGCATATGATGTCGCCCCCCCTATGATTTCCCAACAGTGGTATCAGAGCCAGGTTGTTCGTGCGAATGATTGGTTTTGAACTGCGTGTGTTGTGTTTAGGAAGAATATTGACGTCAAAATCGTTGACGCAAAAGCGAGGAAGGGCAGCAACAGTTGCTGCCCTCGATCTGCATACCTGCAGCCACCTGCAGCGGCAGCCGCAGCTGCAGCCGCAGCCAGGTAGCACAGCGCCGGCGCATGCGCAAGCGCTGTGCCTGCAGCAGCCGGCCGGCGGTCTGCTTGCAGCAGGCTTGCTGCTGGCGGGGCTGGCAACCCACGGGCAGAGGCGCCGCATGGCAGCGGCGCCTGCCGCCGAAAGGAAGCGGCGCCTGCCGCCGCTGCTCCCGCTGGCGAAACCCCCCACAGGGGCGGCCGCCCGGCGGTACAGCACCGTCTGCGGAGGCAGCGGCGCCCGAAGGGGGCGCCCACCCGCAGCGGCATCGCCGCCAGCGGGCGTGCCGCCTGCAGGCGAGGGCAGTGCCCTCGCCCCGCCGCACAGGCCGCCGCCGGCAGGGTGGCGGCGGCCGCAGCAGCAAAAAGGGCAAAGGGTATTAGGGTTTTCTGGGCAAAAGACAGTTTTGCCCCTCGGAATTTGAGAAATTCCAGTTTCTGTCTTTTGTCCAAATTACGAAAATACCCTTAGGAATTGAGAAATTCCCTATATATCCCTGATTTCAGAAAATATTAATTAATTAAAAGGTTTAGTTGATTATTATTTTTATTATTATCTAGTAGTCCTACATGATGATGATTATTTATACATGTGATGTATGATGTGTGGACGGATGATCATGGACCGTGTGATGTGTGTACTTGTGATTATTATTATTGAGGTCTGCGAACCTCCATTATATTTCTCGTTTATTGTCGGGCCTGCGTGCCTATGATTAAGTTGTAATCACATGAGGAGGCGCAGCGGGAGTGTGGATGCCATAGCGGGACCCACGAGACGGACGATCGTGATGCATGGAGATGCATCAAGATGTCGACGGAACCGACGAGGACGAGATGGACGATCACAAGGCATGGAGATGCACCGTTGCACACATAGATCTTGATGTGAGTGATTAGGCCTACTGGCTCGGGCCTAATCATATTAGGTTGTGGTCCATGATCATCTGGTGTGATTGCTTATACACATACTAGATATGTATATATATTTGCATGCGATGTAGATATATATTAAATATGCATATGTGTGACATGTCATATTAGGAGACCAAATCATAGAAACATCTCTCGATAATATTAAGTCGGTAAACGTGAGGCAATTAGATTGACCCACGTGGCCTTCCATCGTTATGAGTAGGAACCGAATCCCGGTGTAGGTTGAGTTGGTCGAGTCCCTCGCGACTCACCTATATCGCGATTCGCTATCTTGCTTACGACATAGAGATGTCACCGGTGACCTGAGGGCATGATATGCTTGGTCGAGTCCCTCGAGGGTATATCATCAAATCAGACTCATCTTGTAACGAAGGTGTTGACTTAACCGAGCATCATGGTTGGTCGAGTCCCTCGAGGCCATGGTGATTCGGAGGCCGAACAGGACGGGAATCACAAGGAGTTGTGATCGGCAAGAGTTGTCTACCTTTTAGGCTTAGTGTGATTGGTCGAGTCCCTCGAGGTTACACTAAGACGCTGATTGGATCCTGATCCCCACTAGAAGTCTGCCGGAGACTTCCGTTTCACGTGCTGAGGGTGTCGCGTGACTCGTTAGTAAAATAGTGGGAGCATATTAAGATAGAAGTCCATATCTTGATAGTTTATTTCTTGCAAAATCTGCATGTTATTCATTTTTGCTACATCTTTATTTTCAGAAAATGTCGCTTTCAAATCCCTTACGTGGCATACTTGATGTCAACCGCCTCACTGGTCCAAATTATACAGATTGGCTCCGTAACTTGAGAATTGTTCTCACAGCGGAGAAAATCGTGTACGTCCTTGATACAGTGATGCCTACGCCCGAAGAAGGGGCAAGCGAGGATGAGATCGCTCGCTACGTGAAGTACATTGATGACTCCACTCTTGCTCAGTGCTATATGTTGGGCTCTATGACTCCAGAGTTACAGAGACAACATGAAAAGATGGATGCCAGATCCATTCTCCTACATGTCCGTAAATTGTTTGAGGAACAGGGAAGGACTCAACGATATGAGATATCCAAGAGCCTTTTCCGCGCTAGGATGACTGAGGGGACACCGGTTCAGAACCATGTCCTAAAGATGATTGAGTGGATAGAGAAACTCACAGGTCTAGGAATGGTCCTAGAGGATAACTTGTGTGTGGACATTGTGCTTCAGTCCCTACCAGATTCCTTTTCACAGTTCATAATGAATTTTAATATGAACAAGCTTGAGGTGACTCTCCCAGAGCTCCTCAATATGTTGAGGGAGGCAGAGAGTACTATTAAGAAAGAGAAGCCAGTTCTCTACACTGGTGAGACCAGAAAGAAAAGGAAAGCAGAAAGGTCCCTTAAGAAGGGAAAGGGCAAGGGCAAACAAGGTAAAGCAAAGGTTGCTAAGAAAGACCCAACAAAGGACAAAGGCCAGTGCTTCCACTGTGGTAAAGATGGGCACTGGAAGAGAAACTGCAAAGAGTACCTTGCAGAAAGGGCGAAACAAAAGCTTGATGAAGCTTCAGGTACATTCATGATCAGTCTCCATTTGTCAGACTCTTATGATAACACATGGGTATTAGATACCGGTAGTGCTTATCATATATGCAATTCGTTGCAGGTTCTGGCAAGGCCTAGGAGACTAGAGAGAGGCGAGATGGACCTCAAGATGGGTAATGGAGCAAAAGTTGCTGTATTAGCTGTTGGCGAGGTCGCCCTACATCTGCCTAGTGGAGCTTTTATTGCATTAGATGCATGTTATTTTGTTCCTTCTATTATCAAAAACATTATCTCCATTTCATGTTTAACAGTTAGTGGATATAAATTTGTTTTTGAGAACAATGGTTGTTCGATATTATTAGATGATAAGATCATCACGAAAGGAACATTGCATAATGGTTTATTTATGTTAGACACCACTCCACATATCATGAATATAAATGTGTCCAAAAGGAAACGAGATGAGTTGAACAGTGCATACCTGTGGCATAGTAGGCTAGGTCACATCCATGAAAGAAGGATTCAAAAGTTGCTAAATGATGGATATCTAGATCCATTCGACTATGTGTCATATGCAACTTGTGAGCCTTGCATTCGTGGAAAACTGACCAACTCTCCATTTAGTGGAACTGGAGAGAGAGCCACTGAGTTGTTGGAACTCATACATAGT
Source organism: Musa acuminata AAA Group (assembly GCF_036884655.1). NCBI lineage: Eukaryota > Viridiplantae > Streptophyta > Magnoliopsida > Zingiberales > Musaceae > Musa > Musa acuminata. Next base: position 15,507,372 of record NC_088352.1, on the reverse strand, counting down.
GATGTATGTGGACCCATGTCAACTCATGCCATTGGAGGTTACTCCTACTTCATTACATTTACTGATGATTTCTCAAGGTATGGATATGTGTACTTAATGAAGTACAAGTCCGAGGCCTTTGAGAAATTCAGAGAGTATAAGAATGAGGTGGAGAACCAGACTGGAAAGAGTATCAAAACTCTTCGATCAGATCGAGGAGGTGAGTACTTAAGTACAGAGTTTACTCACTTCCTCAAGGACCATGGGATATTATCCCAATGGACACCTCCTTATACACCTCAGCTCAATGGTGTCTCTGAAAGGAGAAATCGTACATTATTAGATATGGTACGGTCCATGATGAGTTTCGCTGACCTACCCATCTCATTCTGGGGATATGCCCTAGAAACCGTAGCTTACCTTCTGAACAGAGTTCCAACTAAGTCGGTAGTGTCTACACCATATGAGATATGGAAAGGGAAGAAGCCTGATCTTAAGGTTGTTAAGATTTGGGGCTGCTCTGCCCATGTTAAAAGACACAACCCCGATAAGTTAGAATCAAGGACAGGGCGATGTAAATTTGTGGGATACCCCAAGGAAACTTGTGGGTATTACTTCTATCATCTCGAGGACCAAAAGGTCTTTGTAGCTAAGAGAGCAGTGTTCCTTGAGAAGGAACACATTCTTGACGGAGACAGTGGGAGAATGATAGAATTGAGCGAGGTTGGAGAACCAAGCTCAAGCACCACTCTACAGCTCGAGTCTGTTCAGGTACCTAATACACAAGTATCAACTTTACGCAGGTCTGATAGAGTATCCCATCCTCCTGAGAGATATGTGGGACATATTAGAGCAGAGGATGTAGAGGATATTGATCCTCAGACCTACGATGAGGCTATTATGAGTATAGACTCCGGGAAGTGGAAAGAAGCCATGAATTCTGAGATGGATTCTATGTACTCCAATAAAGTTTGGAACCTAGTTGATGCACCCGAAGGTATTGTACCCATCGGTTGCAAGTGGATCTTTAAGAAAAAGATCGGAGTAGATGGAAAGGTAGAGACCTATAAAGCAAGGCTAGTGGCTAAGGGGTATCGTCAAAGGCAAGGTGTTGACTACGACGAAACTTTCTCACCCGTAGCAATGCTAAAATCCATCAGAATTCTATTGGCTATTGCAGCACACTATGATTATGAGATCTGGCAGATGGATGTGAAAACCGCATTCCTCAACGGGAACCTGGAGGAGGAGGTGTATATGATGCAACCTGAGGGATTCGTGTCCAAAAACTGCCCAGATAAGGTGTGTAGGTTGCTTAGATCCATTTATGGACTAAAGCAAGCTTCCCGAAGTTGGAACATAAGATTTGATGAGGCAATCAGATCTTATGACTTCGTTAAGAACGAAGATGAGCCTTGTGTATACAGAAAGGTAAGTGGGAGCGCTATTAGCTTTTTGGTGTTATATGTGGATGACATCCTCATCATTGGGAATGACATAGGAATGCTATCCACAGTAAAGGCTTGGTTATCTAGACACTTCTCCATGAAGGACTTAGGAGAAGCATCTTATATCTTGGGGATTAGAATCTATAGAGATAGATCCAAAAGGATGCTTGGCTTGTCCCAGTCCAGGTACATAGAAACTATTGTCAAAAGGTTTGGCATGGAAAATTCCAAGAGAGGTCTCATACCGATGAGACATGGGATATCGCTTTCTACGAGTATGTCCCTAAAGACTCCAGAAGAAAGGGCGAACATGGATATGATACCTTATGCCTCAGCAATAGGTTCTATCATGTATGCCATGCTATGTACTAGGCCTGATATAGCGCATGCTCTGAGTGTCACGAGCAGGTATCAGGCGGATCCAGGCTTGGAGCACTGGAAAGCAGTAAAGTGTATCCTTAAGTACTTGAGAAGGACTAAGGATCTTTTACTAGTATATGGAGGTAATAGCCTTAAGGTTGAAGGCTACACTGACTCAAGTTTTCAGTCTGATGTCGATGATAGCAAGTCGAATTCAGGGTATGTGTACACCTTGAATGGAGGAGCAGTGTGCTGGAAGAGTTCCAAGCAAGATACCACTGCTGACTCGACCACAGAGGCGGAGTACATTGCTGCATCAGATGCAGCAAAGGAGGGAGTCTGGTTGAAGAAGTTCATCACAGATTTGGGAGTCGTGCCGGATAGTGAGGAGCCGATCTCCCTATATTGCGACAACTATGGGGTGATTACTCAAATAAGGGAACCCGGGTCTCATCAGAAGTGTTCTGAGGAGGTTCCAGTTTATAAGAGAGATCGTAACCCGAGGAGATGTAGTAGTGGAAAGAGTTCCATCCGAAGATAACATTGCAGATCCACTGACAAAGCCGTTGTCTCAGATTGTCTATGAGCGTCACAGGAGTCTGATGGGGATCAGACACATAAGTGATTGGCTTTAGGTCAAGTGGGAGATTGCTAGTCATAGGTGCCCAGCAAGCCAATCACGTGAGTGATGGCACGTGTGACTTGATACAGAATCTTTTTGCTTATTATATTTTGGCGTATATCACTTTATAACTATTGCATAAATGCATATATATTGTGATGTCCTTGGATTTGTGCAATGGGAATCGGATCGTGATGAGATCACGATAATGAGATCGATTCACCTTTAAACACATATCCTAAATAATCCCGGTCATAGGTTACTCGAGAGGGACATCGTGATAACCGGATAGACTGGTGTGCTGTATACCCGTCCATATGATGGATGCAGCTGGTCTCATAGCTGCTCGTGTAGGGACACTAGGGATACAGTACAGGTGCTCATTGGAGAATGAGTTCACTGATTGATCCGCTTACGGAATGCTGGATGGTTGATGATGCCTTATTATCAGACAGCGATTCCGTAGTCCTAGTGGTGTATCTGGTCCTTAGACTTGAGACACCAAGGATGTCCTGTATGAGTGCTCCACTCTTTGATACCAGACTTATAGGTTTGGCTGTGCCCAGATCTAGTACAGCTGGTCATTGGGAGTGGTAGTCGAACTTACGAGGGCTATTGAGTGTCAATAGAGGATCATCCACTCTCGGCATAATGAGAGAAATATCCCACGTGTTCTTGCTCAGACAAATCCCTGGCCAGGGTCATTCGGGTTGAGAGAGAAAGAGTTCTCCGGGAGAATCCGATTAGAGCGAGACTCGAGTAGAAACTGTATGGGTCTGACAGCACCATGCTCGATATACGGTCTCTGGGATATTAGATGGATGAGGGACTATAGGTACATGGTAACTGAGGACAGACAGGTCCAATGGATTGGATTCCCCTGTATCGTCTGGGGACTACGGCGTAGTGGCCTAGTACTTCCGTAGTCGATGAGTCGAGTGAATTATTACAGAGATAATAATTCACTCAGTCAGAAGGAGTTCTGACAGGTATGACTCACGGCCAGCTCGATATTGGGCCTAGAGGGTCACACACATATGGTAGGCATTGCGATGAGTAGAGGTTCGGATATGAGATATCCGACGGAGCCCTTGTCTTATTGGATGCAGATCCAATACCCACTAGGGAAGGACCTATTAGGGTTTGACACGGGATCTCTATAAATAGGAGGGATTCACAGCCTCATAGGCTAGAGTCTTTGCTTGCCCTTCCTATTCTCCTCTCCCTCTCCACCTCAGAGTAGGCCTAGAGTTTTGAGGAGCGTCGTCGCAACCCTACTGTGTGGATCACCGCTAGAGAGGAGGACGCTTGACCTCCTTCACCCTCTCCTAAGGATCTGCAAGGAAACAGGGATATACGATCTCCCTAGGTAACACAATCTCTATACGCAGTTTTATGTTTTTGCGGATTTTGCGCACCAATCTTCGCACGACGATGAACATCTTTTTTGGGAATCGGAGATTTTTGTTTTCTTGTTCTTCCGCTGCGCATATGATGTCGCCCCCCCTATGATTTCCCAACAATCACCTCCCATTTCTAACTTAATCAAAGTGCTAACTACGATTATTTCCTAAGACATATTCTCCAGCTTGCTTCGGTGCGTCACTCGCTTCTTCCGGCGAGTTTCCAGCGAACTTCCGTCGATCATCCGATGAACCCTCGGTGATGCTCCTGCGGACTTCCGGCAAACTCCTGGACTGCGACGATCCACTTGGCAAGTTCCGACGAGCTCCTTTGGCAAGCTTCTGGACTTCTCGAATTTGTTCCCGCAGAACCTCCGACGACTGTCCGAACTTCCGTCGAGCTCTCGAACTTCCAACGTGATCATTGTCATGACTCCGGCGCAACTCCTACTGCATGTCTTTGTTCCATCGTAGTTAATCCTGCACACTCAAAACAAAAACTTCGATCGGGACAATTAATCCTAAGCAATTAACCAAGTTGTCCGGCATGTCATTGGTCCCTCGACGCTTCGTCCGATTCTTTGGCGCATCGTCCTTTCCTGCGGCCTATTGCCCAATCGGCCAGTTGGCTCTGCAACTCTGATATCCTTGGCACAATACCCACTCTTCTTGACCCGATGCCCGAGTCCACGGCCCGAAGCCTTCTGTCGACATGTTGACCGATCCACCGGCCCGACGTCCAATCTTCTGACATGTTCCTCCGGCACAACATGATTTTCCTGCTTTAATTGTCTCATCCTGATCGAGGCATCCTGCGTCACTCAAAACGCAGATTAAATCATATATCAAGTAGTTTCATCATGAAAATATGAGATTCAACAATCTCCCCCTTTTTTATGATGACAACCACTTGATGACGGAGTTAAACTTAACTCCCGGAGTTTAAACAAACTCCCCCTATCAATATGCCATATTGATAGAAACTCTTAGATTCAAAAATCTAAGCAACATGTCATCATAAACGGAGTTAACCTTAACTCGCAGAGTTTAAACAAACTCCCCCTATCAATATGCCATATTGATAGAAACTCTTGGATTCAAAATTCCAAGCAATATGTCATCATAAACTTATGCATAAACTTATGCATCACATGTCATGTCATCAACATACTTCTCCCCCTTTGTCATCAACAAAAAGGAGAAGTATCACTATCAATCGTTTGTGATATAGATTCAACTCATTGCATGAAAAACATAGTATCAAGTATTATCATCATGCAATCTTGGAGCTAGAAGATTTAGCAAGTGTTACATCATGCTTAGAACATTCATGCTATCAAGTTTTAGATATGCAAGTTTTATAGCATATAAGATAGCACTTTTGGTAATGTTCAAGATAGCAAGTTCTACATTATGCAAGCTAGCAAATTAGAGATGTTCAAGAAGGCAACTCTGGCTTCTTGAAAATTTTGCTCTCTTTAGACCAACAAGCTAGCAGTTTTTACGATATACAAGTTTCTCAATATATAAGCTAGCAAAAATTTCGAAAGCAAATGCAAGATAGCTTTCTTGTGTAAGCTCATGATTCTTGCTTCCTATTGCGATGTGCAAATTGCAAGTTTTGCTTCTTGAGATATTCAAGATAGTGATGTTCAAGAAGACAATTTTTCTTCTTGAAATAAGCAAGTTAGCAATCTTTGCTACTTAAGATAGGCAAGCTAGCAATCAAGTTTTTGCATCTTCTTGACTTGTACAAGCAAGCTATCTCCCCCTTTGTCATTGTAAAAAAGAAAGAGAGAATACAGTTTTGTAGTTCTTTTTTCCTTTTACAACGATTTCAAAATCATGACAAAGGATGAATAATCAAGTTATGAATGTCAAGACAATTTTTCATCATGAATATTTTATCATTGCATGCATCATTATCATAAGTTGAAGTATTACATGCATGATATCATATCACCATTCATAATTACATTAAAGTTTCAATATAACAATTTCTTCTCAAAATGTGTAACTTGGTACTCATAGCATTTTAAATCATGATTTACATCATATGTAATACATCACATCATAATTAGAAAGTACAAGTATTGCATGCATAATTGCACATCATAAATGTTTCATATCATGATGGTATCAATTTTGTCAAATTATATCCTACCATGCATGATCAAAACTTCTCCCTATTTTATCATTGAAAACAAGAAGAAAGTAGGGGGAAGAGCATAAAAGTGTTAAATATTTCAATCATTTCAAGGCATTTACATCATAGATCAAGTAATGATTTGTGATTCATCATAAAGCAAGTTAGTTTTCAATCATCACATAAGGCATTTAAGGAATTTTTGAAACATAGGAGAATGATTAATTTAAGCATACAATGTTTCAATCCAATTCAAGTCATGAATATCAATGCTTTCATATTGTGAGTATCAATTCATGAATACCACAAGATATTATTTGTGACTTCAATTTTGCAAGATCAAGATTATGATTTAGATAAAACTTATTCAAATCAAATCATTAACTTGAAATTCATAATCAAGTCATTAAAATTAATTTCGAGATTCACAAAATATCATGAAATCATTAATCTCGATCAGATGGGAAAAGCATTTTTTTAAGAGATTCTTTTTCATCTAAGCATGCCTTAGTCTTTATATGCCAAATTAAGATAAGCATGAAAGTTCAAGACATAAGGCAAAGAAATATTGTATTATGAAATATATGATATCAAGGCTCATGATTCATTCGAAAATATATAGTACAAAGAGCAACTTAAAACATTCTTATCAAGATCACATTTTAAAATATTCCAAGTTTCAAGATATCAATATGACACTTCATTGAATTGCATTTCATTTGAAGAACTCCTTTTTGATAAATGTAGGGAGCATAATGAACGATCTTGATTTATAAAGAGCTTCATGTTATAATTATCAAGATCATGATTATGATTATTCTCTTTAGCAAAGAATCACAAAAGCACTTTATTTTTTCATAAGAAATCTCATTGTATTATGATTTATAAATTCTTTTTCTGCACATGAATCATAGGAGATATGAATGTGAAACAAATCTTCGCAAGCAAAAACACTATCATTCATATTTCAAGACGGAATTTATAAGCAGGAATCATTTCATCAAATCCATTTTAGAATAATATTTTTCATAAGTGTATGAGAAAATCTAATTGTTAGGATACCAATTGTTAAGTGAATCCGAAAATGAAATTAACACTTTCATATATTCAGACATGATTTTTGCTATAGATCTTGAAATTAAATCAAGAAGATCAAACAAGCTCATGATCATGGATAACTTAAAATCTCATGCATAAAATTGTTAATAACCATTACATCTTTATGCATTACTTTAAATCAAACGTGATTTCATTCAACAATGTTAATCAAACATGATACACATTATTACTTCTTAACCATGATCAAAATCATTTTGTTTGTTTATCATGCAATATTATCATTTTCGAAATTATCAGCATGATCATAATTTTTGTATTTTTATTTTTAAACATGTAATTTTCAAGAAAATTAATTCTAAACTAAAAAAGAAAATATATCATGAAAGCATCAAGTAATTTTAAAATAAACCAAAGGCATTTTAATTACCTCAATGTCGTAGGCTGGTAAGGCGTAGTTTGCCGCCTCGCTTTTGTTGACTTTCTCGTCTTCAGAGGAGCTCGATTCATCCCAATTTTTGTTCTTCTTCTTGCGTTTAAAGCAAGTAGTTCCATTCTTTTTGCTTTTTAATTTTCGTTTCATTTGTAGTTTAAGTTCACCATCACTTGAGCTTATGCTCGAGTGGTCTTCAAATGTTCTATGTCCCAAATCCTTCCTGTTCTTTGGAAGGTTGGTTTGTTCATCATTGTCCTTATTACTTGAGTCATCGCTCAAGTGGCATTCATTTGTCCAGAGTTCCAAATCCTTCCTGTTCTTTGGAAGGTGATTGTGTTCAACATGTTCATCATGTGCATTGTGCACCATTTCATATGTCATCAATGAACCAATTAGTTCTTCAAGTGGTAAGTTGTTTAGATTTTTAGCTTCTTGTATTGCAGTTACTTTTGAATACCACTTTTTAGAAAGAGAACGCAAAATTTTGTTTACGAGTTCAAAATCCGAAAAATATTTTCCAAGAGCTCTTAAACTATTGACGACATCCGTGAAATGGGTGTACATGTCGCATATAGTCTCGCTTGGTTGCATTTGAAAAAACTCGAAATCATGCAATAAAAAGTTAACTTTCGAGTATTTGACTCCTTTAGTTCTCTCGTTCGTGATTTCAAGTGTTCGCCAAATGTCAAAAGTCGTTTCGCACGTGGAAATCCGATTGAACTCATTTTTGTCCAAAGCGCAAAATAAGGCATTCATAGCCTTTGCGTTTAAAGAAAAATACTTCTTTTCCAAATCCGACCATTCGTTCATCGGTTTAGAGGGAAGTTGAAAATTGTTTTCAATGATATTCCATAAATCTAAATTCGTAGAAATCAAGAAAACTCTCATTCGAGTTTTCCAATAAGTGTAGTCTAATCCGTTAAACAACGGTGGACGAAAGACCGAAAAGCCCTCTTGAAGAGCCATATCTCTCGGGTGTAAATCCGGAATGAGAAATACCCCGCTCTGATGCCAATTGTTAGGATCGAGAGCACTAAGAGGGGGGGGGGGTGAATTAGTGCAGCGGAAATCTTTCAGCGATTAAAAACGAAAGCTGCGTTTGTTCAATAAAAGCGATTTCGATGTAAAAGCCGATCTTAAGATTAAGTGCAGTTTACGCAGTTTGCGTCTAAACTCAGTTTGCGTCTAAACGCAGTTTGCGTCTAAACGCAGTTTTACGTCTAAACTCAGTTTACGTCTAAACGTAATTTGAGCAGTTTTAGAAAGATCTGAACTTAGAAACTCGTTCGTAAAAGCACAGAAGACAGTTTGCAGTTATAAATAGAATCAGAACGTAAACGTAAACTACAATGTAAAGATCGTACGAAAACACCGATTTACGTCTGAATGCTGATTCGGAAAAATCAGAACTTAGAGACTTGTTCGTAAAAGTGCAGAGGGCAGTAGCTATGTAGGAGGTTTGCAGTAATGATAAAGTGCTCAAAGTAAAAGCAAACCAGAGATTTAGAGTGGTTCGGTCAGTCTTGACCTACTCCACTTTTGGCTTCCTCCACCGACGAGGTTACCGACGTAAACTAGAGGCCTTCCTTCAATAGGCGAAGGCCAACTGCCCTTTTACAGTTTCACTCCTTTTGACGGGCTCAGGAGACAACACTTACAGAACCTTTCTCTCCTCTCTTTACAACTCAAAACATGAAGAACAGAGGGAGGAGAACTTTAGGCCTTAACAACAATTTTGAGCTCTAAGAATCACAGAAAAGATCAAGATTTCGGTGTAGGTCTGTATCTTTTTAGTGCTGAATGGGTGTGGTATTTATAGGCCCCAACCCAGTTCAAATTTGGAGCTCAAAACGATCAAATCCCGGAATTCCGGGATCAGGCGGTTGCACCTCCTGACTGGGGCGGTTGCATCGCCTGGTAGAGCTCGAAGACTGAGCCTCTGGGCGGTGCTACCTCTGTCAGGGGCGGTTGCACCTCTCTGCCAGAGCTCGAAGACCGAGCTCAAGCGGTTGCACCGCCTGACTGGAGAGGTTGCACCGCCTGGCAGAGCTCGAAACTTGAGCTCTAGCGGTGCTACCTCCTGACAAAGGAGGTTGCACCGCCCAGTCTCGCTCGGAGACTGAGCCCTGGGCGGTTGCACCTCTTGGCTGGGGCGGTTGCACCGCCCAGTCTCGCTGGGAGACATAGCCTAGGCGGTGCTACCTCCCTGCCTGGGCAGTTGCTCCTCCCACAGCAACCTGGGTCCGAATGGGTTGAACCATTCGACACAATTTGAGTTCTTCAGGGGCCCAATTGCCCCAGGATTAAGCTAATGAGATCACCTCCCATTTCTAGCATAATCAAAGTGCTAACTACGATTATTTCCTAAGACATATTCTGCAGCTTGCTTCGGTGCGTCACTCGCTTCTTCCGGCGAGTTTCCGGTGAACTTTCGTCGATCATCCGATGAACCCTCGGTGATGCTCCTGCGGACTTCCGGCAAACTCTTGGACTGCGACGATCCACTTGGCAAGTTCCGACGAGCTCCTTTGGCAAGCTTTTGGACTTCTCGAATTTGTTCCCGCAGAACCGCCGACGACTGTCCGAACTTCCGTCGAGCTCTCGAACTTCCAACGTGATCATTGTCATGACTCCAGCGCAACTCCTGCTGCATGTCTTTGTTCCATCGTAGTTAATCCTGCACACTCAAAACAAAAACTTCGATCGAGATAATGAATCCTAAGCAATTAACCATGTTGTCCGGCATGTCATTGGTCCCTTGACGCTTCGTTCGATTCTTTGGCGCATCGTCCTTTCCTACGGCCGATTGCCCAATCGGCCAGTTGGCTCTGCAACTTTGATATCCTTGGCACAATACCCACTCTTCTTAGCCCGATGCCCGAGTCCACGGCCTGAAGCCTTCTGTCGACACGTCGACCGATCCACCGGCCCGACGTCCAATCTTCTGACATGTTCCTCCGGCACAACATGATTTTCCTGCTTTAATTGTCTCATCCTGATCGAGGCATCTTGCGTCACTCAAAACGTAGATTAAATCATATATTAAGTAGTTTCATCATCAAAATACGAGATTCAACAGGACAGTCGTCGGAGGTTCTACGGAAACAAATCCGAGAAGTCCATGAGCTTGCCAAAGAAGCTCGTCAGAACTCGCCAAGTGGATCGTCGCAAGTTTAGGAGTTTGCCGGAAGTCCGCACGAGCATCACCGAGGGTTCATCGAATGATCGAGGGAAGCTCGTCGGAAGAAGTGATTGACGCACCGGAGCAAGTTGTAGTAAATGTCTTAGGGAATATCGTAGTTAGTACAATGATTAAGTTGGAAATGGGAGGTGATCCCATTAACTTAATCTTGGGGCAATTGGGCCCCTGAAAAATCCAAATTGGGTAGAATAGATTAACCCATTCGGACCCTGATTTCTGCCAGGCGGTTGAACTGCCCAAGCCAAGCGGTGGCACCGCCTAGGCTTAGTCTCCGAGCGAGACTAGGTGGTGCAACCACCCCAGCCAGGAGGTGGCACTACCTGGGCTCGGTCTCCGAGCTCTGGCTGAGCGGTGCAACCGCCTCAGTCAAGCGGTGGCACCGCCTGAGCTCGGTCTTCGAGCTTTGGCAGGAGATCCAACCGCCCCTGACAGGAGGTGGCATCGCCCAGAGGCTCGTTCTTCGAGCTCTACCAGGCGGTGCAACCGCCTTAGTCGGGCGATGCAACCGCTAGATCTCAGAATTCCGGGAATTGACAGTTTTGAGCTCCAAATTCAAACTGGGTTGGGGCCTATAAATACCCCACCCTTTCAGCACTGAAAGGGCACTCAAAACACACTGAAATCCTAATCTTATTCTGTGATTCTTAGAGCTCAAAATTGTTGTAAAGGCCAAAAGTTCTTTTCCCTCTTTTCTTCCAAGTTCTGATCTTTAAAGAGAAGAGAGAAAATTCTGTAAGGGTTGTCTCCTAAGCCCGTCAAAAGGAGTGAAACTGTAAAAGGGTGGTTGGCCTTCGCCTATTGAATGAATGCCTCTAGTTGACGTCGGTGACCTCGTCGGTGGAGGAAGCCAAAAGTGGAGTAGTCAAGATTGACCGAACCACTGTAAATCTCGGTTTGCATTTACTTTGAGCATCTTATCCTTACTGCAAATCTCCTCAAAAGCTTACTGCTTTCTGCGCATATATGATCGGGTTTCAAGCTTTGCACTTTCCGAATCGGTGTTTAGACGTAAATCAATTTTATCGTACGATCATCATATTTCAATTTGCGTTTACGTTTTGATTTCAATCATAACTGCAAACTACCTTTATATCCTTACTTTAACTGCATCTCGCTTAATCAAGTAATTTACGAATTAGCATTTAGACATAAATCAGTTTTTTGTACGAATATCATATTTCAGTTTGTGCCTACTAACTGATTTGAACCATAACTGCAAACTGCATTTATATCTTTGCTGCATCTCATTTAATCAAAAGTTAAAGTGATTTACGAATCAGGCTTTCTTACCGAAATCACTTTTATCGAACGAACGAAGTTTTTTTAATCGTAGAAGGTTTTTCGCTCCACTAATTCATCCCCCCCCCCCCCCCCCCGCACCTCTTAGTGCTCTTGATCCTAACAGAACCAACTAGGGCAAAAGCAAAGCAACGGCTTGTATCATATATGTTAGCATTTATACTTGCTGAGTGAGGTTTAAGAATACCTTAATGGGGACGAATGGTGGCTCGAGACTATCCTTGGGAGTGAGAGATCTGGGTTATTGAATAGGCACCAATATCGCATCAATGTCTATGCCAAAGTTGATGCATTAATATATGAAATAGATAGCTATTGCCCTACTTGGATGGAAGTGCTGTGGGTCAAGGACAAAGTCTTTTTGCTCGAGCATTCATTTAAGGGATCGATAGGCAAGCATTTTTGTAACATTATATCCTTCTTCTGGCATAAAAAATATTATAAGAATATGCCGTTGATATCTTAATCAGCCTGACAAATCTAGACCCATATGTGTAGGATTATTTGAGGTCTCTCCGAGGTGAAAACACTAAGCTCCCGGAGTATCATCTACACAAAGATTAAGATCAAAAAAGGTTTTCAGACCTAGTCCCACCAACTCCCAAGTTATTAATCTAAGGTAGGTGAATGTGTTTAACCACCTCTTCTCAATGATGAAATTTAGCTCTTATATCCTCTTCCCAATGTTGAAATTTAACTCTTATAATTGGTAGTGAAGGATAAAATATTCCATAAAAAAAATTTCAAGGAAGAAGCATTTAACCACCTCTAACAATTTTAGTTTAGTCTTTTATCCATGAAGGCATTAAGGATCGAGATAGTATCTAATTGTTTGTTTTGGATCCATGTCCATGTGGACAATTTGATAAAGAATAATATTTATCTTTTTCTTTCTGTCTAGACATCACGCACAGGACATATGTCATATGATGAATGATTAACTGTCATCTCTATCACTTATAAAAATCACTCCAATGCTTACATTAAGATATTGAAAGATTCCCAATGAGCGATCGCATGTGGAACCATTGGGGCTAAAGTTATAGACAAATGGATCACCCCTATGTTTGAGGTTTCCTAGCTATCAACTGTTAGGTTTACCTCTCGATCGACAACGCAATGTCACTGATCTTGTGGGACTATGACTCAGACGGTGTGGATCAAATAAGCATGATATATGATTCACATGTCACTAAGTTATATACTTGTCATTCTTGCCGTATCGATGTTGAAAGGAGCGGGTGACGACGATTGCACTCTCCAAGTGGGAGTATTCAATGGATATTGGAGTATACATACTCCCATAAGTCGAGTGTATGAGCGCATTGTATTAGAACGATCTTTGTTATATGTATCGGTTAGACGGCACGTGTGATTGACTAAAGATTACGTAGCGGTCCCCAGCATTCTGCATATAGGTGATCCGCTGAGTACTGAGTGCTGTCTGCAATATCTTTGCGGCAACGTCCACGACGCAATTGCTCTGGTCGTGGAAGTAAGCCCAATTTCAAACGTTCGCACGACGCAACCTAAATCCGACCCCTACCCCTTCCCTTCCCCCATCCCCCTTCCCCCGCGCCCACGTCCGCTCCTACACCCCAACTCTCCGCGCCCCAAATAAATTTAAATTCAATCAACCAGACGCCTTCAGTTCAGCATGAATGAATGATATGAATGAATGTGCATGAAGCTGTCCTTCCCCATCCCATGCTTACCCGACTCTCTCCGCCTCTATTTCTCTGTTTCGGTTGATCAAAGCCCTCATCGCCTTTAAAACCACCTTATAAATTCCATCAACGTTTCGAACCGAAAGCTCCAACAAAACATCAAATGACACCACGACGACTCCACCACCACCTCTCCCTTCTTCTCGCTCCGCTCTTACTCCTCCCCCTCTTCGCCGCCACCTCTCCTCTCCCCTTGCTTCCCTCTCCCAACCCCGACCTTGGCCCCCTCCTCGCCTTCAAGCTCTCCCTCTCCCACCACACCCCCGCCGCCCTCTCCTCGTGGGACCCTGCCGCTGACCCTTGCGCCTCCTGGCGCGGAGTTTCCTGTCGCGGCGGCCGCGTCGCCCGCCTCGTCCTCGTGGGCCTCCGCCTCGACGGTCCCATCCACCATCTCGCCGGCCTCCCCCGCCTCGCCCTTCTCAGCCTGAACAACAACTCTTTCTCCTCTCCCCTCCACCGCCTCGACCTCTCCCTCTCCCCCTGGCGCTCCCACCTCAAGCACCTCCACCTATCCCACAACCGCTTCTCCGGCCCCTTCCCTGTCTCTTTTCTCCGCCTCCGCCGTCTCCGCCGCCTCGACCTCGCAGGGAACCTCATCTCCGGCACCATTCCTCCGGAGATCGGCCTCCTACTCCGCCGCCTCCTGACCCTACGCCTCGAGGAGAACGAGCTCGATGGAGCCATCCCGGTCTCGGTGGGCTCCATTCCGGGGCTCACCGACCTCAACGTCTCTCACAACCGTTTGGTGGGCGAGATCCCCCGCCAGCTCTCCTCCTTCCCCCCGTCGTCCTTCGCCGCGAACCCGGGTCTTTGCGGGGGCTCTCTGCTACGGAGGTGCCTGAAAAACTGGACAGCGAGCTGCGATCGGAGGCCGCCGCCGATGGTGAACGGGCGGAAGATCAGGAAATGGGTGGCAGCAATAGCGGGGGCGATGTCCGCCACTATCGCGGCTGCGGCCGCCGTCGCGATGGTCGCCCTCTTGTGCCTCAAGCGGAGGGCAAAGAATAGAGAAGTGGAAGTTGCGGAGAAAGGGAGAAAAGAGGGGGAGGAGGCGGAAGAGGCGGAGGAGGGAGAGAGGATGGAGTTGTTTGAGGGTTGCGGGCGGTTTGCATTGGAGGACCTGATGAGGGGGTCGGCAGAGATGTTGGGAAGGGGGGCTGTGGGTTCCACGTATCGTGTGGTGATGGAGGGGGGACAAGCGGCGGAGGTGGAGGCGGTGGTGGTGAAGAGGGTGAGGAGGAGGGTGAAGGAGAAGAGTGGGAAGGAGGAGGAAGAGTTACTTGGGGAGATAGGCGGGTGGCGACACCCCAATGTAGTGAGCTTGAGAGCGTACCATTACTCGTCTACCGGGGAGGAGCTGCTGCTGGTGTACGATTACCTCCCTAGCGGCAGCCTTTCGAACCTCTTACATGGTCCGTTCCCTCTGCTTGTTTCTTAGTTGTGGTTTAACCCCGTCAACATCTCACTCCAGTCCAAATCCCATCCTTTTATGGATCCATAACGATCCGAACTCGAAATTACAGACCAAATATATATATATATATATATGTATATATATATATATGTATATATATATATATATACATGTATATATATATATACATATATATATATATGTATATATATATATATATATGTATATATATGTTATGTATATGTATATATATATGTATATGTATATATATATATATATATGTATATATATATATGTATATATATATATATATACATATATATATATATATATATACATATATATATATATACATATATATATACATATATATATATATATACATATATATATACATATATATATATATATATATATTATCCGATAAACTACCCAAAATCCGGATCCTAATATCCATGTGGGTTTCTACTTGGATTTCCAGATTATTAAGTTCCATCAACAGAGGAAACTCGGATCCTAATGGTTATAGTTGGGTCAATTTTGGTTGAATTTGAACCCTTCACTGAAATCGAATCTTGTGTTGGATTAGGCTGGAATTGTTAGCGCAGCAATGTAAAGTTTTTCAATTCCCTTAAGAGTTGCGACCAGTGAGGCATCAATTGTTGGTAGCTCAGTTAAACCGGAGTTTAAATTTGTATCACCATTATCTAAATCTTTAGCCAATCTCTAAATTTCGTATTGTGCAGCAGGGAACCGAGGACCAGGAAGGATTCCATTGGAATGGACCTCAAGGCTGCAGCTCGCGCTGGGTGCCGCCAAAGGCCTCGCATACCTCCACGGAACATCCAATTCCAAGCTCTCCCACCAACACCTCACCTCTTCCAACGTCCTCGTCGACGGTGAAGGCAACGCATGCATCTCCGACTTCGGCCTGCTCGAGCTAGTCTCTCCATCACCACCCTCCTCGTCCTTCAGCTCCGGTTCCCACGCTGCGGTGGCAGAAACCCGGCAAAGAAGCGATGTGTACAGCTTCGGGATCATTCTGTTGGAGATATTGACGGGCAGGCCCGCGGTGGTGCACGGTGAAGAGGATTTGGCCAAGTGGGTGCAGACCGTGGTGAGAGAGGAATGGACGTCAGAGGTGTTCGACATAGAGCTGACGAGGGGAAAAGGCGCTGAGGACGAGATGTTTGCTCTCTTGCAGGTGGCGCTGCTCTGCGTAGCGCAAGAGCCGAAGGACCGGCCCAGGATGGCCGTGGTGTATAAGATGATCGAAGACATCAGGGAGAGGGGAAATCGGAGGAGCAGAGGATCGCTTTCTCCTTCTCTGCATGACCATTCCTATGAATCCTCCTCCCCTTGTCTCTCCGAAGACACTCCCACCTTCACAAGCTGTTGATATGTTTCGACGTGGATGATGAAGAATGCTGATAAAACGAAGAAGAGAAAAGAAAGTGAGTCAAATAGAGGTGAAAAATAGTAAAACCGCTTTGACGATGATGCTTGATTTTTCCTTTCCGTTTTTTTCCCTTTAATATTTTCTCTTGGTAGCAGAAAGACGACTTCGAGTCTTCTGTATCTTTCATAAACGTTAGTTTTGTCGAGCCAACCATGTTCATGTCCTTTTCGAGTCTCGCATTCTGCTGATTGGTTTCGCTTGAAGTGCTTTTAACGTCTATTATTCCAAGATCACCAAATCTCCAGCCAATAAATTTGAAAGCGTTCGGCCTAAGCTTTTAGTTTCCATATCTATACCACTGTTATCTACTATGTGATCGTTACCCGACACTGATTCCCTCCAGAAACTAAATGTCTAAGAGGTGAACCGGAGGCCGGTTTCTGTTTCTTGGCGCAAATGATCTCCCTCTGCTTAAAAATATCATTCGAACTTGCAGCAATGACCATATCTCGCATCATTGTTTGTTCTCGGCTCTGCACTACTGTCATATACTACCATCCTCGACTAGAGTCGAGCACATTCAGGGAGCAAATAATTCATGTCTTGAGATTCCTCGCTGTTTCTTGGACTCACCTTCTGACGATGCCAGGCGACTCGCCCGTGGGAAGACAAAAGAACACGCGATGTTTATGGATCGGTGTGCTGTGGAGGCTCGTCTTAATTATTTGGATTCAAGAGATTTAGATTTCAGGAATTTACTGTATTACAAGTTTGGCGGCAGCTCCATTGGGCAAAGCTTCTGTCTGCAGTACTGCAGTTAGTTTCATTTTTTTTAAACAATCTTTTATTATTAATTAATAATATCTATTATATTAAATAATGTCTTGAACCTCAAAATCATTACTTACGCAATAATGCATTACGATGTTTCAACGGACAGTTGGCCGCATTTTAGCATTGTTGTGGTTGTTGTTCATGACTAGAGCACTAATTCAAAATTTGTGTGTTTAAGTTGCACACATTCAGTGTATTACGAAACTTCGGTCCACAGCAGCTGCAAGCCTTATTTGAATTCCACGGCGGATATATACATTGAAGTTGGAAAGTCGACCATCTCGAAGCACGTTATTAGCAGCAGCAAGCACTCACTGAAACTTAAATCATTGTCTGGAAATGTCGATCGTCTTACTTTGTATTCGACAAGGAGATCGGCGTATACATGCACAAGAGGAACTTGTTTGATGATCGCACTTGGGACTTGTGAGTTTGCTGAAAAAAGGCACGGTGCTGTTTTGAGATTCATGGATTTCAGAATCTGATGATAGAGAACCCAGTGTACAGTGTCATGTTTAATTTTTTCTCATATTAAGAAGCCCGGACGACTTCAGTAGTTTTAGAAAAGAAAAAAACAAAAGGCTCTATATAAATTGATAAAGACATATTATGAATATAATTCATTTTGATTATAGTTATCGGTTAATAAAAATAAAATTTAATTATAGTAAGTGTTGTGATTCATTATGTTATGGCTTGGGAAGGGACATGACTTGATTCGACTTCGATTGTGTAAAGTCATTCTAAGGATGAAGAGTCATTGTCGCTATCTCCTAGAGTGTTCTTTAGCAAATCTGCGAGGGGCTTTTGTTCCGAGTCGATAGGTCAATGTTGAAGATGGGAGCTCTAGCTTGACCCTTCCAAAGCTTAAGTCACCTTTTCATGGATAGTAAATCCTCCACCCTCTAGTGTCTCCCCGGGGGTGATTTTATACCTTATGGAGTCTCCGCTAGTGCTTGCTGGCATCCGTCAATATTTTCGGAATACAATTTATGTTATTAACGAGTTGGCACTAAGAGGGGGGGGGAGGGGGGGTGAATTAGTGCAGCGGTAAAAACGTCGGTTCTAAAAATTCTTTCATACGTTGAAAATCGATTTCGGAAATTTGAAAGTGTATGCAAGTGTAGGCATAGTAAAGGCACAGTAAAGAGGAGAGGTAGATTGCTATAAAAGTAAAGTACTTAAAGGAAACGCAAACCAGATTTTTATAGTAGTTCGGTCTTCGTGACCTACATCCACTCCGCTGATTCCTCTTCCGTCGAGGCCACCGGCATCCACTATCGGTCTTCCTTCAATAGGTGAAGACCAACCACCTTTTATAACTCGATTCTCTTTTTACCGGGTTCAGGAGATAACCCTTACACCCCCACTTACTCCTCTCTCAAACTATTCTAACACTTAGAATTTTTGAGAGGAGTTCACACAAGATTCAAACTTTGAGCCTAAAAACATCTCATCCCGGGTTTCCTAGGTCCGACCAATACCACCGCCTATGTTGAGCGGTACCACCGCTTGTGTTGGGCGGTACCACCACCAGTGTTAGTGTGACACTAACACTGCACTTGACAGTACCACCGCCTAGTCTAGCAGTACCATCGCCTGGTATTGGGCCACTGGGCGGTACCACCGCCTGACATAGTCTAAGAGACTGTGCCATGACGGTGCTACCTCTTGGGTCACTATTTGGGCCTTTCATTGAGCCCAACATAGTCCTTACATGGGCCCAACTCGCCACTAATTGGGTTGGCCCAAATTCATTCCCAATTATGTGCTAACTACGAAATCTAAGGCATACTTAAGCTAAATAAGTCCCTAGGTCTTGGTTTCTTCCAACGAGCTTCTGGCGATCTTCTGACGAACTTCCGACGATCTCCTAGCAATGTTCCAACGGACTTCCAGCAAGCTCTTGGACTTTACGATGATCTTCTTGGCGAGTTTCGATGAGCTTCTTTGGCAAGCTCTTGGACTTCTCGGTAAAACTTTCGATGAACATCCGGACTTCCGATGAACTATCGAACTCCAAAATAAATCAAATCCTTGACTCTAGGACTTCACTTTGCTTTATGCCTTGCTATCATAGTTAATCTTTCACACATAAAAATACACTTCGATCTAGACAATTATTACTAAGCATGAATCATGTTGTCTGGTATGTCATTGGTCCATCAACACTTCGTCCGATTCTTCGACGCATCATCCTCTCTTGCGGCCTATTGCCCAATCGGCTAGTTGACCTCCGCAACTCCGATATCCTTGGTGCAATGTCAGCTCTTCTTAGCCTGATGCCCGAATTCGTAGCCCGAAGTCTTCTACCGATACGTTAACTGATCCTCCGGCCCGACATCCAATCTTCTAACTTGTTTCCCTCCGGCCCAACATGATTCTTCCTACTTCAATCATCTCATCTTGATCGAAGCATCATGCATTACTCAAAACGCAGATCAAATCATAAACACTTATTAATTGGTTTCATCATCAAAATACGAGATTCAACAATCTCCCCTTTTTTTATGATGACAACCAATTGATGATGGAGTTAACCTTAACTCCCCCTATCAATATGCCATTTTGATAAAACCTTGAATTCAAGTTGAATTTAAGTCATTGCAAATTTTATCATGCAATGATTTGAACTTGTATTTCCAAATATTTGAAAGTTACACTTCTCCTTTTTGTTGATGACAAAGGGGGAGAAGTATAATCATGTTATGCATGATGAATATTTGCAATACGTCATCATGCATACATGATCATACTTCTCCCCCTTTATCATCAACAAAAAGGAGAAGTGTAACTTTTAAATGTTTAGAAATACAAGTTAAAATCATTGCATAATAAACATAATATCTATTTTTATCATTATGTAATTTGTAGGCTAGCAAATTTAAGGATATGCAAGTTGGCATATTTGCTTTTCTTTACGATGTTCAAACTAGCCAGTTTTTGAAATGTACAAGATAGCATTATTTTTGTATTTTTTTGAAATATGTAACTTAACAAAATTCACAAGACAGCATTATTCTTTTTTCTCTTTTGAGAAGTGCACGCGAGCAATTTTTCTCTTTAGAGATGTGCATACTAGCAATTCTTTCTCCCCTTTGTCATTGGCAAAAAGAGGGGAATAACAATACAGTGACACAATTCATTTCCTTTTATTTCAATTTACACATCATGAGAACAATAAATTTTATAAACAATCTCATGTTTTATCATTCAAGCTAGCATATATTTTTGTTATCTTTTGCAATGTGCAACCTAACAATTTCCTTTTTTCTTTTACAACAATGATTCAATCATACCATGCGATGTACAAATCATAAATTCTCATTTGTATGCATCAACATAATATCATGAGCATTTCATGCATAATTTCATATCATCATATAAAGAATATCAAGAAAAATTAATTGGGTGATGAGATAAACATTTTATGGATACAAGGAATTACATAAAAATCATATCATGAAAGATAAGATTATGTGAATACCAAAAGGCATGATTTATTTTGAAAAACCTTATCTTAAATAATCAATAGAAAATCTTAGGAGATCAAATAATAAAAGATATTCAAAAGAAATTTTAAGTCATGAATTTTGAAAAAGATATTCTCTTTAGTAAATCATAAAAGAAACTTAGGAGAAAAAGATTTCAATTCATGCGTATAAAATCATGATTTAAGCATAAGAAATCCCAAGTTATAAATCTAAAAAAATCAAGATAAAACTCATTCATATTCAAATTATCAAATCAAAATCACTTTCAAGCGATTCAAAATGACATAAACAACTTTATCAATCTCTAGTGAAAAATTGATAAGATAGAGAAAAAAAAATTTTCAAGAAAAATGTTTTTCTCTTTTTAGTTGTTTTAATTCATATGATTTATTTCATAGAAGCATGCCTTTGTCCTTTTTTTATGCCGAATGAAAATATATATATCATTGTTTAAAATGAAAGTATAAGATTTATTACGACAAAGATCAATAAGCCACTTTCATTATGGTAAAAATCAATAATCCATAAATTGTAAGATTCATCATACATAATTTCGAACTATAAAACCATTAAACATGATTTCAAATCAATATGCTCAAGTTTTTGTATGAATACCATCCATCTTGTTTAAAACCGAAAAAACAACATTTCATCATGAATAACTTCAAAGTCTCATGCATAATTTAAATATAAAATCATCAAGCAAAATACTTACATTTTTTCATATAAGCATGTCCTTTTCATTTATACCAAATCAAAACATACATCATTTTTAAAACCGAAAAAGTAACTTTCATTACGGTAAAAATCGCAAAGATCATCATGCATCATTTCTAAATATAAACTCATTAAGCATGATATCAAATCATCATTATATTATTTAATCAAGCATGATTTCATAAGACATTTTTAATCAAAATCATTTTGTTTGTTTATCATAAAACATGCAAGTTTGAAAATCACTAAAAAGGTAAGCATGATCTAATTTTATTTTTGTATTTTCATTAAACATTATTAAACATACAATTTTCAAGAAAAATAATTAAACTAAATTAAAAATAACTCATGAAAGAAAAACATCATGTAATTTTGAAATAAACTAAGGGCATTTTGATTACCTCATCATCGAAAGTCATTAAGGTGTAGTTTGCCACCTCACCTTTGTTGATTTTCTCCTCGTCTTCGGATGAACTTGATTCATCCCAAAGAGCTTCCTTCTTCTTGCGTTTATTGCAAGTAGTTACGTTTTTTTTTTTTTTTTATTCTTTAACTCTTGTTTGATGAACCTTTTAAATTTCATAGTGAGGAGTTCATGTTCACCATTACTCTTATGCTCGAGTGGTCTTCAATTGTTCTAAGTTTAAAATCCTTCCTATTCTTTGGAAGGTGGTTCTCATGTTCGTCAAATGTCACATTAGTCATTTTATAGGTCATTAAAGACCCGATAAGTTCTTTGATCAAAAAAGTATTTAAGTTTTTTTATTCTTAAATAGCCGTTACTTTCAAATTTTAATTTTTAGAAAGAGATCTTAAAATCTTATTAACAAGTTTAAAATTCGAAAAGCTTTTACCAAGAACTTTTAAACTATTGACGACATTCATAAAGCGGGTGTATATGTCAATAATGGTTTCGCTCGGCTTCATTCAAAAAAGTTCAAAATCATGCATTAAAAAGTTGATTTTCGAATCTTTAACTTTGCTAGTGCCTTCATGTGTGATTTCGAGAGTGCGCTATATGTCAAAATCTGTTTCGCACATAAAAATCTGATTAAACTCAATTTTATCTAAGACGCAAAATAAGGCATTCATAGCCTTTGCATATAGAGAAAAAGTCTTCTTTTCTAAATCATTCCAATAGTTTATTGGAAGAGAAGACATTTAAAAACCAAATTTAACTATGTGTCATAGATCGAGATTCAATGAAAGCAAAAAAACTCTCATTCGAATTTCTCAATAAGTGTAGTCCGTCCCATTGAAAAAGGGAGGACGAATGAGAGAGTGACCCTCTTGAAAGCTGAAAATAGTCATTTCTTATTGAGTGTTAAACCAAATGAGAAAATAAGGCTCTGATACCAACTGTTAGGAACGAATCGGCACTAAGAGTGGGGTGTGAATTAGTGCAGCAGTAAAAACGTCAGTTTTGAAAATTCTTTCGTACGTTGAAAATCGATTTCAGAAACTTGGAAGCATATACGAGTGTAGGCATAGGAAAACTATAGTAAAGAGGAAAGGCAGTTTGCTATAAAACTAAAGTGCTCAAAGGAAACACAAACCAGATTTTTATAGTGGTTCAGTCGTCGTGACCTACATCCACTCCGTCGATTCCTCTTCCGTCGAGGCCACCGACATCCACTATCGATCTTCCTTCAATAGGCGAAGACCAACCACCTTTTACAACTCGATTCTCCTTTTATCGGGTTTAGGAGATAACCATTAAACCCCCACTTACTCCTCTCTCAAACTATTTTAACACTTAGAACTTTTGAGAGGAGTTCACACAAGATTGCAGCAGTGTTTCTTTCTATTTTTACTCTCAAGTTTTGTGTATGTTAACTAGGGATGAGAGAGGTATTTATAAGCTTCAAGTTGATTCAAACTTGGAGCCTAAAAATATCTTATCTTGGGTTTCCTGGGTCCGGGCGGTACCACAGCCTGTGTTAGTTTGACACTGACACTAACACTGCACTGGGCGGTACCACCATCTAGTCTAGTGGTACCACCGCTTGGCACTGGGCCACTAGGCGGTACCACCGCCTGGCACCTTGCCAGGGGTGGTACCATTACCCAGACTAGCGGTACCATCGCCTGACATAGTCTCAGAGACTATGCCACGATGGTTCCACCTCTTGGGTCACTCTTTGAGCCTTTCATTGCGCCCAACACAATCCTTACATGGGCCCAACTGGTCCCTAATTGGGTTGGCCCAAATCCATTCCCAATTACGTGCTAACTACAAAATCTGAGGCATACTTAAGCTAAACAAGTCCCTAGGTCATGGTTTCTTCAGGCGAGCTTTCGGCGAACTTTCGACGATCTCTCGGTAATGTTCCAATGGACTTCCGGCAAGCTCCTGGACTTCATGATGATCTTCTCGATGAGTTTCGATGAGCTTCTTTAGCAAGCTTTGGGACTTCTCGGTAGAACTTCTGATGAACGTCCGGATTTCTAACGAACTCACGAACTCCCAACGAAATCACGTCCTTGACTCCGGGACTTCACTTTACTTTGTGCCTTACAATCGTAGTTAATCCTATAAACATAAAAACACACTTTGATCTAGACATTTATTACTAAGCATGAATCATGTTGTTTGGCATGTCATTGGTCCATCGACGCTTCGTCCGATTCTTCGGCGCATCGTCCTCTCTTGTGGCTTATTGGCCAATCGGCTAGTTGACCTCTATAACTCTGATATCCTTGATACAATGTCCGCTCTTCTTAGCCCTGTTAGGATCAAGAGCACTAAGAGAGGGTGAATTAGTGCAGTGAAAAACTTTCGACGATTAAAAAAGTGTTCGTATGATAAAAACGATTTCGGTAGAAAAGCTGATTCGTAAATCTCTTTAACTTGTAATCAAGCGAGATGTAGTTAAAGGAAATCTATGAAGGCAGTTTGCAGTTATGATGAAAGTTAAAATGTAAGCGCAAACTTAAATATGATGTTCGTACGATAAAACTGATTTACGTCTAAACGTCGATTCGGAAAAAGCAAAGCTTGAAACACGATCGTATATGCGTAGAAGGTAGTAAGCTTTTGAGGAGGTTTGCAGTAAAGATAAGATGCTCAAAGTAAATGCAAACAAGGTTTTAGAGTGGTTCGGTCAATCTTGACCTACTCCACTTTTGGCTTCCTCCACCGACGAGGTCACTGACGTCAACTAGAGGCCTTCCTTTCAATAGGCGAAGGCCAACCACCCTTTTACAGTTTCACTCCTTTTGACAGGCTTAGGAGACAACCCTTATAGAATTTCCTTTCCTCTCTTAATAGATTAGAACTTGGAAGAAAAGAGGAAGAAGAACTTTCAACTCATACAATACTTTTGAGCTCTAAAAATCACAAAGTAAAATCAGAATTTCGGTGGTTTCTGGGTGCCCTTTCAGTGCTGAAAGGGTGGGGTATTTATAGGCCCTAACCCAGTTTGAATTTGGAGCGAAAAACTATCAATTCCCGGAATTCCGGGATCTGGCGGTTGCACCGCCTGATTGAGGCGGTTGCACCACCTAGCAAAGCTTGAAGACTGAGCCTTTGGGCGGTGCCACCTCCTGTCAGGGGCGGTTGCACCTCCTGCCAGAGCTCGAAGACTAAGCTCAGGCGATGCCACCGCCTGATTGAGGCGGTTGCACCGCTCAGCTAGAGCTCGGAGACCGAGCCCAGGCGGTGCCACCTCCTGTCAAGGGCGGTTGCACCGCCCAGTCTCGCTCGGAGACTGAGCCCAGGCGGTGCCACCGCCTGGCTTTGGCGGTTCAACCGCTTGGCAAAAATCAGGGTCCGAATGGGTTGATCCATTCAGCCCAATTTGGGTTTTTCAAGGGCCCAATTGCCCCAAGATTAAGTTAATGGGATCACCTCCCATTTCCAACTTAATCATTGTACTAACTATGATATTTCCTAAGATATTTACTGCAACTTGCTCCGGTGCGTCAATCGCTTCTTCAAGCGAGCTTCCGGCGAACTTCCGTCGATCATCCGATGAACCCTCGATGATGCTCCTACGGACTTCCGGCAAACTCCTGGACTTGCGACGATCCACTTGGCGAGTTCCGACGAGCTTCTTTGGCAAGCTCATGGACTTCTTGGATTTGTTCCCACAGAACCTCCGACGACTGTCCGAACTTCCGTCGAACTCTCGAACTCCCAACGTGATCATTGTCTTGATTCCGGCGTAACTCCTGCTGATATCTTATTTTCATCGTAGTTAATCCTGCACACTTATGTCAACATATAGTTTAGATAACAAATGACAATTGACTTCATCATCAAAATATGAGATTTAACAATCTCCCCCTTTTTGATGATGACAATCAATTGATAATGGAGTTAACCTTAACTCCCCCTATCTATATGTCATACTTGAGATAAGTCATTCTTGAATTCAAAACCTTTGAATTCAAGAGACATATTAATAAGTTAGAATCATTTAAACTTATCAATACTCCCATCATGATTCCCATCATGATGTTTCTCTCTGAAGATGATGTCAAGGCTTGACATTCATTCTCAAATTTTACATTACAAGTTTGAATGATGTTAATAATAGCAATTCATCATATTGTAAGATATCAACATGTAAAACTGCGAAGTAAGATTTTGATATCATTACATGATGCACACATTTCAAATGTTTTAGCAAGTATTGCATTTCATCACATGGTAAGATATCAATACGTAAAATTACGATGCAAGTTTTTTGTTTGATATCTTGACATGATACAAACAAGACATAATGCAAATTATAGCAATCATAGCATCTATTCATATATCTCTTGGTGATGCAAGCATAGCATTAAAACTGATATATTTCTCCGCCTTTGTCATCAACAAAAAGTGTGGTAATTGTGATACCAGGAGAATAATATAAGCAAATTTTGAGCATAAGTGTGATAATTTTTCATGCCTTTACTAGGTTCATGTTATTTTCCAATAGTGAGTGATAGGAAATCAATTATACAAGTATATGATATGTAGATCGCTTTGAATACTTCTTCCTTTTTATGTGTTATAATATTTTTGCATGAAGGAGGAAGACTATTTGTGATACCAGCTATTTGTGAGTTTACTTTGAGTGAAGTTAAAATCAATGAGAGATTAAATCATGCTTCATTTTTACAAGGATCAAGATATGTATGCGAACCAAATCTTTGCAAGTAAAAACACTATCATCCATATTTCAAGATGGAATTTATAAGTAGGAATCATTTCATCAAATCCATTTCAGAAAAATATTTTTCATATAACAAGTGTATGAGAAAATCCGATTGTTAGGATACCAATTGTTAAGCGAATCCGAAAATAAAATTAACACTTTCATGCATTCGGATAAGACTATGCTATAGATTTTCAAATACAATCATGAAGACAAAACATGCTTATTGTTATGGAAAATTTTATATTCAACACATAATTTCCAACATGTTATTTAGGCATGTAATGGCAATCAAGTGATTTGATCATTCAATAAAGTCCGAAAAATAATTTTAACTAGTTTATGTATTCGGACACATCAACATTCCTAATTCTCTTCTTATGAAATCAAATTGTTCTTCACTTAGAGATTTTGTCAAAATATCAGCTAGTTGATGTTTAGTGTTATGGCAATAATAATATCATGGCAATGTCATGACTCATCAACTGCATTGGTATATCATTTTCTCAAATCATATTTATTATGGAAACCAAGGCACAAGGTTTTCAAAGTAGTTATAAAAATATTTAGTTTCAATGTAAAATCTGATAATGAATAACGAGATTAAACAATGAGAGATGTTTGTAACTCTGCATATGCTCACAAATAAATACATCAGGTAACCATATCAAGGATCAAGGCAAAGGGCACAATGGTGAGTAACATAAAGAGACTACAATAACAATAGGTGATTGTGTTCATATATACACATACAAGCTCATTCAGGAGGTGAAAAATTAAAGTGCCTAAATAAAGAGTCAAATTGTCGATGAATTTGCTGCATCTCAGATAGGATTTGATCTTGTTGATGTTCAAGCCGTTGTTGTCTTTGTTCAAATCGGTCCATCCGAATCCCAATATCTTCGACAGATGATGTATGAGCTTACTCAAATGAATGTGTTTCCTCAAAGGGACAGATCGGAGGAGATTGAGTAACCCTAAAGACTGGTGTTTTCGGTTCTAGTTCAGGTTGAGGGGGATCGGTTCTTCTAGGCATTCTAACCCAGTTACCGTTTCTATAAACACATCTTAATCGGTGAAGTAGATTTTTATTTATTATGCTAAACCTATCTACTTTTATTACTTCTTCTTCCGGTGGTATTGGAATATCGTAGGCTTTCAGTATTCTAGTGATTATACCACCAAATGGAAGCATCATGTCTTTCTTAGATAGTTCTAACATGTTTTGCTGGATAAGATAACCAAGACAGATGTCATATCCTTTCATGATCCAATACATAGTTCCTAATTCTATTTGGCTTACTTTATCATGATGGTATTGTTTAGGGAGAATGATGCTAGTTAGGATATGATGAAGTACCTTAGTATTTAGTGGTAGTAGATGTTCACAACTTTTAGGAACAAATGCTAAGTTGGGATTGGCAAAAATTGTTTAGGGAGAATGATGTTGTCCCAACAGTTTCATCATCCCATGATCCTCTAAAGTAAAGTCCTCTATTTTTTATGGGAATGCCTATCATGTCACAAATGAATTTATCCGTAATGGAGATGTGTTGTCTTAAGAGATAGGTAGACATTATTTCTTCTTCATATACTTGTATATTATTGTAAAACAATCTAACAAGTCTTGGATAGATGGGTTCACTAATTTGTAAAATAGGGAGTAGATCTAAGTTTGCAAACCATTGGATTGTCTCTAAGTCTCTTAGTTCATTTAAATCTACATGTTTTCCCTTATTGACACTCCTAAGTTCGAAAGAGGAAAACTTTTCAGCATGATATTTTGAATCGAAAAGGGTAAGATCAAAATCTTCCACTAATCTCCTCTTCCCTTTCTCCCTTGAGGATCTTCTGTTAGGATCGAGAGCACTAAGAGGGGGGGGGGTGAATTAGTGCAGCGGAAATCTTACAGCGATTAAAAACCAAAAGCTGCGTTCGTTCAAAAACTATTATGATGCAAAAGCAAATTCTCAGTTTGTATCTAAGTGCAGTTTGCGTCTAAGCGCAGATTGCGTCTAAGCGCAGTTTTGCGTCTAAGCGCAGATTGCGTCTAAGCGCAGTTTTGCGTCTAAGCGCAGTTTTGCGTCTAAACTCAGATTTACGTCTAAATGCAGATTTACGTCTAAACGCAGATTTACGTCTAAACGCAGTTTTACGTCTAAACGTAGTTTTACGTCTAAACGTAGATTTACGTCTAAACGCAGTTTTACGTCTAAACGCAGTTTTACGTCTAAACGCAGTTTTACGTCTAAACACAGATTTACGTCTAAACGCAGTTAGACGCAGATTTACGTCTAAACTTTGAAACTCGTTTGTATACTCGCAGAAGGCAGTATGCAGTTGAAACCAAGACGTAAACGTGAACTGAAATCTGATGATTGAGCGAAGAAAGCCGATTTACGTCTGAATGCAGTTTTACGTCTAAATGTTGAAACTCGTTCGTAAAATCGTAGAGGACAGATTGCAGTTATTAATAGGATTAAAATGTAAGCGTAAACTGCAAGGAAGCTCGTTCGTAAAAGCACGGAAAACAGTTCTGCAGAATCAAACGTAAACGTAAACTGTAATGTATGAAAATACGAGTTTACGTCTGAATGCAGATTTGGAAGAACAGCACTTAGAACTTGTTCGTGAAAGCGCA
This sequence comes from Musa acuminata AAA Group, assembly GCF_036884655.1. NCBI lineage: Eukaryota > Viridiplantae > Streptophyta > Magnoliopsida > Zingiberales > Musaceae > Musa > Musa acuminata. The sequence continues at coordinate 15,478,048 of NC_088352.1, read as the reverse complement.
GAGAGCAGTAGTGATGAGGGAGGTTTGCAGTAATGATAAAGTGCTCGAAAGTAAACGCAAACCAGAGATTTAGAGTGGTTCGGTCAGCCTTGACCTACTCCACTTTTGGCTTCCTCCACCGATGAGGTTGCCGACGTCAACTAGGTGCCTTCCTTCAATGGGCGAAGGCCAAACTTCCCTCTTACAATTTCTCTCCTTTTGACAGGCTTAGGAGACAACCTTTACAGATGTTTTCTCTCCTCTCTTTACAACTCAAACTTGAAGAACAGAAGGAGGAGGAAAACTAGCAGTTTTGAGCTCTAAGAACCACTGAAAAGATCAAGATTTCGGGTCAGTTCTTGCTCCATTCAGTGCTGAATGGGTGGGGTATTTATAGGCCCCAACCCAATTCAAAATTCGAGCTCAAAACGATCAAATCGATCAAATCCCAGAATTCTGGGATCAGGCGGTTGCACCTCTCGACTGGAGAGGTGGCACCGCCTGGCAGAGCTCGAAGACTGAGCTCTGCCGATTGCTTCTCTCTGCCAGAGCTCGAAGACTGAGCTCGATGGTTGCATCACCTGGCAGAGCTCGAAGACTGAGCTTGGTGGTTGCATCACCTAGCAGAGCTCGAAATCTGAGCTCGGTGGTTGCATCACTTGGCAGAGCTCCAAACTGAGCTCAAGCTGATGCACCATTCTGCCAGAGCTCGAAGACTGAGCTTGGTGAATGCATCACCTGGCAAAGCTCGAGACTGAGCTCAGGCTGATGCACTTCTCTGCCAAAGCTCGAAGACTGAGCTTGGTGGTTGCATCGCCTGGCAGAGCTCGGAACTTGAGCTCTGGCGGTGCAACCTCTTGGCTGGGGCGGTTGCACCTCCCAGCCGTGCAGCCCTGGCGGTTGCACCTCCTGGCTGGGGCGGTTGCACCTCCCAGCCCCACAGCCCAGGCGGTTGCACCTCCTGGCTGGGGCGGTTGCACCTCTCAACCCCACAGCCCAGGCGGTTGCACCTCCTGGCTGGGGCGGTTGCACCTCCTGGTGCAATCAGGGTCCGAATGGTTCACTCCATTCGACCCACTTTGAATCTTTTCAGGGGCCCAATTGCCCCAAGATTAAGCTAATGGGATCACCTCCCATTTTCATGCTTAATCATCGTGCTAACTACGATTATCTCTAAGACAACTTCTGCAGCTTGCTCCGATGCGTCAATCGCTTCTTCCGGCGAGTTTCCGGCCAACTTCCGTCGATCAACCGATAACCCTCGGTGATCCTTCTGCGGACATCCGGCATACTCCTGGACTTTGCGACGATCCACTTGGCGAGTTCCGACGAGCTTCGCTTGGCAAGCTTCTGGACTTCTCGGATCTGTTCTCTCTGAACCTCCGACGACCGTCCGAACTTCCGTCGAACTCTCGAACTCCCAACGTGATCATGATCTTGACTCCGGCGCAACTCCTGCTGCTTGTCTTACTCTCATCGTAGTTAATCCTGCACACTTAAAACAAAACTTCGATCGAGACAATTAATCCTAAGCAATTAACCAAGTTGTCCGACATGTCATTGGTCCCTCGACGCTTCGTCCGATTCTTCGGCGCATCGTCCTCTCGTGCAGCCTATTGCCCAATCGGCCAGTTGACTCCGCAACTCCGATATCCTTGGCACAATACCCGCTCTTCTTGGCCCGATGCCCGAGTTCACGGCCCGAAGCCTTCTGTCGATACGTCGACCGATCCACCGGCCCGACGTCCAATCTTCTGACATGTTCCTTCGGCACAACATGATTTTCCTGCTTTAATTGTCTCATCCTGATCGAAGCATCCTGCGTCACTCAAAACGCAGATTAAATCATAAACATATATCAAGTAGTTTCATCATTAAAATACGAGATTCAACAATCTCCCCCTTTTTGATGATGACAACCACTTGATGACGGAGTTAAACTTAACTCCCGGAGTTTAAACAAACTCCCCCTATCAATATGCCATATTGATAGAACCTTGAATTCAAACTGAATTCAAGTCATTGCAATATTCATCATGAATACTTGCAACACGTCAACATGAACTTATGCATAAACTTATGCATCACATGTCATGTCATCAACATACTTCTCCCCCTTTGTCATCAACAAAAAGGAGAAGTACTACAATCAAGTGTGTGTGTGATATTGGTTCAACTCATTGCATGAAAAACATAGTATCAAGTTTTATCATCATGCAATCTTGGAGCTAGAAGATTTAGCAGGTGTTATATCATGCTTAGGACATTCATGCTATCAAGTTTTAGATATGCAAGTTTTATAGCATATAAGATAGCACTTTTGGTAATGTTCAAGATAGCAAGTTCTACAACATGCAAGCTAGCAAATTTTTACGATATACAAGTTTCACAATATATAAGCTAGCAAAAATTTCGAAAGCAAATGCAAGATAAATTTCTTGTGTAAGCTCATGATTCTTGCTTCCTATTACAATGTGCAAATTGCAAGTTTTGCTTCTTGAGATATTCAAGATAGTGATGTTCAAGAAGACAATTTTTCTTCTTGAAATAAGCAAGTTAGCAATCTTTGCTTCTTAAAATAGGTAAGCTAGCAAATCAAGTTTTTGCATCTTCTTGACTTGTACAAGCTAGCTATCTCCCCCTTTGTCATTGTCAACAAGGGAAAAACCCTTTACATCAATTTCTAAATCATGACAAAGGTAAGTAATCATTCTTATTTGTGCATCATTATAGTTTCAATGCACAAATTCATTAACATTACATTTCAAAAGATTTATGCATGATACTGAAAAATCAATTATCATCATGAGCATATCAAACATGATATTCAAGCATTCATGATATATCATTTTGGCAGCATGATCATAGATATTCAAACGATGGTATCTAGAATTCATTACATCCTATTATGCATGATCATTAACTTCTTATTTGTATTTCATGCATTATTTCATTTCATCTCATAGGGAATATCAAGAAGAGTTATTGGATGATGAGATAAATATTTTATGAATACACAGAATATCATAAGTGTTTCATGTATTCATATTATCACATGAAGCATATTATCATTTTTAAGATTCATAACATGAATAACGTTATTACTATTTCATCAAAATCAGTTTCGAGATTCACATAATATCATGAAATCATTAATCTCGATAAAATGGGAAAAACATTTTCTTTTTTAAGTGATTCTTTTAACACATCATAAAAAAGAAAAACTCATTCATAATTCAAGTGATTTACAAGATATCATAAATGAATTCATCACTTGTATTTCACCAAAATCGAGAACTCTTAGAGATAGAAAATGATTGAAGCATTTAATCTGATTGAAGAATGATTCATATTTAAAGTGTAGCATTTGTCAAATCTGAAATCATCAAGTATAACTTTAATATTTTCATTGCAACATTAAGCAAGGTTTCATTGAACATAATTTTGAATGATTCTTATAAATGCCTAAAACTTCTTTAGTTTTAATTTATGATTGACTTTATAATAGCATGCTCTAATCTTTATTTTTATGTCAAAACCATACATTATATTTAATAAACAAAGACAATGAAAAATATCAAGCCTTCCAGACAAAAGCCATGTATCGTCATTGAAAGGCAATATGAAAATCATCAAAATATACATTCTTGCTTCTCAAGCACATAAATAAGATTAATCTCACTAGGTGTAAAATCATTAGATTTCTATCTTGCATTAACATAAGACATGCAATTTTCATTATCATTTTCAAGATTACAAGCATGATCATATTTTTGCATTTTCATTATTAAATTATTAAAAATATAATTTTCAAGAAAATTTAAAGAAAAAGAAAAATGCATCATGAAAAGCATCATGTAATTTCGAAGTAAATTAGGGGGATTTCGATTACCTCATCATTGTAGGCTGTTAAGGCGTAGTTTGCCGCCTTGCTTTTGTTGACTTTCTCTTCTTCGGAGGAGCTCGATTCATCCCAATTTTTGTTCTTCTTCTTGCGTTTAAAGCAAGTGGTTCCATTCTTTTTGCTTTTTAATTTTCGTTTCATTTTAAGTTTACCATCACTTGAGCTTATGCTCGAGTGGTCTTCAAATGTTCTATGTCCCAAATCCTTCCTGTTCTTTGGAAGGTTGGTTTGTTCATCATTGTCCTCATCACTTGAGTCATCGCTCAAGTGGCATTCATTTGTCCAGAGTTCCAAATCCTTCCTGTTCTTTGGAAGGTGGTTCTCAAGTTCTTCACATGCATTGCACGTCATTTCATATGTGATCAATGAACCAATTAGTTCTTCAAGTGGAAAATGGTTCAAGTTTTTCGATTCTTGAATAGCAGTTACTTTTGAATCCCAAGTTTTAGAAAGTGAGCGCAAAACTTTGTTAACGAGTTCAAAATCCGAAAAGCTTTTACCAAGTGATTTTAAACCATTGACGACATCCGTAAAACGGGTGTACATGTCAACAACGGTTTCGCTTGGTTTCATATGAAAAAGCTCGAAATCAAGCAGTAGAATATTAACTTTCGAGTCTTTGACTCTACTAGTTCCCTCGTGCGTGATTTCAAGAGTGCGCCAAATATCGAAAGCCGTTTCACACGTAGAAATCTGATTGAACTCATTTTTGTCCAATGCGCAAAATAAGGCATTCATAGCCTTTGCGTTTAAAGAAAAATTCTTCTTCTCCAAAACCGACCATTCGTTCATCGGTTTGGAGGGAAGTTGAAAACCGTTTTCAATGATATTCCATAAATCCAGATTTAGAGAAATTAAGAAAACTCTCATTCGAGTTTTCCAATAAGTGTAGTCCAATCCGTTAAAGAATGGTGGACGAAAGACCGAACAGCCCTCTTGAAAAGTCATTTCTCTCGGGTGTAAATCCGAAATGAGAAATACCCCGCTCTGATACCAATTGTTAGGATCGAGAGCACTAAGAGGGGGGGGGGTGAATTAGTGCAGCGGAAATCTTACAGCGATTAAAAACCAAAAGCTGCGTTCGTTCAAAAACTATTATGATGCAAAAGCAAATTCTCAGTTTGTATCTAAGTGCAGTTTGCGTCTAAGCGCAGATTGCGTCTAAGCGCAGTTTTGCGTCTAAGCGCAGATTGCGTCTAAGCGCAGTTTTGCGTCTAAGCGCAGTTTTGCGTCTAAACTCAGATTTACGTCTAAATGCAGATTTACGTCTAAACGCAGATTTACGTCTAAACGCAGTTTTACGTCTAAACGTAGTTTTACGTCTAAACGCAGATTTACGTCTAAACGCAGTTTTACGTCTAAACGCAGTTTTACGTCTAAACGCAGTTTTACGTCTAAACGCAGTTTTACGTCTAAACGTAGATTTACGTCTAAACGCAGTTAGACGCAGATTTACGTCTAAACTTTGAAACTCGTTTGTATACTCGCAGAAGGCAGTATGCAGTTGAAACCAAGACGTAAACGTGAACTGAAATCTGATGATTGAGCGAAGAAAGCCGATTTACGTCTGAATGCAGTTTTACCTCTAAATGTTGAAACTCGTTCGTAAAATCGTAGAGGACAGATTGCAGTTATTAATAGGATTAAAATGTAAGCGTAAACTGCAAGGAAGCTCGTTCGTAAAAGCACGGAAAACAGTTCTGCAGAATCAAACGTAAACGTAAACTGTAATGTATAAAAATACGAGTTTACGTCTGAATGCAGATTTGGAAGAACAGCACTTAGAACTTGTTCGTGAAAGCGCAGAGAGCAGTAGTGATGAGGGAGGTTTGCAGTAATGATAAAGTGCTGGAAAGTAAACGCAAACCAGAGATTTAGAGTGGTTCGGTCAGCCTTGACCTACTCCACTTTTGGCTTCCTCCACCGATGAGGTTGCCGACGTCAACTAGGTGCCTTCCTTCAATGGGCGAAGGCCAAACTTCCCTCTTACAATTTCTCTCCTTTTGACAGGCTTAGGAGACAACCTTTACAGATGTTTTCTCTCCTCTCTTTACAACTCAAACTTGAAGAACAGAAGGAGGAGGAAAACTAGCAGTTTTGAGCTCTAAGAACCACTGAAAAGATCAAGATTTCGGGTCAGTTCTTGCTCCATTCAGTGCTGAATGGGTGGGGTATTTATAGGCCCCAACCCAATTCAAAATTCGAGCTCAAAACGATCAAATCGATCAAATCCCAGAATTCTGGGATCAGGCGGTTGCACCTCTCGACTGGAGAGGTGGCACCGCCTGGCAGAGCTCGAAGACTGAGCTCTGCCGATTGCTTCTCTCTGCCAGAGCTCGAAGACTGAGCTCGATGGTTGCATCACCTGGCAGAGCTCGAAGACTGAGCTTGGTGGTTGCATCACCTGGCAGAGCTCGAAATCTGAGCTCGGTGGTTGCATCACTTGGCAGAGCTCCAAACTGAGCTCAAGCTGATGCACCATTCTGCCAGAGCTCGAAGACTGAGCTTGGTGAATGCATCACCTGGCAAAGCTCGAGACTGAGCTCAGGCTGATGCACTTCTCTGCCAAAGCTCGAAGACTGAGCTTGGTGGTTGCATCGCCTGGCAGAGCTCGGAACTTGAGCTCTGGCGGTGCAACCTCTTGGCTGGGGCGGTTGCACCTCCCAGCCGTGCAGCCCTGGCGGTTGCACCTCCTGGCTGGGGCGGTTGCACCTCCCAGCCCCACAGCCCAGGCGGTTGCACCTCCTGGCTGGGGCGGTTGCACCTCTCAACCCCACAGCCCAGGCGGTTGCACCTCCTGGCTGGGGCGGTTGCACCTCCTGGTGCAATCAGGGTCCGAATGGTTCACTCCATTCGACCCACTTTGAATCTTTTCAGGGGCCCAATTGCCCCAAGATTAAGCTAATGGGATCACCTCCCATTTTCATGCTTAATCATCGTGCTAACTACGATTATCTCTAAGACAACTTCTGCAGCTTGCTCCGATGCGTCAATCGCTTCTTCCGGCGAGTTTCCGGCCAACTTCCGTCGATCAACCGATAACCCTCGGTGATCCTTCTGCGGACATCCGGCATACTCCTGGACTTTGCGACGATCCACTTGGCGAGTTCCGACGAGCTTCGCTTGGCAAGCTTCTGGACTTCTCGGATCTGTTCTCTCTGAACCTCCGACGACCGTCCGAACTTCCGTCGAACTCTCGAACTCCCAACGTGATCATGATCTTGACTCCGGCGCAACTCCTGCTGCTTGTCTTACTCTTATCGTAGTTAATCCTGCACACTTAAAACAAAACTTCGATCGAGACAATTAATCCTAAGCAATTAACCAAGTTGTCCGACATGTCATTGGTCCCTCGACGCTTCGTCCGATTCTTCGGCGCATCGTCCTCTCGTGCAGCCTATTGCCCAATCGGCCAGTTGACTCCGCAACTCCGATATCCTTGGCACAATACCCGCTCTTCTTGGCCCGATGCCCGAGTTCACGGCCCGAAGCCTTCTGTCGATACGTCGACCGATCCACCGGCCCGACGTCCAATCTTCTGACATGTTCCTTCGGCACAACATGATTTTCCTGCTTTAATTGTCTCATCCTGATCGAAGCATCCTGCGTCACTCAAAACGCAGATTAAATCATAAACATATATCAAGTAGTTTCATCATCAAAATACGAGATTCAACATCTTCTAGACCCCATAACTACTGCTATTTAAGAGGATAGTAATGAGCAAGAGTAAATGAATCAAAAACAGAATTTAAGGGGTTCTTAGAGAATACCTTAGTGAGATCTTCAATAGAAGGAGAGATTGTTGATCTTTTGCTTCAAAATGAGAAGTATTTGGGATGCTATGAGGGGTGAAATGGAGGTGGCGAAGCTTTGGAAGAGTAAAGAGGGGAAGGGAGTAAGTTGGGGTTGGTTCCACCGCCGGCCCTAGCTCGGGTTAAAAAGAGGTAGAATTGCGGGCGGTTGCACCGCTGGCTGGGGCGGTGCAATCGCTTGCAACACGTGATAGCCGGAGGTGCTAACTCCAGCTGGGGCGGTGCCACCGCCTGCAGGCGGTGAGCACTTGTTCTGACTGCAATGTGATCTGATTTGAATGTTTTTTGACTTGAGAAGAATTTTCATTTAGAGCAATCAACTTTACTTACGTAATTACGTAAGAATTTTTATTGTAAGATAAGAAATTTTGCATGATCAAGATAGATCTTGTGACGTGAATACTCTAAATGTCGTGCACATGTTTGTGACAGATTGTTCAAGTTGGTAAGCCTTGCAAGTTCATGACAAACTTAGTAAGTTCATGATATAGTTGGATTCGAAAGTAACGAACGGATGAAATCAATGGGTTCGAAACTCTAGAGGATATGTGAAGTGAGAATCATGGGTTTCCAATTCTGAGAGATCAAATAGGATTGTATCTATATCACATTTGTAATTTTAATTTTCTAATCCTCTTTTGTTATTTAGGCTAGAGAGCATCGCGACTTCTTTTTGGATCTCGAGTCATGAATATCGAGAATCCAAAGAGCAGGATATTATTTCTTGCTCCCAGCTTATGATGTTTTATGTCTTTACAAGAAAGGATGATCTTTAGGTACCCATTTTCTTTTGGGTGCCTAAAAAATAGATCTACATTATTTATCACTTTGCATAGAATTTATCATGGTTCCTTTAGGAACCCAAATTAATTTGTTCGGACTAATTTTCTTGAATGGACAATAATGCGTTTTGTGTCCAAGTTTACAAAAAAAGTTGCATTTGCTTTGGTGTCGAACATGTAAGATGGGGCCTTTTATGAAGGTGGTTGGATTTTGGTGAGGACTTCTCACAAATCCGATTCCACTTCTTTTGGGAACGTGACCCTTGTTTGCAAGGATCATGTTCAAGGACTTGCTACCAACCTCGAATTTCTTCAATGTGTCCTTAAGTAGCAAGTTTTCTTTTTGGAGAGTTTCTAGATCATGACATTTTATGCATGAACATAAACTATCATGATATTCAGTTTTTAACTTATCGAAATTACAAGTAAGACTATCATGCTCCTTTTTTAGCAATTTGTATTTTATACTAATAATCTTGCAATCATCAAATAAGTCATGGAAGGCATTCAATAATTCATCAAATGATAAATCTGCATCTATTAAATTCGTTATCTCCTCTCCGATGGCCATTACGACGTAATGAGCAACTTGCTCGGTGTTGGACTCCTCTTCTTCGGACGCGCTCGAGTCATCCCACGTTGATTTGAGTGCCTTCTTCTTTGATGTTCTCTTTTTGACTTGGGGACAATCACTTTTGTAGTGTCCCAGCTTTTTGCACTCGTAGCAAATAACTTGGTCCTTCTTAGGTTCAAGTTTATTTTTTGTGTCATTATTAAACTTGTTTCTTTTAATGAATTTTTTAAATTTTCTTGTTAGAAGTGCCAAGTCATCGTCATAGTCCTCATCACTTGAGTTTTCTCTCAAGTGGTCTTCTGAAGTTCTAAGTGTCATATCCTTCCTGTTCTTTGGAATGATGTCTTCTTGCTCTTCATGAGCTTTGCAAGTCATCTCGTAGGTCATTAATGACCCGATTAGTTCTTCAAGAGGGAAGTTGTTTAGATCTTTCGCCTCTTGAATAGCAGTGACTTTACGATCCCAACTCTTAGGAAGGGATCTTAGAATCTTATTTATGAGCTCAAAATCTGAAAAACTTTTTCCGAGTCCTTTTAGACCATTAACGACATCCGTGAAACGGGTAAATATGTCGCCAATAGTCTCACTCGGTTTCATCCGGAAAAGTTTGAAAGAATGTAACAAAAGATTGATTTTTGACTCTTTCACTCTATTTGTGCCTTCGTGAGTCACTTCGAGTGTGTGCTAAATATCAAATGCGGTTTCACAAACCGAAACACGGTTGAACTCGTTTTTATCAAGTGCACAAAATAAGGCATTCAAAGCCTTTGCATTAAGAGTGAAAGCCTTCTTCTCCAATTCATTCCAATCGATCATTGGAAGAGAAGACTTTGAAAATCCATTTTTGACAAGATTCCAAAGTTCAAAATCCATAGAAATAAGAAAGATCCTCATTCGGGTCTTCCAATAGGTGTAGTCCGTCCCATTGAACATGGGTGGACGTGTAATGGAATGGCCCTCTTGGTTTTCGACGTATGCCATCTCTCTTGGGTTTTAATCCGTTTGAGAGTTAACCCCGCTCTGATACCAATTGTTAGGATCAAGAGCACTAAGAGGGGGGGTGAATTAGTGCAGCGGAAAACTTTCGACGATTAAAAAAGTGTTCGTATGATAAAAACGATTTCGGTAGAAAAGTCGATTCGTAAATCTCTTTAACTTGTAATCAAGCGAGATATAGTTAAAGGAAATCTATGAAGGCAGTTTGCAGTTATGATGAAAGTTAAAATGTACGCGCAAACTTAAATATGATGTTCGTACGATAAAACTGATTTACGTCTAAACGTCGATTCGGAAAATGCAGAGCTTGAAACACGATCGTATATGCGTAGAAGGCAGTAAGCTTTTGAGGAGGTTTCCAGTAAAGATAAGATGCTCAAAGTAAATGCAAACCGAGATTTAGAGTGGTTCGGTCAATCTTGACCTACTCCACTTTTGGCTTCCTCCACCGACGAGGTCACCGACGTCAACTAGAGGCCTTCCTTCAATAGGCGAAGGCCAACCACCCTTTTACAGTTTCACTCCTTTTGACGGGCTTATGAGACAACCCTTACAGAATTTCCTTTCCTCTCTTAATAGATTAGAACTTGGAAGAAAAGAGGAAGAAGAACTTTCAACTCATACAACACTTTTGAGCTCTAAAAATCACAAAGTAAAATCAAAATTTCGGTGGTTTCTGGGTGCCCTTTCAGTGCTGAAAGGGTGGGGTATTTATAGGCCCCAACCTAGTTTGAATTTAGAGCTCAAAACTGTCAATTCCCGGAATTCCAGGATCTGGCGGTTGCATCGTCGGGCAGAGCTCGAAGACTAAGCCTCTAGGTGGTGCCACCTCCTGTCAAGGGCGGTTGCACCTCCTACCAGAGCTCGAAGACCGAGCTCAGGCGTTGCCATTGCCTGACTGAGGCGGTTGCACCGCTCAGCCAAAGCTCGGAGATCGAGCCCACGCGGTGCCACCTCTTGTCAGGGGCGGTTGCACCGCCAAGTCTCGCTCGGAGATCGAGCCCAGGCGGTGCCACTGCTTGGCTTGGGTAGTTCAACCACCTGGCAGGAATCAGGGTCCGAATGGGTTGATCCATTCGGCCCAATTTGGGTTTTTCAAGGGCCCAATTGCCCCAAGATTAAGTTAATGGGATCACCTCCCATTTTCAACTTAATCATTGTGCTAACTACGATATTTCCTAAGACATTTACTACAACTTGCTCCGGTGCGTCAATCGCTTCTTCCGGCGAGCTTCCGACGAACTTCCGTCGATCATCTGATGAACCCTCGGTGATGCTCCTGCGGACTTCCGGCAAACTCCTAGACTTGCGACGATCCACTTGGCGAGTTCCGATGAGCTTCTTTGGCAAGCTCATGGACTTCTCGGATTTGTTCCCGCAGAATCTCCGTTGACTGTCCGAACTTCCATCGAACTCTCGAACTCCCAACGTGATCATTGTCTTGATTCCGGCGCAACTCCTGCTGCATATCTTATTTTCATCATAGTTAATCTTGCACACTTATCTCAACATATAGATTAGATAACAAATGACAATTGACTTCATCATCAAAATCCGAGATTCAACAGGCCCGATGCCTGAATTCGTGGCCCGAAGCCTTCTACCGATACGTCGACCGATCCTCCGGCCCGACGTCCAATCTTCTAATATATTTTCGTTCGACCCATCATGATTCTTCTTGCTTTAATTGTCTTATCCTGATCGAAGCATCCTGTATCACTCAAAATGTAGATCAAATCATAAACACTTATCAATTGGTTTCTTCATCAAAATATGAGATTCAACAGTTTGTCTGTTTTGGAGCCATCGTTCCGAGCTAATTCTATGTAGGGTTGTATCTTCACTGGTAAACATCACTTGATTCCGAACAGCATGGATTTACAATGCACTACTTTGGACTTGTAGTGCACTGTTTTGGGGCCTAATGGCATCACTTTTGAGCCGGGCTGTATTGCTTTAAGACATAATCGGTTCTGGATCGATCCGTGTCGTTTCACACTACTTTGAGATGTAAGCACTATTTTAACTAGAGTGGCGCCATGCATGGTCTAAGGTGGCTGCTAGATGGGCGGAGTGGTACCACATATGATCTAAGGTGGCTACTAGTTGGGTGGTACCAAAATATCCTCTTCATTTTCTCTCCCCCAAGAGGTGCAACACGTATCTCTCGTAGGGAGATTTTAGGTGCGCCATTTCTGCATCTCTTTTTATAGCTTCCTTGCTTGTTGTCGAGAAAATATGTTAGTATTAAATCTCATATTTTGATGATGAAACCAATTGATATGTGTTTATATTTTAATCTACATTTTGAGTGACGCAGGATGCTTCGATCAGGATGAGATAATTAAAGTAGGAAAAATCATGTTGGGCCGGAGAAAACATGTCAGAAGATTGGACGTCAGGCTGGTGGAATGGTCGACGTATCGATAGAAGGCTTCGGGCCATGGATTCGGGCATCGGGCCAGGAAGAGCAGATATTGTGCCAAGGATATCGAGTTACGAAGTTAACTAGCCGATTGGGCAATAGGCCGCAAGAGAGGACGATGCGCCGAAGAATCGGACAAAGCGTCGAGAGACCAATGACATATCGGACAACTTGATTAATGCTTATTATTAATTGTCTAGATTAAAGTATATTTTTACATGTGCAGGATTAACTATGATAGCAAGACATGAAGCAAAATGAGATCCCGTAGTCAAGGATGTGATCACGTTGGGAGTTTGAGAGTTCGTCGGAATTCCGGACGTTCATTGGAAGTTCTGGCGAAACCAGCCAAGAAGTCACGGAGCTTGCTAGAGAAGCTCATCGGAACTCGCCAAGAAGATCATTGTGAAGTCCAGGAGCTTGCCGGGAGTCTGCCAGAACATTGCCGAGAGATCATCATAAGTTCATCGGAATATCGCCGGAAGCTCGCCAGAAGAATAGACTTACAGTCTTTGTTTAGCTTAGAATATGTCTTAAGAATCATAGTTAGCATGTAATTGGGATTGGATTTGGGGCCAGCTAGGCCCATATAAGGACTATGTTGGGCCGAATAAGAGTCCCGAACAGTACCTCAAGAAGTCTCACCGTCGTGACACAATCTTCGAGATTGTGTCAAGTGGTGGTACCCCTAGTCTGGGCGATTGTACCTCCCCTGGTAGGGTGCCAGGTGGTGGTACCGCCCAGCACTGCACCCCAAGCGGTGGTACTACCTAGGGCAGTGTTAGTCAAACTGACACTAGGCAGTGGTACCGCCCAGCACAGGCGATGGTACCGCCCGTGCCTAGGTAACCCGGGATGGAAAAGTTTTAGGCTCTAAGTTTGAATCAACTTGAAACCTATAAATATCTCTCTCATCCCTAGTTAAAGCACACAAGTATTGAGAGAAAAAAAGTATAGAAACGCTGCTGCAATCTTGTGTGAGCTCCTCTCAAAGATCTAAAGTGTTAGAATAGTTTAAGAGAGGAGTGAGTGGGGGTGTAAGGGTTATCTCCTAAATCTGGTAAAAGGAGAATTGAGTTGTAAAAGGTGATTGAGTTGTAAGAGGCCTACTGAAGGAAGGCCTCTAGTGGACGTCGGTGACCTCGTTGGAGGAGGAAGCCGAAAGTGGATGTAGGTCACGTTGACCGAAACACTTTAAAATTTGGTTTACATTTACATTTGTGCAATTTATCTTTACTGCAAACCTCTTTAAGTGCTTACTGCCTTCAATACTTTTACGAACTCACTTTTAAGTTAAGTTTCTGAAAACGGTTTTACGTCGGAAATTATTTTTATCGAACGAAGTTTTAATTGAGATGTAATCTTTCTGCTGCACTAATTCATCTCCCCCTCTTAGTGCCGACTCTTGATCCTAACAATTGATTTCAGAGCCATGGTTTTCTAATTTAGTTTAACAACTAAATAGAAATAGATCTTTTCGGCTTTCAAGAGGGTCACTCTCTCATTTGTCCTCCCTTTTTCAATGGGACAAACTACACTTATTAGAAAAGTCGAATAAGAGTTTTCTTGCATTCATTGAATCTCGATTTATGGCATATAGTTGAATTCGATTTTCAAATGTCTTCTCTTCCAATGAACCATTGGAATGATTTGTTGAAGAAGACATTTTCTCTAAATGCAAAGGCCATGAATGCCTTATTTTGTGCCTTAGATAGAAATGAGTTTAATCATGTTTCTATTTGCGAAATGACTTTCAATATTTGGTGCACTCTTGAAATAACACATAAAGGGATTAGCAATGTTAAAATTTTGAAAATTAATTTTTTAATGCATGATTTCGAGCTTTTTCGAATGAAGTCGAGTGAAACCATTATTGACATGTACACCTATTTTACGGATGTCGTCAATGGTTTAAAAGCTCTTGGCAAATAATTTTCGGATTTTGAACTTGTAAACAAGATTTTACGATCGCTTTCTAAAACTTGGGACTCTAAAGTAACGGCCATACAAGAGGCTAAAAACCAGTAACGGCCATACAAGAGGCTAAAAACCTAAACAACCTTCCACTCAAAAAACTAATTGGGTCTTTAATGACCTATGAAATGAACAATGTGGCAAAAAGAGAACTTGAGAATAACCTTCTAAAGAACAGGAAGGATTTGAGACATAGAACATTTGAAGAATACACGAGCATAAGCTCAAGTGATGGTGAACATGAAAAACTCACTAAGAAATTTAAAAAGTTAATGAAACAAAAATTAAAGTACAAAAAGAACAAAACTACTTGCTTTGAACGCAAGAAGAAGAACATAAATTGGGACGAATCGAGCTCCTCCAAAGACGAGAAGAAAATCAACAAAGGCGAGATGGCTACCTATGCCTTAACGACATTCGACGATAAGATAATCGAAACTCCCTTAATTTACTTTGAAATTACTTGATACTTTCCATGATGTATTTTTTTTATATTTAGTTTAGAATTAATTTTTCTTGAAAATTACATGTTTAAAAATGAAAATGCAAAAATTAGGATCATGCTAGTAATTTTAAAAATGATAATAAAAACTACATGTTTAATAACAAAATGATTTTGGTTGAAAATGCCTTATACTCAATGAAACCATGATTGATGAATATGCTTTAAGTTTAATGATTTCTTTGGCTTGTATGCCTTATCATAATGAATGTTTGTATCATGCTTGATGATTTTTATGCATGAAGACTTGAAGTAATAATTTGAAATCATATGTCTTGGAATTGTGGTACACTTTTTGATCTTGATGATTTTTTATCTTTCCATTTTAAACGTTGATGCATGGTTTTAACAAAAGAACAAATATTTGAGCATGCTAATATAAAATCTATCACACAAATTGAAACTAAAGAAGTTTAGATATCTTTAAGAATCATTCAACATTATATTCAACGAAACCAAGCTTGAAGTCTTAATGAAAATGTAATGATGATTTGAAAGCATACTTAATGAGTTTATATTTCGAACTTATACATGATAGTTTTTGTGATCTTTACAAAGTTCTTTTTGTTTGGTGTTAATGAATGATGCATGGATTTGAAAGAAAAGAACATGCTTATATGAAATCAATCACTTAAAATGTATCACATAAAAAGGAAAATATATTATTGGATTTAAAATCATGAATCTAGTTATGTTATGAATTTTGTAAACCATGAAATTGATTTTGATGGTTTGAATTTAATGAGTTTTATCGAAATCATGATCTTGATTTCTCAAGATTTATAACTTGAAATCTTTAATGAATCAAGATTTCTTACTCTTTATTCTCTTGCATTTTGAGAAAATTTTCAATATGAATCATAAGAGTTCTTATGCATGAATTGAAATCTTTTTCTCCTATGATTTAATAAAGAGAATATCTTTTTCAAAATTCATGACTTAAAATTTCATTTGAATATTTTTATTATTTGATCTCCTAAGATCTCTCTTTGAATATTTAAAGAGGAGAATTTTCTAGATGAATCATGATTTTGATGATTGAAGATTTGATATGTATGAATTGAGATCTTGCTCTCCTACTATTCTTTTTGCTATTTACTAAAAAGAAGACTAATTGTAATAAACCATGATATGCTATTTTGACATCTTTTAAGGTTTATGATTTGAATTTTATTATGTAAAATTCCTTGTATTCATGAAGTAATATCTCATCACCAAGTTCTTCTTGATATTCTTCATGCGATGATATGAATACATAAAACACGCATAATATTATTTTGATGCATGTAATGATGAAATATTCATGATGAAAAATTGTTTTGATATTCATGACTTGATTTTTCATCTTTGTTACCTTACCTTTGTCATAATTTGAAAATTGATGTAACGGGTCTTACCTTCTTTTTGACAATGACAAAGGGGGAGCAAAACATGCTAACTTGCACTTTGCAACATAAGTAAAATTGCTAGCTCAAACTTTGCAAAGGAAGAAAAAAAAATAGCACTTCTGAAAAGAGAAGAAAGAAATTGCTATCTTGAACATCACCAAGAATTGCTAGCTTGAAATTTCAAGAAGAGGCAAAAATAGCTATCTTGAACATAAAAAATTTGCTACCTTGCATGATGTAAAATTTGCTAGAATTGCTAGATTGTGATCTAAAAAAAAGCAAAGAGTTGCAATCTCAAAAGAAGCAAAAGTACTATCTTGCAAATCTCAAGAGAAGCAATGTGTGCTAAGTTACACATTTCAAGAAGAGGCAAAAATTGCTATCTTGAATATTACAAAAAATTACTATCTTGCCTATCTCAAGAAGCAAAACATGCTAAACTTGCATACCTAGCAAAAGTTACAAACTTGTATATTTCAAGAAGCAAGAGTTGCTTTTTTTAACATCTCTAAATTGCTAGCTTGCATGATGTATAAATTGCTATCTTGAACATCACTAAGAATTGCTAGCTTGCATGATGTAACACTTGCTAAATTTTCTAGCTTCAAATTGCATGATGATAAAACTTGATATTATGTTTTTCATGCAATGAGTTGAACTTAATATTCCAAACACATGAATAGTTGGACTTCTCCTTTTTGTTGATGACAAAGGGGGAAAAGTATATTGATGTCATGCATGATTTGATCATGACATGTTTGCTTGGATTTTTGAATCCAAGAGTTTCTATCAATAAGGCATATTGATAGGGAGAGTTTGTTTAAACTTCGGGAGTTAAGATTAACTCTATCATCAATTGATTATCATCATAAAAAAGGGGAAGATTGTTGAATCTCATATTTTGATGATCAAACCAATTGATATGTATTTATATTTTAATCTACATTTTGAGTGACGCAGGATGCTTCGATCAGGATGAGACAATTAAAGCAGGAAAAATCATGTTGGGCCGGAGAAAACATGTCAGAAGATTGGACGTCGAGCTGATGGAACGATTGACATATCGATAGAAGGCTTCGGGCCGTGGATTCGAGCATTGGGCCAAGAAGAGCGGATATTGCACCAAGGATATCGGAGTTGTGGAGTCAACTAGCAAATTGCGCAATAGGCC
The DNA here is from genome assembly GCF_036884655.1 of Musa acuminata AAA Group. NCBI lineage: Eukaryota > Viridiplantae > Streptophyta > Magnoliopsida > Zingiberales > Musaceae > Musa > Musa acuminata. The sequence continues at coordinate 15,460,538 of NC_088352.1, read as the reverse complement.
GCAAGAGAGGACGATGCTCCAAAGAATCGGACGAAGAGTCGAGAGACTAATGACATGTCGGACAACTTGATTAATGCTTAGTATTAATTATCTAGATCGAAGTATATTTTTACATGTGCAGGATTAACTACGATAGCAAGGCATGAAGCCAAATAAAGTCCCGAAGTCAAGGACGTGATCACGTTAGGAGTTCGAGAGTTCGTCGGAAGTCCGGACGTTCGTCGGAAGTTCTGGCGGAACCAGCCGAGAAGTCGCAGAGCTTGCCAGAGAAGCTCGTTGGAACTCGCCAAGAAGATCATCATGAAGTCCAAGAGCTTACTGGGAGTCTGCCGGAACATTGCCGAGAGATCGTCGGAAGTTCATCGGAAGATCGGCGGAAGCTCACCGGAAGAATAGACTTACAGACTTTGTTTAGCTTAGAATATATCTTAGGAATCATAGTTAGCATGTAATTGGGATTGGATTTGGGCCAACCTAATTAGGGGTCAGCTAGGCCCATGTAAGGACTATGTTGGGCCCAATAAGAGGCCCAAATAGTGCCCCAAGAAGTCTCATCGTCATGGCACAGTCTTCGAGACTAGTCATGCGGTGGTACCGCTAGTTTGGGCGGTTGTACCGCCCCTGGCAGGGTGCCAGGCGGTGGTACCACCAGTCTAGGCGGTGGTACCGCCCGGCACTGCACCCTAGGCAGTGGTACTGCTAGACCTGGGCAGTGGTACCACCCAGGGTAGTGTTAGTCAAACTAACACTGGGCGGTGGTACCACCTGTGCCCGGGGAGCCCAGGATGGGAAAGTTTTAGACTCCAAGTTTGAATCAACTTGAAGCCTATAAATATCCCTCTTATCCCTAGTTAAAGCACACAAGTTTTGAGAGAAAAAAAGTATAGAAACGTTGTTGCAATCTTGTGTGAGCTCCTCTCAAAGATCTAAAGTGTTCGAATAGTTTGAGAGAGGAGTGAGTGGGGGTGTAAGGGTTATCTCCTAAACCTGGTAAAAGGAGAATTGAGTTGTAAAAGGTGATTGGCCTTCGCCTATTGAAGGAAGGCCTCTAGCGGACGCCGGTGACCTCGTCGGAGGAGGAAGCCGAAAGTGGATGTAGGTCACGTTGACCGAACCACTCTAAAATCTGGTTTGGATTTATATTTGTGCAATTTATCTTTACTGCAAACCTCTTTAAGTGCTTACTGCCTTCAATACTTTTACAAAATTGCTTTCAAGTTAAGTTTCCGAAAATGATTTTATGTCAGAAATGGTTTTAATCGAACGAAGTGTTAATCGAGACGTAATCTTTCTACTGTACTAATTCACCCCCCACTCTTAGTGTCGACTCTTGATCCTAACAGTTAGCTCACCTAAGGTGCAAATCTCAGTTCTTCATGTCAAGATGCATAGCTCAAGAGTGTATAGGCTATCGAAAAATCTAGGGTGACATCACATATGTAGTGGAAGAATAAAAAATTAAAATCCTAGAATTTTCCTTAGAAAAGAAGGTTTCATTGTTATGAAAAAATTGGTGCGTAAAAACCTGCGAAACCGAAAACTATGCATATAAGAAAGATATGTTAGCTAGGGAGATTGTATATCTATGAAAATCTATAGATCTATGGGAAAAGACAAAGCAGGTCAACTATTCTCCTCTGTAATGGTGATCCACATGGTAGGGGATGCGAAGACGCTCCTCAAATGCTACCTAAATCTCTTCTTCACGCACCACATAATCATGAAGGGGCTATCCCTTCTTACTGTCCAAATGCACTAAATAGGGGCTGATGGTTGAGGAGGAGAGGGGGAGAGGAGACTAGGAGGTGGCAGCCAAAAAAGCCTAGCACATGACCCTTTAGTTCCCTTCAATTTATAGAGGCCCCATATCAACTTAACCATAATAGATCCTACTATATTAGGTATTGGATGCTAGTCATAGGTGCCCTACAAACTAATCACGTGAGTGATAACATGTGTGACATAATATACATTCTTTTTACTTATTATATTTTGATATTTTATCACTTTATATTGCTTGTTGCATATATGCATATATATTATGATATCCATGTTAGGATCAAGAGCACTAAGAGGAGAGGACAGGAGGGGGGGGGGGAGGGTGTGAATTAGTGCAGCAGAAAACTTTCGACGATTTAAAACGACGTTCGTACAATAAAAACACTTTCGATAAAAAACTGTTTTAGAAAGTTCTTCAATAAGATTAAGCGAAGTACATTTGAAGAAAAGCAATGGAGGCAGTTTACAGTTAAGATAGAAAGCAGAATGTAAATGCAAACCGAGATTTAGAGTGGTTCGATTAATTTTGACCTACATCCACTTTTGGCTTCCTCCTTTGATGAGGTCACCAACGTCCACTAGAGACCTTCCTTCAATAGGCGAAGGCCAACCACCCTTTTATAGTTTTACTCCTTTTGACGGGCTTAGGAGACAACCCTTATAGATTTTCACTCCTCTCTTGAGTGGTCAAAACTTAGATCAAAAGAGGGAGAAGAACTTTTAGCCTTTTACAACACTTTTGAGCTTTCAAATTCTCATAATAAGATCAAGATTTCGTTGCCCTTTCATGCAGGAAAGGGAGGGGTTTATATAGGCGCCAACTGGTTCAAATTTGGAGCTAAAAATGTCATCTCCCAGATTTCCGGGATCCTAGCAATACTACCGCCATAATTGGGTGGTACTACCGCATGGCATTGCTCGGAGACCGAGCTCAGGCGGTACCACCGCCTGATAGGGGCGGTACCATCGCCTGACTTCACTTGGAGACCGAGCTCAAGCGGTACCACTGCCTGACAGGGGTGGTACCACCGCCTAGCATTCCTGGGAGACTGAGCTCCTAGGCGGTGCCATCGCCGGCCAGGAATTCTGGGTCCGAATGGGCTGATCCATTCGGCCCAATTGCCCCTAGATTAAGTTAATGGGATCACCTCTCATTCTTAACTTAATCTATATGCTAACTACGATATTTAAGACATTAATACTATAACTTGGTTCGGTGCGTCAATCGCTTCTTCCGGTGAACTTCCGGCGAACATCCGACGAACCCTCGATGATGCTCCAGCGGACTTCCGGCAAACTCTTAGACTTGCGTCGATCCACTTGGCAAGTTCCGACGAGCTTCTTTGGCAAGCTCTTGGACTTCTCGAATTTATTCCCGTAGAACCTCCGACGTCCGTCTGGACTTTCGTCAAACTCTCGAACCCCCAATGTGATCATGGTCATGACTCCGGCACAACTCCTGCTACATGTCTTACTTCCATCGTAATTAATCCTACACATTTATCTCAACATATGAATTAGATAACAAATGACAATTGACTTCATCATCAAAATCCGAGATTCAATAATCTTCCCCTTTTTGATGATGATAATCAATTGATAATGGAGTTAACCTTAACTCTCCCTATCTATATGCCATACTTGAGATAAGTCATTCTTGAATTCAAAGCCTTTAAATTCAAGAGACATATTGATAAGTTCATATTATTTAACCTTATCAATACTCCCATCATGATTCCTATCATGATGTATCTCTCTGAAAATGATATCAAGGCTTGACATCCATTTTTAGGTTTTATATTTCAAATGTGAAAGATAGCAATCGTAGCAATTCATCATATGGTAAGATATCAACATGTAAAATTACGATGTAAGTTCTTGATATCTTAACATAATGTAAACATTTCAAGTGTTTAGCAATCATAGCATATCATCACATGACAATATATCAATTTGTAGAATTACGATATAAGCTCTAGATATCTTAACATAGTACAAATATGACATAGTGCAAATATGGCAATCATAGCAATTCTATTACCAATTTATTATATATTTTAATGTAAGCTTTTGATATCTTAACATAATTCAAATATGGCACTTATAGCAATTCTATCATCAATTTACAATGTATTTCTCCCCTTTTGTCATCAACAAAAAGGAGAACTATTTAAGCAAACTTTAAGCATAAGTGCGGTAATGATTCATGTCATTTTTCAATAATGAGTGATAGGATACCAATTATATAAACATCTCAAGGAAAACATGACATGGAGATAGCTTTCATTACTTCTTCCTTTTTATTTGTCATTATCTTTTTGCATGAAGGAGGAAAGCCATTTGTGAGCTTACTTGAATGAAGTTAAAATCGATAAGAGATTAAATCATGCTTCATTTTTGCAAGGATCAAGATATATATGTGAATCAAATCCTTGCAAGTGTTAAAAAATATCTTCCTTTTTCAAGAAGGAATTCATAAGAAAGAATCATTTCATCAAATCCATTTCTCGAAAAAAAGTATTTTTCACACGGTAACTCTATGAGAGATGCATTTATTAATTAATTACATATGTCAAAAATCAATGATATGAAACAAACTCGATATGACATATGCTTATGAAAGCTACATTAAGTCCGGAAGAGAAATACTAAATCTTGTTAGGATCAAGAAAATCCGAAAATAAAATTTAACACTTTCATGCATTCGGACATGGTTTTGCTATAGATTTTCAAACACAATCATGAAGATAAAACATGCTTATTATCATGAAAATTTTGCATCCAAAACACATAATTTCCAACATGTTATTAAGGCATGTAATCGTGTAAAATTCTCTTCATAGCAATTAAGTGATTGATCATAGAATCAAGAAAGTCCAAAAAACCAATTTAATAAGTTCATGCATTCGGACAAATCAGCATTCCTAATTCTCTTCTAATGAAATTAAATTGTTCTTCACTTAAAGGCTTTGTAAAAATATCAGCTAGTTGATGTTTAGTATCAATGAACTCTATAATTACATCGTGATTAGTGACGATCTCGTATAAAGTGATATCTAATATCAATATGCTTTATTCTTGAGTGTTGAATGAGATTTTTTGTTAAGCATATTGCACTTGTGTTATCACATTTAATGAAAATATTTTTAAGATGAACTTTATAATCTTCTAAGGTGTTTTTCATATACACAACTTGTACACAATATGCACTAGCTGCAATATACTCAGCTTTGGTTGTTGATAGTGCAACCGAGTTTTATTTCTTAGATGACTAGGAAACAAGGGCATGTCCTAAAAATTGATATGTTCATGATGTGCTTTTTCTATCTAGTCTATACCTAGTAAAATCCGCATCACTATAAGCAATTAGCTCAAAATTCTCGGATTTTTGATACCATAATCCTAGATTTGTGGTACCTTTAAGATATCTAAGTATTCTTTTAATATTTTTGAGATGAGATATCTTCGGATTCGATTGAAACCTAGCACAAAGTCCTACACTAAACATGATATCTGGTCTAGTTGCAATGAGGTAAAGTAAACTTCCTATCATACCCCTATAAGTTTTTTTATCAAAGCTTTCTTCACTCTCATCTATTTCTAACTTAGTGGAGGTGCTCATAGGAGTGTTGATAGCTTTTGAGCTATCCATATTAAATCTTTTTAGCAAATCTAAAGCGTATTTTGTTTGACTAATATAGATGTCATTGCTTAGTTGCTTAATTTGTAGGTCTAAAAAGAATGTTAATTCTCCCATCAAACTCATTTCAAATTCAAGGCTCATAGTTTTAGCAAAAGATTCACAAAGAGATTCATTCATAGAACTGAAGATAATATCATCAATATAAATATGAACAATGAGAAAATTATTTTCAAAATTTTTGATAAACAATGTAGTATCGACCTTGCCTTTAGAGAAATTATTTTCAATAAGAAAAGAACTAAGTCTCTCATATTAAGCCCTTGGGGCTTGTTTTAAACCATAGAGAGCTTTAGTTAATTTAAACACATGATTAGGGAGACTATTATTCTCAAATCCGGGAGGTTGTTTAACATAAACTTCTTCGGAAATAAAGTCATTAAGAAAAGCGCTTTTAACATCCATTTGAAATAACTTAAAATTAGTACTACTAGCATAGACAAGGAGCATCCTTATGGCTTCTAATCGAGCCATAGGAGCGAATGTTTCTTCATAATCGATACCTTCTTCTTGGTTGAAACATTTGGCCACTAATCTAGCCTTATTTCTAACAATGATACCAGTTTCATCTTGCTTGTTTCTAAAGACCCATTTAGTACCAATAATTAAATGGTCATTTGGCCTAGGAACAAGCTTCCACACCTTATTTCTCTCAAATTGATTTAACTCATCTTATATTGCGATAATCCATGAATCATCTTTCATGGCTTCATCAATACATTTAGGTTTAATTTGGGAGAGAAAAGCAGCGGTTGCACAAAAAATTTTAAGAGAAGAACGTGTTTGAACCCCCTTAGATGTGTCTCTTATGATTAGCTACTTAGGATGAGCATCTAATACTTTCAATCCTCGGGTAAGGATGTTTCGGAAGTAGATGCATCCAAGTTTCTAGTTAGAGAAGGGGTTTCATTTAAATTCAAAATAACGAAATTAACATTATCATCAAAATCATTTTTCTTGATTTCGAAAATCTCATTGAAAACAACATGAATGGATTCTTCTATAATTAAAGTTCTCTTATTGAAGATATGAAATGCTTTAGAAATCGAGGAATAACCAAGAAAATTTCCTTCATTGGATTTAGCATCAAATTTTCCTAAGGCATCTTTTTTATTCAAGATAAAACACTTAAACCTAAAAACTTTAAAATATGAAACATTGGGTTTTTTGTTGTTCCACAACTCATAAGGAGTTTTGGTAAGTAAGAGTCTTACTAGAACTCTATTCATAACATAGTATGCCATATTTACGGCTTCGGCCTAAAAATATTTGGATAGGCTATGTTTAGTCAACATGGTTCTTGCCATTTCTTATAAATTTCTATTCTTTCTTTCTACTATTTCATTTTGTTGAGGATTTCTTGGAGTAGAGAAGTTGTGGTTGTATCCATTAGATTCACAAAATTCTTGGAAATCACGGTTTTTAAATTCACCACCGTGATCACTTTGAATTGATGAAATCATAAAACCCTTTTCATTTTGAACAAGTTTACAAAACTTGGTAAAATATCTAAAGCATTCACTTTTGTGTTTCAAGAAATAAGTTCATGTGTATCTACTATAATCATCTACAATAACAAAAGCGTATTTGCTACCTCCTAAGCTTGATGTAGAGATTGGTCCGAATAAGTCCATATGGATCAATTGCAAAGGTCTAAAGGTGCTTATTTGATTCTTAGATTTGAAGCTACCCTTTATTTGTTTTCCTAATTGACAAGCATCACACACATTATCTTTGATAAACTTGATATGAGGAATTTCTCTTACAAGTTCTTTGGATGAAATTTGGATGATTAGTTTCATGCTAGCATGACCTAATCTCCTATGCCAAAACCAAGCATTGTCATTCAAAACCGAAAAACACATTTCATTGCAAAGATCATCGATGTCAATAGTGTATACATTATTTTGTTTTAATGCAATCATAGATATGTTCTTGTGTGGTTTTTCCATAATGCAAGCATTAGATTTGAATTTAATAATATATTCTTTATCACACAATTGACTAATGCTTAAGAGGTTATGTTTTAAACCATCAACTAACAAAACATCTTCAATAAAGAAGTTAGATTTGTTACCTATGGTTCCTTTGCCAATGATTTTACCCTTGTTGTTATCTCCAAAGGTGACATAGCCTTCGTCTATGCTAGTAAGCTTAGAGAATTGAGATGGATCTCCGGTCATATGCCTTGAGCATCCACTATCAAGGTACCATCTCTTGCTCCTAGCTTGTGGTGATATATGTTTCTATAAAAAAGGATGATTTTTAGGTACCCATTTAATCTTGGGTGTCTAAAAAACCGATCTAAATTGCTTGTAATGTTGCATGGAGTTCTTTATGGTTCCTTTTGGAACCGAAATCAATTTGTTAGGATTAATCTTCTTGAATAGACAATGATAAGTTCTATGTCCATGTTTGCAACAAAAGTTATACTTGTTTTGGTCCGAAACATACAAGATAAGGCCTTTAATGAAAGTGGTTGGATTTTGGTGAGAACTTCTCACAAATCCGATTCCACTTCTTTTAGGAACGTGACCCTTATTTGTAAGGATTATATTCAAAGACTTCCTACCAACCTCGAATTTCTTTAAGGTGTCATTGAGTAGCAAGTTCTCTTTTTGGAGAATTTCTAAATTATAATATTTCATACATGGAGCTAAACTATTATTTTGTTTAATTTTTAATTTATCAAAATTACTAACAAGATTATCATGCTCCTTTTTTAACAATTTATATTTTCTGCTAATTATTTTGCATTCATCAAATAAATCATGGAAAGCATTTAACAATTCATCAAAAGATAAATCTGCATCAATTAAATTTGATACCTCCTCTCCAATGGCCATAAGTGCGTAATGAGCAACTTGCTCGGTGTTGGACTCTTCTTATTCGGGCGCGTTTGAGTCATCCCATGTTGCTTTGAGCGCCTTCTTCTTTGGTGTTCTCATCTTGGCTTGGGGACAATCACTTTTGTAGCGTCCCAGCTTCTTACATTCGTAGTAAATAACTTGGTCCTTCTTGGGTTCAAATTTATTTTTTGTATTATTTTTAAACTTATTTTTTTTTATAATTTTTTTAAATTTCCTTGTTAGAAGTGCCAAGTCATCGTCATAGTCCTCATCACTTGAGTTTTCTCTCAAGTGGTCTTCTAAAGTTCTAAGTGTCATATCCTTCCTGTTCTTTGGAAGGATGTCTTGCTCTTCATAAGCTTTGCAAGTCATTTCGTAGGTCATTAATGACTCGATTAATTCTTTAATAGGAAAGTTGTTTAAATCTTTAGCCTCTTGAATAGCAGTGATTTTAGGGTCCCAACTCTTTGGAAGGGATCTTAGAATCTTATTTACGAGCTTAAAATCTAAAAAACTTTAATTGAGTCCTTTTAGACCATTGACGACATCCGTGAAACGGGTGTACATGTCTCCTATGGTCTCGCTTGGTTTCATTCGAAAAAGTTCAAAAGAATGTATTAAAAGATTGATTTTTGGCTCTTTCACTCTACTCGTGCCTTCGTGAGTCACTTCGAGTGTGTGCCAAATATCAAATGTAGTTTCACAAACTGAAACACGATTGAACTCGTTTTTATCAAGTGCACAAAATAAGGCATTCATAGCCTTTGCTTTAAGAGCGAAAGTCTTTTTCTCCAATTCATTCTAATTGATCATTGGAAGAGAAGACTTTGAAAATCCATTTTCAATAATCCATGGATCTATGTAATGGGAATCAGATCATAATGATATTACAATAATGAAATCGATTCGCCTTTAAAACACATACACTAAATAATCCTAGTCCTAAGTTACTCAAAAGAGACATCGAGATAACCGGATAGATTGGTGTGCTATATACCCATTTATATGATGGAGATAGTTGGTCTCATAGTTGCTCATTTGAGGACACTAGGGCTATAATGCAGGTACTCATTGGAAAATGAGTTCACTGATTGATTTGCTCATGGAATGTAAGATAGTTAACGATACCTCATTGTCAAACAATAATTCTGTTTGAGGGATATTAGAAAAATGAGGGACTATAGGTATACGGTAACTGAGAATAGATAGGTCCAAAGGATTGGTTCCCCTGTATTGTTTAGAAAATATGATGTAGTGGCCTAGTACAATTGCAGTCGATGAGTCGAGTGAATTATTACGGAAATAATAATTCACTGAATCAGAAGGAGTTCTGATAAGTATGACTCATGGCTAGCTCGATAATGGGCTTAGAGGGTCACACATATATGACAAGCATTGCAACGAGTAGATGTTCAGATATAAGAGTGGAGTACTGCTAGTCATATGTGCCTTACAAGCCAATCACGTGAGTGATGGCACATATGACTTGATACGCAGTCTTTTTGCTTATTATAATTTGATATTTATCACTTTATTTTGCTTGTTGTATATATACATATATATTGTGATGTCCTTGGATTAATGTAATGGGAATCGGATCGTGATGAGATCACGATAATAAGATCGATTCGTCTTTAAACACAGATCATAAATAATTCCGATCAAAGGTTACTCAAGAGAGACATTGAGATAACCAAACAGACTGGTGTGTTATGTGCTCATCTATATAATGGATGCAGTTGGTCTCATAGTTATTCATGTGGGGACACTAGAGATATAATACAAATGCTTATTCGAGAATGAGTTCATTGATTGATCGGCATAAGGAATGCTGAATGATTTTTTTTTAAAAATAAAAATAAATTGATTATTGCACGGCAAAAGTTTCATAATGATTTGACTTCGTATCAAGATTTGACTTTCATATATACTAGCTCCTCTTCTTCTTCCTCTCGCGGAAGAGAGGAGGAGGCTTTAGTGAGACCGATTGGAGAAGAGAAGGAGGGAGAGCACCCTCTGCTCTCCTTCTTCCTCTTACGCGAACAAAGGAGGGGTTTAGGTGAAGAGAACCAGAGCCTGGCGCTGTGATCGGCCAGATCTCCTCCTTCCACTTCTCATCGAGGGAACAAGGGTCTGGCGCTATGATCGGCCACCCCTTTTCGGCGAAGAGAGGAAGCGGACGATGATCAATTCTACTGTCTGGTCTTCTTCTTCTTCTTCGCAGAAGGAAAGGGGAATTCAACTCCTCCGGTCTGCAAGTTTCGCTACGGTACCACGCTTCAACAAACCCTTCGAGGAAGGGAGGAAGGGGAGACTTCTTTTGCAAGAGGAGACCGACGAAAGGGGTTCTTCTTCGCAGAAGGGAATGGAACCTGTTACGGTAAGTAACTTTTTAAGCCGTGGCCTCGGGGTCGACGCGGCTCGGTTTTGGGGTCCAGAAGTCAGGGATCTCGGGAGACGTCCCTCGGGGTCTCCTGGCGGCCGAGCACCGTGGTTCGGGGCGGAAGATCGGGTTGGCAGCTCCATAGCAGCGCCGGGAAGAGGCCACCTTGCCTTCGTGTTCCTGCATACAAGTCGGGTCGGAGGCTCGACCCGACCCCTCCGACGATCAAGTTAGAGAAAGATGTGGAGGCGATTTTTAGAGGAGGAAGAGTTTCTTTTTTCCCCCCTCCTCTTTCCTCCCTCTGGCTAGGGGACATTTATAGGGGGGCTCGGCCTTACCGGGCGCGCCATCCCGTCGGTCAGGTCCGTACCTCTGATGGCGTCCGACATCGCCGAGGGTGTTGCGTGGGGGATCGGGGGATCGCAGGGTATGGGCGAGCTTCAACCGTTACCTGCTTCTGTCTCGTCCGACTGTGCTGGGTCAACCGAGGGGGCTGTGGGCTCAGTGAGGCTGACGTCCGGACGCAGACCGTCACCCTCATTGCTCCCCTCGGGGCGCCGCGCCTGTCCACGTGCGGGGGACGTTGCTGGGAGTGGGGTCTGCCGTTTTTTGTCATATCATATTCCCCCCCCAAAGGAAGCCATGGCTCGGCATCGGATGGAGGGGATTCGAGGCGTGGCTTTGATCAGTAAGCAGTGGTTCTCTTCGCGGTTCATGATTGAGACATATGTCCGGGGCGAAAAAGCCGCGCTGCGGAGGCGCTTTGGGTGGCATGAGGCCGGGGAGCACGTTTCGGGCGGGCTGGCCGGGTCGAGGAGGTGGTCTCGGAGACATGCGACCGAGGAGCACGTCTCGGGCGGGCTGGCCGCGCCGAGGAGGTGGTCTCTGGGACATGTGGCCGAGGAGCACGTCTCGGGCGGGCTGGCCGCGCTGAGGAGGTGGTCTCAGGGACTTGCAGCCGAGGAGCACGTCTCGGGCGGGCTGGCCGCGCCGAGGGGGTGGTCTCGGGGACATGCGACCGAGGAGCACGTCTCGGGCGGGCTGGCCGAGCGGAGGAGGTGGTCTCGGGGACATGCGGCCGAGGAGCACGTCTCGGGCGGGCTGGCCGCGCCGAGGAGGTGATATCGGGGACATGCGGCCGAGGAGCACGTCTCGGGCGGGCTGGCCGTGCCGAGGGGGTGGTCTCGGGGACATGCGACCGAGGAGCACGTCTCGGGCCGACTGGCCGCGCCGAGGAGGTGGTCTCGGGGACATGTGGCCGAGGAGCACGTCTCGGGCGGGCTGGCCGCGCCGAGGGGGTGGTCTCGGGGACATGCGACCGAGGAGCACGTCTCGGGCGGGCTGGCCGAGCCGAGGAGGTGGTCTCGGGGACATGCGGCCGAGGAGCACGTCTCGGGTGGGCTAGCCGCGCCGAGGAGGTGGTCTCGAGGACGTGCGGCCGAGGAGCACGTCTCGGGCGGGCTGGCCGCGCCGAGGAGGTGGTCTCGGGGACATGCGGCCGAGGAGGTGGCCTCGGGGACATGCGACCGAGGAGCACGTCTCGGGCGGGCTGGCCGCGCCGAGGAGGTGGTCTCGGGGACATGTGGCTGAGGAGCACGTCGATCTCGGGGACATGTGGCCGAGGAGCACGTCTCGGGCGGGCTGGCCGCGCCGAGGAGGTGGTTCGGGGACATGTGGCCGAGGAGTCCGTTGGGCTTCCCCTGCAGTGACCTTCCGATGCGGCCAACCCCTGCAGTGACCTTAGGTCCACATTTATGATAGGGTGTTCGTTGGACTTCCCTGACGCGACGAGTGAGGGTGCGGATGAGCTGTCGGCCGCTATGGGGAGACGAAGGGACGTCTCTCTTGGCGGGATTTTTCCTCTATAAATGGCGCACTCGGCCCGTTTCATGAATATTGCTGCTGAGCCTTGGCCCTCGTCGTCTTTTCTATCATCGCACCTTCTCCTCTACTTTGCCGTCATTCCCCAGTCGCTCCCTCGTGGTCTCTCTTGTTCGTTTCAAAGCCGGTAAGGATGTCCCTATCGCCCGTCTCTTCACCTTTGTCACTCGATAGAGTCCGGGAGAGCACGCCTCCGCCCTCCCCAGACGAGGAGGCGGCGAGAGCCCTTCAGGCTCTAATGTGGCCGCATGACCTTGACTCAGTGGTGAGTGGGTCATCGCTGGAGAAGCTCCGGGAGCGTTATCACATCCCGGAGGAGTTTGTCCTGGTTGCGCCTGATCCAGGGCAGCGGTCATACGACCCGATCCCCCGAGGTTTCGCGCTGACTCAAGACGCCCTAGAGGCTGGGTTGCGCCTCCCCCTTCACCCTATCATTGTCTCTTGTCTAGCTTTGTGGCGGATTTCACCTTCCCAGGTGGCGCCTAACTCATGGCGTTACCTAGTAGCGTTCTTAGGGGAATGTTATTATGCTAACATCACCCCTACCCGAAACCTCTTTCTTTCTTGTTTCCGCCTTCTCAAGGGGCCGGGGGGCTATTTCGTGTCAGCCCGGGTTGGCTTTCGCGTCGGGGGAGCCCCTTCGAACAACAAAGGGTGGAAGGGACGCTTTTTCTATGTTAGCTGGTCGAAGGATTGGGGCTTCGGAGTTCGGTGGGCAGTGAGGGTGATAGATAATACTGTCCCGGATTTGAACGACGAGGAGCGTCGGGACCTGAAGAGGCTTCGGGCAATCCTTCCCGGTTCTCAGGCCATCCGAGCTATGATCGAGGAGTGGCTGGCCGAGGCGGGTCTTAGCCCGGCTTTCGGGGGTATGTTTATAGCGGGTGTTCCCCGTGTCTTGTTTGTTTCCACAGTTTGTGATGGTTTGCTTGTTTCTTTTGTAGGAATGAAGCTTCTGTCACTCCGCGGTGGTCACTCATCGTCGGCTCCTTCCCCACGCCCGTCAGCTGCTTCCTCTCCGCGCCCCTTAGCCGACCCGTTACCCGGCTCGGCGGGTGCTCCATTAGAGGTTCCGGAGGGGCGCCCGTCAAAGAAGGCGAAGACGACTGGTCTCGGGAAAGCCAAGGCGGGGGCCACCCCCTCGACAACCGTGGGCGCGAAGCGGACCGTTCGGGACGAAGGGCCTTCCCGAGTTGATGGACCTAGCCAAGGGGCGGCCGGGAAGAGGTCGAGCCTGCCTACGGTGGATGACCTGTGCGGGCTACGTACGGGGGCCGACGAGCCCCTATGGTCGTTGGTGATGGGCGAGCTTCCATCGGGGGAGGCTTCCGACCCGCTAGTCGCCCGTTGGAAGGGGTTGTCCCGGGGGGACAAGGTGTGGGCCGGGGGAGATCCCTCGGCTGCTTTTCTTCGGGGCGTGCTCCACCCCGACCTGGCTCGGGACCTATACACCCTGCCCTCGGAGGCCATGCTCAACAAGGCGGGGAGGTTTCTGACACTGGTGAGTGTTTTGCTAACTTCGGGCGTCCCTGTGATTGCGCGCTGACCCTCCTTTTTCTGTGGCAGGGCCTCCACTACTCGACGGCGCTGATGGACCGAGTGCGCGACGCTAGCCAGGTAATCTGGACCCGCAGCGAGCAAAACTTCGAGTTGTGCCGCCAGCTAGAGGAAGTTCGGGCCGGGTCGGGCCCAGAGGCGGTAGCGGCCGCGGAAAGGCGCGCGACTGAATCTGAGGAGGAGGTGGCGCGTCTGAAGGCAGAGCTCGAGCAGTCGGGCAATTCGGTCAAGGAACTCCAAGAGTTTCTTCGTTTGGATCGGGCCGAGCTTCGCCTATTGAAGTCGGAGGCGCTTGGCCTTACCAAGAGGGCAGAGAAGGCCGAGGCTGAGGCCCGCGCTGCTTCCGATGCGCTAGCCGAGGAGGTTCGCCTTCGCTCGTCAAAGGATAAAGAGGCGGTCGAAGCTTATAAGAAGTCCGAGAACTTCGAGCTCGGACTGACTCGAATGGGGCGAGTATCCTACGAGTATGGATATAGAATCGCCCTGGGTCGCTTTGGCTCATGCCCTCCTGGCTCCGAGGTGGAAAGGGACCCGTTCGCCTCTCATCCCGTGGACCTGGAGGTGTACATGCCGGAGGACGTGCCATTCGACGATCGCCCAAAGACTCCAGGAGAGTGATGAGTTTGGTTTTTTGTATGTCGGAGTCGGGGTCGAGGGTGTCAGGGGTCTGTCTGTTCCTCTTTGTTGATGCTTCTGTACCCCCTTTAAAATAAAATGATCTTTTCTTCCGATTTCTATGTTTGCGTAGTGTCTGCATCTTCAGATGAAGTATTTCCTAAGGTTCTGTATGTTCCAAGTCCTGGGTACGGGGTCGCCATCCATTGTTGCGAGTCGGAACGTCCCTGGTCGGGACACTCCGATGACTCGATAGGGTCCTTCCCACTTCGGGGCCAGTTTCCCCCTTACTCGGGTCGGGTGGCTGACCTCAATTTTGCGCAGGACCAGGTCCTCTAGCTTTATCGATCGGGGTCGTACCCTCCGGTTGTAGACCCTCGCTACGACTCTTTTGTAAGAAAGGGCTTTCCGGTTTGCGTCGGCCCGTCTTTCTTCGAGCAAATCCAGGTTGGATCGGAGCCCTTCACCCGAGGCCTCTTCGCCGTAGCCTGCTGTCCGCGGAGTCGGGACAGCTACTTCGGATGGTAATACGACCTCGGTCCCGAACGTGAGGCTGTATGGAGACTCCCCCGTTGGGGTCTTAGGGGTAGTGCGCAGCGCCCATAGGACGCTCGGGAGCTCGTCGATCCTGGCCGATCGGGCAGCGGACACCCTTCTCTTGAGACCGTCGATGATGGACCGGTTGGTTACTTCAGCTAGTCCGTTCGCCTGGGGGTAAGCCACCGAGCTGAACCTCAGCTGAATCTTGTGCTTGGCGCAAAACTCTTGGAACTTCCTACCGGCGAACTGAGGTCCATTGTCGGTGACGATGGACTGGGGCAGGCCAAACCGAGTTACGAGGTTTCTCCACACGAACTTTTGCACTTGTGACTCCGTGATGGTTGCTAGGGGCTCGGCTTCGACCCACCTGGTAAAGTAGTCCACTCCTACGATGATGTACTTCCACTGCCCGGAGGCGGGCGGGAGAGGTCCGAGTATGTCCAGTCCCCACTGCGCGAATGGCCAAGCACAGTCGACGGGGGTGAACAGGACCGCCGGCCGTCGGGCGGTGCGGGCGTGCTCCTGGCATGAGCTGCATCGCTGAACGAAAGCTTTCGCGTCCTGGCGCATGGTCAGCCAGTAGTATCCCTGTCGGAGTATCTTGTGCGCCAGGGCTCGTTCGCCTATGTGTTCCCCGCAGGCCCCTTCATGCATGTCGGACAGAACTATCCGGGCTTCGTTCGGCTCTAGGCAGCGTAACAAGGGGCGCGAGAAAGACCGCTTGTACAGCCGTCCTCCTTCTTCAGAGTACCACGCCTGCGTCCGACGCAAGCGTCGAGCCGTGGTTTCATTGTCGGGTAGGGTTCCATCCCGCTTGAAGCGTAGCATCTCCTGTACCCAAGTGGTCGGCGCGCCGCCCGTGACTGTGGCGACGATCTCTATGGCTCGGTGAGGGAGCTCTTCGGTCTCGGGTCGAGCCCAGGGGGCCGAGCCGGACGCCAGTTTTGCCAGAGTGTCGGCTCGCTGGTTCTCGCTCCTGGGAACATTCGACAATTCAAAATGGGTGAACTTGGTGGCAAGGTTTTTTACCCGTGCCAGATATTTCGCCATGGTCGGGTCCCGGGCTTCGTATCCGCCGTCGAGCTGCCTAGCCACCAGCTGTGAGTCGGTGATGACGCGTATGTCGGTGACCCGCATTTCCAGTGCCAATTGGAGCCCCGATAGGAGAGCTTCGTATTCTGCTTCGTTGTTGGTGGCCCTGAACCCGAAGCGGAAGGAGCGCTCAATCGAGCAGCCGTCAGGTGTCACCAGCACCAGCCCTGCGCCCTTTACGTTGGCCGACCCATCTACGTGGAGAGTCCACGTGTCGCGCGGTGGCTCGAGTTCTTCGCTTGTGCTCGGGGTCAGCTCCGCGATAAAGTCTGCCACGGACTGGGCTTTAATGGCGGTCCGAGGTATGTACTGTATGTCGTGCTCGCTGAGCTCCACTGCCCATTTGAGGAGACGCCCTGCAACGTCGAATTTAGACAAAACAAGCCGAAGCGACCGGTCAGTTATTACCTCTATCGGGTGGGCCTGGAAATAAGGGCGGAGCTTTCGTGCTGACAGGACGAGCGCCAGCGCCAGTTTTTCGATTGGCGGGTAGCGTCCCTCTAGCCCGCTCAGTATGTGGCTGACGTAGTAGACCGGCAGTTGGTCGCCGGAGTTTTCCTTGACCAGAACCGAACTGACCGCATGCTGGGAGGCAGCGAGGTAGAGACTCAATTTCTCCCCCGGGGAGACTGAAGCGAGTCGGGGGAGGCTGGCCAGGTGTTGCTTCATCTGCTCGAAGGCCCTCTCACATTCCGTCGTCCATCGGAAGTTCTTTGGATCCTTTAGGGCCTTGAAGAAGGGGAGGCAGCGATCTCCCGATCGGGAAAGGAAACGTGATAGGGAGACTAGCCTCCCGTTAAGGCGCTGCAGGTCTCTGATCGTCCGAGGGGGCTGCATGTCAATGATAGCCTGGACCTTTTCCGGGTTGGCGTCAATCCCTCTCTCATGTATGATGAATCCGAGGAATTTCCCCGAGGTTACACCAAAGGCGCACTTGGCGGGGTTGAGGCGCAGGCTGAACCTTCGCAGGGTGTCGAATGTTTCAGCCAGGTCAGAAGAATGAGCTTCCGCTGTTCGGATCTTCACGATCATGTCATCGACATATATCTCCATGTTTTGTCCAATCTGGCGGGAGAACATCCTGTTCACCGTCCTCTGGTAGGTGGCCCCAGCATTTTTCAACCCGAACGACATGACTTTGTAAAAATATACCCCTTGTTCGGTGAGGAAGGCTGTGTGTTCTTGGTCTTCGGGTGCCATCCTGATCTGGTTGTACCCGGAGAAGGCATCCATAAACGAGAGACGGGCGTGGCCGGCCGTGGCGTCGACTAGCTGGTCGATCTTCGGTAGGGGGTAGCAATCTTTTGGGCAAGCATTGTTGAGACTGGTGTAGTCAATGCACATTCGCCATCTTCCATTAGGCTTTTTGACAAGGACTACATTGGAGAGCCATTGTGGGTACCTGTCCTCTTCTATGAAATCGGCCGCCAGAAGTCGGTTTACCTCTTCTTGGATGGCTAGTTGCCGATCTGGGGCCTGCCGCCTGGGCCTTTGTTTCATCGGACGGGCGGCGGACGAGATGTTCAGGTGGTGCAGCGCGACTTCCGGGTGGACTCCTACTAGGTCGGACGGCGTCCATGCGAAGATGTCGGCGTTGGCTTGCAGAAGGTCGACGAGTTGCCGTTGCTCCTGTTCGGGCAGTCCCGACCCGATTTTGACTTTTCGGTCGGGGCTGCCTTTGATCAGCGGCAAGTCGACGGTGGATTCCTTCGGCTCGGGGCGGGGAGTCAGTTTTTTTCCCTCCCGGGGGTCTTCCAATGGGAATTGGACCCTCGCCCTCTTGTTTAGCGACCCGACAGTCAAGTAGCAGCGCCTAGACTCCCAGGAGTTCCACGCTACTTCCCCGACCCCATCGTGGGTCGGGAATTCGATGGTTTGGTAGTAAGTTGAGATGACGGCTCGGATCTTGTTGAGGGTTGGCCGTCCGAGGATGGCGTTGTATGCCGTGGGGAGGTCGACCACCAGAAAGGAGGTCATCACTGTTTTGGTCTTCGGGAAAACTCCCAAAGTTAGGGGCAGGGTGATAACCCCTAGTGACGAGATTGAGGCACCGATGAACCCCGTGAGCGTCGAGCATACCGGCTTCATGTTCTCCTTGACCAGGCCGAGCTTTTGGAAGGCTTCCCAATAAAGTATATCGGCCGAGCTTCCGGAGTCGACCATGATCCTTCTCACTTGCGCGTTGGCGATTCTGGCTGATATCACCAACGCGTCATCATGTTCGGCTAGCCCAGGTCCCCCGGTCGGGAAGGTGACTTCGGGTCCTTTCGCGTGTTTGGAAGCTTCGGCTCGGGAGGCCCTGGCGCGTGCCTTTCCGCCCGCCATGGAGTTTCCTCCGGACGCGGGCCCGCCGGTTATGACATCTATGTGCCGCTCGATGGGACCCTCCGGGCGTGGTGAAAGCTCCTTGTCTGGCCGGAGGTATGGGCCGAGGTGCCCTCGGCGGATGAGCTCCTCAATTTGCCTTTTTCATTCTCGACACTCCTCGGTGTCGTGACCGGGCTGTCGGTGGAAACGACAGTATTTAGAGCGGTCCGCGAGTTCGTGTGGGCTCATCATCGGGTGGGGGTGTTTAAGAAGGCCTTTCTCCTTAATGTGGAGAAATATTTCGGTCCGAGAGGAGTTCAGGCCCGGGGGGGGGGGGACCTAGGTACCGCATCGTTGAGGCCGCTGGCCCTACGCCGGGAGGTAGCGGGCTGTTGTTGCCGGGACTGCTCCGGCTTGACCCTCTTGCGCTCGTCGCGCTTCCCGACCATCCATGCTTCAGTAGCGATGAACTGGTTCGCACGCTGCAACATTTCGGGTACCGAGGTGGGGGGTCGCTCCACCAGAGACCAAAAGAATCGGGTAGGCCGCAGGCCCATCATGAATGCCTGCATCATCAAAGAAGGGTGAGCATCAGGCAGCCCGCGAATTTGTGTGGTGAAGCGGTTCACAAAGTGAGAAAGGGGCTCGTCCTCCCTCTGGTTGAGCATTGCCACCGACGGCTTCGGCCTGGCGTGAGCCAGGAAGTTAAGCTCGAAGTCTTTGGCCAACTGGTCGAAAGAGGCGATGGTCGCGGTCTTCAGATTGCTGTACCACGCTCGGGCTGGGCCTCGCAGGGTTGTTGGGAATGCCCTGCACATCAGGGCGTCGGACGTCCCGTATAGCGCCATCTGGGCACGGAAAGCAGCTACGTGGTCCGCCGGGTCGGTGGCTCCGTCGTAGGCATCCAATGAAGGGATCGCTTGCTCTTGAATCTTGGGGGTGAAAGGGGACCCCTGGCGTTGCTTGGCCCCCGGGTCTCCCCTGGTCTGGCGAACCTCACGCTGCACCTCGTCCAGTCGGTGGCCTACGAGGCGCAGCTGGGCCCATAAGCCCTCCGCCGAGTCTGAAAGCGGGGCCGCGAGCGTCGGGTGCGCCGCTGGATCCTCCGCTCCTCGGCTCCCGGGTCGGGTCGATTGTCCCGGAGGTGAAGCGGGAGACTCGGGAAGCGGTGTGGGGGTCTGAGCGGTGGACCGTTGCCGTGGTGGAGGTAGGGTTGAGTGTGAAGACGTCGGATGAGAGACCAGTGGGATGATGGTCTGCATCACCCCCGTAAGAGCCCGGACCTGGTGTGTGAGGTCGTAGAAGGCTTCGAGTGGCACGGGTGTCGGGCCGCCAGGATTGGCGATGGGTGGCGATAGACCCGGGTCGTTGAACAATCGCCAATAGCGCTCCGAGATCGCAGCGGGGCGTTCGTCCCGAACCCCCTCCTGTTGGGGATGTTCTCCCGTTGCATCGGTCGGGTGCGACCTAACGGCTGGGGGTTCGTCGGAGTGAGCCTGTTGATCGCCTGACATTCGGACCGCCCTCCTTCTAGCGCCAAAATGTTACGGTAAGTAACTTTTTAAGCCGTGGCCTCGGGGCCGACGCGGCTCGGTTCTGGGGTCCGGAAGTCGGGGATCTCGGGAGACGTCCCTCGGGGTCTTCTGGCGGCCGAGCACCGTGGTTCGGGGCGGTAGATCGGGTCGGCAGCTCCACAGCAGCGCCGGGAAGAGGCCACCTTGCCTTCGTGTTCCTGCATACAGGTCGGGTCGGAGGCTCGACCCGACCCCTCCGACGATCAAGTTAGAGAAAGATGTGAAGGCGATTTTTAGAGGAGGAAGAGTTTCTTTTTTTCCCCCTCCTCTTTCCTCCCTTTGGCTAGGGGACGTTTATAGGGGGGCTCGGCCTTACCGGGTGCGCCATCCCGTCGGTCGGGTCCGTACCTCTGATGGCGTCCGACATCGCCGAGGGTGTTGCGTGGGGGATCGGGGGATCTCAGGGTATGGGCGAGCTTCAACCGTTACCTGCTTCTGTCTCGTCCGACTGTGCTGGGTCAACCGAGGGGGCTGTGGGCTCAGTGAGGCTGACGTCCGGACGCAGACCGTCACCCTCATTGCTCCCCCCAGGGCGCCGCGCCTGTCCACGTGCGGGGGACGTTGCCGGGAGTGGGGTCTGCCGTTTTTTGTCATATCAGAACCCTTCTCAATTGGGGATCTCTAGTTTTAGATTGGGGAGGGCTGAGATCCTCCGCTTGTCGACACCCACAGTCGGGAATAAGCACCGCCGGAGGGAAGTTGGCCCACGAGCCATCCCGGAAGAACAAGAACCTTGACGAGGCGGCGCTCCTCTTGTAGTTCTTGAACTCCTGGATCATCATACTGCTCGATTGCCGAAAAAAGATTGCCGCAGACGCCATATCTGTGGGCGCGGGTTCAATGTCGGCGGACGACCTTGTCGCAGTCGAGAAGCAAGGGAAAGAAGCGGCGAAAAGGGGGAAACTGCCCTTCCTCTTCTCGCCTCTCTGCCGGCGAGAACAGAGGAGGGGAAACTGGGTTATTGGAGATCGGTGAAGGGAGAAGAGAACTCCAAGGGCAGATAGGCATCCAGCACGAACAGAGGAGGAGAGAGTTGCTATAGAAACTGGGAGGAAAGAAGAAACTTCAAGAAAACTTCTGCAAGGTGAGGAAAGAAGCGGCGAAAAAGGAGAAACTGCCCTTCCTCTTCTTCCTCTTTTCGCCTCTCTGCCAGCGGGAATAGAGGAGGGGAAACTGGGCTGCTGGAGATTGGTGAAGGAAAAAGAGAACTCCAGGCAGGGGCAGATCGGCATCCAGCACGAACAGAGGAGGAGAGGTCTCTCATCACCCTCCTCTTCTCGCCTCTCTACTAGCGGGAACAGAGGAGGGGTTTTCTCCTTCTTCCCCTTCTCATCGAGAGGAACAAAGATTGCTGTAGAAGTAGAGATTGTAACAAAAGAAAAAAAGTAAACAAACTCAAGAACTAGGCTGTTGGCGATCGGCGAAGGGAGGAGAGAACTCCATTGCTGTTGGCACTGCTATCCTCTTTCCTCTTCTCATTGATGAAAAGGGGCCCAGTGGGAAAAGCTGTGACTTCCTTCTACAGCCCTTTGCCCTCCGTCGAACAGAGGAAAAGAGGTTTCTCACTTCTATTCTTCTTCAGGCGAAAGAGATAGGAAGGGGTGGGTTCTCCTCTTCCTCTTCTCGCCTCTCTACCAGCGGGAATAGAGGAGGGGGAAACGACAGCGATGGCCCATGGGGCTGGCGATGGTGGCGGGAGGGTAGACTCAACGGCGAGGACCCTTGCCCTTACCTCTCAAGTTGCTCCTCTGTAATCTTTTTTCCGGTGAGATGTTCCTTTGATGAAGCCAAATGCTCTCATTTCTAGTGACCCTTGGCCTTGGACTAGCCTCTTCAAGGCTTCAATTGGAAGTCCAGATCTCAACTTGGATTTCTTCGCTCTAGAAGTTCAGGACGATAAGAAGATTGCTGTGTACGAGACTGCTGATAATACAGAATTGATTGAGACATGGTCTATGGTGATTGTTGGCTATGTGGTAGGACTCAAAACATTCTATTTCCCACTATCCTCATTTATAAAAAATAGATGGGGAATATCGACATTTGATCTCATATGCTGGAGAATGGTTTCTTTGTTTGCAAGTTATACTCTGAAGAAGACTTACAACGGGTCCTTGAAGGGTTTTGGACTATTCGTGGCCACCCAATGATTCTACGATGCTGGTCTCCTGATGTTCATTTGGAGTTAGATAGCCTATAGTCTATTCCTTTATGGATATCCTTTCAAGGCCTTCTTCTACATCTTTGGAGTCGACGTTTTATTGTAAAGTTATGCAGCACTTTGGGACAGTCACTCTACATTGATAAAGCAACAGCTGTGTAGACAAGATTAGCATTTGCCCGAGCATGTGTACTGGTTTCTTCTGACGAAGATCTCCCAAATGAGGTTTTTTATCATAATCTTGATGGGAACACTCGTAAGGTACATGTCTCATATTCTTGGAAGCCACAACGATGTCAGTATTGCTTATCTTTTGGTCATACAAATAGAGCTTGTCAGCAAACTCCGAAATCGATTAATAAAATCTACCGGCCACGACAAGTGTCTCGGCAATAAGGCGCGCCTCCTTTAGTGGTAGTAGAACTGGTGGTGACGAAGACGTTTGAGCATTCCAACTTGCAGGTATAGCACCGTGGATAGGACAAATCAAAAACTTTATCTCTCTCTATTAGGTCGGAGCCTTCCACAACATAAGTTTCCCATGGTACTCATGGACAGAAGAAGCAAAAGTTAGGAACTTCATCTCTTCCTATATTATCGGACCTATCCACAATAGGAACTCAAATATCCACTCATCGCGACAACTAGGACTTTATATCTCAACAAACTCAAGCACTAACAAACCTCGCCAGAAAGGATATTCTACCACAACAAACTCAGGCCCCAACAAACCTCGTTAGCAAAGATACTCTGTCTCAACTATCTCATGCCCCAACAAGCCACACTAACTAGGATATTGCACCTCAATAATCTTACCACGCTTCAACAAACCACGTCAACCAGGACTACTTGACCCAAGGTACAAAGTTTAAACATTTACTAGTTGTGGATGAAGTGGATAAATATAGGAATAAAGCCTTAACAGGTAAGGATATTATTGTTAGGATCAAGAGCACTAAGAGAGGGGGCGTGAATTAGTGCAGCGGAAATCTTTCAACGATAAAAAATGTTCGAACGATAAAAATGATTTCAGTGTGAAAGCCGATTCTAAGATTACTTTAACTTAAGATCAAGCGAGATGACGTTAAAATCAATCTATGAAGGCAGTTTCCAGTTATGATGAAAACCAGAATATAAGCGCAAACTGAAATACGACGTTCGTACGAAGAAGCTGATTTACGTCTAAATGCTGATTCGTAAATCACTTAATTAGGCGAGATGCAGTTTAAGCAAGGATATAAAGGCAGTTTGCAGTTATGATTGAAATCAAAACAAAAAAGCAAATTGAAATATGATGATCGTACGAAAAAATAGATTTACGTCTAAACGCTGATTTGGAAAGTGCAAAGCTTGAAACCCGATCATATATGTGCAGAAAGCAGTAAGCTTTAGAGGGGGTTTGCAGTAAAGATAATATGCTCAAAGTAAATGTAAACCGATATTTAGAGTGGTTCGGTCAATCTTGACCTACTCCACTTTTGGCATCCTCCACTAACGAGGTCACCGATGTCAACTAGAGGTCTTCTTTCAATAGGCGAAGGCCAACCACCCTTTTACAATTTCACTCCTTTTGACGGGCTTAGGAGACAACCCTTACAGAATTTTCTCTCCTCTCTTTACAACTCAGAACTTGGAAGAACAGAGGGAGAAGAACTTTTGGCCTTTACAATAATTTTGAGCTTTAAGAATCACAGAAAAAGATCAAGATTTCGGTGTAAGTTCATGCCCTTTCAGTGCTGAATGGGTGGGGTATTTATAGGCCCCGACCCAGTTCAAATTTGGAGCTCAAAACTGTCAATTCCCGAAATTCCGGGATCAAGCGGTTGCAACTCCTAACTGAGGCGGTTGCACCGCCTGGCAGAGCTCGAAGACTGAGCCTCTGGGTGGTGCCACCTCTGTCAGGGGCGGTTGTACCTCTTGCCAGAGCTCGAAGACCGAGCTCAAGCGGTTCCACCTCCTGTCAAGGGAGGTTGCACCGCCCAGTCTCGCTCGGAGACTAAGCCCAAGCGGTGCCACCGCTTGGCTGGAGCGGTTGCACCTCCCAGTCTAGCTTGGAGACTGAGCCCAAGCGGTGCAACCTCTAGCCTTGGGCGGTTCAACCGCTTGGTAGAAATCAGGGTCCGAATGGGTTGATCCATTCGGCCCAATTTGGGTTTTTCAGGGGCCCAATTGCCCCAAGATTAAGTTAATGGGATCACCTCCCATTTCCAACTTAATCATTGTGCTAACTACGATTTTTCCTAAGACATTTACTGCAACTTGCTCCGGTGCGTCAATCGCTTCTTCCAGCGAGCTTCCGACGAACTTCCGTCGATCATCCGATGAACCCTCGGTGATGCTTCTGCGGACTTCCGGCAAACTCCTAGACTTGCGACGATTCACTTGGCGAGTTCCGACGAGCTTCTTTGGCAAGCTTATGGACTTCTCGGATTTGTTTCCGCAGAACCTCCGACGACTGTCCGAACTTCCGTCGAACTCTCGAACTCCCAACGTGATCATTGTCTTGACTCCGGCACAACTCCTGCTGCATGTCTTACTTTCATCGTAGTTAATCCTGCACACTTATCTCAACATATAGATTAGATAACAAATGACAATTGACTTCATCATCAAAATTCGAGATTCAACAATCTCCCCCTTTTTTATGATGACAATCAATTGATAATGGAGTTAACCTTAACTCCCCCTGTCTATATGCCATACTTGAGATAAGTCATTCTTGAATTCAAAACCTAAGAATTCAAGAGACATATTGATAAGTTAAAATCATTTGAACTTATCAATACTCCCATCATGATTCCCATCATGATGTATCTCTCTAAAGATGATGTCAAGGCTTGACATTCATTTTCAAAAATAACAAGTTTGAATGATGGTAATAGTAGCAATTCATCATATTGTAAGATATCAACTCGTAGATTTTCGATGCAAGTTTTTTGTTTGATATCTTGACACGATACAAACAAGGCATAATGCAAATTAATCATAGCATCTGTTCATATATCTCTTGGTGATGCAAGCATGGCATAATTATAACATCAGTGTGTATAGCATCAATTCACATATTTCTCCCCCTTTGTCATCAACAAAAAGCATGGTAGTTGTGATACCAGGAGAACAGTATAAGCAAATTTTGACAATAAGTGCGATAATTGTTCATGCCTTTACTGGGTTCATGTTATTTTTCAATAGTAAGTGATAGGAAATCAAGCATATAAAGGAAAGCATGATTCATAGATTGCTTTGAATACTTCTTCCTTTTTATTTGTTATAATCTTTTTGCATGAAGGAGAAAATCCATTTGTGATACCAGCTATTTGTGAGTTTACTTTGAGTCAAGATATGTGTGTGAAATAGCTTTTTACAAGTAAAAATACTATCATCCATATTTCAAGATGGAATTCATAAGCACGAATCATTTCATCAAATCTATTTCAAAAAAATATTTTTCATAAGAGTGTACGAGAAAATCCGAATTTTAGCATTCTAATTGTTAAGCGAATCCGAAAATGAAATGAACTCTTTCATGCATTCGGACAATACTATGCTACAGATTTTCAAATACAATCATGAAGACAAAACATTTTTGTATTCAACACATAATTTCCAACATGTTATTTTGGCATGTAATGGCAATCAAGTGATTTGATCATTCAATAAAGTCCGAAAAATAATTTTAACTAGTTTATGTATTCGGACACATCAACATTCCTAATTCTCTTCTTATGAAATCAAATTGTTCTTCACTTAGAGGTTTTGTAAAAATATCAGCTAGTTGATGTTTAGTATCAATGAACTCTATGATTACATCATGATTAGTAACATGATCTCATATAATATCAATATGTTTTGTTCTTGAGTGTTGTATAGGATTCTTTGTTAAGCATATTGCACTTGTGTTATCACATTTAATGGAAATATTTTTAAGATGAACTTTATAATCTTTTAAGGTGTTTTTCATCCATACAACTTGTCCACAGCATGCACTTGCTGCAATATATTCAGCTTCGGTTGTTGATAGTGCAACCGAGTTTTGTTTCTTAGATGACCAGGAAACAAGGGCATGTCCTAAAAATTGACATGTTCCTGATGTGCTTTTTCTATCTAGTCTACAGCCAGCAAAGTCTCCATCAACATAAGCAATTAACTCAAGATTCTCTGATCTTGGGTACCATAATCCTAGATTTGTGATACCATTAAGATATCTAAGTATTATTTTAACTGCTTTGAGATAAGATATCTTAGGGTTTGATTGAAATCTAGCACAAAGTCCTACACTGAACATGATGTCTGGTCTAGTTGTAGTGAGGTAAAGTAAACTTCCTATCATACCCCTATAAGTTTTTTTATCGAAGCTTTCTCCACTTTCATCAATTTCTAACTTAGTGGAGGTGCTCATAGGAGTGTTAATAGCTTTTGAGTTATTTATATTAAACTTTTTTAGTAAATTCATAGCATATTTAGTTTGACTAATAAAGATGCCATTGCTTAGTTGTTTGATTTGTAAACCTAAGAAGAATGTTAACTCTCCCATTAAACTCATTTCGAATTCAAGACTCATAGTTTCAGCAAAAGATTCACAAAGAGATTCATTCGTAGAACCAAAGATAATATCATCAACATAAATATGAACAATGGGAAAATTATTTTCAAAATTCTTGATGAATAATGTAGTATCAACCTTGCCTTTTATGAAATTATTTTCAATAAGAAAAGAACTAAGTCTCTCATACCAAGCCCTCGGAGCTTGTTTTAAACCATAGAGAGCTTTAGTTAATCTAAACACATGATTAGGGAGGCTATTTTTTTCAAATCCAGGAGGTTGTTCAACATAGACTTCTTCAGAAATAAAGCCATTAAGAAAAGCGCTTTTAACATCCATTTGAAACAGCTTAAAATTATTACTACTAGCGTAGGCAAGGAGCATCCTTATGGCTTCTAATCGAGCCACAGGAGCGAAGGTTTCTTTATAATCGATACCTTCTTCTTGGTTGAAACCTTTGGCCACTAATCTAGCCTTGTTTCTAACCACGATACCATTTTCATCTTGCTTGTTTCTAAAGACCCATTTAGTACCAATAACTAAATGGTCATTTGGCCTAGGAACAAGCTTCCACACCTCATTTCTCTCAAATTGATTCAATTCATCTTGCATTGCGATAATCCATGAATCATCTTTCATGGCTTTGTCAACACATTTGAGTTCAATTTGGGAGAGAAAAGCGGCGTTGGCACAAAAATTTTTTAAGAGAAGATCGTGTTTGAACCCCCTTTGATGTGTCTCCTAAGATTAGCTCCTTGGGATGAGCATCTACATACTTCCAATCCTTGGGTAAGGATGTTTTGGAAGTTGATGCATCCAAGTTGCTAGTTGGAGACGGGGTTTCATTTAAATTCAAGGAATCAAAATTAACATCATCATCAAAATCGTTTTTCCTGATTTCGGAAATCTCATTGAAAACAACATGAATGGATTCTTCAATGATTAAAGTTCTTTTATTGAAGATACGAAAAGCTTTAGAAACCGAAGAATAACCAAGAAAGATTCCTTCATCGGATATAGCATCAAATTTTCCTAAGTTATCCTTTTCATTCAAGATAAAACACTTACACCCAAAGACTTTAAAATATGAAACATTATGTTTTTTGTTGTTCCATAACTTATAAGGAGTTTTGGTGAGTAAGGGTCTTACTAGAACTCTATTCAAAATATAGCATGCGGTGTTTACGGCTTCGGCCCAAAAATATTTGGGTAGGCTATGTTCATTTAACATGGTTCTTGTCATTTCTTGTAAATTTCGATTTTTTCTTTCTACTACTCCATTTTGTTGAGGATTTTTTGGAGTAGAGAAATTATGGTTGAATCCATTGAGTTCACAAAATTCTTGAAAATCATGGTTTTGAAATTCTCCACCGTGATCACTTCTAATTGACGAAATCATAGAACCCTTCTCATTTTGAACAAGTTTACAAAACTTGGTAAAATATCTATAGTATTCATTTTTCTGTTTTAAGAAGTAAGTCCATGTATATCTGCTACAGTCATCCACAATGACGAAGGCGTATTTGGTACCTTCTATACTCGATGTAGAGATTGGTCCGAACAAGTCCATATGGATCAATTGTAAGGGCCTAGAGGTGCTTATTTGATTCTTAGATTTAAAACTACCCTTAATTTGTTTACCTAATTGGCAAGCATCACATACATTATCTTTGATGAACTTAATATGAGGAATTCCTCTTACAAGTTCTTTAGATGATATTTGAGTGATTAGTTTCATGCTAGCATGACCTAATCTTCTATGCCATAGCCAAGCATCCTCATTCAAAACCGAAAAACACATTTCATTACACAAATCATTGATGTCAATAGTGTATACGTTATTTTGTTTTAATGCAATCATAGATATGTTTTTGTGTGGTTTTTCAATGATGCAAGCATAAGATTCGCATCTGACAATGTATCCTTTATCACATAATTGACTAATGCTCAAGAGGTTATGTTTTAAACCATCAACTAACAAAACATCTTCAATAAAGAAGTTGGATTTGTTACCTATGGTTCCTTTGCCAATGATTTTACCCTTGTTGTTGTCTCCGAAGGTGACATAGCCTTCGTCTATGCTAGTGAGCTTAGAGAATTGAGATGGATCTCTGGTCATATGCCTTGAGCATCCACTATCAAGGTACCATCTCTTGCTCCTAGCTTGCGATGGTATAGGTTTCTACAAGAAAGGATGATTTTTAGGTACCCATTTGCTTTTGGGTGCCTCAAAAATAGAACTATATGTTAGGATCGAGAGCACTAAGAGGGGGGGGGTGAATTAGTGCAGCGGAAATCTTACAGCAATTTAAAAACGAAAGCTGCGTTCGTCCGATAAAAAACGGTTTCGATATAAAAGCAGAATCACAGTGTAGTTTGCGTCTAAGCGCAGTTTTGCGTCTAAGCGCAGTTTTGCGTCTAAGCGCAGTTTGCGTCTAAACACAGTTTGCGTCTAAGCGCAGTTTGCGTCTAAGCACAGTTTGCGTCTAAGCGCAGTTTGCGTCTAAGCGCAGTTTGCGTCTAAACTCAGTTTTACGTCCAAACGCAGTTTAACGTCTAAACGCAGTTTTACGTCTAAACGCAGTTTTACGTCTAAACGCAGTTTTGCGTCTAAACGCAGTTTTACGTCTAAACGCAGTTTTACGTCTAAACGCAGTTTTACGTCTAAACGCAGTTTTGCGTCTAAACGCAGTTTTACGTCTAAACGTAATTTTACGTCTAAATGTAGTTTTGCGTCTAAAAGCAGTTTTGAACCTGAAAAAGCATTTTACGTAGAAAGCAATTTGCAGTTATAAATGGAATCCGAATGTAAGCGTAAACTGCAGTGTGAAGATCGTATGAAAACACGATTTACGTTTGAATGCAGATTCTGAAAGATCAGAGCTTAGAAACTCGTTCGTAAAGGAGCAGAGGGCAGTAGCAATGTAGGAGGTTTGCAGTAATGGAAAAGTGCTCAAGGTAAAAGCAAACCAGAGATTTATAGTGGTTCGGTCAATCTTGACCTACTCCACTTTTGGCTTCCTCCTCCGACGAGGTCACCGACGTCAACTAGCTGCCTTCCTTCAATGGGCGAAGGCGAACTGCCCTTTTACAGTTTCTCTCCTTTTGACAGGCTTAGGAGACAACCTTTACAGATCCTTTCTCTCCTCTCTTTACAACTCAAGACTTAAAGAACAGAAGGAGGAGAACTTTAGGACTTTACACAAATTTGAGCTATTAGAATCACTGAAAAGATCAAGAATTCGGTGTGGATCTGTCTACTTTCAGTGTTGAATGGGTGGGGTATTTATAGGCCCCAACCCAATTCAAATTTGGAGCTCAAAACGATCAAATCCCGGAATTCCGGGATCAGGCGGTTGCACCTCTTGACTGGAGAGGTGGCACCGCCTGGCAGAGCTCGAAGACTGAGCTCAGGCGATTGCACCTCTCTGCCAGAGCTCGAAGACTGAGCTCGGTGGTTGCACCGCCTGGCAGAGCTCGAAGACTGAGCTCGGTGGTTGCATCACCTGGCAGAGCTCGAAACTGAGCTCAGGCTGATGCACCTCTCTGCCAGAGCTCGAAACTTGAGCTCTGGCGGTGCTACCTCTTGACAGAGGAGGTTGCACCGCCCAGTCTAGCTCGAAGACTGAGCCCTGGGCGGTTGCACCTCTTGGCTGGGGCGGTTGCACCGCCCAGTCGCGCTGGAAGACATGGCCTGGGCGGTTGCACCGCCCAGTCCCGCAGCCCTGGCGGTTGCACCTCCTGGCCTAGGCGGTTGCACCGCCTGGTGCAATCAGGGTCCGAATGGTTCGCTCCATTCGGCCCAATTTGAATCTTTTCAGGGGCCCAATTGCCCCAAGATTAAGCTAATGGGATCACCTCCCATTTTCAAGCTTAATCATCGTGCTAACTACGATTAACTCTAAGACAACTTCTGCAGCTATGCTCCGATGCGTCAATCGCTTCTTCCGGCGAGTTTCCGGTGAACTTCCGTCGATCATCTGATAAACCCTCGGTGATCCTTCTGCGGACATCCGGCATACTCCTGGACTTTGCGACGATCCACTTGGCGAGTTCCGACGAGCTTCGCTTGGCAAGCTTCTGGACTTCTCGGATCTGTTCTCGCTGAACCTCCGACGACCGTCCGAACTTCCGTCGAACTCTCGAACTCCCAACGTGATCATGATCTTGACTCCGGCGCAACACCTGCTGCTTGTCTTACTCTTATCGTAGTTAATCCTGCACACTTATCTCAAACACATAGATTAGATAACAAATGACAATTGACTTCATCATCAAAATCCGAGATTCAACAATCTCCCCCTTTTTGATGATGACAATCAATTGATAAAGGAGTTGTCCTTAACTCCCCCTATCTATATGCCATAGTTGAGATAAGTCAACCTTGAATTCAAGACCTAAGAATTCAAGTGACGTATTGATAAGTTAGATCAGTTAAACTTATCAATGCTCCCATCATGATGCCCATCATGATGTATGATGTCAAGGCATGACATACATCATCAAGTTTGTATGATAGTGTTTGTAACTATTCATCATGTAATCATATAAAGCTACGAAGGACTTTTACATGATGCACACATTTGAGATTTTCTAGCAAGTTTGCATATACTTCACAAGATAGAATATCAAATCAAGACATGATGCAAACTATAGCACATGTTCACATATCTCTTGGTGATGCAAGGATGGCATAACTATAACATTGTTTATAGCATCACTCAAGTATTTGCAACTATGACATAGACATGATTATGGCAGTTCAGCTATGACATAGTGTTTATCAATTCATATGTTTCTCCCCCTTTGTCATCAACAAAAAGCATGATAGCATTATCAAGCACATAAAGGAAGTCATGACACATATAATTCTTTGAATATCTCTTTATTGTTTGTTGCTTGAAGGAGGAAAGTCATTTTTCAAAAAGTTTTCATAAGAGTGTATAGGAAAATCCCATTTTTAGCATACAAACCGAAAAATGAACTTCTTACATGCATTTGGTTAAAAATATTTGTCACATAATTTGCAACATGTTATTTGATCAAGCGTTGTCAAGGCATGTAATAGTAATAACTTCCGAAAAATAATTTTAACTAGTTTAAGTATTCGGACACATCAACATTCCTAATTCTCTTCTTATATAATCAAATTGTTCTTCACATAGGGGTTTTGTAAAGATATCAGCTCATACGATGCAAATTTTTGTTTGATATCTTGATACAGGGCATGATAGCAATCATATTAGTAATAGCAACCATATCAATGTCATACTGCTGACTTATCAACTACATTGGTATGTTGCTTCATATTTTTCAAGGCATAGGCTTTTAAACCTTTTTAGTTTCTGTGCAAAATCCGAGATAAACAACAAGAGATGTTTGCAAATATGCTTACACAAACAAGGATAACCATATCAGGGTAACATATGTACAGCATATCAGGTAACCATAAAAACAAAGTCCTTCATGAATAACATAAGGAGTTTACAACATGTCATATCAAAAACAGCAGATGTTCATACAAGCTCATTCATGAGGTGGAAGATTAAAGTGCCTAAGTAAAGAGTCAAATTGTCGATGGATTTGCTGCAGCTTGGTTAGGATTTGATCTTGTCGAAGTTCAAGCCGTTCTTGTCTTTGTTCAAATCGGTCCATCCGAATCCCGATATCTTCGATGGATGATGTGTGAGTTTGCTCAACCGGATGTGTTTCCTCAAAGGGACAAATCGGAGGAGATTGGGTACTCCTAAAGACTGGGGTTTCCGGCTCTGGTTCAGGTTCAGGTTCAGGTTGAGGGGGATCAGTTCTTCTAGGCATTCTAACCCAGTTACCGTTTCTATAGTGACATCTTAGTCGGTGAAGTAGATTTTTGTTTATTATGCTGAATCTATCTACTTTCATTACTTCTTCTTCTAGTGGTATTTGAATGTCGTAAGCTTTCATTATTCTAGTAATTATTCCACCATATGGGAGCATCATATCTTTCTTAGATAATTCTAACATGTTTTGTTGGATCAGATAGCCAAGACAAATGTCACGTCCTTTCATGATTAGGTACATAATTCCTAATTCTAATTGACTCACTTCATCATGATGGTATTGTTTAGGAAGAATTATACTAGTCATGATATGATGAAGTATCTTAGTGTTAAAAGGCAGTAGATGTTCACAACTTTTAGGAACAGATTCTATGTTAGGATCAGCAAGGATTGTTCCTAAGGCTTCAACGTAGGATGTTTCAATGGTTTTTTCATCCCATAATCCTTTAAAGTAAAGTCCTATGCTTTTCATGGGAATACCTATCATGTCACAAATGAATCTATCAGTGATTGAGATGTGTTGTCCTAAGAGATAGGTTGACATCCTTTCTTCATCATCTATTTGCATGTTGTTGTAAAACAATCTAACTAGTCTAGGATAGATGGGTTCGTTGATCTGCAAAATTGAAAGTAGATTTAGGTTTGCAAACCATTGGATAGTCTCTACATCTCTTAGTTCATTCAGATCTACGTATTTTCCCTTATTGATGTTCTTAGTTCGAAGGAGAGAAATTTTTCAGCATGGTTTTTGGAATCAAAAAGAGTGAGATCAAACTCTTCTACTACTCTCCTCTTTCCCTTATCCCTTGAGGATCTTCTAGAACCCATAGCTACTGCTGTTTAAAGAGATAAAGATAAACAAGAGTGAACAAAACAGAATTTTAGAGGTTCTTAGAGAATACCTTAGTGAAATCTTTAAAAATAGGGAGAGATTCTTGATGTTTTGCTCCGAAATGGGAGGTATTTGGGAGGCTAAATGGAGTGAAATGAGGATGGAGGAGGCTTGGAGGAGTGGAGAATGAAGGGCAAGTGAGTTGGGGTCGGTTTCACCACCGGCCCTAGTGAGGGTTTAAAAGGGCAGAGTTGCGGGCGGTTGCACCTCTGGCTGGAGCGGTGCAACTGCTGGCAACACGTGATGGCTGGAGGTGCCACCGCTGGCTGGAGAGGTGCCACCGCCGGCTGGAGAGGTGCCACCGCTTGTAGGTAGTGAAAATTGTAATTTGATCAGGTAGGTTTTGTTTTGAGGAGAGTTTTGATCCATAGCAATTAACGTTGCTTACATGATTACGTGTGTGTTTTGTTTCAAGGCACAATCACTTGTACGATCAAGATAGAACTTTTTACGTGCATACTCCTAATGTCGTACATGTGTTTGTGATTTGAAAAGTCACATTAGGTTGTATCCAATTTGCTTTTGTGATTTCATAATTACCACTTGTTGTTGTCTCCGAAGGTGACATATCCTTCGTTTATGCTAGTGAGCTTAGAGAATTGGGATGAATCTCCGGTCATATGCCTTGAGCATCCACTGTCAAGGTACCATCTCTTGCTCCTAGCTTGCGATGGTTTAGTTTTCTACAGGAAAGGATGATGTTTAGGTACCCATTTGCTTTTGGGTTCCTCACAAATAGATCTACATTTTTTATCATGTTGCATAGAATTTGTCATGGTTCCTTTAGGAACCCATATCAATTTGTTTGGACTCAATTTCCTGAATGGACAATAATGTGTCTTGTGACCAAACTTGCAACAAAAGTTGCATTTGCTTCTAACATGTAAGATGGGGCCTTTTACAAAGGTAGTTGGATTTTGGTGAGGACTCCTCACAAATCCAATCCCACTTCTTTTGGGAGCATGACCCTTGTTTGTAAGGATCATGTTTAATGACTTGCTACCCACCTCGAATTTCTTCAAGGTGTCCTTAAGTAGCAAGTTTTCTTTTTGACAGATTTCTAGATCATGACATTTTATACATGAATTTAAACTATCATGATATTCGATTTTTAACTTATTAAAATCACAAGTAAGACTATCATGTACCTTTTTTAGCAATTTGTATTTTCTATTTATAACTTTGCATTCATCAAATAAATCATGGAAGGCATTTAATAATTCATCGAAAGATAAATCAGCATCTAATAAATCCGTTACCTCCTCTCCGATGGCCATTAAGGCGTAATGAGCAACTTGCTCGGTGTTGGACTCCTCTTCTTCAGATGCGCTCGAGTCATCCCATGTTGCTTGAAGAGCCTTCTTCTTTGATGTTCTTCTTTTGACTTGGGGACAATCATTCTTGTAGTGTCCCGGCTTTTTACATTCGTAGCAGATCACTTGGTCCTTCTTGGGTTCAAGTTTATTTTTCACATCGTTTTTAAACTTGTTTCTTTTGAAGAATTTCTTAAACTTTCTTGTCAAAAGTGCCAAGTCATCATCACAGTCCTCATCACTTGAGTTTTCTCTCAAGTGGCATTCAGAAGTTTTAAGTGCCATATCCTTCCTGTTCTTTGGAAGGATGTCTTCTTGCTCTTCATGAGCTTTGCAAGTCATTTCGTAGGTCATTAATGACCCGATTAGTTCTTCAAGAGGGAAGTTGCGCAGATCTTTTGCCTCTTGAATAGCAGTGACTTTAGGATCCCAACTTTTAGGAAGGGATCTTAGTATTTTATTTACGAGTTCAAAATCCGAAAAACTTTTTCCGAGTCCTTTTAGACCGTTGACGACATCCGTGAAACGGGTAAACATGTCGCCAATGGTTTCACTCGGTTTCATTCGGAAAAGTTCAAAAGAATGCAGCAACAGATTGATTTTTGACTCTTTCACTCTACTTGTGCCCTCGTGGATCACTTCAAGTGTGTGCCAAATATCAAATGCAGTTTCGCAAGTTGAAACACGATTAAACTCGTTTTTATCAAGTGCGCAAAATAAGGCATTCATAGCCTTTGCATTAAGAGCGAAAGCCTTCTTCTCCAAATCGTTCCAATCGATCATTGGAAGAGAAGACTTTGAAAATCCATTTTCAACAAGGTTCCACAGTTCAAAATCCATAGAAATAAGAAAGATCCTCATTCGGGTCTTCTAGTAGGTGTAGTCCGTTCCACTGAACATGGGTGGACGTGTAATAGAATGCCCCTCTTGGTTTCCGGCGAATGCCATCTCTCTTGGGTTTTAATCCTTTAGAGAGTTAACCTTGCTCTGATACCAATTGTTAGGATCGAGAGCACTAAGAGGGGGGGGGGTGAATTAGTGCAGCGGAAATCTTACAGCAATTTAAAAACGAAAGCTGCGTTCGTCCGATAAAAAACGGTTTCGATATAAAAGCAGAATCACAGTGCAGTTTGCGTCTAAGCGCAGTTTTGCGTCTAAGCACAGTTTTGCGTCTAAGCGCAGTTTGCGTCTAAACACAGTTTGCGTCTAAGCGCAGTTTGCGTCTAAGCGCAGTTTGCGTCTAAACTTAGTTTTACGTCCAAACGCAGTTTAACGTCTAAACGCAGTTTTACGTCTAAACGCAGTTTTGCGTCTAAACGCAGTTTTACGTCTAAACGCAGTTTTACGTCTAAACGTAGTTTTACGTCTAAACGCAGTTTGCGTCTAAATGCAGTTTTACGTCTAAATGTAATTTTACGTCTAAATGTAGTTTTGCGTCTAAAAGCAGTTTTGAACCTGAAAAAGCGTTTTACGTAGAAAGCAATTTGCAGTTATAAATGGAATCCGAATGTAAGCGTAAACTGCAGTGTGAAGATCGTACGAAAACACGATTTACGTTTGAATGCAGATTCTGAAAGATCAGAGCTTAGAAACTCGTTCGTAAAGGAGCAGAGGGCAGTAGCAATGTAGGAGGTTTGCAGTAATGGAAAAGTGCTCAAGGTAAAAGCAAACCAGAGATTTAGAGTGGTTCGGTCAGTCTTGACCTACTCCACTTTTGGCTTCCTCCTCCGACGAGGTCACCGACGTCAACTAGCTGCCTTCCTTCAATGGGCGAAGGCTAACTGCCCTTTTACAGTTTCTCTCCTTTTGACAGGCTTAGGAGACAACCTTTACAGATCCTTTCTCTCCTCTCTTTACAACTCAAGACTTAAAGAACAGAAGGAGGAGAACTTTAGGACTTTACACAAATTTGAGCTCTTAGAATCACTGAAAAGATCAAGAATTCGGTGTGGATCTGTCTACTTTCAGTGTTGAATGGGTGGGGTATTTATAGGCCCCAACCCAATTCAAATTTGGAGCTCAAAACGATCAAATCCCGGAATTCCGGGATCAGGCGGTTGCACCTCTTGACTGGAGAGGTGGCACCGCCTGGCAGAGCTCGAAGACTGAGCTCAGGCGATTGCACCTCTCTGCCAGAGCTCGAAGACTGAGCTCGGTGGTTGCATCACCTGGCAGAGCTCGAAACTGAGCTCAGGCTGATGCACCTCTCTGCCAGAGCTCGAAACTTGAGCTCTGGCGGTGCTACTTCTTGACAGAGGAGGTTGCACCGCCCAGTCTAGCTCGAAGACTGAGCCTTGGGCGGTTGCACCTCTTGGCTGGGGCGGTTGCACCGCCCAGTCCCGCTGGAAGACATGGCCTGGGCGGTTGCACCGCCTGGCTGGGGCGGTTGCACCGCCCAGTCCCGCAGCCCTGGCGGTTGCACCTCCTGGCCTAGGCGGTTGCACCGCCTGGTGCAATCAGGGTCCGAATGGTTCGCTCCATTCGGCCCAATTTGAATCTTTTCAGGGGCCCAATTGCCCCAAGATTAAGCTAATGGGATCACCTCCCATTTTCAAGCTTAATCATCGTGCTAACTACGATTAACTCTAAGACAACTTCTGCAGCTATGCTCCGATGCGTCAATCGCTTCTTCCGGCGAGTTTCCGGCGAACTTCCGTTGATCATCCGATAAACCCTCGGTGATCCTTCTGCGGACATCCGGCATACTCCTGGACTTTGCGACGATCCACTTGGCGAGTTCCGACGAGCTTCGCTTGGCAAGCTTCTGGACTTCTCGGATCTGTTCTCGCTGAACCTCCGACGACCGTCCGAACTTCCGTCGAACTCTCGAACTCCCAACGTGATCATGATCTTGACTCCGGCGCAACACCTGCTGCTTGTCTTACTCTTATCGTAGTTAATCCTGCACACTTATCTCAAACACATAGATTAGATAACAAATGACAATTGACTTCATCATCAAAATCCGAGATTCAACACTATATTGTTTATCATGTTGCATAGAATTTATCATGGTTCCTTTCAGAACCCAAATTAATTTATTCGGACTAATTTTCTTGAATGGACAATAATACGTTTTGTGTCCAAGTTTGCAACAAAAGTTGCATTTGCTTTGGTGTCGAACATGTAAGATGGGGCCTTTTATGAATGTGGTTGGATTTTGGTGAGGACTTCTTGTTAGGATCGAGAGCACTAAGAGGGGGGGGGTGAATTAGTGCAGCGGAAATCTTACAATAATTTAAAAACCAAAAGCTGCGTTCGTTCAAAACTATTATGATGCAAAAGCAAATTCTCAGTTTGTATCTAAGTGCAGTTTGCGTCTAAGCGCAGATTGCGTTTAAGCGCAGTTTTGCGTCTAAGCGCAGTTTTGCGTCTAAGCGCAGTTTTGCGTCTAAACTCAGATTTACGTCTAAACGCAGATTTACGTCTAAACGCAGATTTACGTCTAAACGCAGTTTTACGTCTAAACGCAGTTTTACGTCTAAACGCAGTTTTACGTCTAAACGCAGATTTACGTCTAAACGCAGTTTTACGTCTAGACGCAGATTTACGTCTAAACTTTGAAACTCGTTTGTATACTCGTAGAAGGCAGTATGCAGTTGAAAACAAGACGTAAACGTGAACTGAAATCTGATGATTGAGCGAGGAAAGCCGATTTACGTCTGAATGCAGTTTTACGTCTAAATGTTGAAACTCGTTCGTAAAATCGTAGAGGACAGATTGCAGTTATTAATAGGATTAAAATGTAAACGTAAACTGCAAAGAAGCTCGTTCGTAAAAGCACGGAAAACAGTTCTGCAGAATCAAACGTAAACGTAAACTGTAATGTATGAAAATACGAATTTACGTTTGAATGCAGATTTGGAAGAACAGCACTTAGAACTTGTTCGTGAAAGCGCAGAGAGCAGTAGTGATGAGGGAGGTTTGCAGTAATGATAAAGTGCTCGAAAATAAACGCAAACCAGAGATTTAGAGTGGTTCGGTCAGCCTTGACCTACTCCACTTTTGGCTTCCTCCACCGATGAGGTTGCCGACGTCAACTAGGTGCCTTCCTTCAATGGGCGAAGGCCAAACTGCCCTTTTACAATTTCTCTCCTTTTGACGGGCTTAGGAGACAACCTTTACAGACCTTTCTCTCCTCACTTTACAATTGAAAACTTGAAGAACAGAAGGAGGAGACTTAAAGGCTTTACAACACTTTTTGAGCTCTTAGAATCACAGAAAAGATCAAGATTTCGGTGTAGGTCTGTATCTTTTCAATGCTGAATGGGTGGGGTCTTTATAGGCCCCAACCCAATTCAAAATTCGAGCTCAAAACGATCAAATCGATCAAATCCCAGAATTCTGGGATCAGGCGGTTGCACCTCTTGACTGGAGAGGTGGCACCGCCTGGCAGAGCTCGAAGACTGAGCTCAGGCGATTGCTTCTCTCTGCCAGAGCTCGAAGACTGAGCTCGATGGTTGCATCACCTGGCAGAGCTCGAAGACTGAGCTTGGTGATTGCATCACCTGGCAGAGCTCGAAACTGAGCTCGGTGGTTGCATCACCTGGCAGAGCTCCAAGCTGAGCTCAGGCTGATCCACCTCTCTGCCAGAGCTCGAAGACTGAGCTCGGTGATTGCATCACCTGGCAGAGCTCGAGACTGAGCTCAGGCTGATGCACTTCTCTGCCAGAGCTCGAAGACTGAGCTCGGTGGTTGCATCGCCTGGCAGAGCTCGAAACTTGAGCTCTGGCGGTGCTACCTCTTGGCAGAGGAGGTTGCACCGCTTGGCTGGGGCGGTTGCACCTCCTGGCTGGGGCGGTTGCACCTCCCAACCTCGCAGGAAGACATAGCCTGGGCGGTGCTACCTCCAACCCTGGCGGTGGCACCTCTTCACTATTCCAGCTCACTTGGTTTGGCTCCAAACTTGGTCCAAACCAGTCCGAACTTGGGCCTAATTGGCCCCTACTTGGGTTATAGGATTAACACATAATCCTAACCCTAGTTAACGTGCTAACTATGAATTTAAAGACATTTTCTAAGCTTTTACAAAGTTCGCAAGTCAAGACTTCTTCTAGCGAGCTTCCGGCAAACTTCCGGCGGTCTTCCGATGAACTCTCGGAAACCATTCTGCGGACTCCCGGCAAGCTCCTAGACTTCACGATTTGTTCTTAGTGAGTTCCAACGAGCTTCTTCGGCAAGCTCCGATCTTTCTCGGCGAGCTCCGCGAACTCCCAACGAATCTTCGGACTTCCGTCGAACTCTCGAACTCGCAACAAATCCTTCGCGCTTGACTCCGACACTTTGTTTCGCTTTATGTCTTCATCGTTATCATAGTTAATCCTGCACAACAAAACAAAACTTCAATCGAGACAATTAATCCTAAGCAATTAACCAAGTTGTCCGACATGTCATTGGTCCCTCGACGCTTCGTCCGATTCTTCGGCGCATCGTCCTCTCGTGCAGCCTATTGCCCAATCGGCCAGTTGACTCCGCAACTCCGATATCCTTGGCACAATACCCGCTCTTCTTGGCCCGATGCCCGAGTTCACGGCCCGAAGCCTTCTGTCGATACGTCGACCGATCCACCGGCCCGACGTCCAATCTTCTGACATGTTCCTTCGGCACAACATGATTATCCTGCTTTAATTGTCTCATCCTGATCGAAGCATCCTGCGTCACTCAAAACGCAGATTAAATCATAAACATATATTAAGTAGTTTCATCATCAAAATACGAGATTCAACAATCTCCCCCTTTTTGATGATGACAACCACTTGATGACGGAGTTAAACTTAACTCCCGGAGTTTAAACAAACTCCCCCTATCAATATGCCATATTGATAGAACCTTGAATTCAAACTGAATTCAAGTCATTGCAATATTCATCATGGATACTTGCAACACGTCAACATGAACTTATGCATAAACTTATGCATCACATGTCATGTCATCAACATACTTCTCCCCCTTTGTCATCAACAAAAAGGAGAAGTACTACAATCAAGTGTGTGTGATATTGGTTCAACTCATTGCATGAAAATCATAATATCAAGTTTTATCATCATGCAAGTTTGCTAATATCAAATACCAACATGAAAAATTGCGATGTAGGCTTTTGATATCATAATGCAAACATTTCAAGTGTTTATCAATTATAGCATTTCATCACATGGTAGGATATCAACGCGTAAAATTACGATACAAGTTCTTGATATCTTAACGCATGATGAAAACATGGCATAATACAAGTTTGGCAATCATAGCATCAATTCATATATCTCTTAATGATGCAAGTATTGCAAATATGGCAATCATATCAATTCATATATCTCTTGATGATGCAAGCCTAGCATCAGTGTTCATAGCATCAATTCATATATTTCTCCCCCTTTGTCATCAACAAAACGGAGAACGATATAAGCAAATTTTAAGCATAAGTGCTTGTTGTTATGTATGTGAAATAAATCCTTGCAAGTAAAAACACTTTCATCCATATTCATCAAATCCATTTCTCAAAAAATATTTTTCACATGATGTGTGTATGAGAGATGTATTTGCTAGTCAATTACATATGTCAAAAATCAATGATATGAACTAAACTTGATATGGCATATGCTTGTTAAGTTTGGAAGAGAGTGAACTTGATATGTTAGACTCAAGAGAATCCGAAAATGAAATTTGAGTCTTTCTTCCATTCGAACAAGGTTTTGCTATAGATATTCAATTACAATCATGAAGGTAAAGCATGCTTGTTATCATGGAAGTTTTGTATTCAAGCACATAATTTTCAACATGTAATTGTGTAAAATCATTATGCCAGTCAAGTGATTCAATCATTCAATCAAGAAGGTTCGAAAAATAATTTTAACACGTTCAATCATTAAGACGTATTTTTGCCATTGTTTTTCAAATTCAATCATAAAGATAAGACATACTCATCATCATGATAGTATGATAGCAGGTTTACCATATACAAGCTAGCAAAAAATTTGTACATTTTAAGGCCCGCAAGCTAGCAATTTTGAGATGTTCAAGAAAGCAACTCTTGCTTCTTGATATATGCAAATTTGTCAAGTTTTGCTAGATGTGCAAGTTAGCATTTTTGCCTCTTGAGATAGGCAAGCTAGCAATCAAGTTTTTTCATCTTCTTGACTTGTACAAGCTAGCTATCTCCCCCTTTGTCATTGTCAACAAGGGAAAAACCCTTTACATCAATTTCTAAATCATGACAAAGGTAAGTAATCATTCTTATTTGTGCATCATTATAGTTTCAATGCACAAATTTATTAACATTACATTTCAAAAAATTTATGCATGATACCGAAAAATCAATCATCATCATGAGCATATCAAACATGATATTCAAGCATTCATGATACATCATTTTGGCAGCATGATCATAGATATTCAAACGATGGTATCTAGAATTCATTACATCCTATTATGCATGATCATTAACTCCTCATTTGTATTTCATGCATTATTTCATTTCATCTCATAAGGAATATCAAGAAGAGTTATTGGATGATGAGATAAATATTTTATGAATACACAGAATATCATAAGTGTTTCATGTATTCATATTATCACATGAAGCATATTATCATTTTTAAGATTCATAACATGAATAACGTTATTACTATTTCATCAAAATTAGTTTCGAGATTCACATAATATCATGAAATCATTAATCTCGATAAAATGGGAAAAACATTTTCTTTTTAAGTGATTCTTTTAACACATCATAAAAAAGAAAAACTCATTCATAATTCAAGTGATTTACAAGATATCATAAATGAATTTATCACTTGTATTTCACCAAAATCGAGAACTCTAGAGTTAGAAAAATGATTGAAGCATTTAATCTGATTGAAGAATGATTCATATTTAAAGTGTAGCATTTGTCAAATCTGAAATCATCAAGTATAACTTTAATATTTTCATTGCAACATTAAGCAAGGTTTCATTGAAGATAATTTTGAATGATTCTTATAAATGCCTAAAACTTCTTTAATTTTAATTTATGATTGACTTTATAATAGCATGCTCAAATCTTTATTCTTATGTCAAAACCATACATTATATTTAATAAACAAAGACAATGAAAAATATCAAGCCTTCCAGACAAAAGCCATGTATCGTCATTGAAAAGCAATATGAAAATCATCAAAATATACATTCTTGCTTCTCAAGCACATAAGATTACTCTCACTAGGTGTAAAATCATTAGATTTCTATCTTGCATTAACATAAGACATGCAATTTTCATTATCATTTTCAAGATTACAAGCATGATCATATTTTTGCATTTTCATTGTTAAATTATTAAAAATATAATTTTCAACAAAATTTAAAGAAAAAGAAAAGTGCATCATGAAAAGCATCATGTAATTTCGAAGTAAATTAGGGGGATTTCGATTACCTCATCATT
Organism: Musa acuminata AAA Group; assembly: GCF_036884655.1. Lineage (NCBI taxonomy): Eukaryota > Viridiplantae > Streptophyta > Magnoliopsida > Zingiberales > Musaceae > Musa > Musa acuminata. Next base: position 15,417,120 of record NC_088352.1, on the reverse strand, counting down.
GTAGGCTGTTAAGGCGTAGTTTGCCGCCTTGCTTTTGTTGACTTTATCTTCTTCGGAGGAGCTCGATTCATCCCAATTTTTGTTCTTCTTCTTGCGTTTAAAGCAAGTAGTTCCATTCTTTTTGCTTTTTAATTTTCGTTTCATTTTAAGTTCACCATCACTTGAGCTTATGCTCGAGTGGTCTTCAAATGTTCTATGTCCCAAATCCTTCCTGTTCTTTGGAAGGTTGGTTTGTTCATCATTGTCCTCATCACTTGAGTCATCGCTCAAGTGGCATTCATTTGTCCAGAGTTCCAAATCCTTCCTGTTCTTTGGAAGGTGGTTCTCAAGTTCTTCACGTGCATTGCACGTCATTTCATGTGTGATCAATGAACCAATTAGTTCTTCAAGTGGAAAATGGTTCAAGTTTTTCGATTCTTGAATAGCAGTTACTTTTGAATCCCAAGTTTTAGAAAGTGAGCGCAAAACTTTGTTAACGAGTTCAAAATCCGAAAAGCTTTTACCAAGTGATTTTAAACCATTGACGACATCCGTAAAACGGGTGTACATGTCAACAACGGTTTCGCTTGGTTTCATATGAAAAAGCTCGAAATCAAGCAGTAGAATATTAACTTTCGAGTCTTTGACTCTACTAGTTCCCTCGTGCGTGATTTCAAGAGTGCGCCAAATATCGAAAGCCGTTTCACACGTAGAAATCCGATTGAACTCATTTTTGTCCAATGCGCAAAATAAGGCATTCATAGCCTTTGCGTTTAAAGAAAAATTCTTCTTCTCCAAAACCGACCATTCGTTCATCGGTTTGGAGGGAAGTTGAAAACCGTTTTCAATGATATTCCATAAATCCAGATTTAGAGAAATTAAGAAAACTCTCATTCGAGTTTTCCAATAAGTGTAGTCCAATCCGTTAAAGAACGGTGGACGAAAGACCGAACAGCCCTCTTGAAAAGTCATTTCTCTCGGGTGTAAATCCGAAATGAGAAATACCCCGCTCTGATACCAATTGTTAGGATCGAGAGCACTAAGAGGGGGGGGTGAATTAGTGCAGCGGAAATCTTACAATAATTTAAAAACCAAAAGCTGCGTTCGTTCAAAAACTATTATGATGCAAAAGCAAATTCTCAGTTTGTATCTAAGTGCAGTTTGCGTCTAAGCGCAGATTGCGTTTAAGCGCAGTTTTGCGTCTAAGCGCAGTTTTGCGTCTAAACTCAGATTTACGTCTAAACACAGATTTACGTCTAAACGCAGATTTACGTCTAAACGCAGATTTACATCTAAACGCAGTTTTACGTCTAAACGCAGATTTACGTCTAAACGCAGTTTTACGTCTAAACGCAGTTTTACGTCTAAACGCAGATTTACGTCTAAACGCAGTTTTACGTCTAGACGCAGATTTACGTCTAAACTTTGAAACTCGTTTGTATACTCGCAGAAGGCAGTATGCAGTTGAAAACAAGACGTAAACGTGAACTGAAATCTGATGATTGAGCGAGGAAAGCCGATTTACGTCTGAATGCAGTTTTACGTCTAAATGTTGAAACTCGTTCGTAAAATCGTAGAGGACAGATTGCAGTTATTAATAGGATTAAAATGTAAGCGTAAACTGCAAAGAAGCTCGTTCGTAAAAGCACGGAAAACAATTCTGCAGAATCAAACGTAAACGTAAACTGTAATGTATGAAAATACGAATTTACGTTTGAATGCAGATTTGGAAGAACAGCACTTAGAACTTGTTCGTGAAAGCGCAGAGAGCAGTAGTGATGAGGGAGGTTTGCAGTAATGATAAAGTGCTCGAAAATAAATGCAAACCAGAGATTTAGAGTGGTTCGGTCAGCCTTGACCTACTCCACTTTTGGCTTCCTCCACCGATGAGGTTGCCGACGTCAACTAGGTGCCTTCCTTCAATGGGCGAAGGCCAAACTGCCCTTTTACAATTTCTCTCCTTTTGACAGGCTTAGGAGACAACCTTTACAGACCTTTCTCTCCTCACTTTACAATTGAAAACTTGAAGAACAGAAGGAGGAGACTTAAAGGCTTTACAACACTTTTTGAGCTCTTAGAATCACAAAAAAGATCAAGATTTCGGTGTAGGTCTGTATCTTTTCAATGCTGAATGGGTGGGGTATTTATAGGCCCCAACCCAATTCAAAATTCGAGCTCAAAACGATCAAATCGATCAAATCCCAGAATTCTGGGATCAGGCGGTTGCACCTCTTGACTGGAGAGGTGGCACCGCCTGGCAGAGCTCGAAGACTGAGCTCAGGCGATTGCTTCTCTCTGCCAGAGCTCGAAGACTGAGCTCGATGGTTGCATCACTTGGCAGAGCTCGAAGACTGAGCTTGGTGATTGCATCACCTGGCAGAGCTCGAAACTGAGCTCGGTGGTTGCATCACCTGGCAGAGCTCCAAGCTGAGCTCAGGCTGATCCACCTCTCTGCCAGAGCTCGAAGACTGAGCTCGGTGATTGCATCACCTGGCAGAGCTCGAGACTGAGCTCAGGCTGATGCACTTCTCTGCCAGAGCTCGAAGACTGAGCTCGGTGGTTGCATCGCATGGCAGAGCTCGAAACTTGAGCTCTGGCGGTGCTACCTCTTGGCAGAGGAGGTTGCACCGCTTGGCTGGGGCGGTTGCACCTCCTGGCTGGGGCGGTTGCACCTCCCAACCTCGCAGGAAGACATAGCCTGGGCGGTGCTACCTCCAACCCTGGCGGTGGCACCTCTTCACTATTCCAGCTCACTTGGTTTGGCTCCAAACTTGGTCCAAACCAGTCCGAACTTGGGCCTAATTGGCCCCTACTTGGGTTATAGGATTAACACCTAATCCTAACCCTAGTTAACGTGCTCACTATGAATTTAAAGACATTTTCTAAGCTTTTACAAAGTCCGCAAGTCAAGACTTCTTCTAGCGAGCTTCCGGCAAACTTCCGGCGGTCTTCCGATGAACTCTCGGAAACCATTCTGCGGACTCCCGGCAAGCTCCTAGACTTCACGATTTGTTCTTAGTGAGTTCCAACGAGCTTCTTCGGCAAGCTCCGATCTTTCTCGGCGAGCTCCGCGAACTCCCAACGAATCTTCGGACTTCCGTCGAACTCTCGAACTCGCAACAAATCCTTCGCGCTTGACTCCGACACTTTGTTTCGCTTTATGTCTTCATCGTTATCATAGTTAATCCTGCACAACAAAACAAAACTTCAATCGAGACAATTAATCCTAAGCAATTAACCAAGTTGTCCGACATGTCATTGGTCCCTCGACGCTTCGTCCGATTCTTCGGCGCATCGTCCTCTCGTGCAGCCTATTGCCAAATCGGCCAGTTGACTCCGCAACTCCGATATCCTTGGCACAATACCCGCTCTTCTTGGCCCGATGCCCGAGTTCACGGCCCGAAGCCTTCTGTCGATACGTCGACCGATCCACCGGCCCGACATCCAATCTTCTGACATGTTCCTTCGGCACAACATGATTATCCTGCTTTAATTGTCTCATCCTGATCGAAGCATCCTGCGTCACTCAAAACGCAGATTAAATCATAAACATATATTAAGTAGTTTCATCATCAAAATACGAGATTCAACACTTCTCACAAATCCAATTCCACTTCTTTTGGGAACGTGACCCTTGTTTACAAGGATCATGTTCAATGACTTGCTACCAACCTCGAATTTCTTCAAGGTGTCCTTAAGTAGCAAGTTTTCCTTTTGGAGAGTTTCTAGATCATGGCATTTTATGCATGAGCCTAAACTATCATGATATTCAGCTTTTAACTTATCGAAATTACAAGTAAGACTATCATGCTCCTTTTTTAGCAATTTGTATTTTCTACTAATAATCTTGCATTCATCAAATAAGTCATGGAAGGCATTTAATAATTCATCAAACGATAAATCTGCATCTATTAAATTTGTTACCTCCTCTCCGATGGCCATTAAGGCGTAATAAGCAACTTGCTCGGTGTTGGACTCCTTTTCTTCGGACGCACTCGAATCATCCCATGTTGCTTTGAGTGTCTTCTTCTTTGATATTCTCTTTTTGACTTGGGGACAATCACTCTTGTAGTGTCCCGACTTTTTGCACTCATAGCAAATAACTTGGTCCTTCTTGGGTTCAAGTTTATTTTTTGTGTCATTCTTAAACTTGTTTCTTTTAATAAATTTTTTAAATTTTCTTGTTAGAAGTGCCAAGTCATCATCACAGTCCTCATCACTTGAGTTTTCTCTCAAGTGGTCTTCTGAAGTTCTAAGTGCCATATCCTTCCTATTCTTTGGAAGGATGTCTTCTTGCTCTTCATGAGCTTTGCAAGTCATCTCGTAGGTCATTAATGACCCAATTAGTTCTTCAAGAGGGATGTTGTTTAGATCTTTCGCCTCTTGAATAACAGTGACTTTAGGATCCCAACTCTTAGGAAGGGATCTTAGAATCTTATTTACGAGCTCAAAATCCGAAAAACTTTTTCCGAGTCCATTTAGACCATTGACGACATCCGTGAAACGGGTAAACATGTCACCAATAGTCTCACTCGGTTACATCCGGAAAAGTTCAAAAGAGTGTAACAAAAGATTGATTTTTGACTCTTTCACTCTACTTGTGCCTTTGTAAGTCACTTCGAGTGTGTGCCAAATATCAAGTGTATAAAATAAGGCATTTATAGCCTTTGCATTAAGAGCGAAAGCCTTCTTCTCCAATTCATTCCAATTGATCATTGGAAGAGAAGGCTTCGAAAATCCGTTTTCGACAAGATTCCAAAGTTCAAAATCCATAGAAATAAGAAAGATCCTCATTCGGGTCTTCCAATAGGTGTAGTCCGTCCCATTGAATATGGGTGGACGTGTAATAGAATGACCCTCTTGGTTTCCGGCGTATGCCATCTCTCTTGGGTTTTAATCCGTTAGAGAGTAAACCCCGCTCTGATACCAATTGTTAAGATCAAGAGCACTAAGAGGGGGGGGGGTGAATTAGTGCAGCGGAAATCTTTCAACGATAAAACACGTTCGAACGATAAAAATGATTTCAGTGTGAAAGTCGATTCTAAGATTACTTTAACTTAAGATCAAGCGAGAAGACGTTAAAATCAATCGATGAAGGCAATTTGCAGTTATGATGAAAACTAGAATATAAGCGCAAACTGAAATACGACGTTCGTACGAAGAAGCTGATTTACGTCTAAATGCTGATTTGTAAATCACTTGATTAGGCGAGATGCAGTTTAAGCAAGGATATAAAGGCAGTTTGTAGTTATGATTGAAATCAAAACGTAAACGCAAACTGAAATATGATGATCGTATGAAAAAATAGATTTACGTATAAACGCTAATTCGGAAAGTGCAAAGCTTGAAACACGATCGTATATGCGCAGAAAGCAGTAAGCTTTAGAGGGGGTTTGCAGTAAAGATAATATGCTTAAAGTAAATGCAAACCGAGATTTAGAGTGGTTCGGTCAATCTTGACCTACTCCACTTTTGGCTTCCTCCACCGACGAGGTCACCGACGTCAACTAGAGGCCTTCTTTCAATAGGCAAAGGCCAATCACCCTTTTACAGTTTCACTCCTTTTGACGGGCTTAGGAGACAACCCTTACAGAATTTTCTCTCCTCTCTTTACAACTCAGAACTTGGAAGAACAGAGGGAGAAGAACTTTTGGCCTTTACAACAATTTTGAGCTCTAAGAATCATAAAAAAAAAATCAAGATTTCGGTGTAAGTTCATGCCCTTTCAGTGCTGAATGGGTGGGGTATTTATAGGCCCCAACCCAGTTCAAATTTGGAGCTCAAAACTGTCAATTCCCGAAATTCCGGGATCAGGCGGTTGCACCTCCTGACTGAGGCGGTTGCACCGCCTGGCAGAGATCGAAGACTGAGCCTCTGGGCGGTGCCACCTCTGTCAGGGGCGGTTGCACTCCTGCCAGAGCTCGAAGACCGAGCTTAGGCGGTTGCACCTCCTGACTAAGGCGATTGCACCTCCTGACTAAGGCGATTGCATCGCCTGACAGAGCTCGAAGACCGAGCTCATGCGGTGCCACCTCCTGTCAGGGGAGGTTGCACTGCCCAGTCTCGCTCGGAGACTGAGCCCAGGTGGTGCCACCGCTTGGCTGGAGCAGTTTCATCTCCCAGTCTCGCTCGGAGACTAAGCCCAAGCGGTGCAACCTCCTGCCTTGGGCGTTTTAACCGCTTGGCAGAAATTAGGGTCCGAATGGGTTGATCCATTCAGCCCAATTTGGGTTTTTCAGGGGCCCAATTACCTCAAGATTAAGTTAATGGGATCACTTCCCATTTCCAACTTAATCATTGTGCTAACTACGATTTTTCCTAAGACATTTACTACAACTTGCTCCGGTGCGTCAATCGCTTCTTTCGGCGAGCTTTCGGTGAACTTTCGTCGATCATCCGATGAACCCTCGGTGATGCTTCTGCGGACTTCCGGCAAACTCCTGGACTTGTGACGATTCACTTGGCGAGTTTCGACGAGCTTCTTTGGCAAGCTTATGGACTTCTCAGATTTGTTCCCGCAGAACCTCCGACAACTGTCCGAACTTCCGTCGAACTCTCGAACTCCCAACGTGATCATTGTCTTGACTCCGGCGCAACTCCTACTGCATGTCTTACTTTCATCGTAGTTAATCCTGCACACTTATCTCAACATATAGATTAGATAACAAATGATAATTGACTTCATCATCAAAATCCGAGATTCAACAATTATGTGGGAGGAAAATGTAAAATCTTAGGATAAGAAAAAGGATGGTATTATCCATTCAAAATCATAGGATGAATACCTTACTTCCTTTCTAGTTTTATTTCTGATGAAGATAATTTGCTAGAATATTCATGGACTTAATAAGCCTAAAAAATATCGGGAGCTTAATAGAATATTCAAGTCCGCCGCATGTGATATTGCTATTCTTGTGGAAATGAAAATTAAACAACCACGCGTTCTTGCTCAAAAGAATTTAGTATGGTCGGACGTAGAACTGTTTACCAATGACTCTAGTGAAACATTTGGTAGAATATGGCTCTTATGACATCCTAACTCTATTAATGCTTGGTTTATTTCTGCTACTGATTAATTCATTCATCTTAAGGTGGAGGACAAAAAGAATGGGTGTCAATTCAATTTCACTGGTATATATGCTTTAAACAGTATGCAAGAAAGAAATATACTATGGACTGATCTGACTAATATTGCAAATGACTGTCTTAATGTACCTTGGATTGTTCTTGGTGACTTTAATACTGTTCGATACATAAATTTAAAAGTGGGGGTAGATAGCTTTCCGAAAGTCAGCTTCAAAGTTTTAATGATTGCATAGACACTACCATATTAATTAATATGAAATCTGTGGTTAATTAGCTCTCCTGGAGTAATCAAGGTGTTGCTAACAGAAAAATAATGACTCGACTCGACAGGTGTTTGATTAACCATGAATGGTTTGTTGAATCAAGGATTTTGATGATGAAATAAATTGATGGGTTAATTGATCTAATCCATATTATTGAGTTAAGTGTGCAGGATTAACTACGATAACCAGGAAACACAAAGCAAGAATACCGGAGTCAAGATCGATGGACGTTTAAGAGTCCGAAGAATCGTCGGAGATGCTGCCGGAACCAACCGAGAAGAAATCGGGAACCTATCGAAATTTTCGGAAGTTCGCCGAAGAGATCGTCGGAGGTTCATGGAGATCACCGAGAAGGCTCGGTTACTCGTTAAAGTCATCACAAGATCGGGAGCTTGATGGGAGTCCGTCGGAAGAAGTTCGTCGGAAAGCTCGCCAAAACAAGACTCGACGTTCGCGGTTGAAAGCTTGCTTAGGATGTGTTTTTGTTATGTAGTTCACTTGTAATTAGGATTAGGGTTAAGAGATAATCCTATATCCTGGTTAGGGGCCAACTGGGCCCAAAGTCAGATATGGTTTGGGCTAAAATTAAGCCAAACCAGTGAAATCGGAGAGCCAGGCGGTGGCACCGCTTGGCTGGGCGGTAGCACCGCCCAGCACCCGAGAGCTGGGCGGTGACACCTCCTGGGCCGGGCGGTTGCACCTCCCACCGCCCAGCACCCGAGAGCTGGGCTGTGACACCTCCTGGGCTGGGCGGTTGCACCTCCCAGCACCCGAACGCTGGGCGGTGGCACCGCTTGGCTGGGCGGTGGCACCGCCAGCATCGGGAACCCAAAGATAATTCAAATTTTGGAGCCCAAATTTGAATCTTCTTGAGGCCTATAAATACCCCTCAAATCTTAGTTGAGATTACAACTTTTGAGAAGCATTTTGATTGAGAGAAAAGTCTTAGAAAGTCTTGTTTTCAATTTGCTAGAGAGTTCTCCTCCTTTCTTATTGAAAATTTGTAAGAGGTTGAGCTATTTGTAAAAGGTTGTAAGAGGGGTATTTACCCTTCCATTTCAAGAGATTTGCTAGTGGAATGTGGGAGCCTCATCGAAGAGGGGCCTCGCAAGTGGATGTAGGTCATTTGACCAAACCACTCTAAAATCGACGTAATCTCTGGTTTGAATTTCATTATTGCTGTTTACATTACTACAAACCTTCTTACATGCTTTAGTTCCTTATTACCTTTGCTGCGCAACTTCAAGAATACGCTTTCATGTTAAGTCTTTCAAGTTCCGTTCTTATCATACGAAAGATTTTTCTAAAACCGAAGTTTTAATCCACTGCACTAATTCACCCCCCCCTCTTAGTGCCGCTCCGTTCCTAACAAGTGGTATCAGAGCAAGGTTATCTCTCATATTTGGTTTAATACCCAAGAGAGATGGCTTACTCCGACATGCAAGAGGGCCACTCTATTGCACGACCACCTTTGTTTAATGGGTCAGATTACACATATTGGAAGACTCGCATGAGGATCTTCCTCATTTCTATGGACTTTGAGCTTTGGTCTATTGTTGAAAACGAATTTAAAAAATCTTCTCTTCCGATGAGCGAATGGAATGAATCGGAGAAGAAGGTTTTTGCTTTAAATGCAAAGGCTATGAATGCCTTGTTTTGTGCACTAGACAAAAATGAATTTAATCGTGTTTCAATTTGTGATTCAGCCTTTGATATTTGGAGAACTCTTGAGGTCACTCATGAAGGCAATAGCCGAGTGAAAGAGTTCAAAATCAACATCCTTGTGCACTCTTACGAGCTTTTCCGAATGAAACCATGTGAGTCCATCGGAGACATGTACACCCGATTTACGGATGTCATCAATGGACTCAAAGCTCTTGGTAAAGATTTTACTAACTTTGAACTAGTAACTAAAATCTTAAGATCTCTCTCTAAAAGTTGAGATCCAAAAGTTACAGCCATTCAAGAGGCCAAAGACCTTAAAGTATTCCCTCTTGAAGAACTCATTGGGTCTCTAATGACCTACGAAATGACATGTCAAGCTCATGACGAGCTCGAGAACCCCCTTCCAAAGAACAGGAAGGATATGACACTCAAATCACAAGAAGACCACTTGAAAGGAACATCAAGTGATGAGGACAGTGACAATGACATTGCACTTTTGACTCAAAAATTTAAGAAATACTTAAGAAAGAACAAATTTAAAAATAATACAAAAAACAAATTTGAACAAAAGAAGAACCAAGTGATTTGCTATGAATGCAAAAAACCGGGACACTACAAGAACGATTGTCCTCAAGCCAAAAAGAGAACATCAAAGAAGAAGGCGCTCAAGGCAACGTGGGATGATTCAAGCGCGTCCGAAGAAGAGGAGTCCAACACCGAGCAAGTTGCTCATTATGCGCTAATGGCTTTAGGAGAAGAGGTATGTGATTTATTTAATGAAGACTTATCTTTTGAAGAACTCTCTATCGCTTTTCATGAATTATTTGATGAATGTAGAATTGTTAGCAAGAAGCTAAGTATCTTAAAGAAAGAGCATGCTTTGCTACAAGATAAGTTTGAGAATCTTCAAACTCCTCCATGCTCTAAGTGTGAGCATTTAGAAGCAATAAAAAATGAAAATTTGCTTCTTAAAGAAACCTTAAACAAGTTTAAGGTTGGTAGCAAAGGATTAGATATGATCCTTGCACACAAGGGTCACATCGCAAATAGAAATGGAATTGGATTTGTAAAAGGATTACATCAAAATCCTACCACTTTCATAAAAGGACCTACATTACATGTTTCCTCTTATATGAAATGCAACTTCTGTTGCAAATCCGGACATATTGCCTACAAATGTCCATTTAGGAAAATTAGTTCACAAAAATTAATATGGGTTCCTAAAGGAACTATAAAAGATTCAATAATAAATAACAAAATTAGTGGGTCAATTTTTGAGGCACCCAAAATCAAATGGGTACCTAAAAATCATCCTCTTTTGTCGACAAACCCACAAGCTAGGAGCAAGAGATGGTATCTTGATAGTGGATGCTCAAGACATATGACTGGAGATCCATCTCATTTCTCTATGCTCACTAGCAAAGAAGAAGGGTACGTCACCTTCGGAGACAACAACAAAGGCAAAATCATTGGCAAGGGAACTATTGGTAACAAATTTAGTTTTTCCATTGATGATGTTGTACTAGTTGATGGATTGAAACACAATCTCTTGAGTATTAGTCAACTATGCGATAAAGGTTATATCGTTAGATTTGAATCAAATATGTGCATTATTGAAAAACCAAATCATAACATGACTATGATTGCTTTAAAATAAAATAATGTCTATACCATCAATCTTGATGAACTAGGTAATGAAATGTGTTTCTCCGCCGTAAATGATGATGCTGGTCTTTGACATAGGAGATTAGGTCATGCAAGCATGAAAACAATATCTAAAATCTCACCTCAAGAATTAGTACGAGGGATTCCGAATATGAAGTTTATTAAGGATAAGGTATGCGATGCATGTCAACTAGGCAAACAAATAAAAACAAGCTTCAAACCAAAAAATCAAATTAGCACCACTAGACCATTACAATTGATCCATTTGGACTTATTTGGACCAATTGATACAACAAGTCTAGGTGGAAGCAAATATGCTTTTGTGATTGTGGATGACTACTCTAGATACACTTGGACCTATTTCTTAGCTCACAAAAGTGATTGCTTCAAGTGTTTCTCTAAGTTTTGTAAACTCACTCAAAACGAAAAAGGCTTCATGATTTCATCAATTCGGAGTGATCACGGTGGTGAATTCCAAAACCGTGACTTTCCAAATTTTTACGAAGTTAATGGGTAATATCATAACTTCTCAACTCCAAGAAATCCTCAACAAAATGGAGTAGTTGAAAGGAAAAATAGAAACCTACAAGAAATGGCAAGAACTATGTTAAATGAACATAGTTTACCAAAATATTTTTGGGCCGAAGCCGTAAATACGGCTTGTTACATCATGAATAGGGTCCTAATAAGACCATCTCTATCAAAAACTCCCTATGAATTATGGAATAACAAAAAACCAAATATTTCTTATTTTAAAGTTTTTGGTTGTAAATGCTTCATTTTAAATGAAAAGGATGCCCTAGGTAAATTTGATGCTAAATCCGATGAAGGCATTTTTCTTGGTTACTCCTCCGTTTCTAAGGCCTTTCGTGTCTTTAACAAAAGGATCTTAGTAATAGAAGAGTCTATTCATGTAGTTTTTAATGAAATTTCTAATTTAAAGAAAAATGATTTTGATGATGATCTTGGTTTTGATAATCTGAATTTAAACGAACCCCCTCCTCAAAATAGCCATTTGAATGCATCTTCTTCCGAAATTTCTTTACCCAAAGAATGGAAGTATGTAGATGCTCATCCAAAGGAGCTAATTATAGGAGATACAACAAAAGGGGTTCAAACTCGTTCTTCTTTCAAGAATTTTTGTGCTAACGTCGCTTTCCTTTCTCAAATTAAACCTAAATGCATTGACGAAGCCTTAAAAGATGATTTTTGGGTCATTGCAATGCAAGAAGAATTGAACCAATTTGAGAGGAATGAGGTATGGAAGCTTGTTCCTAGACCAAGTGACCACTTAGTCATAGGTACTAAGTGGGTCTTTAGAAACAAGCAAGACGAAAATGGTACCGTGGTTAGAAACAAGGCTAGATTAGTGGCCAAATGTTTCAAGCATGAAGAAGGTATCGATTACGAAGAAACCTTCGCTCCCGTGGATCGATTAGAAGCTATAAGGATGCTCCTTGCCTATGCTAGTAGTAATAATTTTAAACTATTTCAAATGGATGTCAAAAGTGCTTTCTTGAATGGTTTTATTTCCGAAGAAGTATATGTCGAACAACCTCCCGGATTTGAAAATTCTCTTCTTCCTAATCATGTATTCAAATTGACTAAAGCTCTCTATGGCTTGAAACAAGCTCCTAGAGCTTGGTATGAAAGGCTTAGTTCCTTTCTTATTTTAAATAATTTTACCAAAGGCAAGGTTGATACTACATTGTTTATTAAATATTTTGAAAATAATTTTCTTATTGTGCAAATTTATGTTGACGATATTATTTTTGGCTCTTCGGATGAATCACTATGTGAATCATTTGCCAAATGTATGAGTCATGAATTTGAAATGAGTTTAATGGGTGAATTAACTTTCTTTTTAGGATTACAAATCAAACAACTTAGTGATGGTATATTTCTTAACCAATCCAAATATACATTAGAATTGTTAAAACGATTTAACATGGATAACTCAAAAGCAATAAACACCCCTATGAGTACTGCGACTAAGTTAGATATAGATGAAAATAGTGAAAATTTCGATCAAAAAACATATAGGGGCATGATAGGTAGTCTACTCTACCTCACTGCGACTAGACCATATATTATGTTTAGTGTAGGACTTTGCGCTAGGTTTCAATCCAATCCTAAATTATCTCATCTAAAGAGTGTTAAAAGAATATTTAGGTATCTTAAAGGAACTCCAAATTTAGGATTGTGGTATCCAAAATCTAAAAAATTCGATCTAATAGCTTGTGCAGATACCGATTTTGGTGGATGCAGGATAGATAGAAAAAGTACATCCGGAACATGCCAATTTTTAGGACATGCACTTGTTTCTTGTGTTGAATCTCGGATTTTGATGATGAAGTCAATTGTCATTTGTTGTCTAATCTATGTGTTGAGATAAGTGTGCAGGATTAACTACGATGAAAGTTAGACAAGCAGCAGGAGTTGCGCCGGAGTCAAGTTCATGATCATGTTGGGAGTTCGAGAGTTCGACGGAAGTTCGGACGGTCGTCGGAGGTTCTGCGAGAACAGATCCGAGAAGTCCATAAGCTTGCCAAGCGAAGCTCGTCGGAACTCACCAAGTGGATCGTCGCAAAGTCCAAGAGTTTGCCGGAAGTCCGCAGAAGAATCACCGAGGGTTCATCGGATGATCGACGGAAGTTCGTCGGAAACTCGCCGGAAGAAGCGATTGACGCATCGGAGCAAAGCTGCAGAAATTGTCTTAGATTTAATTGTAGTTAGCACGTTGATTAAGTTGGAAAATGGGAGGTGATCCCATTAGCTTAATCTTGGGGCAATTGGGCCCCTGAAAAGATAGAAATTGGGCCGAATGGAGCTAACCATTCGGACCCTGATTGCACCAGGAGGTGCAACCGCCTAGGCCAAGAGGTGGCACCGCCTGAGCTCAGTCTTCGAGCTAGACTGGGCGGTGCAACCTCCCTGACAGAGATGTGGCACAGCCTGAGCTCAGTCTTCGAGCTAGACTGGGCGTTGCAACCTCCCTGACAAAGAGGTGGCACCGCCTGAGCTCGGTCTTCGAGCTCTGCCAGGCGGTGCAACCTCTCCAGTCAAGAGGTGCAACCGCCTGATCCCGAAATTCCAGGATTTGATCGTTTTGAGCTCCAAATTTGAATTGGGTTGGGGCCTATAAAAACCCCACCCATTCAGCACTGAAGGGATACAGATCCACACCGGATTCTTGATCTTTTTAGTGATTCTAAGAGCTCAAATTTGTCTAAAGTCCAAAAGTTCTCCTCTTTTCTATTCTTCAAGTCTTGAGTTGTAAAGAGAGGAGAGAAAGGATCTGTAAGGGTTGTCTCTTGAGCCCGTCAAAAGGAGAGAAACTGTAAAGGGGCAGTTGGCCTTCGCCTATTGAAGGAAGGCCCCTAGTTGACGTCGGTGACCTCGCCGGTGGAGGAAGCCAAAAGTGGAGTAGGTCAAGACTGACCGAACCACTCTAAATCTCTGGTTTACGTTTATTTTGAGCACTTTATCATTACTGCAAACCTCCTACATAATTATTGCTCTATGCGCTCTTACGAACAAGTTTCTAAGTTCTAATCTTTCCGAATCTGCATTTAGACGTCAAAAGGTGTTTTCGTACGATCTTTACATTACAGCTTACATTTACGTCTTGAATCTGTTTATAACTGCGAACTGTCTTCTGCGCTTATACGAACGAGTTTCTTTGCAGTTTACATTTACATTTTGATTCTATTTATAACTGCAAACTGTCTTCTGTAATTTTACGAATGAGTTTCAACATTTAGACGTAAAACTGCATTTAGACGTAAATCGGCTTTCCTCGCACAATCATCAGATTTCAGTTTACGTTTACGTCTTGATTTCAACTGCATATTGCCTTCTGTGAGTATACAAACGAGTTTCAAAGTTCAGACATAAATATGCGTTTAAGACGTAAATCTGCGTTTAGACGTAAATCTGCGTTTAGACGTAAATCTGCGTTTAGACGTAAATCTGCTTTTTGCAAATTACTTTTTGAGCTGTACAATAGCAGCACATTGTCTTTATACTTCTGCTTAAACTGCGCTTAGACGCAATCTAAGTTTAGACGCAATCTGCATTTAGACGCAAACTGCGTTTAAACGCTAACTGTGTTTAAACGTAAACTGCACTTAATCATAAGTAATCTTAGAATCGATTTTTGCATCAAAATAGTTTTTTATCGAATGAACGCAGCTTTCGTTTTTAATCGCTGAAAGATTTCCGCTGCACTAATTCACCCCCCCCTCTTAGTGCTCTCGATCCTAACAATTGGTATCAGAGCAGGGTTAACTCTCTAACGGACTAAAACCCAAAGAGAAATGGCATACGCCGGAAACCAAGAGGGGCATTCTATTATGCGTCCACCCATGTTCAGTGGGACGGACTACACCTACTGGAAGACCCGAATGAGGATCTTTCTTATTTCTATGGATTTTGAGCTGTGGAATCTTGTCGAAAACGGATTTTCGAAGTCTTCTCTTCCAATGATCGATTGGAATGATTTGGAGAAGAAGGCTTTCGCTCTTAATGCAAAGGCTATGAATGCCTTATTTTGTGCACTTGATAAAAACGAGTTTAACCGTGTTTCAACTTGTGAAACTACATTTGATATTTGGCACACACTCAAAGTGACCCATGAGTGCACAAGTAGAGTAAAAGAGTCAAAAATCAATTTGCTGTTACATTCTTTCGAACTTTTTCAGATGAAACCAAGTGAAACCATTGGCGACATGTTTACCCGTTTCACGGATGTCGTCAACGGTCTAAAAGGACTCGGAAAGAGCTTTTCGAATTTTGAGCTTGTTAATAAGATACTAAGATCCCTTCCTAAGAGTTGGGATCCTAAAGTCACTGCTATTCAAAAGGCAAAAGATTTGCGAAATTTCCCTCTTGAAGAACTAATCGGGTCATTAATGACCTACGAAAAGACTTGTAAAGCTCATAAAGAGCAAGAAGACATCCTTCCAAAGAACAGGAAGGATATGACACTCAAAACTTCTGAATGCCACTTGAGAGAAAACTCAAGTGATAAGGACTGTGATGATGACTTGGCACTTCTAATAAGAAAGTTTAAAAAGTTCTTTAAAAGAAACAAGTTTAAGAATGATGCAAAAAATAAACTTGAACCCAAGAAGGACCAAGTAATCTGCTATGAATGCAAAAATCCGGGACACTACAAGAGTGATTGTCCCCAAGTCAAAAGGAGAACGTCAAAGAAAAAGGCGCTTCAAGCAACATGGGATGACTCAAGCGCATCCGAAGAAGAGGAGTCCAACACCGAGCAAGTTGCTCATTACGCCTTAATGGCCATCGAAGATGAGGTAACAAATTCAATAGATGCAGATTTATCATTCGATGAATTATTAAATGCTTTCCATGAATTATTTGATGAGTGTAAGACTATCAGTAGTAAATACAAATTGCTAAAAAAGGAGCATGATAGTCTTATTTGTAATTTCGATAAGTTAAATGCTGAACATCATGATAGTTTAAGCCCATGCATAAAATGCTATGATATAGAAACTCTCCAAAAAGAAAACTTGCTACTTAAGGACACCTTGAAGAAATTCGAGGTTGGTAGCAAGTCATTGAACATGATCCTTACAAACAAGGGTCACGTTCCCAAAAGAAGTGGAATTGGATTCGTGAGAAGTCCTCACCAAAATCCAACCACCTTCATAAAAGGCTCCATCCTACATATTCGACATCAAGACAAATGTAACTTCTGTTGTAAATTTGGACACAAGACACATTGTTGTCCATTCGAGAAAATAAGTCCAAACAAATTGATTTGGGTTCCTAAAGGAATCATGATAAACTCCATGCAACATGATAAATAATGCAGATCTATCTTTGAGGCACCCAAAAGCAAATGGGTACCTAAAAATCATCCTTTCTTGTAGAAACCCACACCATCGCAAGCTAGGAGCAAGAGATGGTACCTTGATAGTGGATGCTCAAGGCATATGACCGGAGATCCATCTCATTTCTCTAAGCTCACTAGCATAGACAAAGGCTATGTCACCTTCGGAGACAACAACAAGGGTAAAATCATTGGCAAAGGAACCATAGGTAACAAATCCAACCTTTTTATTGAAGATGTTCTGTTAGTTGATGGTTTAAAACATAACCTCTTGAGTATTAGTCAATTATGTGATAAAGGATATACTGTCAAATTCGAATCTAATGCTTGCATCATTGAAAAACGACATAAAAATATGTCTATGATTGCATTAAAACAAAATAACGTATACACTATTGACATCAATGACTTGTGTGATGAAATGTGTTTTACGGTTATGAATGAGGATGCTTGGCTATGGCATAGAAGATTAGGTCATGCTAGCATGAAACTAATCACTCAAGTATCATCTAGAGAACTTGTAAGAGGAATTCCTCATATCAAGTTCATCAAAGACAATGTATGTGATGCTTGCCAATTAGGTAAACAAATTAAGGGTAGTTTCAAAGTTAAGAATCAAATAAGCACCTCTAGGCCCTTACAATTGATCCATATGGACTTGTTCGGACCAATCTCTACATCGAGTCTAGGAGGTAGCAAATATGCCTATGTCATTGTTGATGACTACAGCAGATATACATGGACCTACTTCTTAAAACAGAAAAATGAATGCTTTAGATATTTTACCAAGTTTTGTAAACTTGTTCAAAATGAGAAGGAATCTATGATTTCGTCAATTAGAAGTGATCATGGTGGAGAATTTCAAAACCATGATTTCAAAGAATTCTGTGAACTCAATGGATACAACCATAATTTCTCTACTCCAAGAAATCCTCAACAAAATGGGGTAGTAGAAAGAAAAAATCGAAATTTACAAGAAATGGCAAGAACCATGTTGAATGAACATGGCCTACCCAAATATTTTTGGGCCAGGGCTGTAAACACTGCATGCTATATTTTGAATAGAGTTCTAGTAAGACCCTTACTCTCCAAAACTCCTTATGAGTTATGGAATAACAAAAAACCCAATGTCTCATATTTTAAAGTCTTTGGGTGTAAGTGTTTTATCTTGAATGAAAAGGATAACTTAGGAAAATTCGATGCTAAATCTGATGAAGGAATCTTTCTTGGTTATTCTTCGGTTTCTAAAGCTTTTCGTATTTTCAATAAAATAACCTTAATTATTGAAGAATCCATCCATGTTGTTTTCAATGAGATTTCCGAAATTAAGAAGAATGATCTTGATGATGATGTTAACTTTGATTCTTTGAATTTAAACGAAACCCCATCTCCAACTAGCAACTTGGATGCATCCACTTCCTTACCCAAGGATTGGAAGTATGTAGATGCTCATCCTAAGGAGCTAATCTTAGGAGACATATCAAAGGGGGTTCAAACACGATCCTCTTTTAAGAATTTTTGTGGCAACGCCACCTTTCTCTCGCAAATTGAACCCAAATGTGTTGATGAAGCCATGAAAGATGATTCATGGATTATCGCAATGCAAGATGAATTAAATCAATTTGAGAGAAATGAGGTGTGGACGCTTGTTCCTAGGCCATATGACCATTTAGTTATTGGTACTAAATGGGTCTTTAGAAACAAGCAAGATGAAAATGGTATCGTGGTTAGAAACAAGGCTAGATTAGTGGCCAAAGGTTTCAACCAAGAAGAAGATATCGATTACGAAGAAACCTTCGCACCTGTGGCTCGATTGGAAGCCATAAGGATGCTCCTTGCCTACGCTAGTTGTAATAATTTCAAGTTATTTCAATTGGATGTTAAAAGCGCTTTTCTAAATGGCTTTATTTCCGAAGAAGTTTATGTTGAACAACCTCCTGGCTTTGAAAATAATAGTCTCCCTAATCATGTGTTTAGATTGACTAAAGCTCTCTATGGTTTAAAACAAGTTCCAAGGGCGTGGTATGAGAGACTTAGTTCCTTTCTTATTGAAAATAATTTCATAAAAGGCAAGGTTGATACTACATTATTCATCAAAGACTTTGAAAATAATTTTCTCATTGTTCAAATTTATGTTGATGATATTATCTTTGGTTCTACGAATGAATCTCTTTGTGAGTCCTTTGCTAAAACTATGAGTCGTGAATTCGAAATGAGTCTAATGGGAGAATTAACATTCTTCTTAGGTCTACAAATCAAACAACTAAGCAATGACATCTTTATTAGCCAAACTAAATATGCTATGAGTTTACTAAAGAAGTTTAATATGAATAACTCAAAAGCTATTAACACTCCTATGAGCACCTCCACTAAGTTAGAAATTGATGAAAGTGGAGAAAGCTTCGATCAAAAAACCTATAGGGGTATGATAGGAAGTTTACTTTACCTCACTACAACTAGACCAGACATAATGTTTAGTGTAGGACTTTGTGCTAGATTTCAATCAAACCCTAAGATATCTCATCTCAAAGGAGTTAAAAGAATACTCAGATATCTTAATGGTACCACAAATATAGGATTATGGTACCCAAAATCAGAGAAGTTTGAGTTAACTGCTTATGCTGATGCGGACTTCGCTGGTTGTAGATTAGATAGAAAAAGCACATCAAGAACATGTCAATTCTTAGGACATGCCCTTGTTTCCTGGACATCTAAGAAACAAAACTCGGTTGCACTATCAACAACCGAAGCTGAATATATTGCAGCAAGTGCATGCTGTGCACAAGTTGTTTGGATGAAAAATACCTTAGAAGATTATAAAGTTCATCTCAAAAACATTCCCATTAAATGTGATAACACAAGTGCAATATGCCTAACAAAAAACCCTATACAACACTCGAGAACAAAACATATTAATATCAGACATCACTTTATACGAGATCATGTTACGAATCATGATGTAATCATAGAATTCATTGATACGAAACATCAACTAGCTGACATCTTTACAAAACCTCTAAGTGAAGAACAATTTGATTTCATAAGAAGCGAATTAGGAATGTTGATGTGTCCGAATAGATAAACTTGTTAAAATTATTTTTCGGACTATATTGAATGATCAAATCACTTGATTACCATGTTTCCATGATTATTTTTGAAAATCTGTACCATGCTTTTTGTTGATGACAAAGGGGGAGAAACATATGAATTGATAAAAACTGCCATGATCATGTCATACTTGCAAAATACTTGAGTGATGCTATAAACAATGTTATGATTATGCCATCCTTGCATCACCAAGAGATATATGAACGTGTGCTATAGTTTGCATTATGCCCTGAGTTGATATCTTATCATGTGAAGAAAATGCAAAATTTGCTAGAATATTTCAAATATGTGCATCATGTAATAGCGCTTCACAGCTTTATATGATAATGTTCAAACTACATGATGAATAGTTACAACCACAATCATACAAACTTGATAATGTATGTCAAGCCTTGACATCATCTTTGAAGAGATACATCATGATGAGTATCATGATGGGAGTAGAGATACATCATGACATCATCTTATCAATACGTCACTTGAATTCTTAGGTCTTGAATTCAAGGTTGACTTATCTCAACTATGGCATATAGACAGGGGGAGTTAAGGATAACTCCATTATCAATTGATTGTCATCATAAAAAAGGGGGAGATTGTTGAATCTCGGATTTTGATGATGAAGTCAATTGTCATTTGTTGTCTAATCTATGTGTTGAGATAAGTGTGCAGGATTAACTACGATGAAAGTTAGACAAGCAGCAGGAGTTGCGCCGGAGTCAAGTTCATGATCACGTTGGGAGTTCGAGAGTTCGATGGAAGTTCGGACGGTCGTCGGAGGTTCTGCGAGAACAGATCCGAGAAGTCCATAAGCTTGCCAAGCGAAGCTCGTCGGAACTCGCCAAGTGGATCGTCGCAAAGTCCAGGAGTTTGTCGGAAGTCCGCAGAAGAATCACCGAGGGTTCATCGGATGATCGACGGAAGTTCGTCGGAAAATCGTCGGAAGAAGCGATTGACGCATCGGAGAAAAGCTGCAGAAATTGTCTTAGATTTAATCGTAGTTAGCACGTTGATTAAGTTGGAAAAAGGGAGGTGATCCCATTAGCTTAATCTTGGGGCAATTGGGCCCCTGAAAAGATAGAAATTGGGCCGAATGGAGCTAACCATTTGGACCCTGATTGCACCAGGAGGTGCAACCGCCTAGGCCAAGCGGTGGCACCGCTTGAGCTCAGTCTTCGAGCTAGACTGGGCGGTGCAACCTCCCTGACAAAGAGGTGGCACCGCTTGAGCTCAGTCTTCGAGCAAGACTGGGCGGTGCAACCTCCCTGACAAAGAGGTGGCACCGCCTGAGCTCAGTCTTCGAGCTCTGCCAGGCGGTGCAACCTCTCCAGTCAAGAGGTGCAACCGCCTGATCCCAAAATTCCGGGATTTCATCGTTTTGAGCTCCAAATTTGAATTGGGTTGGGGCCTATAAATACCCCACCCATTCAGCACTGAAGGGATACAGATCCACACCGAATTCTTGATCTTTTCAGTGATTCAAAGAGCTCAAATTTGTGTAAAGTCCAAAAGTTCTCCTCTTTTCTGTTCTTCAAGTCTTGAGTTGTAAAGAGAGGAGAGAAAGGATCTGTAAGGGTTGTCTCCTGAGCCCGTCAAAAGGAGAGAAACTGTAAAAGGGCAGTTGGCCTTCGCCTATTGAAGGAAGGCCCCTAGTTGACGCGGTGACCTCGCCGGTGGAGGAAGCCAAAAGTGGAGTAGGTCAAGACTGACCGAACCACTCTAAATCTCTGGTTTGCGTTTATTTTGAGCACTTTATCATTACTGCAAACCTCCTACATAACTACTGCTCTCTGCGCTTTTACGAACAAGTTTCTAAGTTCTAATCTTTCCGAATCTGCATTCAGACGTCAATAGGTGTTTTCGTACGATCTTTACATTGCAGCTTACATTTATGTGTTGAATCTGTTTATAACTGCGAACTGTCTTCCGCGCTTTTACGAACGAGTTTCTTTGTAGTTTACATTTACATTTTGATTCTATTTATAACTGTAAACTGTCTTCTGCAATTTTACGAACGAGTTTCAACATTTAGACGTAAAACTGCATTTAGACGTAAATCGGCTTTCCTCGCACAATCATCAGATTTCAGTTTACGTTTACGTCTTGATTTCAACTGCATACTACCTTCTGCAAGTATACAAACGAGTTTCAAAGTTCAGACGTAAATCTGCGTTTAAGACGTAAATCTACGTTTAGACGTAAATCTACGTTTAGACGTAAATATGCGTTTAGACGTAAATTTGCTTTTTGCAGATTACTTTTTGAGCTGTACAATAGCAGCACATTGTCTTTATACTTCTGCTCAAACTGCGCTTAGACGCAATCTGAGTTTAGACGCAATCTGCATTTAGACGCAAACTGCGTTTAGACGCTAACTGTGTTTAAACGTAAATTGCACTTAATCATAAGTAATCTTAGAATCGGTTTTTGCATCAAAATAGTTTTTTATCGAACGAACGCAGCTTTCATTTTTAATCGCTGAAAGATTTCCGCTGCACTAATTCATCCCCCCCCCTCTTAGTGCTCTCGATCCTAACATCTTGGACTTCCAAGAAACAAAATTCAGTTGCACTATCTACAGCGGAAGCCGAATACATTGCTACAAGTGCATGTTGTGCACAAGTCATTTGGATGAAAAATACATTAGAAGACTATGGAATTCACTTTAAAAACATTCCCATAAAATGTGATAATACTAGTGTCATATGTCTTACTAAAAATCCAATTCAGCACTCTAGAACTAAGCACATCGACGTTAGGCATCATTTCATACGCGATCATGTCCTTAACAATGATGTTGTTCTAGAATTCATTGACACAAAGCATCAATTAGCAGATATATTTACAAAAGCTTTGATGAAGACCAATTTGAATTCATTAGAAGGGAATTAGGTATGTTAAATTGTCCCTAAGAATAAACTTGTTTGAATGGATTTTCCGTAAAGTTTTTCATTCTCTCTTCATTCCTCGGTGACTTGTTAAATTATCTTATCCTATCTTGAGTCAAACACCGCTTCCATCTGATCAAGATTAATGATTTTATGACATTTTGAATCTCGAAATTGATTTTGATGGCTTGATTATGAGTTTCAAGTTGACGAATTGAATTTGAATGGATTTGTATTCGAATTATGATCTTGACTTATTGAAGTTACTACTTAAAATTTTTTCTTATCCCAATCTCTTCTTTGTACATCTACAATTTTTGTTATTTATAAAAAGAAGAGATTTGATAATATGGATGAATGCTGAATTTTCCTTTAAGATGAACTCTGCGTAAATATTTTAGTATACTTAATTTTGAATGATAAAATCTTTGTATGATCAATGATAATATAGATGAGTGATGTATGATCAATGATAAAATCTTTGTATGATAAATTATGTGCTTCAAGTCTCATTCCCTTTTTGTTGATGACAAAGGGGGAGAAAAGTGATGACTTGTATCATTTTAATAGCATGACTTATATGAATTGCAAAAGCTTGTGTGATATGAATGTCTTATATGCCTTGCAAAATCCTTGAGAATATCACAAGATTGATTGATTATATTGAAAGCATGCCTTACATCGATATCATGAAATTCATGTTGAAAATCTTTATCTCCTATCATAGTAAAAATCGTTCAATATCATTTGACTTATGATTTTCATCGAAGTTTCGCATTTACTATTGCTTAATGAGAATAACGATAAGTTCTACGGTTAGAACTTATCGGTTTATGCTTGAATTCAATGGATGAAATTCAAGTGTTTTCATCTTCTCATAATATGGCATATAGATAGGGGGAGTTATGTTTAACTCCGTCATCAATTGATTGTCATCATCAAAAAGGGGGAGATTGTTAAATCTCGGATTTTGATGATGAAATCAATTGATGGGTTAATTGATCTAATCCATATTATTGAGTTAAGTGTGCAGGATTAACTACGATAACCAGGAAACACAAAGCAAGAATACATGAGTCATGATCGATGGACGTTTAAGAGTCCGAAGAATCATCGGAGATGCTGCCGGAACCAACCGAGAAGAAATCGGGAACTTATCGAAATTTTCGGAAGTTCGCCGAAGAGATTGTCGGAGGTTCACGGAGATCACCGAGAAGGCTCGGCTACTCGTTAAAGTCATCATAAGATTGGGAGCTTGATGGGAGTCCGTCGGAAGAAGTTCGTCGGAAAGCTCGCCGAAACAAGACTCGACGTTCGCGGTTGAAAGCTTGCTTAGGATGTGTTTTTGTTATGTAGTTCACTTGTAATTAGGATTAGGGTTAAGAGATAATCCTATATCCTGGTTAGGGGCCAACTGGGCCCAAAGTCAGATATGGTTTGGGCTAAAATTAAGCCAAACCAGTGAAATCGGAGAGCCAAGCGGTGGCACCGCCTGGCTCGGCGGTAGCACCGCCCAGCACCCGAGAGCTGGGCGGTGACACCTCCTGGGTTGGGCGGTTGCACCTCCCAGCACCCGAACGCTGGGCGGTGGCACCGCCAACATCGGGAGCCCAAAGAGAATTCAAATTTTGGAGCCCAAATTTGAATCCTCTTGAGGCCTATAAATACCCCTCAAATCTCAGCTGAGATTACAACTTTTGAGAACCATTTTGATTGAGAGAAAAGTCTTAGAAATTCTTAGCAAGTCTTGTTTTCAATTTGCTAGAGAGTTCTCCTCCTTCTTTCTTATTGAAAATTTGTAAGAGGTTGAGTTGTTTGTAAAAGGTTGTAAGAGGGGTATTTACCCTTCCATTTCAAGAGATTTGCTAGTGGAAGGTGGGAGCCTCATCGAAGAGGGGCCTCGCAAGTGGATGTAGGTCATTTGACCGAACCACTCTAAAATCGGCGTAATCTCTGGTTTGCATTTCATTATTGCTGTTTACATTACTGCAAACCTTCTTACATGCTTTAGTTCTTTATTACCTTTGCTGCGCAACTTCAAGAATATGCTTTCAAGTTAAGTCTTTCAAGTTCCGTTCTTATCATACGAAAGATTTTTCTAAAACCGAAGTTTTAATCCGTTGCACTAATTTACCCCCCCCTCTTAGTGCCGCTCCGATCCTAACATGGTTAACAGTTTACCTTGATTTACTTCTTGAGTATGATGTACCATTGTTTTCTGATCGTTCTTTAATGTATATACATACAAACAAAGCAACACCTAGAGGCAAGAAACCATTTAGATTCTTTAACATGTGGAGTACTAATCCTCAGTTCCTGGATATTATCAGATTAACTTGGAATGTTAATATACATGGTTCGCCCTCTTATTTCTTATGTCAAAAGCTCAAAACTTGTAAAGCAGCACTTAAGGAGTGGAATACAAACACCTTCAGAAATATTATCACCTGGGTTCAAATTTACAAAAAGGAACTAATGACAATGCAGCATAAGCTGCAACTTAACCCCCAAGATGAGAATGTTATCTACAAAGAGACAGAAGTTAGAAATAACTTCATCCAAGCCTTAAAGCAGGAGGAAAGTTTTGCAAAGTAGAAGTCTCGACAGCATTGGCCTACTCTAGGGGATTTCAATACTAAGTTTTTCTATGCTTCCATTGCTACTCGAAGGGCCATTAACCGCATCAGAAAATACAGAGACAAATATGGTAATCTTATTGAGAATTTAGATGAGGTTAAAGTATACACTGAGCGATTTTTTTATTCCTTACTCAATCAAGTGATGCAATCTAATAACATTCATGTCGAGCCAACTAGAAAGCGTGATTTGGATGCCATTTCAATCCTCAATGCCCCAATTACAGATGATGAAATTGTAAGAGTTGTCTTTCAATCACCAAAGCACAAAAGCCCTGGTCCAGATGGATTTCCAATTGAATTTTACTAAATTACATGGTCCATTATTGGTAATGATGTGATTAAGGCTTGCCAACATTTTTTCTCTTCAGGTCATATTCTTAAAGAGATGAATTACACTTTTATTTCATAAATTCCCAATAATACAAGGGCATAATCACTAGAGAACTATCGATCCATATCGTTATGCAACTTTATTTACAAGATAATCTCCAAAGTGTTGGCAGATAGAATGCAAAAGGTAATACACAAGATCATTAGTCCTAATCAGGATGCTTTCATCAAAGGGAGAAATATATATCATAATATTCTTCTTGTTAATGACTTGGTCAAGGATCTGCACTCAAAAGTAAGGGGGACAAAAATATGTTTTAAAGCTGATTTTCGGAAAGCCTTTGATTCAATTAATAGGAAATTTATCTATAAGATGCTCCTCGATATGAACTTCTCACAGCAAGGATCTGCACTCCAAAGTTTTTGATACTCTTCAATGGATCACCTATTGGTTTTTTTGGGAGCACGAATGGCATCCGACAAGGTGATCCACTCTCTCCATATCTCTTTATTATTACAATAGAAGGACTCAACTATATGTTGGAATAGGTAGTCTCGAATGGCAACATTAAGGTACCCAATGCTAGCTCTATTCATATATTACACATAACTTTTGCAGATGATTTACTTATCTTTCTTCAGAATGATTCAACTTTAGTGAAGAACCTGGCTACTATTATGAACGACTTTGGTATGGTTTCTGGACTTCAGTTAAATCATATGAAAAGTAAAATCTATATGAGCCCTTGCATTAAGGATAAGGACTTTATTACACACACTTTGGGGGCTGGTGAGGGAAGCCTGTCAGTTCCTTATCTTGGTCCCCCACTCATATCCACTGGCATTCACAAAACCCACTGTCAGCCTATCCTGTAAAAAATAAAGAATAGAAATTTCTCCTGAAAAAATAGGCTTCTTTCAAAAGCAAGACGACTTGAACTCATCCGTTCGGTGTTGTACTCTTACTATATATATTAGTCTAATGCATTTCTTCTACCTGTTGGACTTCTCTAAGATATTGAACTATTATTAATGAACTTTTTCTAGAATTGTACAAATGATAAGACAATGCATATGGTAAATTGGGAGAGCATCTGTAAAATCTTTTACAAAACAAATATTCCTTATAGTCATAATGGGTATCTGCTAGGTATCTTTCAAAGGAATCAATTTGAAAAATTTCAATAAGAACATACCACTCTATAGCTTGGAAATGAAATTTTAAAGGCAAGGAATTGGCTGATCAAACACATATCTTATGTAATCTCTTCTGGAACAAGTACAAATATGTGGTACAATCCCTAGATGGATGGGAAGAGCATATTTCAATTATATGATGATAGAATACGAAAAGACCTTAGGGCACTCAAAGATTGGAAGGTTTTCGAGTTCATTGCTAACGGTACCTTGTGTCTCCCTAATCTTTTTCTCTTGAAATATTATCACTTTGGTCGACTATCACAGCTATTCCAATTAGGAACAACCCTTCAGATATACTTATTTGACCTCATGACAATGGCAAATTTAGTGTCACATCCGTATAGAATCAAATCAGGCAAAGAAATAACAAGTGGATCCCAAGCAGTTGGACATGGGATCGACCAAGATCACAAAGACATTCCTTATGTACATGGTAGGCCCTTCTTAATAGACTACCTACAATAGACAATATGAAGAGAAGAGGTATCTATCATGTTAACCGATGCTCCATTTGTATGTAACAAGATGAAACTGTTGACCACCTCTATTTTGCTTGTGACTATACTAAATGGATATGGAAGGAGATTCTCCAATGTTTGAACTCAATAGGCTGCTATAACTAAACTTGCATCAGGAATTAGGCGACCTCATAAAATGTTTCTCAAGAAAAGGGCCTCTTATACAATTAGCAAAGGTTACTTTCAGATGTGCTATTTGATGGATGTGGAAGGAGAGATGTAGCAGAATCTTTGAAAGTTAATATAGAAATAATACTCAGCTCTTGATAGAGATTATTATAGACTCAAGATCATGCATGGAGTATGATCTCAAAATGGAGAACTTTACATAGGGAGAAAAAGATATTTTTGTTAAATTCAATTATGCTATTAGCTAAAGATCTTGGGCATGATGTTAAATATTGTACCCGCAGGTAGTCTTGGCATATCTTGACATGCTAGCTATAGTTAGGAGTTAAAGTCTACAGCATGTGTAGTCATAACTACCGCATGTGTACTCAATGAGTTACCTGGCTTCGTCTATGACTTGTATAGATAAAGCTATTTGTAGAAACTTCACACATAATCAATTTACTTTTACTTACCAAAAAAAAAAGGAAATTGATTATGTATAAAGTTTCTATAAATGGTTTTGTTTGTACAAGTCATATACGAAGCTAAGTAACTCATAGAGTACATATACGGTAGTTATGACTACACATTCTATAGATTTTAAATCATAACTGTAGCCAACATGTCAAGATATGCTAAGACTATCTATGGGTACAACATTTAACATCATGCCTAAGATCTTTAGCTAATAGCAAAATTGAATTTGATAAAAATACTTTTTCTCTTCGTGTAAAGTGCTCCATTTTGAGATCGTGCTCCACGCATAATCTTGAGTATCTAATAATCTCTGTTAAGAGCTGAGCATTGTTTGTATGTTGACACTCAACGATTCTACTATATCTCTCCTTCCACATCCACCAAATAGCACATATGAAAGTAACCTTTGCCAATTGTGTAAAAGGCCCTTTTCTTGATAAACTGTTAGAACCCTTACAGATTCTAAAATTGGGGTTGATCTCTTTAGGGGATCGGCCTCTTTGGAACACTATAAGGGTTCCTCCCTCTAAGTTGTTGCTCAAAGGCTGCAGAAAAGATTCATCTATTGCTTTTGAAAAGAGAATGAATACATGGTTATTTATAGGGCTTCTAAACCCTAACTCCTAATAGGACTTCTACTCAAGACTTCTATTCCTTTACAACTCCTAATGCTTTTCTAAGAAATACTCTCCGAACCCTAGCCGACCTCTTGACCTCTTTAATAGGGCTCGGCTTAGGTAGGTATTACATAAATGTCTCTCTCAATTAGGACTCTCCTAGCTAGAGTCCTAACAAACCCGCCCTCTTTAAATTAGCCTTGTTCTCGAGGTTGATGATTTAGGAATTTGATCTTCAAGTCGTCATAGTTCTCCCAAGTGGTGGTATCTTCTGTTGGTAGGTTCGCCCACTATATTAGTACTTTAGTAGTGGGTCGTCATTGTCGAGTCACGATCCATCGATCAATAATGGCACTTAGGTTGGATCTGGAGTTCTCCTTGGGTAGTCATATTTGGTGGGTGGCTTTGTGTTGTCTCCAAGCACCTATTTACAATTTTGGTCTAGCCGTCGGTTTGTGGGTGATATGTAGTACTCCTTTTCAATTTAGTACCCTGTATATGGAATAACTTTGTCCAAAATCTGCTCATGAAGATGCAAGTAGAATTTATCATAAGCACAATGTGTCTCTTATAGCGTAATTCTTTTGAGTCCAAATTTTAATGAGCCACGGAGCTTGGTGCTTCCTCCAATTTTTTTATGATCTTACTAGTCTCCGGATCTTCCTATCGTTCCCCATCAATGATGAAGGGTCGGTTGAAATCTGGTAGCGCTAGCACTGGCATCGTCGTCATGGCTGTCTTAAGTTTGTCGAAGGCAGCGGGAGCTTTGTCCTACCATTGGAAGGTATCTTTTTTTAGTAGATAAGTGAGTGATACACTGATTTTTCCATAGTTTTTCATGAACTTACGGTTGTAGCCTATTAAATCGAGAAAGCCACGTAACAATTTTATGTTCCTCGGGGTCGGCCAGTTCTACATTGCTTCTATTTTGGAGGGGTCCACCATCACACCTTCCTCTGATATGATATACCCAAGAAATTCCACCTTCTGTTAAAGAAAGCAAAAATTTGTAGTGGCCGTTGTATGTTCGAAAGGTGGTTTTCGGTATGTCTTCTTCGCACACTCGTATTTGATCATACCCGGATCGGAAGTCCAGCTTTGTGAAGATTTGTGCTCTCTTTCATCTAGCAATTCATCTACTATTGGAATAGGGTATTTGTCCTTGATGGTAATGCCGTTGAGAGCTTGGTAATCAATGCACAATCGCCATGTTCCGTCCTTTCATACGAAGAGCACCGGTAAAGAGTAGGGGCTGCAACTTGGCCGAATAACTCATGTTTCGAGCATCTCTTTTATAATCCTTTCTATTTCATCCTTTTACAGATATGGATACTGATATGGCCGAGTATTTGCAGGAGGTTTGCTCAAAAGAATCAGTATACAATGATCATGCCGACGGGTAGGAGGTAGGTTGCACGGTTCATCAAATATATCTGAAAATTTAGTAAGCAAAGGAAGTAGGTTTGAATCTTTAAATCCTATTTGCTCTCCCTTAGTTTGCTACTCAAGTTGTACCAAAAAGCTGCTGCATGCTTTATGCAAAACCTTCTCCATTTATTGTTTGCAAATCATCGTTACGTCGCCCCCACGTTTCCCGTTCAGTATCACCTGTTTCTCCTTACTATAAAATTTTATAATTAGTTTCATAAAATTCCAAAAAACATCACCTAATATTATCAACCATTTAATTCTAAGCATGGCCTCATGATCATCAAGAGGGAGGAGGAAGAAATATACAATTATCTCTTGGTCCTGTAGCAACATTTTCGCCCGCGAGCATCTTTGGTCGTACTTTAGAGTTTTACCGTTGGTGACCTCTACATCGAACTTGCTGCAACCTTCGATGTGGAGTGTCATCCGAGCTGCAACCTTACTATTTAGGAAGTTATTAGTGTTGCCCGTGTCGATGAGAACAGTGATCGGTTATTGTTTGAGAAGACCTCCAACTTTCATCGTTTGCGGGTTTGAGTAGCCAGCTAGTGCGTGTACCGTAACATCGGTCGGTTGTGACTCTTCTTCTGCATCTTCTTCTTCATGTTTAAGGCTCTCTTCTGAATGTTTAATGACCTATTCTTCTATTGGTTCAATCATAAGAAGTCTCCCTTTACTACAATAATGCTCATGGCTCCACGACTCATCACAGTGCCAACATAACCCCTTTGCATATCGCTCCCGAAGCTCTTCTCTTGTCAACCTTTTTGGTGCAGGGACTCGGTCGATAGTAAGGGGGCTAAGGGCTTCAGTATTGCTAGTCGAGGAGTAACCCTAGTTCTTTGGGCTTCATGGTTCAATCGTTCCTCTTGAAATCGTGCGAAAGAGATGGCTTCCATTCGCATGTACGATTGTCGAGCTTTAACTTCTCCCCGGATCTTCGGCTTCAAGCCCTCAATGAAGGTCCTCAATAGCTATATTTAAGACCAATCATGAGTTTGATTAGATAACCTTTCAAACTTGGTTTGGTACTGCTAGTCATAGGTGCCTAGCAAGCCAATAACGTGAGTGATGGCACGTGTGACTTGATACAGAATCTTTTTGCTTATTATATTTTGGCATATATCACTTTATAACAATTGCATATATATATATATATATATATATATATATATATATATATATATTGTAATGTCCTTGGATTTATGCAATTGGAATCGGATCATGATGAGATCACGAAAATGAGATCGATTCACCTTTAAACACAAATCCTAAATAATCTCGGTCATAAGTTACTCGAGAGGGACATCGTGATAACCGGATAGACTAGTGTACTGTATACCCGTCCATATGATGGAAGCAGCTGGTCTCATAGCTGCTCATGTAGGGACACTAGGGATACAATACAGGTGCTCATTGGAGAATGAGTTCACTAATTGATCCGCTTATAGAATGCTGGATGGTTGATGATTTCTTATTCTCAGACAGCGATTCCATAGTCCTAGTGGTATATTTGGTCCTTAGACTTGAGACACTATGGATGTCCTGTATGAGTGATCCACTCTTTGATACCAGACTTATAGGTTTGGTTGTCCCAGATCTAGTACAGTTGGTTATTGGGAGTGGTAGTGGACCTTACGAGGGCTATTGAGTGTCAATAAAAGATCATCCACTCTCGGCGTCATGAGAGGAATATCCCATGTGTTCATACTCAGAAAAATCCCTGGCTAGGGTCATTCGGGTTGAGAGAGAAAGAGTTCTCCGGGAGAATCCGATTAGAGCGAGACTCGAGTAGAAACCGTATGAGTCTGATAGCACCATGCTTGATATACGATCTCTGGGATATTAGATAGATAAGGGACTATAGGTACACGGTAACTGAGGACAGACAGGTCTAATGGATTGGATTCCCCTATATCGTCTAGGGACTACGACGTAGTGGCCTAGTATGTCCGTAGTCGATGAGTCAAGTGAATTATTACAGAGATAATAATTCACTGAGTTAGAAGGAGTTCTGATAGGTATGACTCACAACCAGCTCGATATTGGGCCTAGAGGGTCACACACATATGGTAGGCATTACAATGAGTAAAGGTTCGGATATGAGATATCCGACGGAGCCCTTGTCTTATTGGATATCTAATAAGCCCCTGAATTATTGGATCCCATGGACGAGATCCAATAAGAGCCCATGAGAAATTATTGGACAGAGATCTACTAATTTAAAAGGCTTGAGTTATTGGATACAGATCCAATACCCACTAGGCGAGGATCCATTAGGGTTTGACATGAGACCTCTATAAATAGGAGGATTCAAAGCCTCATAGGCTAGAGCCTTTCCATGCCTCTCCTATTCTCCTTCCCCTCTCCACCTCAGAGTAGGCCTGGAGTTTTGAGGAGCGTCGTCGCAGCCCTGTTGTGTGAATTACCGCTAGAGAGGAGGACGCTTGACCTCCTTCACCCTCTCCTAAGGATCTGCAAGGAAACAGGGATATACGATCTCCCTACGTAACACAATCTATTCTATATGTAGTTTTTCAGTTTCGTGGATTTTGCGCACCAATCTTCGCACGACGACAAACATCTCTTTGGGAATCGAGGATTTTGTTTTCTTATTCTTCGGCTGCATATGTGATGTGGCCCCTAAAGATTTTTCAAACAGTGGTATCAGAGCCAGGTTGTTCGTGCGATAGATTGGTTTTAAACTGCGTGTGTTATGTTTTGGAGAAGTTTTTGACGTCAAAATCATTGACGCGAAGCCAGAAAAGGGCAGCAACTGTTGCTGCCCTCGCTGCCGTCACAAATGGCATCACTGCCATCTGCATGTAGGCAGGCAACCTGCAGTAGCAGCCACAAGGGCAGCGGCGCTTGCGGCCGTTGCTCTCGCGTGGTGACGCGCTGTAGGGCAGCGGCGCCTGTGGTCACTGCTCCCATGGGCAAAAACCCAGCAGGAGCGGCCGCCCGGCGAGGTAGCACCGCATGCGGGCACTGCTTCACGGGCAGAACCACCCGTAGAGGGGACGGCGCCTATAGGGGCGCCCGCCTACAGAGGCGGCGGTGCCCGCGAGGGCGCCCAACTTTAGGGGTAGCGCCGCCAGCGGGCGTGCTGCCTGCAGGCGAGGGCAACGACCCCGCCCTCCGCTGCACAGCCCGCCACCGGAAGGGTGGCGGCGGTAGTAGCAGCAGGGGAGGATGAGGGCATTAATGTTTTTTGCGCAAAATATAGTTTTGCCCCTCAGAATTTGAGAAATTCCAATTTCTATCTTTTTATATAAATTATGAAAATACCCCTAGGAATTAAGAAATTCCTTATATGTCCCTAATTTTATAAAATATTAATTAATTAAAAAGTTTAGTTGATTATTATTTTTATTATTATCTAGTAGTCCTACATGATGATGATTATTTATACTTGTGATGTATGATTTGTGGACGGATAATCATGGACCGTGTGATGTGTGTACTTATAATTTTTATTATTAGGGTCTGCGAGCCTCCATTATATTTCTCGTTTATTATTGGGCCTGCGTGCCTATGATTAAGTTGTAATCAAATAAGGAGGCATAGCGGGAGCATGGATGCGATAGCGGGACCCATGAGACGGACGATCACGATGCATGAAGATGCATCGAGATGTCGACGGAACCGACGAGGATGATATGGACGATCACAAGGCATGGAGATGCACCGTTGCACACATAGATCTTGATGTGAGTAATTAGGCCTACTGGCTCGGGCCTAATCACATTAGGTTGTTGTCCATGATCATCTGGTGTGATTGCTTATACACATACTAGATATGTATATATATTTGCATGCGATATATATTAAATATGTATATGTGTGACATGTCATATTAGGAGACCAAATCATAGAAACATCGCTCTCGATAATATTAAGTCGGTAAACGTGAGGCAATTAGATGGACCCACGTGGCCTTCCATCGTTAAGTAGGAATCGATTTTCGGTGTAGGTTGAGTTGGTCAAGTCCCTCGAGACTCACCTATATCGCGATTCGCTATCTTGTTTACGACATAGAGATGTCACCGGTGACCTGAGGACATGGTATGCTTGGTCGAGTCCCTCGAGGGTATATCATCAAATTAGACTCATCGTGTAACGAATGTGTTGACTTAACCGAGCATCATGGTTGGTCGAGTCCCTCGAGACCATGGTGATTCAGAGGCCGAACAGGATGGGAACCACAAGGAGTTGTGATCGGCAAGAGTTGCCTACCTTTTAGGCCTAGTGTGATTGATCGAGTCCCTCGAGGTTACACTAAGACGCTGATTGGATCCTGATCTTTACTAGAAGTCTACCAGAGACTTTCGTTTCACGTGCTGAGGGTGTCGCGTGACTCGTTAGTAAAATAGTGGGAGCATATTAAGATAGAAATCCATATCTTGATAGTTTATTTCTTACAAAATCTGCATGTTATTCATTTCTACTGCATCTTTATTTTTAGAAAGTTTTACAAAACAGAAGTCTCGACAGCTTTGGCTTACTTTAGGGGATTCCAATACTAAGTTTTTTTATGTTTTCATTGCTACTCGAAGAGCCATTAATCACATCTGGAAATGCAGAGACAAAGATAACAATCTTATTAAGAATTTAGATGAGGTTAAAGCATACACTGAGCAATTTTTTTATTCCTTACTCAACCAAGCGGGGCAACCTAATAATATTCATATGGAGCCAACTAGAAAGCTTGATTCGGGTGCTATTTCTATCCTTAATGCCCCAATTACAAATGACGAAATAGTAAGAGTTATCTTTAAGTCACCAAAGCACAAAAGCCCTGATCCAGACAGATTTCCTACTGAATTTTACCAAATTACATGGTCTATTATTGGTAATGATATGATTAAAGCTTGCCAACACTTTTTCTCTTCAGGTCATATTCTTAGAGAGATGAATTGCACTTTTATTTCTTTAATTCCCAAGAATGCAGGGGCTGATTCACTAGAGAACTATCGACCCATATCTTTATGTAACTTTATTTACAAGATCATCTCCAAAATGCTAGCAGATAGATTGCAAAAGATAATACACAAGATAATTAGTCCAAATCAAGCTGCTTTCATCAATGGTAGAAGTGTTGAATCTCGTATTTTGATGATGAAACTACTTGATATATGTTTATGATTTAATCTGCGTTTTGAGTGACGCAGGATGCTTCGATCAGGATGAGACAATTAAAGCAGGATAATCATGTTGTGCCGAAGGAACATGTCAGAAGATTGGACGTCGGGCCGGTGGATCGGTCGACGTATCGACAGAAGGCTTCGGGCCGTGAACTCGGGCATCGGGCCAAGAAGAGCGGGTATTGTGCCAAGGATATCGGAGTTGCGGAGTCAACTGGCCGATTGGGCAATAGGCTGCACGAGAAGACGATGCGCCGAAGAATCGGACGAAGCGTCGAGGGACCAATGACATGTCGGACAACTTGGTTAATTGCTTAGGATTAATTGTCTCGATTGAAGTTTTGTTTTGTTGTGCAGGATTAACTATGATAACGATGAAGACATAAAGCGAAACAAAGTGTCGGAGTCAAGCGCGAAGGATTTGTTGCGAGTTCGAGAGTTCGACGGAAGTCCGAAGATTCGTTGGGAGTTCGCGGAGCTCGCCGAGAAAGATCGGAGCTTGCCGAAGAAGCTCGTTGGAACTCACTAAGAACAAATCGTGAAGTCTAGGAGCTTGCCGGGAGTCCGCAGAATGGTTTCCGAGAGTTCATCGGAAGACCGCCGGAAGTTTGCCGGAAGCTCGCTAGAAGAAGTCTTGACTTGCGGACTTTGTAATAGCTTAGAAAATGTCTTTAAATTCATAGTTAGCACGTTAATTAGGGTTAGGATTAGGTGTTAATCCTATAACCCAAGTAGGGGCCAATTAGGCCCAAGTTCGGACTGGTTTGGACCAAGTTTGGAGCCAAACCAAGTGAGCTGGAATAGTGAAGAGGTGCCACCGCCAGGGTTGGAGGTAGCACCGCCCAGGCTATGTCTTCCTGCGAGGTTGGGAGGTGCAACCGCCCCAGCCAGGAGGTGCAACCGCCCCAGCCAAGAGGTGCAACCTCCTCTGTCAAGAGGTAGCACCGCCAGAGCTCAAGTTTCGAGCTCTGCCAGGCGATGCAACCACCGAGCTCAGTCTTCGAGCTCTGGCAGAGAGGTGCATCAGCCTGAGCTCAGTCTCGAGCTCTGCCAGGTGATGCAATCACCGAGCTCATTCTTCGAGCTCTGGCAGAGAGGTGCATCAGCCTGAGCTCAGCTTGGAGCTCTGCCAGGTGATGCAACCACCGAGCTCAGTTTCGAGCTCTGCCAGGTGATGCAATCACCAAGCTCAGTCTTCGAGCTCTGCCAGGTGATGCAACCATCGAGCTCAGTCTTCGAGCTCTGGTAGAGAGAAGCAATCGCCTGAGCTCAGTCTTCGAGCTCTGCCAGGCGGTGCCACCTCTCCAGTCAAGAGGTGCAACCGCCTGATCCCAGAATTCTGGGATTTGATCGATTTGATTGTTTTGAGCTCGAATTTTGAATTGGGTTGGGGCCTATAAATACCCCACCCATTCAGCACTGAAAAGATACAGACCTACACCGAAATCTTGATCTTTTCTGTGATTCTAAGAGCTCAAAAGTGTTGTAAAGCCTTTAAGTCTCCTCCTTCTGTTCTTCAAGTTTTCAGTTGTAAAGTGAGGAGAGAAAGGTCTGTAAAGGTTGTCTCCTAAGCCTGTCAAAAGGAGAGAAATTGTAAAAGGGCAGTTTGGCCTTCGCCCATTGAAGGAAGGCACCTAGTTGACGTCGGCAACCTCATCGGTGGAGGAAGCCAAAAGTGGAGTAGGTCAAGGCTGACCGAACCACTCTAAATCTCTGGTTTGCGTTTATTTTCGAGCACTTTATCATTACTGCAAACCTCCCTCATCACTACTGCTCTCTGCGCTTTCACGAACAAGTTCTAAGTGCTGTTCTTCCAAATCTGCATTCAGACGTAAATTCGTATTTTCATACATTACAGTTTACGTTTACGTTTGATTCTGCAGAACTGTTTTCCGTGCTTTTACGAACGAGCTTCTTTGCAGTTTACGCTTACATTTTAATCCTATTAATAACTGCAATCTGTCCTCTACGATTTTACGAACGAGTTTCAACATTTAGACGTAAAACTGCATTCAGACGTAAATCGGCTTTCCTCGCTCAATCATCAGATTTCAGTTCACGTTTACGTCTTGTTTTCAACTGCATACTGCCTTCTGCGAGTATACAAACGAGTTTCAAAGTTTAGACGTAAATCTGCGTCTAGACGTAAAACTGCGTTTAGACGTAAATCTGCGTTTAGACGTAAAACTGCGTTTAGACGTAAAATTGCGTTTAGACGTAAATCTGCGTTTAGACGTAAATCTGCGTTTAGACGTAAAACTGCGTTTAGACGTAAATCTGCGTTTAGACGTAAATCTGCGTTTAGACGTAAATCTGAGTTTAGACGCAAAACTACGCTTAGACGCAAAACTGCGCTTAGACGCAAAACTGCGCTTAAACGCAATCTGCGCTTAGACGCAAACTGCACTTAGATACAAACTGAGAATTTGCTTTTGCATCATAATAGTTTTTGAACGAACGCAGCTTTTGGTTTTTAAATTATTGTAAGATTTCCGCTGCACTAATTCACCCCCCCCCTCTTAGTGCTCTCGATCCTAACAATTGGTATCAGAGCGGGGTATTTCTCATTTCGGATTTACACCCGAGAGAAATGACTTTTCAAGAGGGCTGTTCGGTCTTTCGTCCACCGTTCTTTAACGGATTGGACTACACTTATTGGAAAACTCGAATGAGAGTTTTCTTAATTTCTCTAAATCTGGATTTATGGAATATCATTGAAAACGGTTTTCAACTTCCCTCCAAACCGATGAACGAATGGTCGGTTTTGGAGAAGAAGAATTTTTCTTTAAACGCAAAGGCTATGAATGCCTTATTTTGCGCATTGGACAAAAATGAGTTCAATCGGATTTCTACGTGTGAAACGGCTTTCGATATTTGGCGCACTCTTGAAATCACGCACGAGGGAACTAGTAGAGTCAAAGACTCGAAAGTTAATATTCTACTGCTTGATTTCGAGCTTTTTCATATGAAACCAAGCGAAACCGTTGTTGACATGTACACCCGTTTTACGGATGTCGTCAATGGTTTAAAATCACTTGGTAAAAGCTTTTCGGATTTTGAACTCGTTAACAAAGTTTTGCGCTCACTTTCTAAAACTTGGGATTTAAAAGTAACTGCTATTCAAGAATCGAAAAACTTGAACCATTTTCCACTTGAAGAACTAATTGGTTCATTGATCACATATGAAATGACGTGCAATGCACGTGAAGAACTTGAGAACCACCTTCCAAAGAACAGGAAGGATTTGGAACTCTGGACAAATGAATGCCACTTGAGCGATGACTCAAGTGATGAGGACAATGATGAACAAACCAACCTTCCAAAGAACAGGAAGGATTTGGGACATAGAACATTTGAAGACCACTCGAGCATAAGCTCAAGTGATGGTGAACTTAAAATGAAACGAAAATTAAAAAGCAAAAAGAATGGAACTACTTGCTTTAAACGCAAGAAGAAGAACAAAAATTGGGATGAATCGAGCTCATCTGAAGACGAGAAAGTCAACAAAAGCGAGGCGACAAAATACGCCTTACCAGCCTACGATGTTGAGGTAATTAAAATGCCTTTGGTTTATTTTGAAATTACTTGATGCTTTCATGATATATTTTCTTTTTAGTTTAGAATTAATTTTCTTGAAAATTACATGTTTAAAAATAAAAATACAGAAATTATGATCATGCTGATAATTTCGAAAATAATATTATGATAAACAAACAAAATGATTTTGATCATGGTTAAGAAGTAATAATGTGTATCATGTTTGATTAACATTGTTGAATGAAATCACGTTTGATTTAAAGTAATGCATAAAGATGTAATATGAAATGGTTATTAACAATTTTATGCATGTGATTTTAAGTTATCCATGATCATGAGCTTGTTTGATCTTCTTGACTTAATTTCAAGATCTATAGCAAAAATCATGTTTGAATATATGAAAGTGTTAATTTCATTTTCGGATTCAGTTAACAATTGGTACCCTAACAATCGGATTTTCTCATACACTTATGAAAAATATTTTTCTAAAATGGATTTGATAAAATGATTCATGCTTATAAACTCCATCTTGAAATATGAATGATAGTGTTTTTGCTTGCAAAGATTTGTTTCACATTCATATCTACTATGATTCGTGTGCAGAAAAAGAATTTATAAATCATAACACAATGTGATTTCTTATGCAAAAATAAAGTGCTTTTGTGATTCTTTGCTAAAGAGAATAATTATTAAAATCATGATCTTGATAACATGAAGCTCTTTATAAATCAAGATCGTTCATTATGCTCCCTACATTTATCAAAAAGGAGTTTTTCAAATGAATTGCAATTCAATGAAGTGTCATTTTGATATCTTGAAACTTGGAATATTTTAAAATGTGATCTTTGATAAGAATGTTTCAAGTTGCTCCTTTTACTATATCTTTTCAAATGAATCATAAGCCTTGATATCATATATCTTATAATACAAGATTTCTTTGCCTTATGCTTATCTTAAT
This sequence comes from Musa acuminata AAA Group, assembly GCF_036884655.1. NCBI lineage: Eukaryota > Viridiplantae > Streptophyta > Magnoliopsida > Zingiberales > Musaceae > Musa > Musa acuminata. The sequence goes on along the minus strand of NC_088352.1, from coordinate 15,377,644 downwards.
TTGGCATACAAAGACTAAGGCATGCTTAGATGAAAAAGAATCTCTTAAAAAATGCTTTTCCCATTTGATCGAGATTAATGATTTCATGATATTTTATGAATCTCGAAATTAATTTTAATGACTTGATTATGAACTTCAAGTTAATGATTTAATTTGAATAAGTTTTATCTAAATCATAATCTTGATCTTGCAAAATTGAAGTCACAAATAATATCTTGTGGTAGTCATGAATTGATACTCACAATATGAAAACATTGATATTCATGACTTAAAATGGATTGAAACATTGTATGCTTAATTTAATCATTCTCCTATGTTTCAAAAATTCCTTGAATGCCTTATGTGATGATTGAAAACTAACTTGCTTTATGATGAATCACGAATCATGACTTGATCTATGATGTAAATGCCTTGAAATGATTGAAATATTTAACACTTTTATGCTCTTCCCCCTACCTTTTTCTTGTTTTCAATGATAAAATGGGGAGAAGTTTTGATCATGCATGGTAGGATATAATTTGACAAAATTGATACCATCATGATATGAAACATTAATGTAATTATGAATGGTGATATGATATCATGCATGTAATACTTCAACTTATGATAATGATGCATGCAATGATAAAATATTCATGATGAAAAATTGTCTTGACATTCATAACTTGATTATCCATCATTTGTCATGATTTTGAAATCGTTCTAAAAGGAAAAGAGAACTACAAAACTGTATTCTCTCTTTCATTTTTACAATGACAAAGGGGGAGATAGCTAGCTTGTACAAGTCAAGAAGATGCAAAAACTTGATTGCGAGCTTGCCTATTTTAAGAAGCAAAGATTGCTAACTTGCTTATTTCAAGAAGAAAAATTGTCTTCTTGAACATCACTATCTTGAATATCTCAAGAAGCAAAACTTGCAATTTGCACATTGCAATAGGAAGCAAGAATCATGAGCTTACACAAGAAATTTATCTTGCATTTGCTTTCGAAATTTTTGCTAGCTTGCATAATATAGAACTTGCTATCTTGAACATTACCAAAAGTGCTATCTTATATGCTATAAAACTTGCATATCTAAAACTTGATAGCATGAATGTTCTAAGCATGATGTAACACTTGCTAAATCTTCTAGCTCCAAGATTGCATGATGATAAAACTTGATATTATGATTTTCATGCAAAGAGTTGAACTAATATCACACACAAACACTTGATTGTGATACTTCTCCTTTTTGTTGATGACAAAGGGGGAGAAGTATGTTGATGAAAGTATGTTGATGACATGACATGTGATGCATAAGTTTATGCATATGTTCATGTTGACGTATTGCAAGTATCCATGATGAATATTGCAATGACTTGAATTCAGTTTGAATTCAAGGTTCTATCAATATGGCATATTGATAGGGGGAGTTTGTTTAAACTCCGGGAGTTAAGTTTAACTCCGTCATCAAGTGGTTGTCATCATCAAAAAGGGGGAGATTGTTGAATCTCGTATTTTGATGATGAAACTACTTGATATATGTTTATGATTTAATCTGCGTTTTGAGTGACGCAGGATGCTTCGATCAGGATGAGACAATTAAAGCAGGATAATCATGTTGTGCCGAAGGAACATGTCAGAAGATTGGACGTCGGGCCGGTGGATCGGTCGACGTATCGACAGAAGGCTTCGGGCCGTGAACTCGGGCATCGGGCCAAGAAGAGCGGGTATTGTGCCAAGGATATCGGAGTTGCGGAGTCAACTGGCCGATTGGGCAATAGGCTGCACGAGAAGACGATGCGCCGAAGAATCGGACGAAGCGTCGAGGGACCAATGACATGTCGGACAACTTGGTTAATTGCTTAGGATTAATTGTCTCGATTGAAGTTTTGTTTTGTTGTGCAGGATTAACTATGATAACGATGAAGACATAAAGCGAAACAAAGTGTCGGAGTCAAGCGCGAAGGATTTGTTGCGAGTTCGAGAGTTCGACGGAAGTCCGAAGATTCGTTGGGAGTTCGCGGAGCTCGCCGAGGAAGATCGGAGCTTGCCGAAGAAGCTCGTTGGAACTCACTAAGAACAAATCGTGAAGTCTAGGAGCTTGCCGGGAGTCCGCAGAATGGTTTCCGAGAGTTCATCGGAAGACCGCCGGAAGTTTGCCGGAAGCTCGCTAGAAGAAGTCTTGACTTACGGACTTTGTAATAGCTTAGAAAATGTCTTTAAATTCATAGTTAGCACGTTAATTAGGGTTAGGATTAGGTGTTAATCCTATAACCCAAGTAGGGGCCAATTAGGCCCAAGTTCGGACTGGTTTGGACCAAGTTTGGAGCCAAACCAAGTGAGCTGGAATAGTGAAGAGGTGCCACCGCCAGGGTTGGAGGTAGCACCGCCCAGGCTATGTCTTCCTGCGAGGTTGGGAGGTGCAACCGCCCCAGCCAGGAGGTGCAACCGCCCCAGCCAAGAGGTGCAACCTCCTCTGTCAAGAGGTAGCACCGCCAGAGCTCAAGTTTCGAGCTCTGCCAGGCGATGCAACCACCGAGCTCAGTCTTCGAGCTCAGGCAGAGAGGTGCATCAGCCTGAGCTCAGTCTCGAGCTCTGCTAGGTGATGCAATCACCGAGCTCAGTCTTCGAGCTCTGGCAGAGAGGTGCATCAGCCTGAGCTCAGCTTGGAGCTCTGCCAGGTGATGCAACCACCGAGCTCAGTTTCGAGCTCTGCCAGGTGATGCAATCACCAAGCTCAGTCTTCGAGCTCTGCCAGGTGATGCAACCATCGAGCTCAGTCTTCGAGCTCTGGCAGAGAGAAGCAATCGCCTGAGCTCAGTCTTCGAGCTCTGCCAGGCGGTGCCACCTCTCCAGTCAAGAGGTGCAACCGCCTGATCCCAGAATTCTGGGATTTGATCGATTTGATCGTTTTGAGCTCGAATTTTGAATTGGGTTGGGGCCTATAAATACCCCACCCATTCAGCACTGAAAAGATACAGACCTACACCGAAATCTTGATCTTTTCTGTGATTCTAAGAGCTCAAAAGTGTTGTAAAGCCTTTAAGTCTCCTCCTTCTGTTCTTCAAGTTTTCAGTTGTAAAGTGAGGAGAGAAAGGTCTGTAAAGGTTGTCTCCTAAGCCTGTCAAAAGGAGAGAAATTGTAAAAGGGCAGTTTGGCCTTCGCCCATTGAAGGAAGGCACCTAGTTGACGTCGGCAACCTCATCGGTGGAGGAAGCCAAAAGTGGAGTAGGTCAAGGCTGACCGAACCACTCTAAATCTCTGGTTTGCGTTTATTTTCGAGCACTTTATCATTACTGCAAACCTCCCTCATCACTACTGCTCTCTGCGCTTTCACGAACAAGTTCTAAGTGCTGTTCTTCCAAATCTGCATTCAGACGTAAATTCGTATTTTCATACATTACAGTTTACGTTTACGTTTGATTCTGCAGAACTGTTTTCCGTGCTTTTACGAATGAGCTTCTTTGCAGTTTACTCTTACATTTTAATCCTATTAATAACTGCAATCTGTCCTCTACGATTTTACGAACGAGTTTCAACATTTAGACGTAAAACTGCATTCAGACGTAAATCGGCTTTCCTCGCTCAATCATCAGATTTCAGTTCACGTTTACGTCTTGTTTTCAACTGCATACTGCCTTCTGCGAGTATACAAACGAGTTTCAAAGTTTAGACGTAAATCTGCGTCTAGACGTAAAACTGCGTTTAGACGTAAATCTGCGTTTAGACGTAAAACTGCGTTTAGACGTAAAACTGCGTTTAGACGTAAATCTGCGTTTAGACGTAAATCTGCGTTTAGACGTAAAACTGCGTTTAGACGTAAATCTGCGTTTAGACGTAAATCTGAGTTTAGACGCAAAACTGCGCTTAGACGCAAAACTGCGCTTAGACGCAAAACTGCGCTTAAACGCAATCTGCGCTTAGACGCAAACTGCACTTAGATACAAACTGAGAATTTGCTTTTGCATCATAATAGTTTTTGAACGAACGCAGCTTTTGGTTTTTAAATTATTGTAAGATTTCCGCTGCACTAATTCACCCCCCCCCTCTTAGTGCTCTCGATCCTAACAAGAAGTATACATCATAATATTCTGCTTGCTAATGAATTGGTCAAGGATCTACACTCAAAAGCAAGAGAGACTAAAATCTATTTTAAAGCTGATCTACGAAAAGTCTTTAACTCAGTTAATAGGAACTTTATCTATAAGATGCTCCTCGGCATGAACTTCCCTCAGCAATGGGTTAATTGGATTCAATGTTGCTTAGAAACTCCAAAGTTTTCAATACTCTTCAATGGCTCACCTGTTGGTTTTTTTGGGAGCAAGAATGGCATCCGACATGGTGATCCACTCTCTCCATATCTCTTTACTATTGTAATGGAAGGACTCAGCTGTATGTTAGAATATGCGATTTTTGATGGTAGTATTAAGGTACCTCATGCTGGCCCTATTCATATATCACATATAATCTTTGCAGATGATCTTCTTATCTTTTTTCAAAATGATTCAACTTTAGTAAGAAACCTAGCTACTATTCTAAATGATTTTGGTATAGTTTCTGGCCTTAAGTTAAATAATGCGAAAAGTAAAGTCTACATGAGCCCTAGCATTGAGGACAAAGATGTTATTGCACATACTCTAGGGGTTAGTGACGGAAATCTGCCAGTTACATATCTGGGTCTCCATGTTAGGACTCTAGCTAGGAGAGTCCTAATTGAGAGGGACATTCATGTAAAACCTACCTAAGCTGACCCCTATTAAAGAGGTGAAGAGGCCGGCTACGGTTAGGAGGTTGTTTCTTAGAGAAGAATAAGGAGTTGTAAAGGAATAGGAGTCTTGAGTAGGAGTCCTATTAGGAGTTAGGGTTTAGAAGCTCAATAAATAGTCATGTATTCCTCCTCTTTTCATAGACAATAGATGAATCTTTTCTGCAGCCTTTGAGCAGCAACTTGGAGAGAGGAACCCCTATAGAGTTCCAAAGAGGCCGATCCCCTAAAGAGATCAACCCCAAGTTTAGAATCTGCAAGGGTTCTAACACCTGGTATCAAAGCAGTATTCTTAGCATTTTGCTGCCCTTCCACAGCCATCTATCAACCCTCCACAACCATCCAAAGCAATTCCCATAATTGCTTAAAAGATTGTTGCCGAATTCCGCCATCATCTCCACCACCGCGGATCATCCTTTGATCTCCCCGTGAATTGCAACAAGTTTTGGTTTCCTACCTTACTACTGCTGCAATTTAGTTATCCTTATTCAAAAATCTAAAAAAAAAAAATTATTCCTATATTGCTGCATAAACTTTTTGTCACAAAGTTTTCATCTCTATGACAAAAGATACATTGCAGAATTCCAACCGCATAGCACCATTTTTTTGATCTTACTACTATGCTTTTTCTATCCAAATTTCTACGAAATTTTTATGATAGCTTTGACACTTCCTAACAGTGGATTTCCCTTTGGTTTCATCAAAAATTCTTAATATAAAATACTAATCTTTTATGTCCAATCTGCTACACTTGAAAATCTATGCTGCAGAAAATTTCAGCCGCATATTATTGCCTTAACCCATCTATTTGCAATCTTTTTGAATAAAATTTCTTATACACTTCATAGATCATCTTAGCTTCCATCTAAGATTGATCTGTTGTGAAATTCATCTCTAAAAACGATTTTGTGTTGCTGTAAATTTTCGTCATAAATCGTTGAAATTTTTCGATGAAAATTCTGCAATCGCAACTTGCACCAATTTCCTTACTATTATACTGCCGAAATTTACTTGATTAAATTAGACATCCTTGCTATCATATAAACTGTGATTTTGCTATCAATTCCCTCCTCAATTTTCTCAAGTTTTTGGTGGAAATTACATCGAGAAACCGTTGTTTCTTCCACTTATTTCTGCAAACCTTTGCTACCATCTACCACATATCCAAAACTTTCATCCACAGCCCTAAAACTCTACTAAATCATACCCTCAAACTGCACCCAAAATAGTCACAAAACAAGCCCAAACCGCAGCCTACATCTACCACCAATCCACCAACCCTTTCGACCATCATCTCTCTCAACCTATACACGCCTTTAACCCAACAACAAAAGAGAGACCATAACATCACAGATTTGGAGGCATATACTATGGCATCTGAGAAGGCAATCAATGCTAAATTCGAAGCCTTTGAGGCACGAATGGAGGATACGATTCGGACACTCTTTACTGAACTCAGATTGGGCCGACCACTAAGCCCGAAGAAATCACATCAAGGAGAGAGCTCTACCCAATCGTACAAAGCCCGAAGAGATGACTTCAAAAAGAGGGGAGGTTCTATGATCGATCCCAACTATCCATGCATGATGGTGGACTTCCCTAGATGGGAAGAAGGAGACCCGATTGGTTGGATTTCACGTGCGGAGCGATATTTTTGGTACTACAAAATCACGGACGCATCTATGGTGAAAATTGTAGCTATACATTTGAAGGGGATGCCATACAGTGGTTTGACTGGTTTGAACACACTTATGGAGTCCTTTCATGGCGACAATTCAAAGAAGGATTGTTGATCCGCTTCAAACCAACCGATTACGAGAATATTGACGGACAATTAGCAAAGATCCGACAAACCTCTATCAAACTCATGATTGGTCTCAAAAATAGCTATTGGCAACCTTCATTGAGGGCTTGAAGCCAGAAATCCGGGGAGAAGTTAAAGCTCGACAACCGTACACGCTTATGGCAGCCATCTCTTTCGCATGACATCAAGAGAAGCGATTGAATCATGAAGCTTGGAGGACTACTTCCCTATTCCTTAAACAATTTATGAAGATGTAAGATAATAGATCTGATATCCATATTTTCATGTTGTCTTTGTAACTCAGAGTTATAGAGCCCAACATGTAACATTGAGCAAAAGTGGAGTCATCTATGTACTTTACGTAATCAGCAACCTCATCTTCGCTTGCCCCTTCCTCGAGCACAAGCATCACTATATTAAGGACATATGCGATTTTCTCTACTGTGAGAATAATTCTTAGCTTATGAAGCCAATCTATATAATTTGGACTAATGAGGTGGTTGACATCAAGTATGCCACGTATGGGATTCGAAAGTGATATTTTTCTAAAAATAAAGATGCAACAAAAATAAATAACATGCAGATTTTATAAAAAAAATAACAATTAAGATAATAACTTCTATCTAAATCTACTCCTACTATTTTCTCGTGAAATACACAACTCCCTCCGGTATGTGAAGTAGAGACCCCCAATGGATCTCTAGTGGGGATTAGGATCCAATCGATATCTTAATGTTACCTCGAGGGACTCGACCAATTATGCTAAGCCCGTAAAGGTAGGAAACTTTTGCCAATTACAACTCTTTGGGATTCTTGTCCTGTTCGACCTCCGAACCATCATGGCCTCAAGGGACTCGACTAACCATGATATTTGGTTAAGTCATCACCATCATTACAAGATGAGTTTGATTCAATGATATGTCATAGGTTACCAGTGACATCTCTATGTCATAGGCCAGATATCGAATCACGATATAGGTGAGCCTCGAGGGACTCGACTAACTCAACCTAGGTCGAGAATCGATTCCTACCTATAACAATGGATGGCCACATAGGTCATTCTAATTACCTCATGTTTAGTGACTTAATATTATCTAGAGAGGGGATTTTGATTTGGTCTCCTATAATGTGTCACAAATACATATTTAATATATATATATACAACGCATGCAAATATTTATATATATCTAGTAGGTGTATAGGCAATTATACATCACATGAGAAATCACACCAGATGATCATGGACCACAATCTAATGTTATCAGGTTTGAGCTAGTGGGCCCAATCATTCACATCAAAATCTGTGTAGTGGCATATCTCCATTGTTGGAAAATCTTGGGGGCGACATCACATGCGTAGTGGAAGAACAAGAAAACAAAATCCCCGATTCCTAAAGAGATGTTCATCGTCGTGCGAAGATGGGTGCGCAAAATTCGCGAAATTGAAAAACTGCATATAGAGTAGATTGTGTTACCTAGGAAGATTGTTTATCTTTGTTTCCTTGCAGATCTTTAGGAGAGGGTGAAGGAGGTCAAGCGTCCTCCTCTCTAGCGGTGATCCACACAACAGGGCTACAACGATGCTCCTCAAAACTACAAACCTACTCTGAGGTGGAGAGGGGAAGAAGAATAGGAGAGGCATGGAAAGGCTCTAGCTTATGAGGCTCTGAATCCCTCCTATTTATAGAGGTCCCCTATCAAACCCTAATGGATCCTCCCCTAGTGGGTATTGGATCTGCATCCAATAACCCAAGCCTTTTAGATTAGTGGATCTCTATCCAATAATCTCTCATGGGCTCTTATTGGATCTCGTCCATGGGATCCAATAATTCAAGGGCTTATTGGATATCCAATAAGACAAGGGCTCCGTCGGATATCTCATATCCGAACTTCTACTCATTGCAATGCCTACTAAATGTGTGTGACCCTCTAGGCCCAATATCGAGCTGGCCGTGAGTCATACCTGTCAGAACTCCTTCTAACTCGGTGAATTATTATCTTTGTAATAATTCACTCGACTCATCGACTACAGACGTACTAGGCCACTACACCGTAGTCCCCAGACGATACAAGAGAATCCAATCCATTGGACCTGTCTGTCCTCAGTTACTGTGTACCTATAGTCCCTCATCCATCTAACATCCCAGAGACCGTATATCGAGCATGGTGCTGTCAGACCTATACGGTTTCTACTCGAGTCTCGCTCTAATCGGATTCTTCCGGAGAACTCTTTCTTTCTCAACCCGAATGACCCTGGCCAGGGATTTGTCCGAGCAAGAACACATGAGATATTCCTCTCATGATGCCAAGAGTGGACGATCCTCTATTGATACTCAATAGCCCTCGTAATGACGACTAACACTCCCAATGACCAACTGTACTAGATTTGGGACAGCCAAACCTATAAGTCTGGTATCAAAGAGTGGAGCACTTATATAGGACATCGTTGGTGTCTCAAGTCTAAGGACCAGATACACTACTAGGACTACGGAATCGCTGTTTGACAATAAGGCATCATCAACCATCCAGAATTCTGTAAGCGGATCAATCAGTGAACTCATTCTCCAATGAGCACCTGTATTGTATCCCTAGTGTCCCTACACGAGCAGCTATGAGACTAGCTGCATCCATCATATGGTCGAGTATACAACACACTAGTCTGTCCGGTTATCACGTTGTCCTTCTCGAGTAACCTGTGAATGGGATTATTTAGGATCTGTGTTTAAAGGTGAATTGATCTCATTATCGTGATCTCATCATGATCCGATACCCATTGCACAAATCCAAGGATATCATAATATATATATACATATATGCAATAGTTATAAAGTGATATATCAAAATATAATAAGCAAAAAGATTCTGTATCAAGTCACACGTGCCATCACTCACGTGATTGGCTTGCTGGGCACTTATGACTAGCAATCTCCCACTTGACCTAAAGCAAATCACCTATGTGTCTGATCCCCATTAGACCCCTATGACGCTCAAAGATAATATGAGACAACAGCTTTATCAGTGGATCTGCAATGTTATCTTCGGATGGAACTCTTTCCACTACTACATCTCCTCGGGTTACGATCTCTCTGATAAGGTGGAACTTCCTCATAATAAGCTTAGATTTCTGATGAGACCTAGGTTCCTTCACTTGAGCAATCACCCCATTGTTGTCGCAATATAAGGAGATCGGCTCCTCGCTACCCAGCATGACTCCCAAATTTGTGATGAACTTCTTCAACCAGACTCCCTCATTTGCTGCATCTGATGCAGCAATGTACTCCGCCTCTGTGGTCGAGTCAGCAATAGTACCTTGCTTGGAGCTCTTCTAACACACTGCTCCTCCATTCAAGGTGTACACATACCCCGAATTTGACTTGCTATCATCGACATCAAACTAAAAACTTGAGTCTGTGTAGCCTTCAACCTTAAGGCTACTACCTCCATATACTAGTAAAAGATCCTTAGTCCTTCTCAAGTACTTAAGGATACATACACTTTACTGCTTTCCAGTGCTCCAAGCCTAGATCCGCCTGATACTTGCTCGTGACACTTAGAGCATACACTATATCAAGCCTAGTACATAGCATTACATATATGATAGACCCTATTGCTGAGGCATAAGGTATCATATCCATGTTCACCCTTTCTTCTGGAGTCTTTAGGGATATACTCGTAGAAAGTGATATCCCATGTCTTATCGGTATGAGAACTCTCTTAGAATTTTTCATGTCAAACCGTTTGATAATGGTTTCTATATACTTGGACTAGAACAAGCCAAGCATCCTCTTGGATCTATCTCTATAGATTCTAATCCCTAAGATATAGGATGCTTCCTCTAAGTCATTCATGGAGAAGTGTCTAGATAACCAAGCCTTTACTGTGGATAGCATTCCTATGTCATTCCCAATGATTAGGATGTCATCCACTTATAACACCAAAAAGGTGATAGCGCTCCCACTTACCCTTTTGTACACAGAAGGCTCATCTTCGTTCTCAATGAAGTCATAAGTTCTGATTGCCTAATCAAATCTTATGTTCCAACTTCGGAAAGCTTGCTTTAGTCCATAAATATATCTAAGAAACCTACACACCTTATCTGGGCAGTTCTTAGACACGAATCCCTCAGGTTGCATCATATACACCTCCTCCTCGAGGTTCCCATTGAGGAATGTGGTTTTCACGTCCATCTGCCAGATCTCATAATTATAGTGTGCTGCAATAGCCAATAGAATTCTGATGGATTTTGGCATTGCTACGGGTGAGAAGGTTTCGTCATAGTCAACACCTTGCCTTTGACGATACCCCTCAGCCACTAGCCTTGCTTTATAGGACTCTACATTTTCATCTACTCCGATCTTTTTCTTAAAGATCCACTTGCAACCGATGGGTACAATACCTTCGGGCGCATCAACTAGGTTCCAAACCTTATTGGAGTACATGGAATCCATCTCAGAGTTTATAGCTTCTTGCCACTTCCTGGAGTCTATACTCATAATAGCCTCCTCGTAGGTCTGAGGATCAATATCCTCAACATCCTCTCCTCTAATATGTCCCATATATCTCTTAGGAGGATGGGATACTCTATCAGACCTACGTAAAGTTGAAACTTGTATATTAGGTACCTAAATAGACTCGGGCTGTAGAGTGGTGCTTGAGCTTGGTTCTCTAACCTTGCTCAACTCTATCATTCTCCAACTATCTCCGCCAAGAATGTGTTCCTTCTCAAGGAACACTGCTTTCTTAGCTACAAAGACCGTTTGGTCCTCGAGATGATAGAAATAATACCCACAAGTTTCCTTGGGGTATCCCATAAATTTGCATCGCTCTGTCCTTGATTCTAACTTATTGGGGTTGTGTCTTGTAACGTGGGTAGGGCAGCCCCAAATCTTAACAACCTTAAGATTAGGCTTCTTCCCTTTCCATATCTCATATGGTGTAGACACTACTAACTTAGTTGAAACTCTGTTTAAAAGGTAAGTTGCAATTTCTAGGGTATATCCCCAGAATGAGATGGGTAGGTCAGCGAAACTCATCATGGACCATACCATGTCTAATAGCGTACGATTACTCCTTTCAGAGACACCATTGAGCTGAGGTATATAAGGAGGTGTCCATTGGGATAATATCATATGGTCCTTGAGGAACTGAGTAAACTCTGTACTTAAGTACTCACCTCCTCGATCTGATCAAAGAGTTTTGATACTTTTTCCAGTTTGGTTCTCCACCTCATTCTTATACTCTCTGAATTTCTCAAAGGCCTCGGACTTATACTTCATTAAGTACACATATCCATACCTTGAGAAATCATCAGTAAAGGTAATGAAGTAGGAGTAACCACCAATGGCATGGGTTGACATGGGTCTACAAACATCACTATGTATGAGTTCCAACAGCTTAGTGACTCTCTCTCTAGTTCCATTAAATGGAGAGTTGGTCAGTTTTCCACGAAGGCAAGGCTCGCAAGTTGCATATGACACATAGTCGAATGGATCTATATATCTATCATTTAGCAACTTTTGAATCATTCTTTCATGGATGTGACTTAGCCTACAATGCCACAAGTATGCACTGTTCATCTCATCTCGTTTCCTCTTGGACACATTTACATTCATGATATGTACCTAAAGCTTCATCAAGCTTTTGTTTCGCCCTTTCTGCAAGGTACTCTTTGTAGTTCCTCTTCAAGTGCCCATCTTTACCATAGTGGAAGCACTTGCCTTTGTCCTTTGTTGGGTCTTTCTTAGCAACCTTTGCTTTACCTGGTCTACCCTTGCCCTTTCCCTTCTTAAGGGACCTTTCTGCTTTCCTTTTCTTTCTGGTCTCACCAGTGTAGAGAACTGGCTTCTCTTTCTTAATAGTACTCTCTACCTCCCTCAACATATTGAGGAGCTCTGGGAGAGTCACCTCAAGCTTGTTTATATTGAAATTTATTACGGACTGTGAAAAGGAATCTGGTAGGGACTGAAGCACAATGTCCACACACAAGTTATCCTCTAGAACCATTCCTAGACCTATGAGTTTCTCTATTCACTCAATCATCTTTAGGACATGGTTCTGAACCGGTGTCCCCTCAGTCATCCTAGCGTGGAAGAGGCTCTTGGATATCTCATATCGCTGAGTCCTTCCCTGTTCCTCAAACAATTTACGGACATGTAGGAGAATGGATCTGGCATCCATCTTTTCATTTGTCTCTGTAACTCAGGAGTCATAGAGCTCAACATATAGCACTGAGCAAGAGTGGAGTCTGTTAGGATCGAGAGCACTAAGAGGGGGGGGGGGTGAATTAGTGCAGCGGAAATCTTTTAGCGATTAAAAACGAAAGCTGCGTTCGTTCGATAAAAACTATTTTGATGCAAAAGCCGATTCTAAGATTACTTATGATTAAGTGCAGTTTACGTTTAAACACAATTAGCGTCTAAACGCAGTTTGCGTCTAAATGCAGATTGCGTCTAAACTCAGATTGCGTCTAAGCGCAGTTTGAGCAGAAGTATAAAGACAATGTGCTGATATTGTACAACTCAAAAAGTAATCTGCAAAAAGCAGATTTACGTCTAAACGCTGATTTACGTCTTAAACGCAGATTTACGTCTGAACTTTGAAACTCGTTTGTATACTCGCAGAAGGCAGTATGCAGTTGAAATCAAGACGTAAACGTAAACTGATATATGATGATTGTGCGAGGAAAGCCGATTTACGTCTAAATGTTGAAACTCGTTCGTAAAATTGCAGAAGACAGTTTGCAGTTATAAATAGAATCAAAATGTAAATGTAAACTGCAAAGAAACTCGTTCGTAAAAGTGCAGAAGACAGTTCGCAGTTATAAACATATTCAAGACGTAAATGTAAGCTGCAATGCAAAGATCGTACGAAAACACCTTTTGACGTCTGAATGCAGATTCGGAAAGATTAGAACTTAGAAACTTGTTCGTAAAAGCGCAGAGAGCAGTAGCTATGTAGGAGGTTTGCAGTAATGATAAAGTGCTCAAAATAAACGCAAACCAGAGATTTAGAGTGGTTCGGTCAGTCTTGACCTACTCCACTTTTGGCTTCCTCCACCGGCGAGGTCACCGACGTCAACTAGCTGCCTTCCTTCAATGGGCGAAGGCCAACTGCCCTTTTACAGTTTCACTCCTTTTGATGGGCTCAGGAGACAACCCTTACAGATCCTTTCTCTCCTCTCTTTACAACTCAAGACTTAAAGAACAGAAAGAGGAGAACTTTTGGACTTTACACAAATTTGAGCTCTTATAATCACAGAAAAGATCAAGAATTCAGTGTGGATCTGTATCTTTTCAGTGCTGAATGGGTGGGGTATTTATAGGCCCCAACCCAGTTCAAATTTGGAGCTCAAAACGATCAAATCCCGGAATTCCGGGATCAGGTGGTTGCACCTCCTCACTGGAGAGGTTGCACCGCCTGGCAGAGCTCGGAGACTGAGCCCAGGCGGTTGCACCTCTCTGTCAGGGAGGTTGCACCGCCTGAGTCTGGCTCGGTGACTGAGCCCCAGGCGGTGCCACCTCTTGACTGAGGCGGTTGCACCTCTCTACCAGAGCTCGAAGATCGAGCTCAGGCAGTGCTACCTCTCTGTCAGGGAGGTTGCACCGCCCAGTCTAGCTCGAAGATTGAGCTCTGGGCGGTTGCACCTCTTGGCTGGGGCGGTTGCACCGCCCAGTCTCGCTGGGAGACTTAGCCTGGGCGGTTGCACCTCTTTCACTATTTCAGCTCACTTGGTTTGGCTCCAAACTTGGTCCAAACCAGTCCGAACATGGGCCTAATTGGCCCCTACTTGGGTTATAGGATTAACACCTAATCCTAACCCTAATTAACGTGCTAACTATGAATTTAAAGACATTTTCTAAGCTATTACAAAGTCTGCAAGTCAAGACTCCTTCTGGCGAGCTTCCGGCAAACTTCCGGCGGTCTTCCGATGAACTCTCGGAAACCATTCTGCGGACTCCCGGCAAGCCTCTAGACTTCACGATTTGATCTTAACGAGTTCCAATGAGCTTCTTCGGCAAGCTCCGATCTTTCTCGGCGAGCTCCGCGAACTTCCAACGAACCTTCTAGTGAGCTTCCGAAAAACCCTTCGGCAAGCTCCCAACTCATTCTCGACTAGTTCCGGTAGCATTCCCGATGAACCTTCGGACTTCCGTCGAACTCTCGAACTCGCAACAAATCCTTCGCGCTTGACTCCGACACTTTGTTTCGCTTTATGTCTTCATCGTTATCATAGTTAATCCTGCACAACAAAATAAAACTTCGATTGAGACAATTAATCCTTAGCAATTAACCAAGTTGTCCGACATGTCATTGGTCCCTCGACGCTTCGTCCGATTCTTCGGCGCATCGTCCTCTCCTGCAGCCTATTGCCCAATCGGCCAGTTGACTCCGCAACTCTGATATCCTTGGCACAAAACCCGCTCTTCTTGGCCCGATGCCCGAGTCCACGGCCCGAAGCCTTCTGTCGATACGTCGACCGATCCACTGGCCCGACGTCCAATCTTCTGACATGTTCCTTCGGCACAACATGATTTTCCTGCTTTAATTGTCTCATCCTGATAGAAGCATCCTGCGTGACTCAAAACATAGATTAAATCATAAACATATATCAAGTAGTTTCATCATCAAATGATGAGATTCAACAGAGTCATCAATGTACTTCACGTTGCGAGTGATATTATCCTCGCTTGCCCCTTCTTCGGGCGTAGGCATCACTGTATCAAGGACGTACATGATTTTCTCCATCGTGAGAATAATTCTCGAGTTATGAAGCCAATCCGTATAATTTGGACCAGTGAGGCGGTTGACATCAAGTATTTTTTTTTTATAAGTAAAAGTAAATTGATTTTGTGTAAAGTTTCTACAAATAGCTTTGTCTATACAAGTTATAGACAAAGCTAGGTAACTCGTAGAGTACTCATGCGGTAGTTATGACTACACATGTTGTAGACTATAACTCTTAACTATGCCCAATAAATAAAATGTAAAGTCTAGATATGCCAAGATTTCCTATGGGTATAGCTTTTAACATCATGCCCAAGATCTTTAGCTAATAGCAAAATTGAATTTGATAAAAATATTTTTTTCTCTTCGTGTAAAGTGCTCCATTTTGAGATCGTTCTCCAAACATGATCTTGAGTCTCTAATAATATCTATCAAGAGCTAAGCATTATTTATGTGTTGACACTCAAAGATTCTGCTACATCTTTCCTTTCACATCCACCAAATAGCGCATCTGAATATAACTTTTGCCAATTGTGTAAGAGGCCCTTTTCTTAAAAAACATTACATGAGGTCACTTAATTCTTGATGCAAGTTTGGTTGCAGCATTCTATTGAGTTCGAATCACTGGAGAATCTCCTTCCATATCCATTTAGTATAGTCACAAGTAAAATAGAGGTGGTCAATAGTTTCTTCTTGTTGCATGCAAAGGGAGCATCGGTTAACATGATGGATACCTATTCTTTTCATATTGTCTATTGTAGGTAGTTTATTCAGAAGGGCCTGCCATGTACATAAGGAATGTCTATGTGATCTCGGTCGATCCCATGTCCATCAGTTTGGGAGCCACTTGTTATTTCTTTGCCTAATTTGATTCCATGCGGATGTGGCACTAAATTTACCATTTTCATGAAGCCAAATAAGTATGTCTGAAGAGTTGTTCATGATTGGAATAGCTGTGATAGTCGGCCAAAGTGATAACATTTTAAGAGAAATAGGAGTAGGGAGACACCAGGTACCATTAGCAATGAACTCGGAAACCTTCCAATCTTTGGGAGCCCCAAGGTCTTTTCATATCCTGTCACCATATAATTGAAATATACTTTTCCCGTTCACCCAAGGATCATACCACATATTAGTATTAGTTCCAGTAGAGATTGCGTAAGAAATATGTTTGATTAGCCAATTCCTTGCCTTTAAAATTTTTTTCCAAGCTGTAGAGTGGTATGTTCTTGTTGAAATTTCCCAAATCGATTCCTTTGAAAGATACCTAGCAGA
Source organism: Musa acuminata AAA Group (assembly GCF_036884655.1). Taxonomy (NCBI): domain Eukaryota; kingdom Viridiplantae; phylum Streptophyta; class Magnoliopsida; order Zingiberales; family Musaceae; genus Musa; species Musa acuminata. Next base: position 15,361,095 of record NC_088352.1, on the reverse strand, counting down.
AACCCATTGTGATCATAAGGAACATTTGTTTTGCAAAAGGTCACACAATTGCTTTACCAAACATGCTTTATTCCAATCTCTAGTATTTCTAAGGTTTAGCCCCCCTTCATCTTTCGGTTTGCAGATGCTGTCCCAATTTACCATATGCATTGTCTTATCATTCGTGCTATTCTAGAAAAAGTTTATTAATAACCGTTCAATATCTTGGAGAAGTCCAACAGGCAGAAGAAATGCATTAGACCAATATATAGAGTAAGAGAATAACACCGAACGGATGAGTTCAAGTCGTCTTGCTTTTGAAAGAAGCCTATTTTTCCAGGAGGAAATTATGTTCTTTATTTTTTGCAGGATAGGCTGACAGTGGGTTTTGTGAATGCTAGTGGATATGAGTTGGAGTGTTAGAACCCTTGCAGATTTTAAACTTGGGGTTGATCTCTTTAGGGGATCGACCTCCTTGGAACTCTATAGGGGTTCCTCCCTCCAAGTTGCTGCTCAAAGGTGCAGAAAAGATTCATCTATTGCCTATAAAAAGAGGAGAAAAACATGACTATTTATAGGGCTTCTAAACCCTAACTCCTAATAGGACTCTTACTCAAGACTCCTACTTCTAACCAACACCTAATAGGACTCCTACTCAAGACTCCTATTCCTTTACAACTCCTTATTCTTCTCAAAGAAACAACCTCCTAACCCTAGCCGGCCTCTTCACCTCTTTAATAGGGGTCAGCTTAGGTAGGTTTTACATGAATGTCTCTCTCAATTAGGACTCTCCTAGCTAGAGTCCTAACAGACCCGCCCTCTTCAAATCAGCCTTGTCCTCGAGGTTGACGATTCATGAATTTTGGGAATTTGATCTTCAAGTCGTCATAGTTCTCCCAAGTGGCATCTTCTGTTGGTAGGTTCACCCATTGTATTAGCACTTTAGTAGTGGGCAGTGGTCATCGAGTCACGGTCCGTCGATCAATAATGGTACTTGGTTGGGTCTAGAGTTCTCCTTGGATAGTCATATTTGGCGGGTGGCTTTGGGCTGTCTCCAAGCACCTATTTACAACTTCTGTCTCGCCGTCGATTTGTGGGTGATATGCCATACTCCTTTTCAATTTAGTACCCTGTATATAGAATAACTTTGTCTAAAATCTGATCGTGAAGATACAAGTAGAATTTATCATAAGCACAATACGTCCCTTATGGTATAATTTTTTTGAGTCCCAATTGTAATGAGCCACGGAGCTTGGTGCTTCCTCGAAATTTTTTATAATCTTACTAGTCTCTGAATCTTCTTGTCATTCCATCTTAATATCCTCAAGGAAGTCGCTGGTCGGAAGTGAAATGACCGAAACTTCAGCTTACTTGGGTAGCTACGAAAGCGCATCTGCAAGAATATTCTCTTTCCCCTTTTTATAAGTTATTTCATAATCAAATCCAAGAAGTTTTGTTACCCATTTTTACTGCTCAAGGGATGATATCTTTCGCTCCAAAAAGTACTTGAGGCTTTTATAATCGGTTTTAATTTGAAATCGTCGACCAATCAAGTAGGGTCTCCACCTCATTGTAGTGTATGCGAGTGGTCGATAATCTTGCATGAGAATGACTCCAATTTCGACTCCAGATGCGTCGGCCTCAATAATGAAGGGTCGGTTGAAATCTGGTAGTGTTAGCCCCGGCGTCGTCATCATAGCTGTCTTAAGTTTATCGAAGGAAATAGAGGCTCTATCCAACCATTGGAAGACATCTTTTTCCAGTAAGGAAATAAGTGGTGCATTGATCTTTCCATAGTTTTTTTTCATGAACTTGCGGTAGTAGCCTGTTAAACCCAAAAAGCCATGTAGCAATTTTATGTTTCTCAAGATCGGCCAGTTTTGCATTGCTCTAATTTTGAAGGGGTCCAACGCCACACCTTCCTCTGATATGATATGCCCAAGATATTCCACGTTATGTTGAAGAAAGCAAAAATGCATAGTGGTTGTTGTGTGTTCAAAATGTGGTTTTCGGTATGTCTTCTTCGCACACTCGTATTTGATGATACCCGGATCAAAGGTCTAGCTTTGTGAAGATTTGTGCTCCCTTTCATCTAGCAATTCATCTACTATTGGAATAAGGTATTTGTCCTTGATGGTTATGCTATTGAGAGCTCGGTAATCAACAAATATTCGCCTTGTTCCGTCCTTCTTGCGTACAAGTAGCACCGATGAAGAGTAGAGGTTGCAACTTGGCCGAATAACTCCTGTTTCGAGCATCTCCTTTACAATCCTTTCTATTTTATCCTTCTGGAGATGTGGATACTGATATGGCTGAGCATTTGCTGAAGATTTGCCTGGAAGGATCGTTATACAATGATCATGCCGATGGGTAAGAGGTAGGATGAGCAGTTCGTCAAATATATTTGAAAATTTAGCAAGCAAAGGAAGTAGATTTGGATCTTCAAATTCTATTGGCTCTCCCTTAGTTTGCTGCTCAAGTTGTACCAAAAAGCCGTTGTATGCTTTATGCAAAACCTTCTCCATTTGTTGTGTGCAAATCGTTGGTATGTCGCCCCCATGTTTCCTGTGCAATGTCACCTGTTTCTCCTTACTGTAAAATTTCATAATTAGTTTCATAAAATTCCAAAAAATATCACCTAATATCGTCAACCATTTAATTCTGATCATGGCCTCATGATTGTTAAGAGGGAGAAGGAAGAAATATGTAATTATCTCTTGGTCCTGCAGTAATAGTTTCTCCTACGGGCGCCTACGTTCACAATTAATACTAACTTCCTAAATATGAGATATCTAAGAGTCTCTTCTGTGCTAAGATAACTGAGGGAACACTGGTTCAAAACCTTATCCTAAAGATTATTGAGTGGATAGAGAAACTCATAGTTCTAGGAATGGTCCTAGAAGATGACTTGTGTGTGGATCTTATGCTCTAATCCCTACCAAATTCCTTTTCTCAGCTTGAGGTGACTCTCCCTGAACTCCTTAATATGTTAAGGGAGGCTGAAAGTACTATCAAGAAAGAAAAGCCAGTTCTCTATACTAATGAAACCAAAAAGAAAAGGAAGGTAGAAAATTCCCTTAAAAAGGGCAAGGGCAAGGGTAGATTGGGTAAAGTAAAGGTTGCTAAGAAAGACCTGATAAAGGACAATAGCTAGTGCTTCCATTGCGGAAAAGATAGGCACTAGAAGAGGAACTACAAAGAGTACATTGTAGAGAGGGTAAAATAGAAGCTTGGAGAAGCTCAAGTACATTTATGATTAGTCTCCATTTGTTAGAATCTTATAGATAACAAATGGGTATTGGATACCGACGGTGCTTATCACATCTGTAATTCATTGCAGGTTTTGGCAACACCTAGGAGATTAGTGGATATAATTTATTTTTTCAGTACAATGGTTATTCGATATTATTAGATGATAAGATCATCATGAGAGGAATGTTGTATAATGATTTGTTTTTGCTAGACACTACTCCACATACCAAGAATATAAGTGTGTCCAATAGGAAATAAGACGAGGTCAATAGTGCATATCCGTGGCATTGTAGGCTAGGTCATATCTATGAGAGAATGATTAAAAAATTACTAAAATATGAATATCTAGATCTATTCAACTATGAGTCATATGTAACTTGTGAGCCTTGCCTTCGTGGAAAACTAACAAACTCTCCATTTAGTAGAACTAGAGAAACATCTACTAAGTTACTAGAACTCATACATAGATGGTCACTCCTACTTTATTATGTTCACTGATGATTTCTCTAGGTATGGACACATGTACTTGATGAAGTACAAGTTCGAGGCCTTTGAGAAATTCAAAGAGTATAAGAATGAAGTAGAGAACTGGACTAGAAAGAGTATCAAGACTCTTTGATCAGATCAAGGAGGTGAGTACTTGAGTACAGAGTTCACCCAATTCCTCAAGAACCATGGGATTTTATACTGGTGGATACCTCCTTATACACCCCAACTAAATGATGTATCAAAAAGAAGGAATTATACGCTATTAGATATGATGCGATCCATGATGAGTTTCATTGACTTACCCATCTCATTCTGGGGATATACCCTAGAGATCGCACCTTACCTTATGAATAGAATTTTAATTAAATCGATAGTATCTACTCGATATGAGATACGAAAAGGGAAAAAACTTGATCTTAAGATTATTAAGATTTGAGGTTGCCCTACCCACGTTAAGAGATATAACCCCGACAAGATAGAATCCAAGTTGGAGCGTTGCAAGTTTGGGATGCATTAAGAAAACTTATGCTAGTTATAGGTGCCATACAAGCTAATCACGTGAGTGATGACACGTGTAACTTGACATACAATTTTTTTACTTATTATTATTATTTGACATTTTATCACTTTATATTACCTATTGCTTGAGTATATTGTGATATTCATAGATCTATGCAATGGGAATCGGATTGTGACGAGATCATAATAATGAGACTAATTCGCCTTAAACATAAATCATAAATAATCCCAGTCATAGATTACTCAAGAGAAATATCGAGATAACCGAACAGATTGGTATGCTGTATACCTATCCATATGATGGATGCAGCTAGTCTTATAGCTGATCATGTGGGGATACTAGGGATAAAATACAGGTACTCATTGGGGAATGAGTTCATTCATTGATCCGCGTATGAAATGCTAGATGATTAATGATGCCTTATTGTCCGACAATGATTCTGTAGTCCCTGTGGTGTATCTAGTCCTTAGGCTTGAGGCACTAAGGATGTCCTATATTAGTACTTCATTCTTTGATACCGGGCTTATAAGTCTGGAGGTTCCATATCTAGCACAATCGGTCATTGGGAGTGGTAGCTAATCTTACGAGGACTATTGAGTGTCGATAGACGATCATCTACTCTCGGTGTCATGAGAGAAATATCTCATGTGTTCTTGCTTAGACAAACCCTTGGCCAAGGTCATTCGAATTGAGAGAGAAAGAGTTCCCCGGAAGAATCTGATTAGAGCGAGACTCGAGCTGAAACCGTATGGGTCGGATAACACAATGCCCGATATGTTGAATCTCCGATTTTGATGATAAAATCAATTGATGGGTTAATTGATCTAACCCATATTATTGAGTTAACTGTGCAGGATTAACTACGATAACCAGAAAACACAAAGCAAGAATACCGGAGTCAAGTTCGATGGACGTTTAAGAGTCCGAAGAATCGTCGGAGATGCTGCCGAAACCAACCGAGAAGAAATCGGGAACCTATCGAAATTTTTGGAAGTTCACCGAAGAGATCGTCGAAGGTTCACGGAGATCACCGAGAAGGCTCGGCTACTCGTTAAAGTCATCATAAGATCGGGAGCTTGCTAGGAATCCGTCGGAAGAAGTTCGTCGGAACAAGACTCGACGTTCGCGGTTGAAAACATGCTTAGGATGTTTTTAGTTATGTAGTTCACTTGTAATTAGGATTAGAATTAAGAGATAATCCTATATCCTGGTTAGGGGCCAATTGGGCCCAAAATTAGACTTGGTTTGGGCTAAATTTAAAGCCCAACCAGTGAACCGAAGGGTTTGGCGGTGGCACCGCCAAACTGGGCGGTTGCACCGCCCAGCACCCGAGAGTTTGGCGGTGGCACCGCTTGGCTGGGCAATGGCACCGCCAGTCCACTATCAGTGTCAGACACTGACTGGTGGTGGCACCGCCACTAATAGGTGGTGGCACCGCCAGCATCGGGAACCAAATATAATTCAAATTTTGGAGCCCAAATTTGAATCCTCTTGAGGCCTATAAATACCCCTCAAATCTCAGCTGAGATTACAACTTTTTGAGAAGCAATTGATTGAGAGAAAGGTCTTAGAAAAGTCTTAGCAAGTCTTGTTTTCCATTTGCTAGTGTTCACCTCCTTCTTTCTTGCTGAAAATCTGTAAGAGAGTGAACCGCTTGTAAAAAGTTGTAAGAGGGGTATTTACCCTTCCCCTTCAAGAGATTTGCTAGTGGAAGGTGAGAGCCTCATCGAAGAGGGGCCTCGCAAGTGGATGTAGGTCATTTGACCGAACCACTTTAAAATCGACGCGATCTCTGGTTTGCATTTCATTATTGCTATTTACATTACTGCAAACTTTCTTACGTGCTTTATTTCCTCATTACCTTTGCTGCACAACTATACAAATACGCTTTCAAGTTAAGCACTTCCGAGTTCAATTTTTATCGTACGAAAGATTTATCAAAACCGACGTTTTAATCCGCTGCACTAATTCACCCCCCTCTTAGTGCCGCTCCGATCCTAACAATTGCTTTCAGAGCTAGGCTCACTCTCATATTTGGTTTGATACCCAAGAGAGATGGCTTACTCCAGCATACATGAGGGTCATTCTATCACACGTCCACCCATGTTTAATGGGTCGGATTATACTTATTAGAAGACTCGTATGAGGATCTTCCTCATTTCCATGGATTTTGAGCTTTGGAATATTGTTGAAAACGGATTTTAAAAATCTTCTCTTCCGATGAGCGAATGGAATGAATCGGAGAAGAAGGTTTTTTCTTTAAACGCAAAGGCTATGAATGCCTTGTTTTGTACACTAGACAAAAATGAATTTAATCGTGTTTCAATTTGTGATTCGGCTTTTGATATTTGGAGAAATCTTGAGGTCACTCATGAAGGCACTAGTCGAGTGAAAGAGTCCAAAATCAACATCCTTGTGCACTCTTACGAACTTTTCCGAATGAAACCAAGTGAGTTTATCGGAGACATGTACACCCGGTTCACGGATGTCATCAATTGACTCAAAGCTCTTGGTAAAGATTTTACTAACTTTGAACTAGTAACTAAAATCTTAAGATCCCTCCCTAAAAGTTGGGATCCAAAAGTTACGACAATTCAAGAGGCCAAAGACCTTAAAACATTCCCTCTTGAAGAACTCATTGGGTCTCTAATGACCTACGAAATGACATGTCAAGCTCATGACGAGCTCGAGAACCCCCTTCCAAAGAACAGGAAGGATATGGCATTCACATCACAAGATGACCACTTGAAAGGAACATCAAGTGATGAGGACAATGACAATGACATTGCACTTTTGACTCAAAAATTTAAAAAATATTTAAGAAAGAACAAATTTAAAAATAATACAAAAAATAAATTCAAACACAAGAAGGACTAAGTAATTTGCTATGAGTGCAAAAAATCGGGACACTACAAGAATGATTGTCCATAAGCCAAAAAGAGAACATCAAAGAAGAAGGCGCTCAAGGCAACATGGGATGATTCAAGCGCATCCGAAGAAGAGGAGTCCAACACCGAGCAAATTGCTCATTACGCCCTAATGGCCATCGGAGAAGAGGTAACGGATTTAATTGATGCAGATTTACCTTATCATGAATTATTAAATGCCTTCCATGAGTTATTTGATGAATGTAAGACAATTAGTAGAAAATACAAATTGCTAAAAAAGGAGCATGATAGTTTTACTTGTAATGCCGATAAATTAAAGACTGAATATCATGATAGTTTAGCTACATGTATAAAATGCCATGATCTAGAGACTCTCCAAAAGGAGAACTTGCTACTTAAGGACACCTTGAAGAAATTTGAGGTTGGTAGCAAGTCTTTGAACATGATCCTTACAAATAAGGGCCACGTTCCTAAAAGAAATGGAATCAGATTTGTGAGAAGTCCTCACCAAAATCCAACCACCTTAATTAAAGGCTCTATCCTACATGTTCGGCACCAAAGCAATTGCAACTTTTGTTGCAAATATGGACATAAAACTTATAAATGTCCATTCAAGAAAATTAGTCCAAACAAACTAATTTGGGTTCCTAAAGGAACCATGATCAATTCTATGCAATATGATGGACAAGTTAAATTAGTTTTTAAGGCACCCAAAAGAAAATGGGTACCTAAAAATAATCCTTTCTTGTAGAAACATACACCATCACAAGCTAGGAGCAAGAGATGGTATCTAGATAGTGGATGCTCAAGATATATGACTGGAGATCCATCTCATTTCTCTATGCTCACTAGCAAAGAAGAAGGGTACGTCACCTTCGGAGACAACAACCAAGGCAAAATCATTGGCAAAGGAACCATAGGTAACAAATTAAAATTTTCTATTGATGATGTGTTACTAGTTGATGGATTGAAACATAATCTCTTGAGTGTTAGTCAATTATACGATAAAGGTTATATCATTAGATTTGAATCAAATGTGTGTATTATTGAAAAACCAAACCATAACATAACTATGATTGCATTAAAACAAAATAATGTCTGCACCATTAACCTTGATGAACTAAGTAATGAAATGTGCTTCTCCGCTTTAAATGATGATGCTTGGCTTTGGCATAGGAGACTAGGACATGCAAGCATGAAACTAATATCTAAGATCTCATCTAGAGAATTAGTGCAAGGAATTCCAAATATAAAGTTTATTAAGGATAAAGTATGCGATGCATGTCAACTAGGTAAACAAATAGAAACTAGTTTCAAACCAAAAACTCAAATTAGCACCACTAGACCATTACAATTGATTCATTTGGACTTATTCAAACCAAAAACTCAAATTAGCATTTTGTAAACTCACTCAAAACAAAAAAGGTTTCATGATTTCATCAATTCGGAGTGATCACGGTGGCGAATTTCAAAACCGTGATGTTAGGACTCTAGCTTGGAGAGTCCTAATTGAGAGGGACATTCATGTAAAACTATTAGGACTCTAGCTAGGAGAGTCCTAATTGAGAGGGACATTCTGTTAGGACTCTAGTTAGAAGAGTCATAATTGAGAGGGGCATTCATGTATGAGGTGTTTTCTTAGAGAAGAATTAGGAGTTGTAAGGGAATAGGAGTCTTGACTAGGAGTCCTACTAGGAGTTGGTTAGAAGTAAGAGTCTTAAGTAGGAGTCCTATTAGGAGTTAGGGTTTAGAAGCCCTATAAATAGCCATGTATTCCTTCTCTTTTCATAAGCAATAGATGAATCTTTTCTGCAGCCTTTGAGCAGCAACTTGGAGGGAGGAACCCCTATAGAGTTCCAAGGAGGTCGATCCCCTAAAGAGATCAACCCCAAGTTTAGAATCTGCAAGGGTTCTAACACCTAGTATCAGAGCAGCATTCTTGGTGTCTCGCTGCCCTTCCACAGCCATCCATCAACCCTCCACAACCATCCAAAGCAATTCCCACAATTGCTTAAAAGATCATCGCCGAATTCCACCATCATCTCCACCACCACGGATCATCCCTTGATCTCCCTGTGAATTGCAATAGGTTCTGGTTTTCTACCTTACTACTGCTGTAATTTAGTTATCCTTATTTGAAAATCCCAAAAAAATTATTCCTATATTGCTGCATAAACTTTTCGTCATAAAGTTTTCATCTCTACGACGAAAGATACATTGCAGAATTCCAACCGTATATCACTGTCTGTTTGATCTTGCTACTATGTTTTTTCTATCCAAATCTCCATGAAATTTTATGAAATCTTTGACACTTCCTAACAGAAGATTTCCCTTTGGTTTCGTCAAAAAATTCTCAATATAAACCATTGATATTTTACATCTAATCTGCTATACTTGAAAATCTGCACCATAAAATTTCAGCCGCATAGCACTGATTGTTTGATCTTGATACTACGTTGTTTCTATCCAAATCTCTACAAAATTTTTATGATAGCTTTGACACTTCCTAATAGTGGATTTCCCTTTAGTTTCATCAAAAAATTCTCAATATAAAATTCTGATCTTTTACGTCCAATCTGCCATACTTAAAAATCTGTGCTGCAGAAAATTTTAGCCGCATATTGTTGCCTTAACCCATCTATTTGCAATCTTTTTTGAATTAAATTTCTTATACACTTTATAGATCATCTTCGCTTCCATCTAAGATTAATCTATTGAGGAATTCATCTCTAAAACCGATTTTTGTGTTGCTATAAATTTTCATCGTAAACTGCTGAAATTTTTCGACGAGAATTCTGCTATCGCAACTTGCACCAATTTCCTTGCTATTATACTGCCGAAATTTTCTTGATTAAATTAGTCATCCTTGCTGTCATATAAACTGTGATTTTGCTATCAATTCCCTCCTTAATTCTCTCAAGTTTTTGGTGGAAATTACGTCGAGAAACCGCTGTTTCTTCGACGACAATTCTGCTCTTACAAGACAGCACATACTTGCTGCAACTTCCGCTAATTTCTCTCAAACCTTTGCTGCCATCTACCACAGATCCAAAACTTTCATCCACAGCCCTAAAACTCCACCATACCACACCCTCAAACTAGACACAAAACAGCCACAAAACAAGCCTAAATCGTAGCCTACATCCACCGATCCACCAACCCTTTCGACCATCACTTCTCTCAACCTATACATGCCTTTAACCTGACAACAAAAGAGAGATCTTAACATCATAGATTTGGAGGCATATACTATGGCATCTAAGGAGGCAATCAATGCTAAATTTGAAGCCTTGGAGGCGCGAATGGAGGATAAGATTCGGACGCTCTTTACTGAACTTAGATTGGGCCGACTACTAAGCCCGAAAAAATCATATCACGGAGAGAGCTTTGCCCAATCGCACCAGGCCCGAAGAGATGAGTTCCAAGAGAGGGGAGGTTCTATGATCGATCCCTACTATCCATGCATAAGGGTGGACTTCCCTAGATGGGAAGAAGGAGACCCGATTGGTTGGATCTTGCACGCGGAGCGATATTTTCAGTACCACAAAACCGCGGATACATCTATGGTGAAAATTGCAACTATACATCTTGAAGGGGATGCTATACAGTGGTTTAACTGGTTTAAACCTACTTATGGAGTCCTTTCATGGCAACAATTCAAAGAAGGACTGCTGATTCGCTTCAAACCAACCGATTACGAGAATATTGACGGACAACTAGCAAAGATCCGACAAACCTCCACCATTCAGGAGTACCAAACCAGGTTTGAAAGATTATCTAATCAAACTCTTAATTGGTCTCAAAAACAGCTATTGAGGGCCTTTATTGAGGGCTTGAAACCGGAGATCCAAGGAGAAGTTAAAGCACGACAACCGTACACGCTTATGGTAGCCATCTCTTTCGCACGACATCAAGAGGAGCAATTGAACCATGAAGCTCGAAGGACTAGGGTCACTCCTCAACTAGTAATATTGAAGCCCTTAGCCCCCCCTACTATTGACCGAGTCCCTGCACCAAAAATGTTGACAAGAGAAGAGCTTCAGGAGAGATCTGCGAAGGGGTTATATTGGCATTACGACGAGCCGTGGAGCCATGAGCATCGCTGTAGTAAAGGGAGACTTTTTATCATTGAACCAGTAGAAGAAGAGGTCATTGAACATCCAGAAGAGAGCATTGAACATACAGAAGAAGATGCAGAAGAAGAGCCACAACCGACCGAAGTTACGGTACATGCACTAGCCGGCTACTCAAACCCACAAATGATGAAAGTTGGAGGCCTTCTCAAACAACAACGGATCACTATTTTTATCGACACAGGCAGCACTAATAATATCCTAAACAGTAAGGTTGCTATCTAAATGGCATTACCTATCGAGAATCGTTGCAGGTTTGATGTTAAGGTCACCGACAGACGGATTTTGAAGTGTGATCGTAGGCGCCCGCAGGAGAAACTATTGCTGTAGGACCAAGAGATAATTGCAGATTTCTTCCTTCTCCCTCTTGATGATGATGAGGCCATGCTCAGAATTTAATGGTTGACAACATTAGGTGATTTTTCTTGGAATTTTATGAAACTAATTATGAAATTTTACAGTAAGGAGAAACAGGTGATACTGCATGGGAAACGTGGGGGCGACGTAACGATGATTTGCACACAACAAATGAAGAAGGTTTTGCATAAAGCATGCAGTGGATTTTTAGTACAACTTGAGCAGCAAACTAAGGGAGAGCCAACAAAATTGGAAGATCCAAATCTACTTCCTTTGCTTGCTGAATTTTCAGATATATTTGATGAACTACGCAACCTACCTCTTACCCGTCAGCATGATCATTGTATAACGATTCTTCCAGGCCAATCTCCAGCAAATGCTCAGCCATATCAGTATCCACATCTCCAGAAGGATGAAATAGAAAGGATTGTAAAAGAGATGCTCAAAACAGGAGTTATTCGGCCATGTTGTAGCCCCTACTCTTCACCGGTGCTCCTCATACAAAAGAAGGATGGAATATGGCGATTATTTGTTGATTACCGAACTCTCAATAGCATAACCATCAAGGATAAATACCCTATTCCAGTAGTAGATGAGTTGCAAGATGAAAGGGAGCACAAATCTTCACAAAGCTGGACCTTCGATCCGGGTATCATCAAATACGAGTATGCGAAGAAGACATACCGAAAACCACCTTTTGAACACACAATAACCACTATGAAATTTTGCTTTCTTCAAAAGAAGGTGGAATATCTTGGGCATATCATATCAAAGGAAGGTGTGGCAGTAGACTCCTTCAAAATTGGAGCAATGCAAAATTGGCTGACCTTGAGGAACATAAAATTGCTACATGGCTTTCTGGGTTTAATAGGCTACTACTGCAAGTTCGTGAAAAACTATGGAGAGATTAGTGCACCAGTTACTTCCTTACTGAAAAAAGATATCTTCCAATGGTCTAACAGAGCCTCCGCTGCCTTCGACAAACTTAAGGCAACCATGACGACGATGCCGGTGCTAACATTACCAGATTTCAACCGACCCTTCATTATTGAGGCTGACACATCTGGAGTCAGAATTGGAGTCTTTCTCATGAAAGATGGTCGACCAATCACATACACTAGCAAGGCATTATCTCCCTCCTATCAAAATAAGTCAACATATGATAAGGAGATGCTCGCTATTGTGCGCGCAGCAACGCGGTGGAGACCCTACTTGATTGGTCGACGATTTCAAATTAAAAACGACCATAAAAGCCTCAAGTACTTTTTGGAGCGAAAAATATCATCCCCTGAGCAGCAAAAAGGGGTAATAAAACTTCTTGGATTTGATTATGAAATAACTTACAAAAAGGGGAAAGAGAATGTTTTTGCAGATGCGCTTTCGCAACTACCTGAGCAAGTTGAAGTTTCAGTCGTTTCACTTCCGACCAGCGACTTTCTTAATGATATTAAGATGGAATGACAGGAAGATTCAGAGACTAGTAAGATTACAAAAAAATTGGAGGAAGCACCAAGCCCCATGGCTCATTACAATTGGGACTCAAAATAATTACACTATAAGGGACGCATTGTGCTTACGATAAATTCTACTTGCATCTTCACGAGCAGATTTTGGACAAAGTTATTCCATATGCAGGGTACTAAATTGAAAAAGAGTATGACATATCACCCACAAACCGACGGCCAAACGAAAGTTTTAAATAGGTGCTTGGAGACAGCCCAAAGCCACCCACCAAATATGACTACCCAAAGAGAACTCCAGACCCAGCCAAGTGCCATTATTGATCGACGGATCGTGACTCGATGACGATGACCGACTAATGAAGTGCTAATATAGTGGGCGAACCTACCAATAAAAGATGCCACTTGGGAGAACTATGATGACTTGAAGATCAAATTCCCAGAATTCACGAATCATTAGCCTCGAGGACAAGGCTGATTTGAAGAGGGCGGGTCTGTTAGGACTCTAGCTTGGAGAGTCCTAATTGAGAGGGACATTCATGTAAAAGGTGTTTTCTTAGAGAAGAATTAGTTGTTGTAAGGGAATAGGAGTCTTGACTAGGAGTCATACAAGGAGTTGGTTAGAAGTAAAAGTCTTAAGTAGGAGTCCTATTAGGAGTTAGGGTTTAGAAGCCCTATAAATAGTCATGTATTCCTTCTATTTTAATAAGCAATAGATGAATCTTTTCTACTGCCTTTGAGCAGCAACTTGGAGGGAGGAACCCCTATAGAGTTCCAAGGAGGCCGATCCCATAAAGAGATCAACCCCAAGTTTAGAATCTGCAAGGGTTCTAACACGTGACTTTCAAAATTTTTGTGAAATTAATGGATATAATCACAACTTCTCCACTCCGAGGAATCCCAAACAAAATGGAGTAGTTGAAAGAAAAAATAGAAACCTACAAGAAATGGTAAGAACGATGTTAAATGAACATAATCTACCCAAGTATTTTTGGGTCGAAGCCGTAAATACGGCTTGCTACATCATGAATAGGGTCCTAATAAGACCATCCTTATCAAAAACTCCCTATGAATTATGGAATAACAAAAAACTAAATATTTCCTATTTTAAAGTTTTTGTTTGTAAATGCTTTATTTTGAATGAAAGGGATGCCTTAGGAAAATTTGATGCTAAATCCGATGAAGGCATCTTTCTTGGTTACTCTTCCGTTTCTAAGGCTTTTCGGGTTTTTAACAAAAGAACCTTAGTAATAGAAGAGTCTATTCATGTAGTTTTTAATGAAATTTCTAATTTAAAGAAAAATGATTTTGATGATGATCTTGGTTTTGATAATTTGAATTTAAATGAACCCCCTCCTCAAAATAGTAACTTGGATGAACCTTCTTCCGAAATTTCCTTATCCAAGGAATGGAAGTATATAGATGCTCATCCAAAGGAGTTAATTATAGGATATACATCAAAAGGGGTTCAAATTCGTTCTTCTTTCAAGAATTTTTGTGCTAACGCCGCCTTCCTTTCTCAAATCGAACCTAAATGCGTTGATGAGGCCATAAAAGATGATTTTTGGGTTATTGCAATGCAAGAGGAATTGAATCAATTTAAGAGGAATAAGGTATGGAAGCTTGTTCTTAGACCTAGTGACCATTTAGTCATTGGTACTAAATGGGTCTTTAGAAACAAGCAAGACGAAAATGGTATCGTGGTTAGAAACAAGGCTAGATTAGTGGCCAAAGGTTTCAACCAAGAAGAAGGTATCGATTACGAAGAAACCTTCGCTCCCGTGGCATGATTAGAAGCCATAAGGATGCTCCTTGCCTATGCTAGTAGTAATAACTTTAAACTATTTCAAATGGACGTTAAAAGTACCTTCTTGAATGGTTTTATTTCGGAAGAAGTATATGTTGAACAACCTCCCGGATTTGAAAATTCTCTTCTACCTAATCATGTATTCAAATTGACTAAGGCTCTCTATGGTTTAAAACAAGCTCCTAGAGCTTGGTACGAAAGGCTTAGTTCTTTTCTTATTTCAAATAATTTTACCAAAGGCAAGTTTGATACTACATTGTTTATCAAACACTTTGAAGATAATTTTCTTATTGTACAAATTTATGTTGACGATATTATTTTTGGCTCTTCGGATGAATCACTATGTGAATCTTTGCTAAATATATGAGTCACGAATTTGAAATGAGTTTAATGGGTGAATTAACTTTCTTTTTAGGATTACAAATCAAACAACTTAGTGATAGCATATTTCTCAGCCAATCTAAATATACATTAGAATTGTTAAAACGATTTAACATGGATAATTCAAAAGCAACAAATACCCCGATGAGTACTTCGACTAAGTTAGATTTGGATGAAAATAGTAAAAATTTTGATCAAAAAACATATAGAGGAATGATAAGTAGTCTACTCTACCTCACCGCGACTAGACCGGATATTATGTTTAGTGTAGGACTTTGCGCTAGATTTCAATCCAATCCTAAATTATCTCATCTTAAGAGCGTTAAAAGAATATTCAGATATCTTAAAGGAACTCCAAATTTAGGATTGTGGTATCCAAAATCTGAAAATTTCGATTTAATTACTTATGCAGATGCCAATTTTGGCGGATGCAGGATAGATAGAAAAAGTGCATCCGGAATATGTCAATTTTTAGGACATGCACTTGTTTCTTGGACTTCTAAGAAACAAAATTCAGTTGGACTATCTACGGCGGAAGCCGAATACATTGCTGCAAGTTCATGCTGTGCACAATTTGTTTGGATAAAAAATACATTAGAAGACTATGGAATTCACTTCAAAAATATTCCCATAAAATGTGATAATACTAGTGCCATATGTTTTACTAAAAATCCAATTTAGCACTCTAAAACTAAGCACATCGACATTAGGCATCATTTTATACGCGATCATGTCCTTAATAATAATGTTATTCTAGAATTCATTGACACAAAGCATCAATTAGTAGATATATTTACAAAAGCTTTTAAATGAAGACCAATTTGAATTCATTAGAAGGGAATTAGGTATGTTAAATTGTCCCTAAGAATAAACTTGTTTGAATGGATTTTCGGTAAAGTTTTTCATCCTCTCTCCGTTCCTCGGTGAATTTGATCCTTCTCTTTCAACTCTAAATGACACGTTAAATTACCTTATCCTATCTTGAGTCAAACACCGCTCCCATCTGATCAAGATTAATGATTTTATGATATTTTGTGAATCTCGAAATTGATTTTGATGGCTTGATTATGAGTTTCAAGTTGACAATCTCTTCCTTGTACACCTACTATTTTTGTTATTTATAGAAAGAAGAGATTTGATAAAATGGATGAATGCTGAATTTTCCTTTAAGATGAACTCTGCGTAAATATTTTAGCATACTTAATTTTGAATGATAAATTTTTGTATGATCAATGCTGAATTCCTGATGTTATAATCACAAATTATGTGCTTCAAGTCTCATTCCCTTTTTGTTGATGACAAAGGGGGAGAAGTGATGACTAAGTGATGACATATACCACTTCGATAGCGTGACTTAATGAAAATGTCTTATGCGTATCGATAACATGACTTATATGAATTACAAAAGCTTGTGTGATATGAATGTCTTATATGCCTTACAAAATCTTTGAGAATATTACAAGATTAATTGATCATATTGAAAGCATGCCTTACATCTATATCATGAAATTCATGTTGAAAATCTTTATCTCTTGTCGTAGTAAAAATCATCCCTTATCATTTGACTTATAATTTTCATCGAAGTTTCGTATTTACTATTGCTTAATGAGAATAACGATAAGTTCTACGGTTAGAACTTATCGGTTTATGCTTGAATTCAATGGGATGGAATTCAAGTGTTTTTATCTTCTCATAATATGGCATATAGATAGGGGGAGTTATGTTTAACTCCGTCATCAATTGATTGTCATTATCAAAAAGGGGGAGATTGTTGAATCTCGGATTTTGATGATAAAATCAATTGATGGGTTAATTGATCTAACCAGAAAATATGTGTGCAGGATTAACTACGATAACCATAAAACACAAAGCAAGAATACCGGAGTCAAGTTCGATGGACGTTTAAGTGTCCGAAGAATCGTCGGAGATGCTGTCAAAACTAACCGAGAAGAAATCGGGAACCTGTCGGAATTTATGGAAGTTCGCCGAAGAGATCGTCAGAGGTTCATGAAGATCACCGAGAAGGCTCGACTACTCGTTAAAGTCATCACAAGATCGGGAGCTTGCTGGGAGTCCGTCGGAAGAAGTTCGTCGGAAAGCTCGCCGGAACAAGACTCGACGTTCGCGGTTGAAAACTTGCTTAGGATGTTTTTAGTTATGTAGTTCACTTGTAATTAGGATTAGGATTAAGAGATAATCCTATATCCTGGTTAGGGGCCAACTGGGCCCAAAATTAGACTTGGTTTGGGCTAAATTTAAAGCCCAACCAGTGAACCGAAGGGTCTGGCGGTGACACCGCCAGACTGGGCGGTTGCACCGCCTAGCACCCGAGAGCTGGGCGGTGGCACCGCCCAGCACCCGAGAGCTGGGCGGTGGCACCGCCCAGCACCCGAGAGCTGGGCGGTGGCACCGCTTGGCTGGGCGGTGGCACCGCCAGTCCACTATCAGTGTCAGACACTAACAGGTGGTGGCACCGCCAGCATCGGGAACCAAAGAGAATTCAAATTTTGGAGCCCAAATTTGAATCCTCTTGAGGCCCATAAATACCCCTCAAATCTTAGATGAGATTACAACTTTTTGAGAAGTAATTGATTGAGAGAAAGGTCTTAGAAAAGTCTTAGCAAGTCTTGTTTTCAATTTTCTAGTGTTCACCTACTTCTTTCTTGCTGAAAATCTGTAAGAGAGTGAACCGCTTGTAAAAAGTTGTAACAGAGGTATTTACCCTTCCCCTTCAAGAGATTTGCTAGTGGAAGGTGGGAGCCTCATCGAAGAGGGGCCTCGTAAGTAGATGTAGGTTATTTGTCCGAACCACTTTAAAATCGGCGTGATCTCTAGTTTGCATTTCATTATTGCTATTTACATTACTGCAAACTTTCTTACGTGCTTTATTTCCTCATTACCATTGCTGCACAACTATATGAATACGCTTTCAAGTTAAGCACTTCCGAGTTCAATTTTTATCGTACGAAAGATTTATCAAAACCGACGTTTTAATCCGCTGTACTAATTCACCCCCCTTTTAGTGCCGCTCCGATCCTAATACGATATACGGTCTATGGGATATTAGATGGACAAAGGAATATAAGTATATGATAATTGAGGACGGATAGGTCAAATGAATTGGATTCCCTTGTATCATGTAGGGACTATGGCATAGTGGCCTAGTATGTCTATTGTCGATGATTCGAGTGAATTATTATGGAGATAATAATTCACTGAGCCAAAAGGAGTTCTAACAAGTATGACTCATGGCCAGCTCAATGTTGGGCCTATGGATGAGATCCAATAAGAGCCAATGAGAGATTATTGGATAGAGATCCATTAATCTAAGAGGCTTTAGTAGTTGGATGGAGATCCAATATCGAATAGGGTATGATCCATTAGGGTTAAGTTGACAAGGAGCCTCTATAAATAGGAGGGAACCAATAGTTCATAGGCCAGAGTCTCTTTGGGTTACCATATCCTATTTTCCTCCCATTCTCCTCCTCAAATAGTAGGCCTGGAGACTTGAGGGGCATCGTTGCATCCCTATTGTATGGATCACCACTAGAGAGGAGGATGTTAGACCTCCTTCACCCTCTCCTAGAGATCCGCAGGGATTTAGGGATATACGATCTCCCTATGTAACACAATCTTTAATATACTCAGTTTTAAGTTTCACGGTTTTTGTACACCAATCTTCACATGACGACGAACACATCTTTGGAAAATTAGGGATTTTGTTTTATATTCTTTCGCTATGCATGTGATGTCACCCCTCATATTTTCCAATAGTGATATCAGAACCAAGTTGTATATGCGATAGATTGGTTTTGAACTATATGTGTTGTGTTTTATAGAAGCTTTTGACATTAAAATCATTAACGCAATAGTGAGATAGGGTAGCAACTATTGTTGCCCTTGCTGCCCTCGCCGATGGTAGTGTTGCCATCTACGTGCAAGCTTTTGGCTGATGGCCGTTGGGTTGCTACAACGGCGGTCGCCTACGCACGGGCACTACGCCCGCGCATAAGGGTGGCACCTACGGGCGGTAGGCCCTCGGGCTATCACCAACAAGGGTGGGGCTCGCCAACGGTGGCTGCTTATGGGCGTTGCGCTTGCACGAGCCCTCGCAAGTGGCACTTGCGGGCGCTACACCCGCAAGCAGCGGAGCCTATAGGGGCAGCGGCACCAGCGGGCATTGCGCTTGTGGGGGCGACGATGCCCGTAAGGGCACTCGCCCGCATGAGCTGCCACCTACAAGGGCCGCACCACCCACGGTCGAGCCGCCCATCGGCAAGGGTGGCGCCATTGCCCACTCGGCCATAGGCTGCCACTAGTAGGGTGGCGATAGTAGCATAATAAAGGAGATGGGGAGGGCAAGGTTTTTTCTGGCAAAAGATAATTTTGCCCCTCAAAATTTTAAAAATTCTAAATTCTATCCTTTTATCCTAATTACCAAAATACCATTAAGAATTTAGAAAATTCCCTATATCTCCCTAATTTTAAAAAAATAATTAAGTAAAAGATTTAATTAATTATTATTATTATTTATCTAGTTGTCCTACATGATGATGATGTGAACATGTGATGCATGATAAGTGAACGGATGATCATGAACCATGTGATGTGTGTGTACTTGTGATCTTTATTATTAGAGCCTGTGAGCCTCTATTTTATTTCTCGTTTATTATTGGGCTTGCATACCTATGATTAAGTTATAATCACAAAAGGTGTCGCAACTAGAGCGTGGAAGCAATACTAGGACCCACGATGTCGAGATGGACGATCGTAACGCATTGAGATGTGTCAAGATGCTGACAGAACCAATGAGGATGAGATAGATGATCACACGGCATGGAGATACACCATTACATACATAGATCTTGATGTGAGTAATTAGGCCTATTAGCTCGGGCCTGATGACATTAGGCTGTGGTCTATGATCATCTAGTGTGATTGCTCATGTGATGTGGGATTGCTTATACACTTATTAGATATGTATATATATTTGCATGCAATGTAGATATATATTAAATTTATATGTGTGTGATATGTTATAATCAGGAGACTAAATCAAAATCTCCTCTCTTGATAATATTAAGTCGGTAAACGTGTGGCAATTAGATTGACCCACGTGGCCTTTCATCGTTATAAGTAGGGACCGATTCTCGATATAGGTTGAGTTGGACAAGTCCCTTTAGGCTCACCTATATTGTAATTTGCTATCTTGCCTACGATATAGAGATGTCACCGGTGACCTGAGGACACGGTATACTTACTTGAGTCCCTCAAGGGTATATCATCGAATCAAACTCATCTTGTAATAATGGTGTTGACTTAACCGAATATCATGGTTAGTCGAGTCCCTTGAGACTATGGTGGTTTAGAGACCGAATAGGATGGAAATCACAAGGAGTTGTGATTGGCAAGAATTGCCTACATTTTGAGTTATGTGATTGTTCGAGTCCCTCGAGGTTACACTAAGACACTGATTGGATCCTGATCCCCACTAGAAGTTTGTCGGAAACTTCCATTTCACGTACTGAGGGTGTCACATGATTTGCTAGTAAAATAGTAGGAGCATATTAAGATAGAAGTCCATATCTTGATTGTTTATTTTTTTATAAAATCTACATGTTATTTATTTCTATTGCATCTTTATTTTTAGAAAATATTGCTTTTAAATCTCTTATATGGTATACTTGATGTCAACCACCTCATTGGTTTGAATTATATGGATTGGCTTTGCAACTTGAGAATTGTTTACACGGTGGAAAAAATTAAGTACGTCCTTGATACAATGATGCCTATGTTGAATCTCAGATTTTGATGATGAAATCAATTGGTAAATTGTTTGATCTAATCTATATGTTGAGAAAAGTATACAGGATTAACTATGATAGTGGTAAGACATAAAGTAAATGTTATGCCGGAGTCAAGATCGAGATTTCGTTGGGAGTTAGAGAGTTCGTCGTAAGTCCGAACGTTCATCGAAATTTCTATCGAAATCAACTGAGAAGTCTAGGAGCTTACCAAAGAAGCTCATTGGAACTCACCAACAAGCTCATTGTGAAGTCCAGGAGCTTGCCGAAAGTCTACCGGAACATTACCGAGAGATCGTCAGAAGTTCGCCGAAAGATCGCCGGAAGAACAATTGACGCACCATAACTAAAATGCTTTTTTAAATGTCTTAATTATCATAGTTAAATCGTAAATTGAGTTAGGATTCAGAGATAATCCCACTAACTCAGTTAGGGGCCAATTGGGCCCTTAATAGGGCTGAATTGGACTGGATTGAATAGCCCATTCAACACCTGAAATCAGGGCTGGTGGTGGCACCGCCTGGGACTTGGTCTCCTATGTGTTCTAGGCAATGGTATTGCCCAGACTAGGTAGTGGTATCGCCGATAGTTAGTGCTGTCAGGTAGTGGTACCACCCTTGTCAAGCGGTGGTACCGCCATAGCTCGGTCGCCAAGCTCTATCAAGCGGTCATACCGCCTAGACTAACTGGTGGTACCGCCCAGTGTTAGTCTACAAGCGGTAGTACCACCCAATAATGGTGGTAGTACCACCAGTATCTTGAAATATGGGGAAGTGATACTTTTTGGCTCCAATTCAAAAGCCATTGAGGCCTATAAATACCCCACCCTTTTCTGCATGAAAGTGTACGAAAGTGTTAACATAATCTTGAATTCCTGGGGTGTTAAAGTGTTGTAAAAATGAGAAGAGACCTTGTTAGGACTCTAGCTAGGAGAGTCTTAATTGAGAGGGACATTCATGTAAGACCTAACTAAGCCGACCCCTATTAAAGAGGTGAAGAGGCCGGCTAAGGTCAGGAGGTTGTTTCTTAGAGATGAATTAGGAGTTGTAAAGGAATAGGAGTCTTGAGTAGAAGTCCTATTAGGAGTTGGTTAGAAGTAGTAGTCTTGAGTAGGAGTCCTATTAGGAGTTAGGGTTTAGAAACCCTATAAATAGCCATGTATTCCTCCTCTTTTGATAAGCAATAGATGAATCTTTTCTGTAGCCTTTGAGCAGCAACTTGGAGGGAGGAACCCCTATAGAGTTCCAAGGAGGCCGATCCCCTAAAGAGATCAACCCAAGTTTAGAATCTGCAAGGGTTCTAGCACCTGATATTAGAGCAGCATTTTTGGCGTCTCGCTGCCCTTTCATAGCCATCCATCAACCCTCCACAACCACCCAAAGCAATTCCCACAATTTCATAAGAGATCGTTGCCAAATTCCGCCGTCATCTCTACCACCACGGATCATCCCTTGATCTCCCCGTGAATTGCAACAGGTTCTGGTTTTCTACCTTACTGCTGCTGCAATTTAGTTATCCTTATTTGAAAATCCCAAAAAAATTATTCCTATATTGCTGCATAAACTTTTCGTCATAAAGATTTCATCTCTACGACGAAAGATACATTGGCAGAATTCCAACCGTATAGCACCATCTTTTTGATCTTGCTACTATGTTTTTTCTATCCAAATCTCTACAAAATTTTTATAACATCTTTGACAATTCCTAACAGCAGATTTCCTTTGGTTTTGTTAAAAAATTCTCAATATAAACCATTGATATTTTACGTCTAATCTACTATACTTGAAAATCTGCACTGTAAAATTTCAGCCGCATAGCACGGTTTGTTTGATCTTGATACTACATTGTTTCTATCCAAATCTCTACAAAATTTTTATGATAGCTTTAACACTTCCTAACAGTAGAATTACCTTTGGTTTCATAAAAAAATTCTCAATATAAACCACTGATCTTTTACGTCCAATCTGCTATACTTAAAAATATATGCTGCAGAAAATTTCAGCCGCATATTGTTGCCTTAACCCATCTATTTGCAATCTCTTTTTAATAAAATTTCTTATACACTTCATAGATCATCATGGCTTCCTTCCATCTATGATTGATCTATTAAGAAATTCATCTCTAAAAACGATTTTGTGTTGCTGCAAATTTTCGTCGTATCCCACTGAAATTTCTCGACGTAAATTCTGCAATCGCAACTTGCACCAATTTCCTTGCTGTCATATAAACTGTGATTTTGCTATCAATTCTCTCCTCAATTCTCTCAAGTTTTTGGTGAAAATTACATCGAGAAACCATTGTTTCTTCGATAATAATTCTACTCTTACAAGACAGTGTTGAATCTCGGATTTTGATGATGAAGTCAATTGTCATTTGTTGTCTAATATATGTGTTGAGATAAGTGTGCCGGATTAACTACGATGAAAGTAAGACATGCAGCAGGAGTTGCGCCGGAGTCATGACAATGATCACGTTGGGAGTTCGAGAGCTCGACGGAAGTTCGGACAATCGTCGGAGGTTCTGCGGGAACAAATCTGAGAAGTCCTAAAGCTTGCCAAAGGAGCTCGTCGAAACTTGCCAAGTGGATCGTTGCAGTCGAGGAGTTTGTCGGAAGTCCGCAGGAGTATCACCGAGGGTTCATCGGATGATCGACGAAAGTTCGCCGGACACACGCCGGAAGAAGCGAGTGACGCACCAAAGCAAGCTGCAGAATATGTCTTAGGAAATAATCATAGTTAGCACTTTGATTAAGTTAGAAATGGGAGGTTATCCCATTAGCTTAATCCTGGGGCAATTGGGCCCCTGAAGAACTCAAATTGGGTCGAATGGTTCAACCCATTCGGACCTAGGTTGCTGTGGGAGGTGCAACCGCCCAGGCAGGGAGGTAGCACCGCCCAGGCTATGTCTCCCAGCGAGATTGGGCGGTGCAACCACCCTAGCCAAGAGGTGCAACCGCCCAGGGCTCAGTCTCCAAGCGAGACTGGGCGGTGCAACCTCCTCTGTCAGGAGGTAGCACCACTAGAGCTCAAGTTTCGAGCTCTGCTAGGCAGTGCAACCTCTCCAGTCAAGCGGTGCAACCGCCTGAGCTCGGTCTTCGAGCTCTGGCAGAGAGGTGCAACCGCCCCTGACAGAGGTGGCACCGCCCAGAGGCTCAGTCTTCGAGCTCTGCCAGGCGGTGCAACCTCTCCAGTCAGGAGGTGCAACCGCCTGATCCCGGAATTCCAGGATTTGATCGTTTTAAGCTCCAAATTTGAACTGGGTTGGGGCCTATAAATACCCCACCCATTCAGCACTGAAAAGAGACAGACCTACACCGAATTCTTGATCTTTTCTGTGATTCTAAGAGCTCAAATTTGTGTAAAGTCCAAAAGTTCTCTTTCTATTCTTCAAGTCTTGAGTTGTAAAGAGAGGGGAGAAAGGTTCTGTAAGGGTTGTCTCCTGAGTCCGTCAAAAGGAGTGAAACTGTAAAAGGGCAGTTGGCCTTCGCCTATTGAAGGAAGGCCTCTAGTTGACGTCGGTGACCTCGTCGGTGGAGGAAGCCAAAAGTGGAGTAGGTCAAGACTGACCAAACCACTCTAAATCTCTAGTTTGCTTTTATTTTGAGCACTTTATCATTACCGCAAACCTCCTACATAGCTACTGCTCTCTGCGCTTTTACGAACAAGTTTCTAAGTTATGATCTTTCCGAATATGCATTCAGACGTAAATCTGTGTTTTCGTACGATCTTTACATTGCAGTTTACATTTACGTTTTGATTCTATTTATAACTGCAAACTGTCTTCTACGCTTTTACGAACGTGTTTCTTTGCAGTTTACGTTTACGTTTTGATTCCATTTATAACTGCAAACTGCCTTCTGCGCTTTTACGAACGAGTGTCCAAGTTCAGATCTTTCCGAATTTGAGCTTAGACGTAAACTGCGCTTAGACGCAAACTGTGTTTAGACGCAAACTGCGCTTAGACGCAATCTGCGCTTAGACGCAAACTGCGCTTATATGCAAACTGCGCTTAGACGCAATCTGCATTTAGACGCAAACTGCATTTAGATGCAAACAGTATTTAGACGCAAACTGCGGAAACTGCGCTTAGACGCAAACTGTGTTTGGACGTAAACTGCACTTAATCATAAGTTATCTTAGAATCGGCTTTTGCATCAAAATAGTTTTTATCGAACGAACGCAGCTTTCATTTTTAATCGCTGTAAGATTTCCGCTGCACTAATTCACCCCCCCCCCCCCCCCCCCCCTTAGTGCTCTCGATCCTAACAATTGGTATCAGAGCCCGGTTAACTCTCAAAAGGATTAAAACCCAAGAGAGATGGCTTACACCGAAAACCAAGAGGGTCATTCCATTACACGTCCACCCATGTTTAATGGGATGGACTACACTTATTGGAAGACCCGAATGAGGATCTTTCTTATTTCTATGGACGTTGAACTCTGGATTCTTGTCGAGAATGGTTTTTCAAAGTCTTCTCTTCCAATGATCGATAGGAACGATTCGGAGAAGAAGGCTTTCACTCTTAATGCAAAGGCTATGAATGCCTTATTTTGCGCACTTGATAAAAATGAGTTTAATCGTGTTTCGATTTGTGAAACTGCATTTGATATTTGGCACACACTCGAAGTGACTCATGAAGGCACAAGTAGAGTGAAAGAGTCAAAAATCAATCTTTTGTTACACTCTTTCGAACTTTTTCGGATGAAACCGAGTGAGACTATTGGTAACATGTTTACCCGTTTCACGGATGTTGTCAACGGTTTAAAAGGACTCGGACAAAGTTTTTCGGATTTTGAGCTCGTAAATAAGATTCTAAGATCCCTTCCTAAGAGTTGGGATCCTAAAGTCACTGCTATTCAAGAGGCAAAAGATCTAAACAACTTCCCTCTTGAAGAACTAATTGGGTCATTAATGACCTACGAGATGACTTGCAAAGCTCATGAAGAGCAAGAAGACATCCTTCCAAAGAACAGGAAGGATATGGCACTTAGAACTTTGGAATATCACTTGAAAGAAAACTCAAGTGATGAGGACTGTGATGATGACTTGGCACTTCTAACAAGAAAATTTAAAAAATTCATTAAAAGAAACAAGTTTAAGAATGACACTAAAAGTAAACTTGAACCCAAGAAAGACCAAGTTATTTGCTATGAGTGCAAAAAGCCGGGACACTACAAGAGTGATTGTCCCCAAGCAAAAAAGAGAACAACAAAAAAGAAGGCGCTCAAAGCAACATGGGATGATTCGAGCGCGTCTGAAGAAGAGGAGTCTAACACCGAGCAAGTTGCTCATTACGCCTTAATGGCCATCGGAGAGGAGGTAACAAATTTATTAGATGCAGATTTATCTTTCGATGAATTATTAAATGCCTTCCATGACTTATTTGATGAATGCAAGATTATCAATAGAAAATACAAATTACTGAAAAAGGAGCATGACAGTCTTACTTGTGATTTTGATAAGTTAAAAATTGAATATCATGATAGTTTAAATTCATGTATCAAATGTCATGATCTAGAAACTCTCCAAAAAGAAAACCTGCTACTTAAGGACACCTTGAAGAAATTCGAGGTTGGTAGCAAGTCATTGAACATGATCCTTGCAAACAAGGGTCACGTTCCAAAAAGAAGTGGAATTGGATTTGTGAGAAGTCCTCACCTAAATCCAACCACCTTTATAAAAGGCCACATCTTACATGTTCAACACCAAGCAAAATGTAACTTTTGTTGCAAAATTGGACACAAGATGCATTATTGTCCATTCAAGAAAATTAGTCCAAACAAATTGATTTGGGTTCCTAAAGGAACCATGATTAACTCTATGCAACATGATAAACAATGTAGATCTATCTTTGAGGCACCCAAAAGCAAATGGGTACCTAAAAATCATCCTTTCTTGTAGAAACCCACACCATCGCAAGCTAGGAGCAAGAGATGGTACCTTGATAGTGGATGCTCAAGGCATATGACCGGAGATCCATCTCAATTCTCTAAGCTCACTAGCATAGACGAAGGCTATGTTACCTTCGGAAACAACAACAAGGGTAAAATCACAAATACAATCCTGTTTAACTTTTCAAGAATTAGAAGCGTATGATTCCCAAATTCACATATCCTTGGATTTTCGAACCCATCAATTTCATCCTTTCATAACCTTCTAATTTAACTTGTATCATGAAATGACTAACTCTGTCATGAACTTGCAAGGCTTATCAACTTGAAGAAACTATCACAAACATGTGTACGACATTGAGAATGTGCACATTAAAAATCTACCTTGATCGTGCCAAAGTCCCTATCTTAAAATGAAAATTCTTACGTAATTACGTAAGTAAAGTTGATTACTGGGAATGAAAACTCTCCTCAGAAAAATTCTCAGATCAGAACAAGTGTTCACCAGGCGGTGGCACCGGCCCAGTTGGAGGTAGCACCTCCAGCTGTCACATGTTGCAAGCGGTTGCACCGCTCTAGCCAGAGGTGCAACCGCCCGCAACTCTGCTCCTTTATAACTCAAGCTAGGGCCGGCGGTGAAACCGACCCCAACTCATTTCCTTCCCTCCTCTACTATCCTAAGCCTCCTCCATCCCCATTTCCCCCATCTTAGCATTCCAAATACCCTTCATTTCGAAGCAAAGCATCAACATTCCTTCCCTCTCTTGAAGATCCCTCTCTTGAAGATCTCATTAAGGTACTCTCTGAGAAGCTCTTAAACTCTGTTTCTTGATTCATTTACTTTTGCTCATCACTATTATTCTAAACAGCAGTAGTTATGGGATCTAGAAGATCCTCAAGGGACAAAGGAAAGAGGAGATTAGTAGAAGACTTTGATTCCACCCTTTTCGATTCAAAATACCATGCTAAAAAAATTTCCTCTTTTGAACTTAGGAATGTCAACAAGGGAAAATACGTAGATTTAAGTGAGCTAAGAGGCTTAGAGACAATACAGTGGTTTGCAAACTTAGATCTACTCCCTATCTTACAAATTAATGAACCCATCTATCCAAGACTAGTAAGACTGTTTTACAACAACATACTAGTAGATGAAGAAGAAAGGATGTGCACCTATCTCTTAGGACAACATATTTCAATTACAGATAGATTCATTTGCGACATGATAGGCATTCCCATGAAAAG
This sequence comes from Musa acuminata AAA Group, assembly GCF_036884655.1. Classification (NCBI taxonomy): domain Eukaryota; kingdom Viridiplantae; phylum Streptophyta; class Magnoliopsida; order Zingiberales; family Musaceae; genus Musa; species Musa acuminata. The sequence continues at coordinate 15,332,892 of NC_088352.1, read as the reverse complement.
TATAGGACTTTACTTTAGAGGATCATGGGATGATGAAAATGTTGGAACAACATACGTTGAAGCCCTACAAACAATTTTTGCCAATCCGAACTTAGAATTTGTTCCTAAAAGTTGTGAACATTTACTACCTCTAAACACTAAGGTACTTCATCACATCCTAACTATCATCATTCTTCCTAAACAATATCATCATGATGAAGTAAGCCAATTAGAATTAGGAACTATGTATATGATCATGAAAGGAAATGACATCTGTCTTGGTTATCTTATCCAACAAAACATGTTGGAACTATCTAAGAAAGACATGATGCTCCCATATGGTGGTATAATAACTAGAATAATGAAAGCCTATGATATTCTAATACCACCGGAAGAAGAAGTAATAAAAGTAGATAGATTCAGCATAATTAATAAAAATCTACTTCACCGATTAAGATGTTTTTATAGAAACGGTAACTGAGTTAGAATGCCAAGAAGAATTGATCCCCCTCAACCTGAACCAGAACCGAAAACACCAGTCTTTAGGGGTACCCAATCTCCTCCGATCTGTCCCTTTGAGAAAACACATCCGTTTGAGCAAACTCACACATCATCTATCGAAGATATTAGGATTCGGATGGACCGATTCGAACAAAGACAAGAACGGCTTGAACTTCGACAAGATCAAATCCTAACTGAGCTGCAGCAAATTCATCGACAATTTGACTCTTTATTTAGGCACTTTAACCTTCCACCTCATGAATGAGCTTGTATGAACACAATCATCCGTTGTTGTTATAAACTCCTCATGGACTTTGTCTTTGATATGGCATGTTGTAAACTCCTTATGTTACTCATCATGAAGGACTTTGTCTTTGATATGGTTACCTGATATGTTGTAAACTCCATATGTTACTCTTTACCTTGATCTGTAAGCATATACAAAGTTACAAACATCTCTTGTTGCTTATCTCGGATTTTACATTGAAACTAAATGTTTTGAAAACCTTATGCCTTGATAAATATAAAGTGACATACCAATGTAGTTGATAAGTCAGCAATATGACATTGATATGAAACATCAACTAGCTGATATCTTTACAAAACCTCTAAGTGAAGAATAATTTGATTTCATAAGAAGAGAATTAGGAATGTTGATATATCCGAATACTTAAACTAGTTAAAATTATTTTTCGAACGTTATTGATTACTATTACATGCCTTGGTATCACTTGATCAAATAACATGTTGGAAATTATGTGACAAATGTTTTTGAAAATCAGTAGCTTACTCATATCCGAATGCATGTAAGAGTTCATCTTATTTTCGGTTTGAATGCTAAAAATAGGATTTTCCTGTACACTCTTGTGACAACTTTTTGAAAAATGAGTTTCCTCCTTCAAGCAACGAACTATAACATAACAAGGAGAAGAGATATTCAAAGTATTATATGTGTCATGCCTTCCTTTATGTGCTTGATAACCTGTTGGAATCACATCTACCATGCTTTTTGATAATGCTACCGTGCTTTTTGTTAATGATAAAGGGGGAGAAAAATATGAATTGATATGGTTGCTATTACTAATGTTATGATTAGGCCATACATGCTATCACTAATAATGATATGGTTGCTATTACTGATGTTGATATGGTTGCTATCACTGATGCTATGATTAGGCCATACTTGCATCACCAAGAAATATATGATTGCCATATGCATCGTACGAACTGATATCTTACCATGTGATGCAATGCTACACTTGCTAAAATATTTGAAATGTGTACATCATGTAATGATATCAAAATCTTGCTTCACAGCTTTACATGTCGATATCTTACAATATGATGAATTGCTACAATAACCATCATTCAAATTTATTAAATTTGAAATTGTATGTCAAGCCTTGACATCATCTTCAAAGAGATACATTATAATAGGAATCATGATGGGAATATGTCTCTTGAATTTATAAAGTTTTTAAATTCAAGAAGTATGGCATATAGACAAGGGGAGTTAAGGTTAACTCCATTATCAATTGATTGTCATCATCAAAAAGGGGGAGATTGTTGAATCTCGGATTTTGATGATGAAGTCAATTGTCATTTGTTGTCTAATGTATGTGTTGAGATAAGTGTGCAGGATTAACTACGATGAAAATAAGACATGCAGCAGGAGTTGCGCCGGAGTCATGACAATGATCACGTTGGGAGTTCGAGAGCTCGACGGAAGTTCGGACAGTCGTCGGAGGTTCTGCGGGAACAAATCTGAGAAGTCCTGAAGCTTGCCAAAGGAGCTCGTCCGAACTTGCCAAGTGGATCGTCGCAGTCCAGGAGTTTGCCGGAAGTCCGCAGGAGTATCACCGAGGGTTTATCGGATGATCGACGGAAGTTCGCCGGAAACTCGTCGGAAGAAGCGAGTGACGCAACAAAGCAAGCTGCAGAATATGTCTTAGGAAATAATCGTAGTTAGCACTTTGATTAAGTTAGAAATGGGAGGTGATCCCATTAGCTTAATCCTGGGGCAATTGGGCCCCTGAAGAACTCAAATTGGGTCGAATGGTTCAACCCATTCGGACCCAGGTTGCTGTGGGAGGTGCAACCGCCCAGGCAGGGAGGTAGCACCGCCCAGGCTGTCTCCCAGCGAGACTGGGTGGTGCAACCGCCCCAGCCAAGAGGTGCAACCGCCCAGGGCTCAGTCTCCGAGCGAGACTGGGTGGTGCAACCTCCTCTGTCAGGAGGTAGCACCGCCAGAGCTCAAGTTTCGAGCTCTGCCAGGCGGTGCAACCTCTCTAGTCAGGCGGTGCAACCGCCTGAGCTCGGTCTTCGAGCTCTGGTAGAGAGGTGCAACCGCCCCTGACAGAGGTGGCACTGCCCAGAGGCTCAGTCTTCGAGCTCTGCCTGGCGGTGCAACCTCTCCAGTCAGGAGGTGCAACCGCCTGATCTCGGAATTCCGGGATTTGATCGTTTTGAGCTCCAAATTTGAACTGGGTTGGGGCCTATAAATACCCCACCCATTCAGCACTGAAAAGAGACAGACCTACACCGAATTCTTAATCTTTTCTATGATTCTAAGAGCTCAAATTTGTGTAAAGTCCAAAAGTTCTCTTTCTATTCTTCAAGTCTTGAGTTGTAAAGAGAGGGGAGAAAGGTTCTGTAAGGGTTGTCTCCTGAGTCCGTCAAAAGGAGTGAAACTGTAAAAGGGCAGTTGGCCTTTGCCTATTGAAGGAAGGCCTCTAGTTGATGTCGGTGACCTCGTCGGTGGAAGAAGCCAAAAGTGGAGTAGGTCAAGACTGACCGAACCACTCTAAATCTCTGGTTTGCTTTTATTTTGAGCACTTTATTATTACCGCAAACCTCCTACATAGCTACTGCTCTCTGCGCTTTTACGATCAAGTTTCTAAGTTATGATCTTTCCGAATATGCATTCAGACGTAAATCTGTGTTTTCGTACGATCTTTACATTGCAGTTTACATTTATGTTTTGATTCTATTTATAACTGCAAACTGTCTTCTGCGCTTTTACGAACGAGTTTCTTTGCTGTTTACGTTTACATTTTGATTCCATTTATAACTGCAAACTACCTTCTGCGCTTTTACGAACGAGTGTCTAAGTTCAGATCTTTCCGAATTTGAGCTTAGACGTAAACTGCGCTTAGACGCAATCTGCGCTTAGACGCAATCTGCATTTAGACGCAAACTGCATTTAGACGCAAACTGCATTTAGACGTAAACTGCGTAAACTGCGCTTAGACACAAAGTATGTTTGGACGTAAACTGCACTTAATCATAAGTAATCTTAGAATCGACTTTTGCATCAAAATAGTTTTTTTCGAACGAACGCAGCTTTCGTTTTTAATCGCTGTAAGATTTCCGCTGCACTAATTCACCCCCCCCCCCTCTTAGCGCTCTCGATCCTAACAAACAACACATACTTGCTGCAACTTCCACTTATTTCTATCAAACCTTTGCTACCATCTACCACAGATCCAAAACTTTTATCTACAGCCCTAAAACTCCACCAAACCACACCCTCAAACTGCACCCAAAATAGCCACATAACAAGCCTAAATCGTAGCCTAGATCTATCGATCTACCAACCCTTTCGACCATCACCTCTCTCAACCAATACATGTTTTTGACCCGACAACAAAAGAGAGATCTTAACATCACAGATTTGATGGCATATACTATGGCATCTGAGGGGTAATCAATGCTAAATTCGAAGACTTCGAGGTGCGAATGGAGGATAAGATTCGGACGCTCTTTACCGAACTCAGATTGGGCCGACCACTAAGCCCGAAGAAATCACATCAAGGAGAGAGCTTTGCCCAATCGCACCAAGCCCAAAGATATGACTTCCAAGAGAGGGGAAGCTCTATGACCAACCCCAACTATTCATGCATGAGAGTGGATTTCCCTAGATGGGAAGAAGGAGACTCGATTGGTTGGATCTCGCGCGCGGAGCGATATTTTCGGTACCATAAAACCACGGATAAATCTATGGTGAAAATTGTAGCTATACATCTTGAAGGGGATGCTATACAGTGGTTTGACTAGTTTGAACATACTTATGGAGTCCTTTCATGGTGACAATTCAAAGAAGGACTGCTGATCCGATTTAAACCAACCGATTACGAGAATATTGACGGACAACTAGCAAAGATCCGACAAACCTCTACAATTCAGGAGTACCAAACAAGATTTGAAAGGTTATCTAATCAAACTCATGATTGGTCTCAAAAACAGCTATTGAGGACCTTCATTGAGGGCTTGAAGCTAGAGATCTGAGGAGAAGTTAAAGCGCGACAACCATATACGCTTATGGCAGCCATCTCTTTCGCATGACATCAAGAGGAGCAATTGAACCATGAAGCTCAGAGGACTAGGGTCGCTCCTCAACTAGTAATATTGAAGCCCTCAGCCCCCCCTACTATCGACCAAGTCCCTACACCAAAGAGGTTAATAAGAGAAGAGCTTCGGGAGCGATATGCGAAGGGGTTATGTTGGCATTGTGACGAGCCGTGGCACCGTGAGCATCGCTGTAGTAAAGGGAGACTTCTTATGATTGAACCAATAGAAGAAGAGGTTATTGAACATCCAGAAGAGAACATTAAACATGAAGAAGAAGATGCAGAAGAAGAGCCATAACCAACCGAAGTTACGTTACAAACACTAGTCGGCTACTCAAACCCGCAAACGCTGAAAGTTGGAGGCCTTCTCACACAACAACCGATCACTGTTCTCATCGACACGGGCAGTACTAATTACTTTCTAAACAGTAAGGTTACTATCCAAATAGCCTTACCTATTGAGAATTGCAACAAGTTTGATGTTAAGGTTGCCGATGGATGGATTTTGAAGTATGATCGTAGGCGCCCGCAAGTGAAACTGTTGATGATCATGAGGCCTTACCAAGAGATAATTGCATATTTCTTTCTTCTCCCTCTTGATGATCATGAGGCCATGCTCATAATTAAATGGTGGACGACATTACGTGATATTTCTTGGAATTTTATGCAACTAATTATGAAATTTTACAGTAAGGAGAAACAGGTGATACTGAACGGGAAACGTGGGGGCGACGTAACGACGATTTGCACACAACAAATGGAGAAGGTTTTGCATAAAGCATGCAGCAGATTTTTGGTACAACTTGAGCAACAAACTAAGGGAGAACCAATAGAATTTGAAGATCAAAACCAACTTCCTTTGCTTGCTAAATTTTCAGATATATTTGACGAACCGTACAACCTACCTCTTACCCGTCGGCATGATCATTATATAATGATTCTTTCAGGCAAACCTCCAGCAAATACTCGGTCATATCAATATCTACATCTCTAGAAGGATAAAATAGAAAGGATTGTAAAAGATATACTCAAAACAGGAGTTATTCGGCCAAGTTGCAACCTCTATTCTTCACCGGTGCTACTTATACGCAAGAAGGACGGAACATGGCGAATATGCGTTGATTACTGAGCTCTCAATGACATAACCATTATGGACAAATATCTTATTCCAATAGCAGATGAATTGCTCGATGAAAGGGAGCACAAATCTTTACAAAATTGGACCTTTGATCCGGGTATCATCAAATATGAGTGTGCGAAGAAGACATACCGAAAACCACCTTTTGAACACACAACAACCACTACGAATTTTTGCTTTCTTCAACAGGTGGAATATCTTGGGCATATCATATCAGAGGAAGGTGTGATATTGGACTCCTTTAAAATTGAAGCAATGCAAAACTAGCCTACCCCGAGGAACATAAAATTGCTACATGACTTTCTGGGTTTAACAAGCTACTATCGTAAGTTCGTGAAAAACTATGGAAAGATCACTGCACCACTTACTTTCTTATAGGAAAAAGATGTCTTCCAATGGTTAGACTGTAACATCCCACATTTCTGAATTTTCGTATAAGTTTCTAATTGAAATGAAAGTATCTATTTTAAATTTGATAAAATTTCGAAGTATGAATCTGAGAACTTATTCATAAGAGTTGGAGGATTTGTTAAAGAAAAATCTGAGGACCTATATGTAAACCTTGAGGACCTAATCATAAATATAATAAATACAAGGACTAAACTGCAAAATGCACAAAATGACAAATCCCACCGTTTAAGCCTCTCTGCCTTCGTTCTTAAGGAAGCAGAGAAGGCAGCTGTGTGGATGATCAGGGAAAGAAAGAAAGAAGAAGAAGAAGAAGAAGAAGAAGAAGAAGAAGAAGAAGAAGAAGAAGAAGTAGAAGAAGAAGAAAAAATTGGGGCTTTAAGGTTTCTTGCTCAAATATTCTCACTTAGGATCAAAATTCTCAAAGGCAAGTGTTCTAACCCTATCCTACAGAAGTATTAGTCTATGTTCCTATATTGATTCTGAAAGATTTAAGCTTAGAACCTGATATTTCTCTTTTTGGACAAAAAACCAAGGATCTGAAATTTTTTTTTGTAAACTGACCCCTATACACTGTTTCAGCTATAATTTTTAGCACCAAAGGGGAATTCAGGCAGGACCTAGTTCGTTTGAAATTAGACTCATATATCTTTCTTTTGACACTGATTTTGTAGATTTTGAACACTGAATACTTATCCAAACATCTGTTTCAAATGAGCCTATAGATGCTGCAGAACAGGGATCAAAATTTCTGACCTTTTGATACTAAAACACCTATAAGTCCATGTTGAAAATTCTGATTTGTACCAAACTAACTTCGTCCAAAACTAGACTTGTAGGCCTTTCTTTTGAGATATATTTTGAAAAAATTGGAATTCATATGCCTACTCTATTTTCTGTTGATTCCAACCCTATGAATTCTGCAAAACAGTGATTGTGTTTTTGACCTTGTGTTACCAAATCAAAGGTAACTCCTTGTTGGAAACTATGATTCGTACGAAACTTGTTTAAACAGAAAATAGATTGATATATCTTTTAACAGAAGCTTTCTTAAGGGTATTGGAGCATAATTGATTATCTAAAGTATTTGTTCATGTGCCTCTTGAATTCTGTCAGAAAGCTCGATTTCGCGTATTCTGTTTCATTCGTTTGGAAATAGATTCCATTCAGTCCCTTTCGCTCAATTGAGGCTTTTGTTGGTGCTTGAACTCTGGTTTGATCTTGTCTATAAATTATTTATATTCTTGAAACGTTTTGTGTAACTTTCGATCTATATCGCATTGACACATATAGGTACATGTATATCCCACTGATCCGCGTTTGCTTTCGATATGTGCCAATTCTAGTTTCATTCCTTTGGATATTAAATTTATCTAACCTTCTTATTTGAATTGAGCTATATATGATTGCTTGGAATCCGTGTATACTCTTGCTTTCATTTCATTCCAAATCTGAACACATTTTTGAGAGATTGTTGCTTGCATCGTATTGACTCGTAAAGGCACATGTATATTTGTTGTTCCGCGTGTGCTTCCGATATGTGCTATTTATTGTTCATACTGCCTTTTGTACTCTAGTGTTTGTGGGATTATTTGGACCTTTGCTAGAAATGGTAAAGGGTATGTGCATAGAGCCTGAGATGCTCTGCCGGCCCCCCCTCTGACTTCACCTAGACGTGGGTGGATGGAGCTCCCAAACATGGGAGACTTCTATCTGGTGGTCATTCAGAAATGGATGATTCACATTCTGTCTGCGGTCCCACTACACCTTCTGTATGTTTGATATGATATCCAGAGCTTTGGTTATGTGTTTCTGTACATGCTTTGGATAAGAATGATATGAATGCAACATCAAAGACGACGTTTGAGATTCTGTTTGGTATTTGACATTGATAAGCTCCGATATGTTTCATTTGTTATCGATATGCTTCGAAATGTTCCATACGCCATTGATATGCTCAAGAAAATTTCATATGCCATTGATAAGCTCCGATATGTTTCATTTGTTATTAATATGCTTCGAAATGTTCCATACGCCATTGATTTGCTCCGAAACATTTCATATGCCATTGATAAGCCCCGATATGTTTCATTTGTTATTGATATACTCCAAAACGTTTCATTCGTTACTAATATGCTCCAATTACTCTATGCCCCATCTGTTATGAACCAAATATGTATGATTGAAATGACAATTGTGATTCTGCACCTAATGATATTACATCTATGAATTCGTATATTCTGCCTTGCATTTTGAAACTTTATCTCTTTGGAAATTGTCCTCTTTTGACATGGATATGTTAGTCACTTCCTGAGCTCTTTATGCTCACCCCGTTGTTGTATAAATTTTTCTGGATAGCGTATCGCTTGCTTAAATGTTAAGATCGGGCCGAGGCAGTGGAAAGTTAGAAGATTTTGGGCAGATCTTTATTAGCATATATGTATTTGTTGTATAAGCCACTCTGTATCTAATGAAATATTGACGATGAATCTAAACTTGTGGATTTTGTGTAAGTTAAAGGATCTCTCATGTTTAGGATTTTTGGAATGTTAAGTTAAATTCGTGTAATGATATAAACTTATGGTAAACGTTGGTTTCGTGACTGCATAGACTTCCCCACTTGTGAATTTATGTTGTGGTTATTAATTTGATGAGTTGGGTTCAGATTTTATGAATCATCGAGCAATGTGTTGTATGTTTATAAACTGCGCAGGTTTTATATATATGAATTTGATAGAATGTTTTCAGTGTCCTCAAATGTTAGTTTGGATCCTGGATTGGTTTGTGTTGAAAATTTTAATATCATGGATATTTTTGAGGGGCGTGTCAAAGGTGGTATCAGAGCATGATTTGAGGATCACTGAAATATTTTGATATGTTGACGTGCAAAATATATTGAGGTCTAATGAACTATAGTGATTGGTGGAAATTTTCTTTGATGTATTTTAGGAATCTGGGATGATGAGGACATTTGATCCTCCTATTTCATTTGTTTCTGATTAATTAAGGGGAATGAAAGGATTGATCGGGGATATTGAATCAGAGTGACGTAGCAAAAGCGTGGTGAACCTAATTTCGTTGGTGGCAGAAAAATGGATGATGCAAATAGAAAAGATATTTGATTTACTGAATTGTTCTGATGATCGAAAGATTTCTTTTGCCACCTTATATTGGAAGTAGAGGATGATCATTAATGGCAAAAATGAAAAGAATTTTTGGAGATCAATGGCAAGAATGACAAGGACAAGTTTACCAATAAGAATATGATTAGAAATGAATCAGAAAATGATAACAAGAGGGTCAAGATATTTGGATTTGAAAAGGAAGTCACCACAAAAGATTCAATCGCATGTGAATTGCAAGTTAAATTATGAAATATGTTTATGTTTGTGGGTGACTAGAGTCTAGTTTGCTTGTGGAAAGTTGGATCATGAAATAAAAGACTGCCCATTGAACAAGAAGAAAGAGTCACTGCCTCATAAATCATCAGCCCATGTCAGAGTGTATGCTATCACTGAATATGTTTCTAAAACTTCTGAATCAGTGGTCAAAGGTATTATGCATGTTTTGGAAAGAATGCAAATATTTGTTTGACCATGGGTCCTACCTACGATTTGATTCGTAACATGTTGCTTATCACTTGGGTATTCAATCTAGACCCATGCATTATGTGCTATATGTAAATACGATCTTTAGAGATTCTTTGATAACAGACTTGAATCTGGTCCTCTTGTTTGATTTTATTTGAGAACTTGAACTTTTTGCTGATTTAGTTCTCCTAAAGAATTAGAGTTTGATATTATACTTGGTATGGATTGACTATCTTCTTATCATACCAGTATGGATTGGTATATAACAAATGATCACTTTTTGTATATTTGATCAGTCGATCTTTTATTTTGAAAGTATTAGACATGATTTATCTCTTTGCCTAATGTATCCCAGGATGACTTTACTTTTGATTTGGTCCTTGGGACAATCCCAATATCTAAGCCTCTCTACAGAATGACATCATTTGAGTAAGTGGAATTAGAAAAGCAACTATAATGACTATTAAATAAGATTTTATTTGACTTAATAATTCATCATGGGGTGCTCCGGTGTTAGTTAAAAAGATGGATGGAACATTGAGGCTTTGTATTGATTATAGATAGTTGAATCAGGTGACCATCAAAAACAAGTATCTCATACCCAATATTGATGATTTGTTTGATCAACTGCAGGGTGCACAAGTATTCTCTAAGATTGACCTGAGGTAAGGTTACTATTAGTTGAAGATCAAGGAGGAGGATATTCCAAAAACAATTTTCAAAACTCAATATGGTCACTATGAATTCTTGGTGATGTCTTTTGGTTTGACTAATGCCCCTGCAGCTTTTATGGAACTAATGAATAGGATATTTCACCCACTCTTGGATGGCTATTGAATTGTATTTATTAACGACATATTGGTGTATTCAAGGAGTAATCAGGAGCATGAGAAACACTTGAGAAATGTATTGTCCATACTAAGAGAAAAGAAGTTGTATGCAAGGTTCAGCAAATGTGAATTGTGGTTGAATGAAGTTGCTTTCTTAGGCCATGTGATTTCCGGGAAGGGTATATCTGTTGATCCAAAGAAAGTGGAAGCTGTAGTTGAATGGGATGTACCAACAAATATAACGGAAGTTAGAAGCTTCTTGGGCATGGCAGGTTATTCCAAGAGATTTGTGGAGGGATTTTCTCGAATCGCTAAACCTCTCACCAACCTCACTAAAAAAAGAATGTGAAATTTGTATCGGGAGATGATTCTGAGCAAAGTTTTCAAGAGTTAAAAAGAAGATTGACTAGTGCCCCTATTCTCACTATTCCAAGTGGTAGTGAGGGATTTGTAGTTTATACTGATGCTTCAAGAAAGGGCCTTGGATGTGTTTTGATGCAGGAAGGGAGAGTAATTGCTTATGCTTCTAGGCAACTTAAAGGTTATGAATTGAATTATCCAACTCATGATTTGGAATTGACAGCAATTATTTTTGCTCTAAAGATTTGGAGACATTATTTGTATGGTCGATAATTTGAAATCTTTACTGATCACAAGAGTTTAAAATATATTTTCACTCAGAAAGAGTTAAACATGAGGCAGCGAAGATGGATAGAACTTCTGAAGGATTATGATTGTGCCATCCGTTATCACCCGGGCAAAGCCAATGTTATAGCTGATGCACTTAGTAGAAAATCTACAAATTTTATAGCTAGTCTGGTCGTGAAGCAATGGAAGTTATGAGAAGAAAAATTTTGATTTGAAAGCTTTGAGGAAAGAGCAAGACTCGATGATATTGATGGCCTTCATTCAAGTGCAATCTGATCTTATTCAATAAATTATGGAAGGACAATTACGAGATCCACATTTAATCTACTTGAGGAATGAAGTAGAAAAGGAATTGAAGCCAAAATTTCAAGTTTCAAAGGATGGCCTATTGAGATTTGGGGAGAGAGTATGTGTACCAAATAAACCAGATATCAAGAATCAAATCCTAAAGGAAAGTCATACTTCAAAGTACTCTTTGCATCCTGGGAGCACTAAGATGTATAGAGAACTTCAAAGTCATTATTGAGGGGAAGGCATGAAGAAGGAAATTGCAATGTATGTTTCAAAATGTTTGACTTGTCAGCAAATCAAAGTAGAACACCAAAGACCTGGAGGGTTGTTGCAGCCTTTAGATATTCCTGAATGGAAATGGGAATGTATTACTATGGATTTTATTTCAGGACTACCCAGAACCTCTAAAAAGCATGATGTTATTTGGGTTATCATTGATAGGTTAACAAAATCTGCATATTTCCTACCGATTAATATGACTTATTCGCTTGATAGACTTGCAGATTTATATGTCAATAAAATAGTAAGACTTCATGGTATTCCAAAGGAGATTATCTCTGATAGAGACTCCAGATTTCTCTCTAGTTTTTGGAGAAGATTACAGGAATCTATGGGCACTAAAGTCAAGTTTAGTTCTGCATATCATCCTCAAACTGATGGTCAGTCAGAAAGAACAATTCAAACACTTGAGGATTTGCTTAGAGCCTATCTTATGGAATGGAAAGGTGAATGGGATAAAGATTTATCTTATGTGGAAGAGCCCAATCAAATTGTTGATAAGAAGGAAAATATCTTAAGGAATCGGGTTATCCCTCTAGTTCAAGTAATTTGGAGACATCATTCCGGAGAGGAAACAACCTGGGAGCTAGAGGAGGAAATGAAAAAGGTTTATCCCCATCTCTTCATCGAAATAGCTATAATAAATTTAGAGGACTAAATTTTTCTTTTAAGGCGGGGAGAGTGTAACATCCCTCATTTCTGAATTTTCGTATAAGTTTCTAATTGAAATGTAAGTATCTATTTTAAATTTGATAAAATTTCAAAGTATGAATCTGAGAACTTATTCATAAGAGTTGGAGGATTTGTTAAAGAAAAATCTGAGGACCTATATGTAAACCCTGAGGACCTAAACGTAAATATAATAAATACAAGGACTAAACTGCAAAATGTACAAAATGACAAATCCCACCGTTTAAGCCTCTCTGCCTTCATTCTTAAGGAAGCAGAGAAGGCAGCTGCGTGGATGATTAGGGAAAGAAAGAAAGAAGAAGAAGAAGAAGAAGAAGAAAAGAAGAAGAAGAAAAAATTGGGGCTTTAAGGTTTCTTGCTCAAATCATCTCACTTAGGGTCAATATTCTCAAAGGCAAGTATTCTAACCCTATTCTACAGAAGTATTAGTCTATGTTCCTATATTGATTCTGAAAGATTTATGCTTAGAACCTGATATTTCTCTCTTTGGACAAAAAACCAAGGATCTGAAAATTTTTTAGGTAAACTGACCCCTATACACTGTTACAGCTATAATTTTTAGCACCAAAGGTAGATTCAGGCAGGAACTAGTTCGTTTGAAATTAGACTCCTATATCTTTCTTTTGACACTAATTTTGTAGATTTTGGACACTGAATACTTACCCAAACATTTGTTTCAAATGAGCCTATAGATGCTGTAGAACAGGGATCAAAATTTCTGACCTTTCGATACCAAAATACCTATAAGTCCCTGTTGGAAATTCTGATTTGTACCAAACTCACTTCATCCGAAACTAGACTTATAGATCTTTCTTTTGACATATATTTTGAAAAATTTGGAATTCATACGCCTACTCTATTATCTGTTGAATCAGACCCTATGAATTCTGCAAAACAGTGATTGTGTTTTTGACCTTGTGTTACCAAATCAAAGGTAACTCCTTGTTGGAAACCATGATTCGTACGAAACTTATTTCAACAGAAAATAGATTTATATATCTTTCAACATTAGCTTTCTTAAGGGTATTGGAGCATTATTGATAATATGAAGTATTTGTTCTTGTGCCTCTTGAATTCTGTCAGAAATCGAGATTTGGTCGATTACGCGTATTCTGTTTCATTCGTTTGGAAATACATTCCATTCAGTCCCTTTCGCTCAATTGAGGCTTTTGTTGGTGCTTGAACTCTGGTTTGATCTTGTCTATAAATTATTTACATTCTTGAAACATTTTGTGTAACTTTCAAGCTATATCGCATTGACACATATAGGCACATCTATATCCCACTGATCCGCGTTTGCATTCGATATGTGCCTCTTCTAGTTTCATTCCTTTGGATATTGAATTCATCTAACCTTCTTATTTGAATTGAGCTATATATGATTGCTTGGAATCTATGTATACTCTTGCTTTCATTTCATTCCAAATCTGAACACATTTGATTCTTGCATCGTATTGACTCGTAAAGGCACATGTACATTTGTTGTTCCGCGTGTGCTTCAGATATGTGCTATTTATTGTTCATACTGCCTTTTGTACTCTGGTGTTTGTGGGATTATCTGGACCTTTGCCAGAAATGGTAAAGGGTATGTGCATAGAGCCTGAGATGCTCTGCCGGCCCCCCCTCTGACTTCACCTAGACGTGGGTGGATGGAGCTCCCAAACATGGGAGACTTCTATCTGGTGGTCATTCAGAAATGGATGATTCACATTCTGTCTGCGGTCCCACTACACCTTCTGTATGTTTGATATGATATCCAGAGCTTTGGTTATGTGTTTCTGTACATGCTTTGGATAAGAATGATATGAATGCAACATCAAAGACGACGTTTGAGCTTCTGTTTGGTATTTGACTTTGATAAGCTCCGATATATTTCATTTGTTATTAATATGCTTCGAAATGTTCCATACGCCATTGATATGCTCCGGAACATTTCATATGCCATTGATAAGCTCCGATATGTTTCATTTGTTATTGATATGCATCGAAATGTTCCATACGCCATTAATATGCTCCGGAACATTTCATATGCCATTGATAAGCTCCGATATGTTTCATTTGTTATTGATATGCTCCAAAACGTTTCATTAGTTACTGATATGCTCCAATTAATCTATATCCCATATGTTATGAACCAAATATGTATGATTGAAATGACAATTGTGATTCTGCACCTAATGATATTACATCTATGAATTCGTATATTCTGCCTTGCATTTTGAAACTTTATCTCTTTGGAAATTGTCCTCTTTTGACATGGATATGTTAGTCACTTGCTGAGCTCTTTATGCTCACCCCGTTGTTATATAAATTTTTCAGGATAGCGTATCGCTTGCTTAAATGTTAAGATCGGGCTGAGGTAGTGGAAAGTTAGAAGATTTTGGGCAGATCTTTATTAGCATATATGTATTTGTTGTATAAGCCACTCTGTATCTAATAAAATGTTGACGATGAATCTAAACTTGTGGATTTTGTGTAAGTTAAAGGATCTCTCATGTTTAGGATTTTTGGAATGTTAAGTTAAATTCGTGTAATGATATGAACTTATGGTAAACGTTCGTTTGGTGACTGCATAGACTTTCCCACTTGTGAATTTATGTTGTGGTTATTAATTTGATGAGTTGGGTTCAGATTTTATGAATCATAGAGCAATGTGTTGTATGTTTATAAACTACGCAGGTTATATGTATATAAATTTGATAGAATGTTTTAAGTGTCCTCAAATGTTAGTTTGGATCCTGGATTGGTTTGTGTTGAAAATTTTAATATCATGGATATTTTTGAGGGGCGTGTCATAGATAGAGCCTCCTCTACCTTCGATAAACTTGAGGTAGCCATGACGACGACGCCGGTGCTAACACTACCAGATTTCAACTGACACTTCATTATTGAGGCCGACGCATCTGGAGTCGGAATTGGAGCCATTCTCATGCAAGATGATCGACCACTCGCATACACTAGCAAGGCATTATCTCTCTCTCATTAAAATATGTCAACATATGATAAGGATATGCTCGCCATTGTACGCGCAGCAACGAGGTAGAGACCCTACTTGATTGGTCGACGATTTCAAATTAAAATCGACCATAAAAGCCTCAAGTACTTTTTGAAGCGAAAGATATCATCCCCTGAGCAGCAAAAATGTGTAACAAAACTTCTTGGATTTGATTATGAAATAACTTATAAAAAGGGGAAAGAGAATGTTCTTGTATATGCGTTTTCGCAGCTACCCGAGCAAGCTGAAATTTCGGCCATTTCACTTCCGACCAGCAACTTCCTTGAGGATATTAAGATGAAATGGCAGGAAGATTCAGAGGCTAATAAGATTATAAAAAAATTGGAGGAAGCACCAAGCTCCGTAGCTCATTATAATTGGGACTCAAATGAATTACACTATAAGGGATGCATTGTGCTTATGATAAATTCTACTTGCATTATCACGAGCAGATTTTGGACAAAGTTATCCCATATGCAGGGTATTAAATTGAAAAGGAGCGTACGATATATCACCCACAAATCAACGGCCAAACAAAAGTTGTAAATAGGTGCTTGGAGACAGCCCAAAGCCACCCACCAAATATGACTATCCAAGGAGAACTCCAAACCTAGCCAAGTGTCATTATTGATCGACGGATCGTGACTCGACGATGACGACCCACTACTAAAGTGCTAATAAAGTGGGTGAATCTACCAATGGAAGATGCCCCTTGGGAGAACTATGATGACTTGAAGATCAAATTCCCAAAATTCATGAATCGTCAACCTCGAGGACAAGTCTGATTTGAAGAGGGCGGGTCTGTTAGGACTCTAGCTAGGAGAGTCCTAATTGAGAGGGACATTCACGTAAAAACTACCTAAGCCGACCCCTATTAAAGAGGTGAAGAGGCCGGCTAGGGTTAGGTGGTTATTTCTTAGAGATTAATTAGGAGTTGTAAATGAATAGGAGTCTTGAGTAGAAGTCCTATTAGGAGTTGGTTAGAAGTAGGAGTCTTGAGTAGGAGTCCTATCAGGAGTTAGGGTTTAGAAACCCTATAAATAGCTATGTATTCCTCCTCTTTTGATAAGCAATAGATGAATCTTTTCTTCAGCCTTTGAGCAGCAACTTGGAGGGAGGAACCCCTATAGAGTTCCAAGGAGGCCGATCCACTATAGATCACCAACCCTTTCGACTATCACCTCTCTCAACCAATACATGCCTTTAACCCGACAACAGAAGAGAGATCTTCACATCACAGATTTGGTGGCATATACTATGGCATCTGCGGTGGTAATCAATGCTAAATTTGAAGCCTTTGAGACGCGAATGGAGGATAAGATTCGGACGCTCTTTACCGAACTCAAATTGGGCCGACCACTAAGCCTGAAGAAATCACAACAAGGAGAGAGCTTTGCCCAATCACACTAAGCCCGAAGATATGACTTCCAAGAGAGGGGAAGCTCTATGACCGATCCCAACTATCTATGCATGAGAGTGGACTTCCCTAGATGGGAAGAAGGAGACTCGATTGGTTGGATCTCGTGCGCGGAGCTATATTTTCGGTACCACAAAACTGTGGATGCATCTATGGTAAAAATTACAGCTCTACATCTTGAAGGGGATGCTATATAGTGGTTTGACTGGTTTGAACATACTTATGGAGTCCTTTCATGGCAATAATTCAAAGAAAGACTGCTGATCCGCTTCAGACCAACCGATTACGAGAATATTGACAGACAACTAGCAAAGATCCGACAAACCTCTACCATTCAGGAGTACCAAACCAGGTTTGAAAGGTTATCTAATCAAACTTGTGATTGGTCTAAAAAACAGCTATTGAGGACCTTCAGTGAGGGCTTGAAGTCGGAGATTCGAGGAGAAGTTAAAGCGCGACAACAGTATACGCTTAAGGCAGCCATCTCTTTCGCACGACATCAAGAGGAGCAATTGAACCATGAAGCTCGGAGGACTAGGGTCACTCCTCAACCAGTAATATTGAAGCCCTAAGCCCCCCCTACTATCGACCAAGTCCCTACACCAAAGAGATTAATAAGAGAAGAGCTTCGGGAGCGATATGCGAAGGGGTTATGTTGGCATTGTGACGAGCCGTGGAGCCGTGAGCATCGCTATAGTAAAGGGAGACTTCTTATGATTGAACCAATAGAAGAAGTGGTCATTGAACATCTAGAAGAGAGCTTTGAACATGAAGAAGAAGATGCAGAAGAAGAGCCACAACCGACCGAAGTTACGGTACATGCACTAGCCAGCTACTCAAACCTACAAACGATGGAACTTGGAGGCCTTCTCAAACAACAACCGATCACTATTCTCATCGACACGAGCAGTACTAATAACTTTCTAAACAGTAAGGTTACTATCCAGATGGCCTTACCTATCAAGAATTGCAGCAGGTTTGACGTTAAGGTCGCCGATGGATGGATTTTGAAGTATGATCGTAGGCACCCGCAAGTGAAACTATTGCTGATCATGAGGCCGTACCAAGAGATAATTGCATATTTCTTCCTTTTCCCTCTTGATGATCATGAGGCCATGCTTAGAATTATATGATTGATGACATTATATGATATTTCTTAGAATTTTATGCAACTAATTATGAAATTTTATAGTAAGGAGAAACAGGTGATACTGAACAGGAAACATAGGGGCGACGTAATGATGATTTGCACATAACAAATGGAGAAGGTTTTGCATAAAGCATACAGTAGTTTTTTGGTACAACTTGAGCAGAAAACTAAGGGAGAGCTAATAGAATTTGAAGATCTAAACATACTTCCTTTGCTTGCTAAATTTTCAGATATATTTGACGAACCGCAAAACCTACCTCTTACCTGTCGGCATGATCATTATATAACGATTCTTTTAGGCAAACCTCCAGCAAATACTCGGCCATATCAATATCTACATCTCCAGAAGGATGAAATAGAAAGGATTGTAAAAGAGATGCTCGAAACAGGAGTTATTTGGCCAAGTTGCAACCTCTACTCTTCACCGGTGCTACTTGTATTCAAGAAGGACGGAACATGGCGAATATGCGTTGATTACTGAGCTCTCAATGGCATAACCATCAAGGACAAATACCTTATTCCAATAGCAGATGAATTGTGAGATGAAAGGGAGCACAAATCTTCACAAAGCTAGACCTTTGATCTGGGTATCATCAAATATTAGTGTGCTTAGAAGACATACCGAAAATAACCTTTTGAACACACAACAACCACTACGAATTTTTGCTTTCTTCAACAGAAGGTGGAATATCTTGGCCATATCATATTAGAGGAAGGTGTGGCAATGGACCCCTTCAAAATTAGAGCAATGCAAAACTGGCCGAACTCGAGAAAAATAAAATTGCTACATGGCTTTCTGGGTTTAACAGGCTACTACCGTAAGTAATGAAAAACTATGGAGAGATCAGTGCATCACTTACTTCATTACTGGAAAAATATGTCTTCCAATGGTTGGACAGAGCCTCTACTGCCTTCGACAAACTTAAGGCAGCCATGATGATGTCGCCGGTTCTAACACTACCAGATTTCAACCGACCCTTCATTATTGAGGCCGACGCATCTAGAGTCAGAATTGGAGCCATTCTCATGCAAGATGGTCGACCACTCGCATACACTAATAAGACATTATCTCCCTCCTATCAAAATAAGTCAACACATGATAAGGAGATGCACGCCATTGTGCGCGCAGCAACGAGGTGGAGACCCTACTTGATTGGTCGATGATTTCAAATTAAAACCGACCATAAAAGCCTCAAGTACTTTTTGGAGCGAAAGATATCATCCCCTGAGCAGCAAAAATGGGTAACAAAACTTCTTGGATTTGATTATGAAATAACTTACAAAAGGGGAAAGAGAATGTTCTTGTAGATGCGCTTTCGCAGCTACCCGAGCAAGCTGAAGTTTCGGCCATTTCACTTCCGATCAGTGACTTCCTTGAGGATATTAAGATGGAATGACAGGAAGATTCAGAGACTAGTAAGATTATAAAAAAATTGGAGGAAACACCAAGCTCCGTGGCTCATTATAATTGGGACTCAAAAGAATTACACTATAAGGGACGCATTGTGCTTATGATAAATTCTACTTGCATCTTTACGAGCATATTTTGGACAAAGTTATTCCATATGGAAGGTACTAAATTGAAAAGGAGTACAGCATATCACCCACAAATCAACGGCCAGACAGAAGTTGTAAATAGGTGCTTGGAGACAGCCCAAAGCCACCCACCAAATATCACTATCCAAGGAGAACTCCAGACCAAGCCAAGTGCCATTATTGATCGACGGATTGTGACTCGATGACGACGACCCACTACTAAAGTGCTAATATAGTGGGTGAACCTACAAATAGAAGATGCCACTTAGGAGAACTATGACAACTTGAAGATCAAATTCCCAAAATTCATGAATCGTCAGCCTCGAGGACAAGGTTGATTTGAAGAGGGCGGGTCCATTAGGACTCTAGCAAGGAGAGTCCTAATTGAGAGGGACATTCATGTAAAACCTACCTAAGCCGACCCCTATTAAAGAGGTGAAGAGGCCGGCTAGGACTAGGAGGTTGTTTCTTAGAGAAGAATTAGGAGTTGTAAAAGAATAGGAGTCTTGAGTAGAAGTCCTATTAGGAGTTGGTTACAAGTAGGAGTCTTGAGTAGGAGTCCTATTAGGAGTTAGGGTTTAGAAACCCTATAAATAGCCATGTATTCCTCCTCTTTTTATAAGCAATAGATGAATCTTTTCTGCAGCCTTTAAGCAGCAACTTGGAGGGAGGAACCCCTATAGAGTTCCAAGGAGGCCGATCCCCTAAAGAGATCAACCCCAAGTTTAGAATCTGCAAGGGTTCTAACAGTCCTCCCCTCCCTCTCTTAGCTTTGTAACCATCCAAGAAAGAGGAGTGAGACTTCTAAGGGTTATCTCCTAAACCCGGTAAAAGGAGAAAGAGTTGTAAAAGGTGGTTGATCTTCGCTTATTGAAGAAAGACCATTAGTGGATGCTGGTGACCTTGACGAAGGAGGAATCAAAAGTGGATATAAGTCACAACGACCAAACCACTCTAAATTCTGGTTTGCATTTCTATTTGAGCAATTTACATTACTGCAATCTTCCTTCACTTTCTCTTTACACTCTTACGAACGCTTTCAAGTTTAATATCTTTCCGAAATGAATTTAATCGAAGCGAATATTTTTCAAAATCAATGATTTTTCCACTACACTAATTCACCCCCCCCCCTTTATAGTGCCGCTCTTAATCCTAATAATTGGTATCAAAGCTTGGTTACTCTCATTTGGTTTGAAACCCAAGAGGGTCACTCAATTACACGTCTGCCCATGTTCAATGAAACGTATTACACCTATTAGAAAACTAGAATGAGGATTTTTCTAATTTCTATATATTTTAAATTATTGAATATTGTAGAAAATGGCTTTCAAAAGTCTTCTCTTCCAATGAATGATTGGAATGAGTTGGAGAAGAAGACTTTCGCTTTAAAGGCCAAGGCTATGAATGCCTTGTTTTATGCTTTGGAAAAAAATGAATTCAATCGAGTGTCTATTTGTAAAATGACTTTTGATATTTGGCACACACTCGAAGTTACTCATGAAGCTACTAGTAGAGTAAAGGAGTTAAAAATTAATCTTTTAGTCCATACTTATGAGTTATTTCGGATGAAACTGAGTGAGACCATTGGAGACATGTACACTCGATTTACAGATGTCGTCAATGGTCTAAAAGGACTTGGTAAAAGTTTTTCTAATTTTGAACTTGTTAATAAAATCTTGAGCTCCCTTCCAAAGAGTTGGGATCCTAAAATAACTGCTATTCAAGAAACAAAGGATTTAAATAACATCCCTCTCGAAGAATCTATCGGGTCACTAATGACCTATGAGATGACTTGTAATGCTCATGAAGAGCTTGAGAATAACTTTCCAAAGAACAGGAAGGATATGACACTAAGAACTTATGAGGACCACTTGAAAGAAAATTCAAGTGATAAGGACTATGATGAAAACTTGGCACTCTTGACCGAAAAGTTTAAAAAATTCATAAAAAGGAATAAATTTAAAAATGATACTAAAAATAAAATTGAACCCAAGAAAGAACAAGTTATATACTACGAATACAAGAAGTTGGGACATTTCAAAAGTGAATGTCTCCAAGCAAAGAAGATGCAACCAAAGAAGAAGAAGGCCCTTAAAGCAACTTGAGACGACTCAAGTGCATCCGAAAAAGAGGAGCCAACCAACACAGAACAAGTTGTTCACTATACGCTAACGACTATCGGAGATGAGAAACGTTTACCATCACTATTCTGATGCTTTGAATTTGAACGAAACCCTTTCTCTATCTTGCAAATTGGTTGCATTTTCTTCCGAAACATCCTTACCCAAGGAATGAAAGTATGTAGATGCTCATCCTAAGGAGCCAATCATAGGAGACACATCAAAAGGGGTTCAAACATGTTCTTCTCTTAAGAATTTTTGTGTCAATGCTACGTTTCTTTCTCAAATTGAACCTAAATGCATTGATGAGACCTTGAAAGATAATTTAGTTATTGGTACTAAATGAAACCTAAATGCATTCATGGGTTATCACAATGCAAGAAGATTTGAACCAATTTGAGAGAAATGGGGTGTGGAAGCTTGTTCCGAGGCCAAATGACCATTTAGTTATTAGTACTAAATGGATC
The DNA here is from genome assembly GCF_036884655.1 of Musa acuminata AAA Group. Classification (NCBI taxonomy): domain Eukaryota; kingdom Viridiplantae; phylum Streptophyta; class Magnoliopsida; order Zingiberales; family Musaceae; genus Musa; species Musa acuminata. The sequence goes on along the minus strand of NC_088352.1, from coordinate 15,310,504 downwards.
TTTAGAAACAAGCAAGATAAATTTAGTATCATGGTTAGAAACAAGGCTAGATTACTGGCCAAGGGTTTCAACTAAGAAGAAGGTATCAATTACGAAGATACATTCATCCCTATGGCACGATTAGAAGCCATAAGGATGCGCCTTGCCTATGCTAGTAGTAATAATTTTAAGTTATTTCAAATGAATGTTAAAAGTATTTTTCTTAATGGCTTTATTTCCGAAGAAGTATATATTGAACAACCTCCTGGATTTGAGAATGATAATTTTCCTAATCATGTGTTTCAATTAACTAAAGCTCTCTATGGATTGAAATAAGCCCCAAGGGTTATATGAGCGATTTAGCTCATTTCTTTTTCAAAAAAAATTCTTTAAAGGCAAGGTCGATACCACATTATTTATTAAAAGTTTTAAATATAATTTTCTTATTGTTCAAATTTATGTTGATGATATTAATTTTTGTTTCATGAATAAATCTTTATGCAAATCATTTGCCAAAAGTATGAGCCTAGAGTTTGAAATGAGTTTAATGGGTGAATTAACTTTCATTTTAGGCTTAAAAATTAAATAACTTAGTGATGGTATTTTTATTAGTCAAACAAAATATGCTAGACTTGCTAAAATGATTTAATATGAATAGTTAAAAGGCTATTAATACTCCTATGAGTACTTCCACTAAGTTAGATATCGACAAAAGTCGAGAAAGCTTTGACCAAAAAGCTTATAGGGGTATGATAGGTAGTTTACTATACCTCACCGCAATAAGAATGAACATTATGTTTAGCATAGGACTTTGTGCTAGATTTCAATCTAATCCTAAGTTATGTCATCGTAAAGCAGTTAAAAGAATTTTTAGATATCTCAAAGGAACCACTAATCTAGGATTATGCATCCAAAATATGAAAACTTTGAATTAATTGCTTATGCTGATGCAAATTTTTCTAGATGTAGATTAGATAGAAAAAGCACATCTGGAACATGTCAATTCTTAGGCCATGTACTTGTCTCTTGGTCTTCTAAAAAATAAAACTCGGTTGCACTATCTACGACCGAAGTCGAATACATAGCGGCTAAATGCATGTTGTGCACAAGTCATATGGATGAAAAATACATTAGAAGATTATAGAATTTATCTTAAGAATATTTTCATAAAACGTGATAACACAAGTGCAATATGTTTAATGAAAACTCCCATTCAATACTCTAAAACTAAACATATTGACATTAGACATCACTTTATACATGGTCATGTTAATAATCATGATATAATCTTAGAATTCATTAATATGAAACATCAATTGACAGATATCTTTACAAAACCCTTAAATGAACAATTTGATTTTATAAGAAGGGAGTTAAGAATGTTAAATTGTCTAAATGCATAAGTTTGTTGTATTTCTTTTCTGGACTATCTTTCTCTTAATGTATTTCATGAATGGAGCTTTCATGAATTTATTTCATTGGTATCAAGTTTACTCTATACCCTTGCTCCATCACGTAATGATGTTTGATACATTGACAAATGCATCTTTCACGGATTTCACTCTTATGAATTTTTTAATGATAAACCGATTTGATTTATAAAGTCTTATTCATGGATTTTTTATCCTTCATATGATGCTTCTTCCTTCATGAAAGAATGTTTATGAATTTTTAGTATATAATGATCACTTGCAAGAATGGCAATTTGATTAAAGTGTGTAATGGATTTGATTGACATACTTAATCCTTTTCATTATTAAAGTTGAAGTATGATTTAATCAAACTCATTTACTATTTTGAATTTGACTTGGTTCAAATCCTTTCATGAATTTGGGTCTTCATGGATTCTTTCCTTATCCTTCTTCCTTTTCTTGTTCTTATGACAAAGGAAGAAAGAGACTTGCATAACTAAAGAAGAACCAAAAAGAGTAAAAATGATTATCATGCAAAGTTTTACTTACCTTCATTGCCTGGATACATTATTGTGAAATTTGCTTGAATTTTTACCGCATTTGCATTGTTGAATTATTCTCCTCTTTGTTGATGACAAAGGGGGAGAAATGTGACAAATTAATGATATATTGGCATGTCTTAGATAAATGCATTGCATCTTAAATGCTTGAAATATGATTAAATATGATTGGCATCGTCAAATACATACTTGAAAAATAAGTATCAAAATGTTTACTTCAAACGTAGCGAAAATATTATTTCTAGTATCATGCTTGAATTCGTATCATTTCGATAAAATTCTTTCATTATGATAAGGTATCATAAGCTTAACTTGCTATTTACAATTGATATCTCGCCATGGAATGATGAATCATCATCTTTTATCAAGAATTATCATCTTGCTAAATTTCATATTCAAAACTTATTTAAAAATGATAAATGTTTATTATCATTGGACTTGAAAATGGATGTCATGCCTTGACATAATTTTTATTGATAAATACGTTGTATTGTATTTAGAATTGGTAAATCATGATAAGTATCATGATGTGCATGTTGATAAGTTTAAATAAAAATAACTTATCGGTTTGATACTTAAATTTAAAGGTCTTGAATTCAAGAATGTCTTTTCTCAAGAATAGTATATAGATAGGAGGAGTTAAGGTTAACTCTGTCATTAATTGATTATCATTATCAAAAAGGGAGAGATTGTTGAATCTCGAATTTTGATGATGAAATCAATTGGTAAATTATTTGATCTAATCTATAAATTAAGAAAAGTATGTAGGATTAACTATGATAGTTGTAAGACATAAAACAAATATTGTGTTAGAGTCAAGATTGAGATTTCGTTGGGAGTTCGAGAGTGCATCGGAAGTCTGGACGTTCATCGGAAGTTCTGCCGAAACCAAACGAGAAGTCCAAAAGCTTGCCAAAAAAGCTCATCGGAACTCACCAAGAAGATCATCTGATGTCCAGGAGCTTGCTGAAGTCCGTTGGAACATTGCCGAGAGATATCAGAAGTTCAATGAAAGATCGTCGGAAGCTCACCGGAAGAACAATTGACGTATAGGAACTAGAAAGCTTTGTTAGATGTCTTAATTATTGTAGTTAGACCATAAATTAAGTTAGGATTGGGAGGTGATCCCACTAACTCAGTTAGTGGCCAACTAGGCCCATAATAGGGTTGAATTGCGCTGGATTGAACAACCCATTCAGCACTTGAAATCACAGCCAACGGTGGCACCGCTAAGGCCGACAGTTACATTGCTTTAGACTCGGTCTCCCATATGTTTTAGGCAGTGGTACCATCGATAGTTAATGCTGTCAGGTAGTAGTACCACCCTTTTTAGGCGGTGGTACCGCCCTTGTCATGCGGTGGTAATGCCATTGCTTAGTCTCCGAGCTTTGTCAGGTAGGCATACCGCCTAGACTGAGTAGTGGTACCGCCCAGACTGCGTAGTGGTACTACCTAGTATCAATCTGCAAGCAGTAGTATCATCTAATAATGGTGGTGGTACCGCCAATACTCTAAAATTCGGGGAAGTGACACATTTTTGCTCTACTTCAGAAGCCATTATGGCCTATAAATACCCCACCCTTTTCTACATAAAAGGGTATGAAAGTGTTAACATAATTTTAAATTCCTAGGTTGTTAAAGTGTTAAAAAAGTGAGAAGAGTCCTCCCCTCCCTCTCTTAGCTTTGTAACCATCCAAGAAAGAGGAGTGAGGCTTGTTAGGGTTATCTCCTAAACCTGGTAAAAGGAGAAAGAGCTATAAAAGGTGGTTAGCCTTCGCCTATTGAAAGAAGACCATTAGTGGTCGCCGATGATCTCGATGGAGGAGGAATTGGAAGTGATATAGGTCACAATGACCGAACCACTCTAAATTCTAGTTTGTATTTCTATTTGAGTAATTTACATTACTGCAATCTTCCTTAACTTTCTCTTTACACTCTTACGAATGCTTTTAAGTTTAATATCTTCCGAAATGGATTTAATCGAAGTGAATATTTTTCGTAATCAGTGATTTTTTTGCTGCACTAATTCACCCCCCCTCCTCTTAGGGCCGCTCTAGATCCTAACAGCCTATGCCCGAGGAAGGGGCAAGCGAGAATGGGATCGCTCGCTACATGAAGTACATTGATGACTCCACTCTTGCTCAGTGTTACCTGTTGGGCTCCATGACTCCCATACTCCTGAGTTACAAAGACAACATGAAAAGATGGATGTCAGATCCATTCTCCTACATGTTCGCAAAACTATTGGAGGAATGGGGAAGGACTTAATGATATGAGATATCTAAGAGCCTTTTCTGTACTAGGATGATTAAGGGGACACCGGTTCAAAACCATGTCCTAAAAATGATTGAGTCGATAGAGAAACTCACAGGTCTAGGAATGGCCCTAGAGGATAACTATGCGTAGATCTTGTGATTCAGTCCCTACCAGATTTATTTTCACTATTCATAATGAATTTTAATATGAATAAACTTAAGGTGACTCTCTCTAAGCTCCTCAATATGTTGAGGGAGGCAAAGAGCACTATCAATAAAGAGAAACCAATTCTCTATACTAGTGAGACCATAAAAAAAAGAAAAGCAAAAATGTCCCTTAAGAGGGGCAAGGGCAAGGGCAGATCGGGTAAAGTAAAGAAAGACCCAACAAAGGACAAATGCCGGTGCTTCCACTATGGTAAAGATGAGCACTAGAAGAGAAACTGCAACCGGGGAGAGGGAGAGCTGCTTAGGGTTTTGGGCAAAAAGATAGTTTTACCCCTATAAATTTTTAAAATTCTAGTTCTATCCTTTTTCTCCGAATTATGAAAATACCCCTCAAAATTCAAAAAATTCCTTGCATGTCCCTGAATTCAAAAAATATTAATTAATTAAAAGGTTTAATTCATTATTATTTTTATTATTATCTAGTAGTCCTACATGATGATAATTTATACATGTGATGTATGATATGTTGACAGATGATCATGGATCTTGTGATGTGTGTACTTGTGATTATTATTATTGGGGTCTGTGAGCCTCCATTTTATTTCTCATTTATTGTATGGCCTGTGTGTCTACGATTAAGTTGTAATCACATGAGGAGGTGCAGCGGGAGCGTGGATGCAATAGCAGGACCCACGAGATGGACGATCGCGATGCATGGAGATGCGTCGAGATGCTGACGAAATCGACGATGACGAGATGGACAATCACAGGGCATGGAGATGCACCGCTACATACATAGATTTTGATGTCAGTGATTAGGCCCACTGGCTCGGGCCTGATTACATTAGGTTACGGTCGACGATCATTTGGTGTGATTACTTATACACCTACTAGATATGAATATATATTTGCATGTGATGTTGATATATATATATTAAATATGTATATGTGTGACATATCATATTAGGAGACCAAATCATAGAAACCCCTCTCTTGATAATATTAAGTCGGTAAACGTGAGGTAATTAGATTGACCCACGTAGTCTTCTATCGTTATAGGTAGGGACCGATTCCCGATATAGGTTGAGATGGTCGAGTCCCTCGAGACTCACCTATATCACGATTCGCCATCTTGCCTATGACATAGAGATGCTGCCGGTGACCTAATGACATGGTATGCTTGGTCGAGTCTCTCGAGGGTATATCACCGAATTAGACTCATCTTGTAATGATGGTGTTGACTTAACCAAATTTCATGGTTGGTTGAGTCCCTCGAGACCATGGTGATTCGGAGGTCGAACAGGACGGGAATCACAAGGAGTTGTGATCGACAAGAGTTGCCTACCTTTCGGGCTTAGTGTGATTAGTTAAGTCTCTCGAGGTTACACTAAGATGCTGATTGGATCCTGATCCCCACTAGAAGTCTCTCGGAGACTTCCGTTTCACTTGTTGAGGGTATCGCGTGACTTGCCAATAAAATAGTGGGAGCATTTTAAGATAGAAGTCCATATCTTGATTATTTATTTTTATAAAATCTATATGTTATTTATTTATACTACATCTTTATTTTTAAAAAATGTCGCTTTCAAATCCCTTATGTGCCATATTTGATGTCAATCGTCTCACTGGTCTAAATTATATGGATTGTCTCCACAACTTGAGAATTGTTCTCACAATGGAGAAAATCACATATGTTTTTAATATAGTGATGCCTACGCCCAAGGAAGGGGCAAGCGAGGATGAGATCGCTCGCTACATGAGGTACATTGATGACTCCACTCTTGCTCAGTATTATATATTTGGCTCTATGACTCCTGAGTTACAGTGGAAATATGAAAAGATGGATGCTAGATCCATACTACTACATGTCTGTAAACTATTTGAGGAACAGGAAAGGACTCAGCGATATGAGATATCCAAGAGCCTCTTCCGAGCTAGGATGACTAAGGGGTCACCAGTTTAGAACCATGTCCTAAAAATGATTGAGTGGACAAAGAAACTCACAGGTCTAGGAATGGTTCTAGAGGATAACTTATGTGTGGACATTGTGCTTCAATCCATACCAGATTCCTTTTCATAGTTCTGTTAGGATCAAGAGCACTAAGAGGAGGGGTGGGTGAATTAGTGTAGCAGAAAACTTTCGAAGATTTAAATCGCGTTCGTACGATAAGAGCGATTTTGGTAGAAAATCTGATTCGTAAATCACTTTAACTTGTAACCAAGCAAGATGTAGTTAAAGCAAAGATATAAAGGCAGTTTTCAGTTATGATAGAAATCAGAACGTAAACGCAAACTGAAATATGATGTTCGTATGATAAAAACGATTTACATCTAAACGACGATTCGGAAAATGCAGAGCTTGAAACATGATTATATATGCGCAAAAGGCAGTAAGCTTTTGAGGAGGTTTGCAGTAAAGATAAGATGCTCAAAGTAAATACAAACCGAGATTTAGAGTGGTTTGGTCAATCTTGACCTACTCCACTTTTGTCTTCCTCCACCGATGAGGTCACCGACGTCAACTAGAGACCTTCCTTCAATAGGCAAAGGCCAACCACCATTTTACAGTTTCACTCCTTTTGACGGGCTTAGGAGACAACCCTTACAGAATTTTCTCTCCTCTCTTTAAAGATCAGAACTTGGAAGAAAAGAGGGAGAAGAACTTTTGGCCTTTACAACAATTTTGAGCACTAAGAATCACAGAAAAAGATCAGGATTTCAGTGTGTTTTGAGTGCCCTTTCGGTGCTGAAAGGGTGGGGTATTTATAGGCCCCAACCTAGTTTGAATTTGGAGCTCAAAACTGTCACGCCCCCCCCGAATTTAATTCTCATCTAGGAGGTGTGAACCTAATTCAAGATTGATAATATTTAATTCAACAAACAATCCAGGATCCAATCACACATTTGAGGTCACTAAGAAAAAAAAACATTCAAGTCATTCACCTCTACAATCCAAAATTCACAAAACCTGTGCAGTCTATAATCATACATCATGTCACAAGATGATTCTTAAAATCCAAAAGCAATTTAACTAAACCATTACTATATCATAAATCCATAAGCGTGGCCATTAATGCAATCAAAAAACCAACATGTACTACATGTTTATATCAGTACACAGTTTAGACTTAACATTTACAAAATCCTGACATAAGAGGTACTTTTCAAATGTTTACAAGATACATCAATCTAGATTTGTCATTGATATTTCATTACACCCAAAAAGAACTTATACAACATCAACCTATCAAGTACAAAATATTTGCCCCAAAATCTTCTAGTCTTCCACTGCCTCAACCCAATTTACACATTTTAGTGAGCGATAAGCTACTCTGAAAAATTTATATAGCAACGGGGTGAGCATATAAAGCTCAGCAAATGACTAACATATCCATAGCAAAGAGGATAGTTTTCAAACAAATGAGGTATCAAAATACAAAGCAGAGATATAAGATGAAATAGTAGCATGTTTTGTTTGAATGCAGAATTACAATATCAAATCGTTCGAAGCACATTTTATTCATACAATCGAGAAAGGTAATTGGAGCATATCATTGGCATGAGGAGCATATCGATGACATATGGTAGCTTTCAAGGTATAACAAAGACTTATAACATTTCAGAAATATATCAAAGAACAAAACATGAATAGAAGCTTAATGTCACATAACGATGCATTCATTTCATTCTTATCCAAAGCATGCATAGAAACATAGCCAAAGCTTTGGATATCATATCAAACACATAGAAGGTGAAGTGGGATCGTAACATAATATGGTCCATCCATTTCTGAATGACCAACAAACATAAGTCTCCCACGTCTGGGAGATCCATCCACCCACGTCTGAGTGAAGTCATAGGGGGCCGGCAGAGCATCGCGGGCTCTAAGCATAACTCCCTTTACCATTTCTGGCAAAGTTTCACATTTATCCCACAAACACCGGAGTACAAAGGGACAGTATGAATACTGAAATTAGCATATATTGGAAGCACATGTGGAACAATGAAATGTACATATGCCTTTCGAGTCAATACGATACAAACATAATCTTTCACAATGTATTCAGATTTGAAAGGAAACAAAAGCAAGAGCATACAAGGATTCCAAGAAACCATATATAGCTCAATTGAAATAAGAAAGTTAGATAAGTTCAATGTCCAAAGAAATGAAACTGGAAGAGGCACATATCGAAAGCGAATGCGGAACAATGGGATGCATGTGCTGAATCATTACGATGCAAACATGATCTTTAGATGATAGCTGCAGATGTACAAATAAATAAAGGACAAAATTGTACAGGAATTTAAGGTAATAATGTAAAGCTTAAATGAAGTAAGAGTTTTTTTCCAAAATCGATTTCCAAAGAGAAGAAACAAGGAAAGCCGAAATCGACCAAAGCTCGATTCTGGCAGCATTTGATAGGAACATTTTATGAACTATTTGGATAACCAATTATGCTTCAATTTATACAAAATAGGTTTCATTAGAAAGATTTGTCAATCTAGTTTTAGGAAAATCAAGTTTAACAAGAATTGGAATATACGACAGGGAGTTACAGATAATTTTGTATTATAAGGTCTGAAAATATTAGCTCTTTTTTACTGAATCCATAGGGTCGATGAAAGCAGATGTTTTAGTTAGCAATTGTACTCCAAAAATTTCAAATCAGGTATATACAGAAATAATTTTTAGTCTATCTTCGAATAAATCATACTTTCTATGTATCTGAGTTCACAGCAGAAAGTTATAAGTAGTTAAGCAACAAGAGGTCAGAAATTTCGGTCCCTGTTTTACAGAATCTGTAGGGTTAATTTAAACAGAAATCTTAGTAGGCATTTAAATTCCAATTCATTCGATCTTAGTATCAAAATAAATGTTTTTTTGTCTACTTTCAAATGGAATAGGTTTTGTCTAAATCAGAGTTTATTACAAAATGTTATGACCGAAACATTGCATAGAGGTCAGATTACCGAAAAATTACATATTCATAGCTTTATATCAAAACGAAAGGAGGTCTGGTTCTCAGTTGAAATCTTTCAAATTTTGCATAATAAAAATGGAAAGAGAGATTAAGGTTATTATGGGATGGGGTTAGAACACTTGCCTTAAAATTTATTTGAATCCCAAATGTGAGAAAATTTGATGAAAAACCTCAAGCTCTTCTTCTTCTTCTTTTCTCAAACTCACGTTGGCTGCAACTCTTCAGGTTTGTTTTCTTTAACCTTTCATCTAATTATTTGGGTTTTGGCTAATGCAAAAGTTGCAATGTGTCATGCATGCATGAAAGGGGCTAGGTGTCATCTTTAGAGCAAAGATAAGTGGCACCAACCTTAGGTTAGTTAGTGACACATGTCCACCATATTTTGTTTTGTTGTTTTTTTTTTTTTTAACTTAAATCTGAATCTTTCATAAATTTTATCAAACTTCTAATATTTACTCTTAGGTCCCTAGCCATAAACCTTTAATATAATATAATTTAATATAAAATAATTATTAAATAATCCTTATTTTTACAAACATACCTTTTACTAAATTTTCAAATATGGGGGATGTTACACTCTCTGCTTCTTTACCTCTTGGCTGGGGCGGTTGCACTACCCAGTCTCGCTCGGAGACTGAGCCCAGGCGGTGCCACTACCTGGCTTGGGCGGTTCAACCGCCTTGCATAAATCAGGGTCCGAATGGGTTGATCCATTCGGCCCAATTTGGATTTTTCAGGGGCCCAATTGCCCCAAGATTAAGTTAATGGAATCACCTCTCATGTCCAACTTAATCATTGTGCTAACTACAATATTTCCTAAGATATTTACTGCAACTTGCTCCGATGCGTCAATCGCTTCTTCCAATGAGATTCCGGCGAACTTCTGTCGATCATCCAATGAACCCTCGGTGATGCTCCTGCGGACTTCCGACAAACTCCTGGACTTATGATGATCCACTTGGCGAGTTCCGATGAGCTTCTTTGGCAAGCTCATGGACTTCTCGGATTTGTTCCCGTAGAACCTCTAACGACTGTCCGAACTTCCATCGAACTCTCGAACTCCCAACGTGATCATTGTCTCGACTCCGGCGCAACTCCTGCTGTATATCTTATTTTCATCGTAGTTAATCCTGCACACTTATCTCAATATATATATTAGATAACAAATGAGAATTGACTTCATCATCAAAATCCGAGATTTAACAATCTCCCCCTTTTTGGTGATGACAATCAATTGATAATGGAGTTAACCTTAACTCCCCCTATCTATATGCCATACTTAAGATAAGTCTTTCTTGAATTCAAAACCTTTGAATTCAAGAGACATATTAATGAGTTAAAATCATTTAAACTTATCAATAGTCCCATCATGATTCCCATCATGATGTATCTCTTTGAAGATGATGTCAAGGCTTGACATTCATTTTCAAATTTTACATTACAAGTTTGAATGATGGTAATAGTAACAATTCATCATATTGTAAGATATCAACATGTAAAACTGCGAAGTAAGATTTTGATATCATTAAATGATGCACACATTTCAAATGTTTTAGCAAGTATTGCATTTCATCACATGGTAAGATATCAATACGTAAAATTACGATGCAAGTTTTTTGTTTGATATCTTAACACGATACTAACAAGGCATAATGTAAATTATTGCAATCATAGCATCTATTCATATATCTCTTGGTGATGCAAGCATGGCATTAATACTCATATATTTCTCCCCCTTTGTTATCAATAAAAAGTGTGGTAATTGTGATACCAGGAGAATAATATAAGCAAATTTTGAGCATATGTGTGATAATTGTTTATGCCTTTACTAGGTTCGTGTTATTTTCCAATAGTGAGTGATAGGAAATCAATTATACAAGCATATAAAGGAAAGCATGATATGTAGATCGCTATGAATACTTCTTCCTTTTTATTTATTATAATGTTTTTGCATGAAGGAGGAAGGCCATTTGTGATACCAGCTATTTATGAGTTTACTTGAGTGAAGTTAAAATCGATGAGAAATTAAATCATGCTTCATTTTTACGAGGATCAAGATATGTATGTGAAACAAATCTTTGCAAGTAAAAACACCATCATCCATATTTCAAGATGGAATTTATAAGCAGGAATCATTTCATCAAATCCATTTCAGAAAAATATTTGTCATATAATAAGTGTAAGAGAAAATTCGATTGTTAGGATACCAATTGTTAAGCGACTCCGAAAATGAAATTAACATTTTCATGCATTCGGACAAGACTATGCTATAGATTTTCAAATACAATCATGAAGACAAAACATGCTTATTGTTATGGAAATTTTTATATTCAACACATAATTTCCAACATGCTATTTACGCATGTAATGGCAATCAAGTGATTTGATCATTCAATAAAGTCCAAAAAATAATTTTAACTAGTTTATATATTCGGACACATCAACATTCCTAATTCTCTTCTTATTAAATCATATTGTTTTTCACTTAGAGGTTTTGTAAAAATATTAGCTAGTTGATGTTTAGTATCAATGAACTCTATGACTACATCATGATTAGTAACATGATCTCGTATAAAGTGATGTCTAATATCAATATGTTTTGTTCTTGAGTGTTGTATAGGATTCTTCATTAAGCATATTACACTTGTGTTATCACATTTAATGGGAATATTTTTAAGATGAACTTTATAATCTTCTAAGGTATTTTTCATCCATACAACTTGTGCACAGCATGCACTTGTTGTAATATATTCAGCTTCGGTTGTTGATAGTACATCCGAGTTTTGTTTCTTAGATGACTAGGAAACAAGGGCATGTCCTAAAAATTGACATGTTCCTGATGTGCTTTATCTATCTAGTCTACAGCCAACAAAGTCTGCATCAGCATAAGCAATTAACTCAAGAATCTCTGATTTTGGGTACCATAATCCTAGATTTGTGGTACCATTAAGATATCTAAGTATTCTTTTAACTACTTTGAGATGAGATATCTTAGGGTTTGATTGAAATCTAGCACAAAGACCTACACTGAACATGATATCTGGTCTAGTTGTAGTGAGGTAAAGTAAACTTCCTATCATGCCACTATAAGTTTTTTGATCGAAGCTTTCTCCACTTTCATCAATTTCTAACTTAGTGGAGGTGCTCATAGGAGTGTTAATAGCTTTTGAGTTATTCATATTAAACTTTTTTAGCAAATTCATAGCATATTTAGTTTGACTAATAAAGATGCCATTGCTTAGTTGTTTGATTTGTAAGCCTAAGAAGAATGTTAATTATCCCATTAAACTCATTTCGAATTCAAGACTCATAGTTTTAGCAAAAGATTCACAAAGAGATTCATTCGTAGAACCAAAGATAATATCATCAACATAAATCTGAACAATGAGAAAATTATTTTCAAAATTCTTGATGAATAATGTAGTATCAACCTTGCCTTTTGTGAAATTATTTTCAATAAGAAAAGAACTAAATCTCTCATACCAAGCCCTAAGAGCTTGTTTTAAACCATAGAGAGCTTTAGTTAATCTAAACACATGATTAGGGAGGCTATTATTTTCAAATCCAGGAGATTGTTCAACATAGACTTCTTCGGAAATAAAGCCATTAAGAAAAGCACTTTTAACATCCATTTGAAACAACTTAAAATTATTGCTACTAGCGTAGGCAAGGAGCATCCTTATGGCTTCTAATCGAGCCACAAGAGCGAAGGTTTCTTCGTAATCGATACCTTCTTCTTGGTTGAAACCTTTGGCCACTAATCTAGCCTTGTTTCTAACCACGATACCATATTCATCTTGCTTGTTTCTAAAAACCCATTTAGTACCAATAAGTAAATGGTCATTTGGTCTAGGAACAAGCTTCCACACCTCATTTCTCTCAAATTGATTTAATTCATCTTGTATTGCGATAATCCATGAATCATCATTCATGGCTTCGTCAATACATTTGGGTTCAATTTGGGAGAGAAAAGCGGCGTTGGCATCAAAATTTTAAGAGAAGAACGTGTTTGAACCCCCTTTGATGTGTCTCCTAAGATTAGCTCTTTAGGATAAGCATCTACATATTTCCAATCCTTGGGTAAGGATGTTTCGGACGTGGATGCATCCAAGTTGCTAGTTGGAGACGGGGTTTCATTGAAATTCAAAGAATCAAAATTAACATCATCATCAAAATTGTTTTTCCTGATTTCGGAAATCTCATTGAACACAACATGGATGGATTCTTCAATAATTAAAGTTCTTTTATTGAAGATACGAAAAGCTTTAGAAATTTTCATAAGTTATCTTTTTCATTCAAGATAAAACACTTACACCCAAAGACTTTAAAATATGAAACATTGGGTTTTTTGTTATTCCATAACTCATAGGGTGTTTTGGTGAGTAAGGGTCTTACTAGAACTATATTTAAAATATAGCATGCAGTGTTTACGGCTTCGTCCCAAAAATATTTGGGTAGGCTATGTTCATTCAACATGGTTCTTGTCATTTCTTGTAAATTTTGAATTTTTCTTTCTACTACTCAAAAATATCTATTGAGTTCACAAAATTCTTGGAAATTATGGTTTTGAAATTCTCCACCGTGATCACTTCTAATTGATGAAATCATAGCACCTTTCTCATTTTGAACAAGTTTACAAAACTTGGTAAAATATCTAAAGCATTCATTTTTCTATTTTAAGAAGTAAGTCCATGTGTATCTGTTATAGTCATCCACAATGACGAAGGCGTATTTGCTACCTCCTAGGCTTGATGTAGAGATTGGTCCGAACAAGTCCATATGGATCAATTGTAAAGGCCTAGAGGTGCTTATTTGATTCTTAGATTTGATACTACCCTTAATTTTTTTACCTAATTGGCAAGCATCACATACATTATCTTTGATGAACTTGATATGAGGAATTCCTCTTACAAGTTCTTTAGATGATATTTGAGTGATTAGTTTCATGCTAGCATGAACTAATCTTCTATGCCATAGCCAAGTATCCTCATTCAAAACCAAAAAACACATTTCATTACACAAATCATTGATGTCAATAGTGTATATGTTATTTTGTTTTAATGCAATCATAGACGTGTTTTTATGTGGTTTTTCAATGATGAAAGCATTAGATTCGAATCTGGCAATATATCCTTTATCACATAATTTACTAATGCTCAAGAGGTTATGTTTTAAACCATCAACTAACAAAACATCTTCAATAAAGAAGTTGGATTTATTACCTATGGTTCCTTTGCCAATGATTTTACCCTTGTTGTTGTCTCCGAAGGTGACATAGCCTTCGTCTATGCTAGTGAGCTTAGAGAATTAAGATGGATCTCCGGTCATATGCCTTGAGCATCCACTATCAAGGTACCATCTCTTGCTCCTAGCTTGCGATGGTATAGGTTTCTACAAGAAAGTATGATCTTTAGGTACCCATTTGCTTTTGGGTGCCTCAAAAATAGATCTACATTGTTTATCATGTTGCATAGAATTTATCATGGTTCCATTAGGAACCCAAATTAGTTTGTTCGTACTAATTCTCTTGAATGAACAATAATGTGTTTTGTGTCCATTTTTGCAACAAAAATTATATTTACTTTGGTGTCGAACATGTAAGACGGGGCCTTTTATGAAGGTGGTTGGGTTTTGGTGAGGACTTCTCACAAATTCGATTCCACTTCTTTTGGGAAGGTGACCCTTGTTTGCAAGGATCATGTTCAATGACTTGCTACCAACCTCGAATTTCTTCAAGGTGTCCTTAAGTAGCAAGTTTTCATTTTGGAGAGTTTCTAGATCATGGCATTTTATGCATTAACCTAAACTATCATGATATTCAATTTTTAACTTATCGAAACTACAAGTAAGACAATCATGCTCCTTTTTTAGCAATTTGAATTTTCTACTAATAATCTTGCATCATCAAATAAGTCATGGAAGGCATTTAATAATTCATCAAATGATACATCTGCATCTATTAAATTCGTTACCTCCTCTCCGATAGCCATTAAGGCGTAATGAGCAACTTGCTCGGTGTTGGACTCCTCTTCTTCGGACGCGCTCGAGTCATCCCACGTTGCTTTGAGTGCCTTCTTCTTTGATGTTCTCTTTTTGACTTGGGGATAATCACTTTTGTAGTGTCCCGGCTTTTTGCACTCGTAGCAAATAACTTGGTCCTTCTTGGGTTCAAGTTTATTTTTTGTGTCATTCTTAAACTTGTTTCTTTTAATGAATTTTTTAAATTTTCTTGTTAGAAGTGCCAAGTCATCGTCACAGTCCTCATCAATTGAGTTTTCTCTCAAGTGGTCTTCTGAAGTTCTAAGTGTCATATCCTTCTTGTTCTTTGGAAGGATGTCTTCTTGCTCTTCATGAGGTTTGCAAGTCATCTAGTAGGTCATTAATGACCCGATTAGTTCTTCAAGAGGGAAGTTGTTTAGATCTTTCGCCTCTTAAATAGTAGTGACTTTAGGATCCAAACTCTTAGGAAGGGATCTTAGAATCTTATTTACGAGTTTAAAATCCGAAAAACATTTTCCGAGTCCTTTTAGACTGTTAACGACATCCGTGAAACGGGTAAGCATGTCGCCAATAGTCTCACTCGGTTTCATCCAGAAAAGTTCGAAAGAATGTAACAAAAGATTGATTTTTGACTATTTCACTTTGATATGGCAGTTGCACCGCCTGACTGAGGTGGTTGCATTGCTTGGCAAAGCTCGAAGACTGAGCCTCTGGGTGGTGCCACCTCTGTCAGGGGTGGTTGCACCTCCTGCCAGAGCTCGAAGACCGAGCTCAGGCGGTGCCACCGCCTGACTGAGGCGGTTGCACCGCTCAGCCAGAGCTCGAAGACCGAGCCCAAGCGGTGCCACCTCTTAGCTGGGGCGGTTACACCTCCGAGTCTCGCTCGGAGATTGAGCCCAGGCGGTGGCATCGCCTGGCTTGGGCGGTTCAACCGCCTGGCAGAAATCAGGGTCCGAATGGGTTGATCCATTCGGCCCAATTTGGGTTTTTCAGGGGCCCAATTGCCCCAAGATTAAGTTAATGGGATCACCTCCCATTTTCAACTTAATCATTGTGCTAACTACGATATTTCCTAAGACATTTACTGCAACTTGCTCCGGTGCGTCAATCGCTTCTTCCGGCGAGCTTCTGGCGAACTTCCGTCGATCATCCGATGAACCCTCGGTGATGCTCCTGCGGACTTCCGGCAAACTCCTGGACTTGCGACGATCCACTTGGCAAGTTTCGACGAGCTTCTTTGGCAAGCTCATGGACTTCTCGGATTTGTTCCCGTAGAACCTCCGACGACTGTCCGAACTTCCGTCGAACTCTCGAACTCCCAAAGTGATCATTGTCTTGACTCCGGCGTAACTCCTACTGCATATCTTATTTTCATCGTAGGTAATCCTGCATACTTATCTCAACATATAGATTAGATAACAAATGACAATTGACTTCATCATAAAAATCTGAGATTCAACAAGTTCATAATGAATTTTAATATGAACAAGCTTAAGGTGACTCTCCTAGAGCTCCTCAATAGTTTGAGGGAGGCAGAGACAACTATATAGAAAGAGAAGCCAATTCTCTACACTAGTGAGACCAGAAAGAAAAGAAAAGAAGAAAAATACCTTAAGAAAGGCAAGGGCAAGGTGTTATGACTCTAGCTTGGAGAGTCCTAATTGAGAGGGACATTCATATAAAACTGTTAGGACTCTAGCTAGGAGAGTCCTAATTGAGAGGGACATTCTGTTAGGACTCTAGCTAGGAGAGTCCTAATTGAGAGGGGCATTCATGTAGGAGGCATTTTCTTAGAGAAGAATTAGGAGTTGTAAGGGAATAGGAGTCTTGACTAGGAGTCCTACTAGGAGTTGGTTAGAAGTAAGAGTCTTAAGTAGGAGTCCTATTATGAGTTAGGGTTTAGAAGCCCTATAAATAGCCATGTATTCCTTATTTTTTCATAAGCAATAGATGAATCTTTTCTGCAGCCTTTGAACAGCAACTTGGAGGGAGGAACCCCTATAGAGTTCCAATGAGGCCGATCCCCTAAAGAGATCAACCCTAAGTTTAGAATCTGCAAGGGTTCTAACACCTGGTATCAGAGCAGCGTTCTTGGCATCTCGCTGCCCTTCCATTGCCATCCATCAGCCCTCCACAACCTCCCAAAGCAATTCCCACAATGGCTTAAAAGATCGTCGTCGAATTCCGCCATCATCTCCACCACCGTAGATCATCCTTTGATCTCTCCGTGAATTGCAACAGGTTCTGGTTTCCTACCTTACTGCTGCTGCAATTTAGTTATCCTTATTCGAAAATCCAAAAAAAAAATATGTTCCTATATTGCTGCATAAACCTTTTGTCACAAAGTTTTCATCTCTACGACGAAAGATACATTGCAGAATTTCAGCCGCATAGCACCATCTATTTGATCTTGCTACTATGCTTTTTCTATCCAAATTTCTATGAAATTTTTATGACATCTTTGACACTTCCTAACAGCAGATTTCCCTTTGGTTTTTTCAAAAAAATTTTAATATAAACCATTGATCTTTTACATCTAATCTGCTATACTTGAAAATCTGGAGTGTAAAATTTCAACTGCATAGCACTGTTTGTTTGATCTTGATACTATATTGTTTCTATCCAAATCTCTACGAAATTTTTATGATAGCTTTGACACTTCCTATCAGTGGATTTCCCTTTGGTTTCATCAAAAAATTATCAATATAAACCACTAATCTTTTACGTCCAATCTGCTATACTTAAAAATCTTTGCTGCAGAAAATTTCAGCGGCATATTGTTGCCTTAACCCATCTATTTGCAATCTTTTTTGAATGAAATTTCTTATACACTTGATAGATCATCTTGGCTTCCATGTAAGATTTATATATTAAGGAATTCATCTCTGAAAATAATTTTGTGTTGCTTCCAATTTTCATCGTATCCCGCTGAAAATTTTCGACGACAATTCTACTATCGCAACTTGCACCAATTTTCTTGCTGTTATACTGCTGAAATTCTCTTGATTAAATTAGACATCCTTGATGTCATATAATCTGTGATTTTTCTATCAATTCCCTCCTCAATTCTCTTAAGTTTTTGGTAAAAATTACATCGAGAAACCATTGTTTCTTGGACGACAATTCTACTCTTACAAGACAACACATACTTGCTGCAACTTTCACTGATTTCTATCAAACCTTTGCTGCCATCTATCACAGATCCAAAACTTTCATCCATAGCCCTAAAACTCCACTAAACCACACCCTCAAACTGCACCCAAAACTGCCACAAAACTAGCCTAAATCGTAGCCTACATCCACTGATCCACCAACCCTTTCGACCATCACTTCTCTCAACCTATACATGCCTTTAACCTAACAACAAAAGAGAGATCTTAACATCATAGATTTGGAGGAATATACTATGGCATCTAAGGAGGCAATCAATGCTAAATTTGAAGCTTTGGATGTGCGAATGGAGGATAAGATTCGGACGCTCTTTACCGAACTCAGATTGGGCCGACCACTAAGCCCGAAGAAATCATATCAAGGAGAGAGCTTTGCCCAATCACACCATGCCCAAAGATATGACTTCCAAGAGAGAGGAAGCTCTATGACCAACCCCAACTATCCATGCATGAGAGTGGACTTCCCTAGATGGGAAGAAGGAGACCCAATTGGTTGGATCTCGCGCGCGGAGGGACATTTTCGGTATCATAAAATCGCGGATGCATCTATGGTGAAAATTACAGCTATATATCTTGAAGGGGATGCTATACAGTGGTTTGACTGGTTTGAACATACTTATGGAGTCCTTTAATGGCAAAAATTCAAAGAAGGACTGCTGATCCGCTTCAGACCAACTGATTACGAGAATATTGACGGACAACTAGCAAAGATCCGACAAACCTCTACCATTCAGGAGTACTAAACCAGGTTTGAAAGGTTATCTAATCAAACTCATGATTGGTCTCAAAAACAGCTATTGAGAACCTTTATTGAGGGCTTGAAGCCGGAGATCCGAGGAGAAGTTAAAGCGCGACAACCGTATACACTTATGGCAGCCATCTCTTTCGCACGACATCAAGAGGAGCAATTGAACCATGAAGCTGTTAGGATCGAGAGCACTAAGAGGGGGGGGTGAATTAGTGCAGTGGAAATCTTACAGCGATTTTAAAAACGAAAGCTGCGTTCGTCCGATAAAAAACGATTTCGATATAAAAGCAGAATCACAGTGCAGTTTGCGCCTAAGCGCAGTTTTGCGTCTAAGCGCAGTTTGCGTCTAAACACAGTTTGCATCTAAGCGCAGTTTGCGTCTAAGCACAGTTTGCGTCTAAGCACAGTTTGCGTCTAAGCGCAGTTTGCGTCTAAACTCAGTTTTACGTCCAAACGCAGTTTTACGTCTAAACGCAGTTTTACGTCTAAACGTAGTTTTACGTCTAAACGCAGTTTTGCGTCTAAACGTAGTTTTACGTCTAAACGCAGTTTTACGTCTAAACGCAGTTTTACGTCTAAACGCAGTTTTGCGTCTAAACGAAGTTTTACGTCTAAACGTAATTTTACGTCTAAATGTAGTTTTGCGTCTAAAAGCAGTTTTGAACCTTGAAAAGCGTTTTACATAGAAAGCAATTTGCAGTTATAAATGGAATCCGAATGTAAGCGTAAACTGCAGTGTGAAGATCGTACGGAAACACGATTTACGTTTGAATGCAGATTCTGAAAGATCAGAGCTTAGAAACTCGTTCGTAAAGGCGCAGAGGGCAGTAGCAATGTAGGAGGTTTGCAGTAATGATAAAGTGCTCAAGGTAAAAGCAAACCAGAGATTTAGAGTGGTTCGGTCAGTCTTGACCTACTCCACTTTTGGACGAGGTCACCGACGTCAACTAGCTGCCTTCCTTCAATGGGCGAAGGCTAACTGCCCTTTTACAGTTTCTCTCCTTTTGACAGGCTTAGGAGACAACCTTTACAGATCCTTTCTCTCCTCTCTTTACAACTCAAGACTTGAAGAACAGAAGGAGGAGAACTTTAGGACTTTACACAAATTTGAGCTCTTAGAATCACTGAAAAGATCAAGAATTCGGTGTGGATCTGTATCCTTTCAGTGTTGAATGGGTGGGGTATTTATAGGCCCCAACCCAATTCAAATTTGTAGCTCAAAACGATCAAATCCCGGAATTCCGGGATCAGGCGGTTGCACCTCTTGACTGGAGAGGTGGCACCACCTGGCAGAGCTCGAAGACTGAGCTCAAGCGATTGCACCTCTCTGCCAGAGCTCGAAGACTGAGCTCGGTGGTTGCACCGCCTAGCAGAGCTCGAAGACTGAGCTTGGTGGTTGCATCACCTGGCATAGCTCGAAACTGAGCTCAGGCTGATGCACCTCTCTGCCAGAGCTCGAAGACTGAGCTCGGTGGTTGCATCACCTAGCAGAGCTCGAAACTGAGCTTAGGCTGATGCACCTCTCTGGCAGAGCTCGAAGACTGAGCTCGGTGGTTGCATCACCTGGCAGAGCTCGAAATTGAGCTCAGGCTGATGCACCTCTCTGCCAGAGCTCGAAACTTGAGCTCTGGCGGTGCTACCTCTTGACAGAGGAGGTTGCACCGCCCAGTCTCGCTTGGAGACTGAGCCCTGGGCGGTTGCACCTCTTGGCTGGGGCGGTTGCACCGCCCAGTCTTGCAGCCCTGGCGGTTGCACCGCCTGGCTGGGGCGGTTGCACCGCCCAGTCTCGCAGCCCTGGCGGTTGCACCTCCTGGCCTAGGCGGTTGCACCGCCTGGTGCAATCAGGGTCCGAATGGTTCGCTCCATTCGGCCCAATTTGAATCTTTTCAGGGGCCCAATTGCCCCAAGATTAAGCTAATGGGATCACCTCCCATTTTCAAGCTTAATCATCGTGCTAACTATGATTAACTCTAAGACAACTTCTGCAGCTTTGCTCCGATGCGTCAATCGCTTCTTCCGGCGAGTTTCCGGCGAACTTCCGTCGATCATCCGATAAACCCTCGGTGATCCTTCTGCGGACATCCGGCATACTCCTGGACTTTGCGACGATCCACTTGGCGAGTTCCGACGAGCTTCGCTTGGCAAGCTTCTGGACTTCTCGGATCTGTTCTTGCTGAACCTCCGACGACCGTCCGAACTTCCGTCGAACTCTCGAACTCCCAACGTGATCATGATCTTGACTCCGGCGCAACACCTGCTGCTTGTCTTACTCTCATCGTAGTTAATCCTGCACACTTATCTCAACATATAGATTAGATAACAAATGACAATTGACTTCATCATCAAAATCCGAGATTCAACAGAAGCTTGGAGGACTAGGGTCGCTCCTCAACCAGTAATATTGAAGCCCTTAGCCCCCCCTACTTTTGACCAAGTCCCTACACCAAAGAGGTTAACAAGAGAAGAGCTTCGGGAGCGATATGCGAAGGGGTTATGTTGGCATTGTGATGTGCCGTGGAGCTGTGAGCATCGCTGTAGTAAAGAGGGACTTCTTATGTTTGAACCGATAGAAGAAGAGGTCGTTGAACATCCAAAAGAGAGCCTTGAACACGAAGAAGAAGATGCAGAAGAAGAGCCACAACCGTCCAAAGTTATGGTACATACACTAGTTGGCTACTCAATCCCACAAACGATGAAAGTTGGAGGCCTTCTCAAACAACAACCGATCACTGTTCTCATCGACACGGGCAGCACTAATAACTTCCTAAATAGAAAGGTTGCTAAAACGTGAGGGCGACGTAACGACGATTTGCACACAACAAATGGAGAAGGTTTTGCATAAAGCATAGAGCGGCTTTTTGATACAACTTGAGCAACAAAGTAAGGGAGAGCCAACAAAATTTGAAGATCCAAATCTACTTCCTTTGCTTGCTGAATTTTCGGATATATTTGACGAACCGCGTAACCTACCTCTTACCCGTCGGCATGATCATTGTATAATGATTCTTCCAGGCAAATCTCCAGCAAATGCTCAGCCATATCAATATCCACATCTCCAGAAGGATGAAATAGAAAGGATTGTAAAAGAGATGCTCAAAACAGGAGTTATTCGGCCAAGTTGCAGCCCCTACTCTTCACCGGTGCTCCTTATACGAAAGAAGGATGGAATATGGCGATTATGTGTTGATTACCGAGCTCTCAATGGCATAACCATCAAGGATAAATACCCTATTCCAGTAGTATATGAGTTGCTAAGGGAGCACAAATCTTCACAAAGTTGGACCTTCGATCCGGGTATCATCAAATACGAGTATGCGAAGAAGACATACCGAAAACCACCTTTTGAACACACAACAACCACTATGGATTTTTGCTTTCTTCATAAGAAGGTGGAATATCTTGGGCATATCATATCAGAGGAAGGTGTGGCAGTAGACCCCTTCAAAATTGGAGCAATGCAAAACTAGCTGATCCCGTAGAACATAAAATTGCTACATTGCTTTTTGGGTTTAACAGGCTACTACTACAAGTTCGTGAAAAACTATGGAGAGATCAGTGCACCACTTACTTCCTTACTAGAAAAAGATGTCTTCCAATGGTCGAACATAGCCTCCGCTGCCTTCGACAAACTTAAGGCAGTCATGATGACGTCGGTGCTAACACTTCTAGATTTCAACCGACCCTTCATTATTAAGGCCGACGCATCTAGAGTCGGAATTGGAGCCTTTCTCATGCAAGATGGTCGACCACTCATATACACTAGCAAGACATTATCTCCCTCCCATCAAAATAAGTCAACATATGATAAGGAGATGCTCGCCATTATGCACGCAGCAACGAGGTGGAGACCCTACTTGATTGGCCGACGATTTCAAATTAAAACCGATCATAAAAGCCTCAAGTACTTTTTGGAGAGAAAAATATGATCCCCTGAGCAGTAAAAAAGGGTAATAAAACTTCTTGGATTTGATTATCAAATAACTTACAAAAAGGGGAAAGAGAATGTTCTGGCAGATGCGCTTTCGCAGCTACCCGAGCAAGTTGAAGTTTCGGCCGTTTCATTTCCGACTAGCGACTTTCTTAAGGATATTAAGATGGAATGATAGGAAGATTCAGAGACTAGTAAGATTATAAAAAAATTAGAGGAAGCACCAAGCCCCATAGCTCATTACAATTGGGACTCAAAAGAATTACACTATAAGGGACGCATTGTGCTTACGATAAATTCTACTTGCATCTTCACGAGCAGATTTTGGACAAAGTTATTCCATATGTAGGGTACTAAATTGAAAAGGAGTATGACATATCACCTACAAACCGACGGCCAGACGAAAGTTTTAAATAGGTGCTTGTAGACCCACCAAATATGACTACCCAAAGAGAACTCTAGACCCAGCCAAGTGCCATTATTGATCGACGGATCGTGACTCGACGACGATGACCCACTAATGAAGTGCTAATACAGTGGGCGAACCTATCAATAGAAGATGCCACTTGGGAGAACTATGACGACTTGAAGATCAAATTCCCAGAATTTACGAATCATCAGCCTCGAGGACAAGGCTGATTTGAAGAGGGCGGGTGTGTTAGGATTCTATCTTGGAGAGTCCTAATTGAGAGGGACATTCATATAAAACTGTTAGGACTCTAGCTAGGCGAGTCCTAATTGAGAGGGACATTATGTTAGGACTCTAGCTAGGAGAGTCCTAATTGAGAGGGACATTCTGTTAGGACTCTAGCTAGGAGAGTCCTAATTGAGAGGGTAGGAGGTGTTTTCTTAGAGAAGAATTATGAGTTGTAAGGGAATAGGTGTAACATCCCTCATTTCTGAATTTTCATATAAGTTTCTAATTGTAATGTAAGTATCTATTTTAAGTTTGATAAAATAACAAAGTATGAATTTGAGAACTTATTCATAAGAGTTGGAGGATTTGTTAAAGAAAAATCTGAGGACCTATATGTAAACCCTGAGGACCTAATCGAAAATATAATAAATACAAGGACTAAATTGCAAAATGTATAAAATGACAAATCCCACCGTTTAAGCCTCTCTGCCTTCGTTCTTAAGAAAGCAGAGAAGGAAGCTGTGTGGATGATCAGGGAAAGAAAGAAAGAAGAAGGAGAAGAAGAAGAAGAAGAAAATTGGGGCTTTAAGGTTTCTTGCTCAAATCTTCTCACTTAGGGTCAAGATTCTCAAAGGCAAGTGTTCTAACCCCATCCTATAGAAATATTAGTCTCTGTTCTTATGTTGAATCAAAATAATCTGAAGGATTTCGATTTAGAAACTGATATGTCTCTCTTTGGACATAGAACCATGGATTCTGAAATTTTTCGGTAAACTGACCCCTATACACGGTTCCAGCTATAATTTTTAGTACGAAAGGTGATTTGAGTAGGACCTAGTTTTTTTGAAATTATACTTTTATATCTTTCTATTGACACAAACTTTGAAGATTTTGAACACCTAATACCTACCCAAACGTCTGTTTCAAATGAGCCAATAGAGGCTGCAAAATAGGGATAAAAAATTTCTGACCTTTCGGTACTAAAATACCTATAAGTTCCTGCTGGAAATTCTGATTTGTACAAACCTGACTTCATTCGAAACTAGACTTGTAAACCTTTCGTTTGACACATAGAGTGATAAATTTGGAATTCATATGCCTATCCTGTTATCTGTTGAATCCGACCCTATGAATTCTGCAGAACAGTGATTTTGTTTTGACCTTTGATTACTAAATCCATGGTAACTCCGTGTTGGAAACCCTGTTTCATATGAAATTTGTTCCATCAGAATATAGATTGATATATTGTTCGACCATGTATTTCTTGGGGGTATTGGAGCATAATTGAAATTCTGAAGTATTTGTTCGATGTGCCACTTGAATTCTGTCAGAAATCCAGCTTTGGTCGATTTCGCGTATTTTATTCCATTCCTTTGGATATTGAATTCATCCAACCTTCTTATTTGAATTGAGCTAAATATGATTGCTTGGAATCCCTGTATACTCTTGCTTTCATTTCATTCCAAATTTGAATACATTAGTGAGAGATTTGTTCCTTGCATCGTATTGTCTCGAAAAGGCACATGTACGTTTTGTTGTTCCGTGTGTGCTTCCGATATATGCTACTTATTGTTAAAACTGCCCTCTTGTACTCTGGTGTTTGTGGGATTGTCTAGACCTTTGCCAGAAATGGTAAAGGGTATGTGTTTAGAGCCTGCGATGCTCTGCCGGCCCCCTCTGGCTTCACCTAGACGTGGGTGGATGGAGCTCCCAGACGTGGGAGACTTCTGTCTGGTGGTCATTCAGAAATGGATGAATCACATTCTATTTGAGGTCCCACTACACCTTCTGTATGTTTGATATGATATCCAGAGTTTTGGTTATGTGTTTCTGTATATGCTTTGGATAAGAATGATATGATTGCAACGTCAAAGACGACATTTGAGCTTCTGTACAGTATTTGTTATTGATATGCTCTGAAATGATTCATTCAATGTTGATATGCTTCGAATTGTTCCATATGCCGTTGATATACTCCGGAACATTTCATACGCCATTGATAAACTCTGAAATGTTTCATTTATTACTGACATGCTCCAATTACTCTATGCCCCATCTGTTATGTGCCAAGTATGTTTGATTGAAATGACCTTGTGATTCTGCACCTAATGATATTATGTCTATGAGTTCTTATATCCTGCCTTGTATTGTGAAACTTTATCTCTTTGAAAATTGTCCTCTTTTGATATGGATATGTTAGTCACTTGCTGAGCTCTATATGCTCACCCTATTTGTTGATAAATTTTTCAGGATAGCGTATTGCTTGCTTAAATGTTAAGTTTGGGCTGAGGTAGTGGAAAGTTAGAAGATTTTGGGCAGATCTTTATTAGCATATATGTATTTGTTGTATAAGCCACTCTGCATCTAATGAAATGTTGACGATGAATCTAAACCTGTGGATTTTGTGTAAGTTAAAGGATCCCTCAAGTTTAGGATTTTGGAATGTTACGTTAAATTAATGTAATGATATGAACTTATGGTAATCGTTGGTTTGGTGACTGCATAGACTTCCCCACTTGTGAATTTATGTTGTGGTTATTATTTTGATGAGTTGAGTTCAGATTGTATGAATTATCGAGTGATGTGTGGTATGTTTATGAACTGCACAGGGTTATAAATTTGTAGACTATAGAGGTGAAATTTTGATCTGAATGTTTTCTTAGTGACCTCGAATGTGTGTTTGGATCCTGGATTAGTTGTGATGAAAATTTTAATATTGTCAATATTTTGAGGGGCGTGACAGAGGTGGTATCAGAGCATGATTTGAGAATCACTAAGAAAATTATCTTTTTTTGAGGTTTATTGACTAATAAATATTTTCCAGATTGTATGAGAGAGCAAAAAGAATTAGAGTTCTTGAATCTTATCCAGGGAATTATGACGATTACAAAGTATGAATCTAAATTCACTGAGCTCTCTAGGTTTGTCACACATATGACTGATGATGAATCTAGAAAAGCAAGAAGGTTTGAAAGGGGATTACGGCCAACAATAAGAAGCCGAATGTCAGCTTTAAAACTACAAACATATGCAGATACGGTAGAAAGAGCTTTGAAAATTGAACGAGACATGGAGGAAATTCAAGAAATCATTGGCAAGAACAAAAAGGACAAATTTACTAGTAAAAGCATGAGAGAAAATGAATATGAAGCTAGTAACAAGAGGTTTAAGACATCTGGATTTGAGAAATGGAAACCATTACGGAGGACTCAATCATGTGCAAGATGTGGATTAAATCATGAAACAAGTCAGTGTTTTTTGGTGACTAGAGCCTGTTTTGTTTGTGAAAAGTTGGATCATCAAATAAAAGATTGCCCTCTGAGGAAGAAGAAAGAGCCACTATCTCCTATACCCTCAGCCCTTGCTAGAGTGTACGCTATCACTGAACAAGATTCTAGAGCTTCTAAATCAGTTGTGGAAGGTATTCTTTATGTTTCTAAAAGAAATGCAAAAGTTTTGTTTGATCTTGGCTCCAACTTATCTTTTGTTTCACAATACTTTGCTTGTCACTTGGATATTCTACCTAGACCCCTGGATTATATGTTATATGTAACAACTGCTGTTGGAGATTCATTGGCAATAAACTTGGTTTACCCATCTTGTTTGATCTCTATTGGAGAGCACGAACTCTTTGCTGATTTGATTCTTCTAGAGATCCAGGGTTTTGATATTATACTTGGCATGGATTGGTTATCTTCTCATCATACTAGTATTGATTGTTACAAAATAATAATTACTTTCTGCATACCAGATCAGCCTATATTTTTCTTTGAGGACATTAGGCATGATTTGCCTCCTTGCTTGATATCAGCACTTCAAGCTTATCGTCTTATGTAGAAATGTTATTTTTGTTATATGGTGTGTGTAAAGGAGCATTCAAATTAGGAAACCCACCTAGATGAAATTTTAGTGGTCAAAGAATTCCCTGATGTATTCCCAGATGACTTTCCTAGTTTACCTCTAGATAGAGAGGGTGAATTTGCTATTGATCTGGTCCCCAGTACAACCCCAATATCTAAGCCTCCTTACAAAATGACACCACTCGAGCTAGAGGAATTAAAGAAGCAAATACAAGAATTATTAGATAAGGGTTTCAAACGACCCAGTGTTGTTACGCCCCCACAAAATATATCGATAATATTTAAAATCTCATCACAACTAACCCATGATCCAAACACACATTTGAGGTCACTAAGAAAACATTCAGATCAAAATTTTCACTTCTACAATCTACCACTTCATAACCCTGTGCAATTCATAAACATAGCACACATCACTCGATAATTCATACAATCTGAATTCAACTCATCAAAATAAAAACCACAGTGTAAATCCACAAGTGGGGAATTCTATGCAGTCACCACAAACAACGATTTACCATAAGTTCATATCATTACACGAATTTAATTTAACATTCCAAAACCCTATACATGAGGGATCCATTAACTTACACAAAATCCATAAGTTTAGATTCATAGTCACATTTCATTAGATGCAAGGTAGCTTATACACAACTACATGTATGCTAACAAAAGTTCTGCCCAACGTCTTCTAAACTTTCCACTGCCTCAGCCCATTCTTAACATTTAAGCAAGTGATACGCTATCATGAAAAATTTATCAACAAACGGGGTGAGCATAAAGAGCTCAGCAAGTGACTAACATATCCATATCAAAAGGGTACAATTTCCAAAGAGATACAGTTTCAAAACACAAAGCAGAATATACGATTTCGTAGACATAATATCATTAGGAGCAGAATCACAGTTTGTCCTTTCAATCATGCATATTTGGTTCCTGACAGATGGGGCATAGAGTAATTGGAGCATATCAGAAACAAAGGAAACATATCGGAGCTTATCAATGGCATATAAAATGTCTTGAAGCATATCAACAGCATATGGAACATTTCGAAGAAAAATCATCAGTGAATGAAGCCTTTCAGAGCATATAGGTACACATATCGTACAAGAGCTCAAACGTCATCCTTGACGTTGCAATCATATCAATCTTATCCAGAGTACGAACAGAAATAACTCACCAAAACTCTGGATGTCATATCAAACATATAGAGGGTGTAGTGGGATCTCAGTCAGAATGTGATTCATCCATTTCTGAATGACCACCTGACAAAAGTCTCCCACGTCTGGGAGCTCCATCCACCCACGTCTAGGTGAAGTCAAAGGGGGCCGGCAGAGCATCGCAGGCTCTAATCACATACCCACATAGCGGGCAACAAGCGCATACCCTTTACCATTTCTGGCAAAGGTCCAGAATATCCCATATAACGGGACCCCACA
Source organism: Musa acuminata AAA Group (assembly GCF_036884655.1). Lineage (NCBI taxonomy): Eukaryota > Viridiplantae > Streptophyta > Magnoliopsida > Zingiberales > Musaceae > Musa > Musa acuminata. The sequence continues at coordinate 15,281,366 of NC_088352.1, read as the reverse complement.
TAGCGGGCAAATAGCGCATACCCTTTACCATTTCTGGCAAAGGTCCAGACAATCCCACACACCAGAGTACAAAATGGCAGTTTCAACAATAAGTAGCATATATCGGAAGCACACGCGGAACAACGAAGCTTACATGTGCCTTTTTAAAAACAAATGACGCAAGGACACAAATCTCTCACAAATGTATTCATTTTAGAAAGGAAAATGGAAGCAAGAGTGTACAGGGAATCTAATTATAGTTAGCTCAATTCAAATAAGAAGGATTGACGAATTCAAGTATCCAAAGGAATGGAACAGAATACGCGAAATCGACCAAAGCTCGATTTCGGACAGAATTCCAGTGGCACATCAAACAAATATTTCAGAATAACAATTATGCTCCAATACTCATAAGAAGACTATGGTCGAACCATATATCAATCTATATTCGGATGAAACAGATTTCATATGAAACAGGGCTCCCAACACAGAGTTACCTCAGATTTGGTAACACAAGGTCAAAATCACAATCACTGTTTTGCAGAATTTATAGGGTCGGACTCAACAGATAATAGGGTAGGCAATTGAATTCCAAAATTTCCAACCTATATGTCAAAAGAAATATTTTCAAATCTAGTTTCAAATAAAATCAGTTTGGTACAAATCAGAATTTTCAACAGGGAGTTATAGGTATTTTAGTATCGATAGGTCAAAAATCTTGAACTCTGTTTTACAGCGTCTATAGTCTCATTTAAGAAAAATGTTTGGGTAAGTATTCGGTGTCCAAATTCTACAAAATCGGTGTCAAAAGAATGACATAAGAGTCTAATTACAAACAAAATAGTTCCTGCCTGAATTCACATGTTGCGCTAAATCTTATAGCCGAAACAGTGTATAGGGGTCAGTATACCGAAAATATTTCAGAATCCATTGTTTTAAGTCCAAAGAGAGACATATCAGTTTCTAAATAGAAATCTTCCAATTTATTTTGAATCAACATAAAAACAGAGTCTAATACTTCTGTAGGATGGGGTTAGAACACTTGCCTTTGAAAATTTTGACCCGAAGTGAAAAGATTAAAGCAAGAACCCCAAAAGCCCCAATTTTTTGTTTCTCTTCTTCTTCTTCTTCTTCTTCTTCTTCTTCTTTCTTTCTTTCTTTCCCTGATCACCCACGAGCTGCCTTCTCTGCTTCCTTAAGAACAAAGGCAGAGAAGCTTAAGCGGTGGGATTTGTCATTTGGTGCATTTTGTAGATTAGTCCTTGTTTTTATCATATTCACGATTTGGTCCTTAGGGTCTACATATAGGTCCTCAGATTCTTTTTTTTTTTTTTGAATAGATCTCCCAAATCTTAAAAATAAGTTACCTCTAATCCATACTCTATTTCTTTTATCAATTAAAATAGATGCTTACATTATCCCCAAAAATTTATACGAACATTCGGAAATGAGGGGTGTTACAAGTGTATCCCCATGGGGTGCTCCGGTACTATTAGTGAAGAAAAAGGATGAAACATTGAGGCTTTGTATTGATTATAGACAGTTATATCAGGTGACCATCAAAAACAAGTATCCCATACCTAGAATTGATGATTTGTTTGATCAACTGCAGGGTGCACAAGTATTCTCTAAGATTGACCTGAGGTCAGGTTACTATCAGTTGAAGATCAAGGAGGAGGATATTTCAAAAACAGCTTTCAGAACTCGATATGGTCTTTATGAATTCTTGGTGATGCCTTTTGGTTTGACAAATGCCCTTGCAGCTTTTATGGAACTAATGAATAGGATATTTCAACCGCTCTTGGATATCTGTGTAATTATATTTATTGATGACATATTGGTGTATTCAAGGAGTAATCAAGAGCAAGAGGAACACTTGAGAAATGTATTGTCCATACTAAGAGAAAAGAAGTTGTATGCAAAGTTCAGCAAATGTGAATTTTAGTTGAATGAAGTTGCTTTCTTAGGCCATGTGATTTCAGGGAAGGGTATATCTGTTGATCCAAGAAAAATAGAAGCTGTAGTTGAATGGGAAGTACCAACAAATGTAACGGAAGTTAGAAGCTTCTTGGGCATGGCAGGTTATTATAGGAGATTTGTGGAGGGATTTTCTCGAATTGCTCAACCTCTCACCAAACTCACTAAGAAGAATATGAAATTTGTATGGGGTGATGATTGTGAGCAAAGTTTTCAAGAATTAAAAAGAAGATTGACTAGTGCCCCTATTCTCACTATTCCAAGTGGTAGTGATGAGTTTGTAGTTTATACTAATGCTTCAAGAAAGGGACTTGGATGTGTTTTGATGCAGGAAGGGAGAGTAATTGCTTATGCTTCTAGGCAACTTAAAGGTTATGAATTGAATTATCCAACTCATGATTTGGAATTGGCATAAATTATTTTTGCTCTAAATATTTGGAGACATTATTTGTAAGGTCGATAATTTAAAATCTTTACTGATCACAAGAGTTTAAAATATATTTTCACTCAGAAAGAGTTAAACATGAGGCAGCGAAGATGGATAGAACTTCTGAAGGATTATGATCGTGCCATCCGTTATCACCCAGGCAAAGCCAATGTTGTAGTTGATGCACTTAGTAGAAAATCTACAAGTTTTATGGCTAGTCTGGTCATGAAGCAATGGAAGTTATTAGAAGAAAATTTTGATTTGAAAGCTTTGAGGAAAGAGCAAGACTCGATGATATTTATGGCCTCCATTCAAGTGCAATCCGATCTTATTCAACAAATTAAGGAAGGACAATTACGAGATCCACATTTAATCTACTTGAGGAATGAAGTAGAAAAGGAATTGAAGCCAAAATTTTAAGTTTCAAAGGATGGCCTATTGAGATTTGGGGAGAGAGTATGTGTACCAAATGAACCAGATATCAAGAATCAAATCCTAAAGGAAAGTCATACTTCAAAGTACACCATACATCCTGGGAGCACTAAGATGTATAGAGATCTTCAAAGTCATTATTGGTGGGAAGGCATGAAGAAGGAAATTGCAATGTATGTTTCAAAATGTTTGACTTGTCAGCAAATCAAAGTAGAACACCAAAGACCTGGAGGGTTGTTGCAACCTTTAGATATTCCTGAATGGAAATGGGAATGTATTACTATGGATTTTGTTTCAGGACTACCCAGAACCTCTAGAAAGCATGATGCTATTTGGGTTATCATTGATAGGTTAACAAAATATACACAATTCCTACCGATTAATATGACTTATTCGCTTGATAGACTTGCAGATTTATATGTCAATGAAATAGTAAGACTTCATGGTATTCCAAAGGAGATCATCTCTGATAGAGACTCCAGATTTGTCTCTAGATTCTGGAGAAGATTACAGGAATCTATGGGCACTAAAGTCAAGTTTAGTACTGCATATCATCCTCAGACTGATGGTCAGTCCGAAAGAACAATTCAAACACTTGAGGATTTGCTTAGAGCCTATGTTATGGATTGGAAAGGTGAATGGGATAAGGATATTTCACTTGTTGAGTTCACTTATAATAATAGTTATCATTCAAGTATTCAGATGGCTCCTTATGAAGCGTTATATGGGCGAAAGTGCATAACACCTATATGTTAGGAGGAAGTCGGTGACAGAAAGCTGTTAGCATCGGACAAGGTACAAGAAACTACCGAGAAAATTCAAGTTATAAGGAAAAGATTAAAAACTGCTCAGAGTCGTCAAAAGAGTTATGCCGACAATAGAAGACGAGATATTGAGTTTGAAATAGGAGATTTTGTATTCTTAAAAGTCTCCCCTTCCAAAGGCATTATAAGGTTTGGGAAGAAAGGAAAGTTAAGCCCAAGATTTATTGGACCTTTTGAGGTTCTTGAGAGGGTTGGTTCTGTCGCTTACAGGATTGCCTTGCCACCAGCATTGAGCCATGTCCATGATATATTTCATGTCTCGATGATTAGAAAGTATATATATGACCATTCTCACATCATTGAGTATAAGCTGATGGAGATCGATAAAGATTTATCTTATGTGGAAGAGCCTATTCAGATTGTTGATAAGAAAGAGAAAATCCTAAGGAATCGGGTCATCACACTGGTTCAAGTAATTTGGAGACATCATTTTGGTGAGGAAACAACTTGGGAGCTAGAGGAGGAAATGAAAAAGGTGTACCCCCATCTTTTCATCGATAGAGGTATGATAAATTTAGAGGACTAAATTTTTCTTTTAAGAGGGGGAGAGTGTAACATCCCTCATTTCTGAATTTTCGTATAAGTTTCTAATTGTAATGTAAGTATCTATTTTAAGTTTGATAAAATTTCAAAGTATGAATCTGAGAACTTATTCATAATAGTTGGAGGATTTGTTAAAGAAAAATATGAGGACCTATATGTAAACCCTGAGGACCTAATCGAAAATATAATAAATATAAGGACTAAATTACAAAATATACTAAATGACAAATCCCACCGTTTAAGCCTCGCTGCCTTCGTTCTTAAGGAAGCAGAGAAGGCAGCTGCGTGGATGATCAGGGAAAGAAAGAAAAGAAGAAGAAGAAGAAAAGAAGAAGAAGAAAAAATTGGGGCTTTAAGGTTTCTTGCTCAAATCTTTTCACTTAGGGTCAAAATTCACAAAGGCAAGTGTTCTAACCCCATCCTATAGAAATATTAGTCTCTGTTCTTATGTTGATTCAAAATAATCTGAAGGATTTCTATTTAGAAACTGATATGTCTCTCTTTGGACATAGAACCATGGATTCTGAAATTTTTTGGTAAACTGACTCCTATACACGGTTCCAGCTATAATTTTTAGTACAAAATGCAGTTTGAGCAGAACCTAGTTTGTTTGAAATTAGACTCTTATATCTTTCTTTTGACACAAACTTTGAAGATTTTGAACACCGAATACCTACCCAAACGTCGGTTTCAAATGAGCCAATAGAGGCTGCAAAATAGGGATAAAAAATTTCTGACATTTCAGTACTAAAATACCTATAAGATCCTGCTGGAAATTATGATTTATACAAAACTGACTTCATTTGAAACTAGACTTGTAAACCTTTCTTTTGACACATAGAGTGATAAATTTGGAATTCATATGCCTATCCTGTTATCTGTTGAACCCGACCCTATGAATTCTACAGAACAGTGATTGTGTTTTGACCTTTGATTACTAAATCCATGGTAACTCCGTGTTGGAAACCTTGTTTCATATGAAATTTGTTCCATCAGAATATAGATTGATATATTGTTCGACCATAGCTTTCTTAGGGGTATTGGAGCATAATTGATATTCTGAAGTATTTGTTCGATGTGCCACTTGAATTCTGTCAGAAATCCAGCTTTGGTCGATTTCGCGTATTCTATTCCATTCATTTGGATTTTGAATTCATCCAACCTTCTTATTTGAATTGAGCTAAATATGATTGCTTGGAATCTCTGTATACTCTTGCTTTCATTTCATTCCAAATTTGAATACATTTGTGAGAGATTTGTTCCTTGCATCGTATTGTCTCGAAAAGGCACATGTACGTTTTGTTGTTCCGCGTGTGCTTCCGATATATGCTACTTATTGTTAAAACTGCCCTCTAGTACTTTGGTGTTTGTGGGATTGTCTAGACCTTTGCCAGAAATGGTAAAGGGTATGTGTTTAGAGCCTGCGATGCTCTGCCGGCCCACTTTGGCTTCACCTAGATGTGGGTGGATGGAGCTCCCAGACGTGGGAGACTTCTGTCTGGTGGTCATTCAGAAATGGATGAATCATGTTCTGTCTGAGGTCCCACTACACCTTCTGCATGTTTGATATGATATCCAAAGCATTGGTTATGTGTTTCTATACATGCTTTGGATAAGAATGAAATGATTGCAACGTCAAAGACGACGTTTGAGCTTCTGTACAGTATTTGTTATTGATATACTCTGAAATGTTTCATTCACTGTTGATATGCTTCGAATTGTTATATATGCCGTTGATATGCTCCGGAACATTTTATACGCCATTGATAAACTCCGAAATGTTTCATTTATTACTGACATGCTCCAATTACTCTATGCCCCATCTGTTATGAACCAAGTATGTTTGATTGAAATGACCTTGTGATTTCTGCACCTAATGATATTATGTCTATGAGTTCTTATATCCTACCTTGTATTGTGAAACTTTATCTCTTTGGAAATTGTCCTCTTTTGATATGGATATGTTAGTCACTTGTTGAGCTCTATATGCTCACCCCGTTTGTTGATAAATTTTTCAGGATAGCGTATCGTTTGCTTAAATGTTAAGATTGGGCTGAGGTAGCGGAAAGTTAGAAGATTTTGGGCAGCTCTTTATTAGCATATATGTATTTGTTGTATAAGCCACTCTGCATCTAATGAAATGTTGACGATGAATCTAAACCTATGGATTTTGTGTAAGTTAAAGGATCCCTCAAGTTTAGGATTTTGGAATGTTAAGTTAAATTAATGTAATGATATGAACTTATGGTAATCGTTGGTTTGGTGATAGCATAGACTTCCCCACTTGTGAATTTATGTTGTGGTTATTATTTTGATGAGTTGAGTTCAGATTGTATGAATTATCGAGTGATGTGTGGTATGTTTATGAACTGCACAGGGTTATAAATTTGTAGACTATATAAGTGAAATTTTGATCTGAATGTTTTCTTAGTGACCTCAAATGTGTGTTTGGATCCTGGATTAGTTGTGATGAAAATTTTAATATTGTCGATATTTTGAGGGGCGTGACAGAGGTGGTATCAGAGCATGATTTGAGAATCACTAAGAAAATTATCTTTTTTTGAGGTTTATTGACTATCATTTAGAGATTGATCAAAGAAAATGTTCTTTTGATGTTTTAGGAAGCAAGGATGACGAGATCATCTGGTTCTCCTTTTGCATCTACTGCTGATCAATTGAGTGGTATCATGCGGACTTTGGATACTATGGCACAAGTGATGCAACAACAACAAGAACCTGTCCAACAAGGAAGAAATGATGGAACAGGGACATCAAACCAAACGGGGTTGGGAATTGAACAGTTTAAGAAGCTTAAACGTCCCAGTTTTAATGGTGAGTCTGATCCAATGGTGGCAGAACGATGGATGATGCAGATAGAGAAAATATTTGATGTCTTAAGTTACCCAGATGATCGAACGATTTTTCTTGCCACCTTTATGCTGGAAGGAGAAGCTGAACACTGGTGGAGAATAATTAAGAGGATGTCTGAAATCAAACATGAGCCAATGACATGGAAGTTATTCCAAGAAAAGTTTAACGATAAATATTTTCAAGATTGTATGAGAGAGCAAAAAGAATTAGAGTTCTTGAATCTTATCCAGGGAATTATGACAGTTACAAAGTATGAATCTAAATTCACTGAGCTCTCTAGGTTTGTCACAGATATGACTGATGATGAATCTAGAAAAGCAAGAAGGTTTGAAAGGGGATTACGGCCAACAATAAGAAGCCAAAGGGGATTACGGTCAACCCATTCGGACCTTGATTTCTGCCAGGCGGTGGCACCGCCTGGGCTTAGTCTCCGAGTGAGACTGGACGGTGCAACCACCCCTGACAGGAGGTGGCACCGCCTGAGCTCGGTCTTCGAGCTCTAGCAGGAGGTGGAACCGCCTCAGTCAGGCGGTGGCACCACCTGAGCTCGGTCTTCGAGCTCTGGCAGGAGGTGCAACCGCCCCTGACATGAGGTGGCACCGCCCAGAGGCTCTGTCTTCGAGCTCTGCCAGGCGGTGCAATCGCCTCAGTCAGGCGGTGCAATCGCCAGATCCCGGAATTCCGGGAATTGACAGTTTTGAGCTCCAAATTCAAACTGGGTTGGGGCCTATAAATACCCCACCCTTTCAGCACTAAAAGGGCTCCCAGAAACCACCGAAATTCTGATTTACTTTATGATTTTTAGAGCTCAAAAGTGTTGTATGAGTTGAAAGTTCTTTTCCTCTTTTCTTCCAAGTTCCAATCTGTTAAGAGAGGAAAGAAAATTCTGTAAGGGTTGTCTCATAAGCCCGTCAAAAGGAGTGAAACTGTAAAAGGGTAGTTGGCCTTCGCCTATTGAAGGAAGGCCTCTAGTTGACGTCGGTGACCTCGTCATTAGAGGAAGCCAAAAGTGGAGTTGGTTAAGATTGACCGAACCACTCTAAATCTCGGTTTGCATTTACTTTGAGCATCTTATCCTTACTGCAAATCTCCTCAATAGCTTACTGCCTTTTGTGCATATACGATCGTGTTTCAAGCTTTGCATTTTCCGAATCGGCGTTTAGATGTAAATCATTTTTATCGTACGATAATCATATTTCAGTTTGCGTTTACCTTCTGATTTCTATCATAACTGCAAACTGCCTTTATATCTTTGATTTAATTGCATCTTGCTTGGTTACAAAGTTAAAGTGATTTACGAATCGGATTTTCTACCGAAATTGCTCTTATCGTACGAACGCGATTTTATTCGTCGAAAGTTTTCTACTGCACTAATTCACCCCCCCCTCTTTGTGCTCTTGAACCTAACAGTTGTAACTTCCTATTTTTAGTTCATCTAAAAATAGATTGATACATCTTTCCAATGACACCCATTTTTAGTGAATTGGAGCATACTTGGTCACTCAAACAATTCAGAAAATGTACCATTCAAATTCTGTCAGAATTGAAAACTTTGTTGGGTTTTGCCTATTCAATTTTTCATCATATTGGAAATTTGATTTCTACTAAATTCTACTTCAATTGAGCTTTATATTAGTCCTTTGAAATTCTTGTATTGTTCATCCTGAAATTGTTGTATATTTGAAATTTATTATGTAATGATTTGTTTGTATTTTCTTGTTTGATAAAGGCACATGCATATCTCCATTGTTCCACCTGTGCTTCTGATATGTGCCAATGTTATTGTTCATACTACCATTTTGTACTCTGGTGTCTTATGGGATATTGTGAACCTTTACTAGAAATGGTAAAGGGAGTTATTGTCACGCCCCGTCAAAATATCCATGATATTTAAAATTTCAATCACAGACCAATCCAGGATCCAAACGAACGTTTGAGGACACTGAAAAACATTCAATCAAATTCACATCCATAAAACCTGTGCATTTTAAAATCATATATCACATCACTCGATAATTCACATTTATGGCAACCCAAGCCAACTTGACAAACATGAACAACATTTATAAATCCACAAGCTAAATAAATTATACAATTAGAACTCCAACTATTCACCACAAGTTCATATCGTCATAAATTAGACTTAACATTCCGAAATTCCAAATAAGAGAGATCTTCTAACACTTTTACACAGTATATCCATTTCGATCATTAGAACAATTCATTACATACAAAATATGCTTATACAACAATAGCATAATAACCAACAAGACTTGCCCATAATTCTGAATAGCTATCCACTGCCTCAGCCCAAATCAAACATCTCGAAGAGTGACATGCTGACCTGAAAGATTTATATAACAACGGAGTGAGCCAAAAACGGCTCAGCAAGTGACAAAACATACTCAAAACAAAAGGAACGGTTTCAAACGAGTAAGGTATCATAATGTATGGCAGAATACAAGAATTCTCAAGGATACCATCTCATTAGATACAAAATCATATGTATCATGTCATTCAAAACATATTTGATTAATAACAAATGGAGCATAGAGTAATTGGAGCATATCAATGGCAGATAGGACATTTCAGAACATATCAGTTCATAGCAAATGGAGCACAGAGTAATTGGAGCATATCAATGGCAGATAGGACAATTTAGAACATATCAGTTCATAGCAAATGGAGCACAAAGTAATTGGAGCATATCAATGGCGTATGAAATGTTCCGGAGCATATCAACGACATATGGAACATTTCGAAACATATCAATAGTGGAGGAAACATTTCAGAGCATATCAATAACAAATACCGTACAGAAGCTCAAACGTCGTCTTTGACGTTGCAAACATATCAATCTTATCCAAAGCATGTACAGAAACACAACCAAAGCTCTGGATATCATATCAAACATACAGAAGGTGTAGTGGGATCTCAGTCAGAATGTGATTCATCCATTTCTGAATGACCACCTGACAAAAGTCTCCCACGTCTGGGAGCTCCATCCACCCACGTCTAGGTGAAGTCAAAGCGGGCCGGCAGAGCATCGCAGGCTCTAAGCACATACCCTTTACCATTTCTAGCAAAGGTCCAGAATATCCCACATAGCGGGACCCCACATAGCGGGCAATAAGCGCATACCCTTTACCATTTCTGGCAAAGGTCCAGACAATCCCACAAACACCAGAGTACAAGAGGGCAGTTTTAACAATAATTAACATATATCGGAAGCACACGCGAAACAACAAAACATACATGTGCCTTATCGAGACAATACGATGCAAGGAACAAATCTCTCACAATTGTATTCAGAATTGGAATGAAATAAAAGCAAGAGTATACACGGATTCCAAACAATCATATATAACTCAATTCAAATAAGAAGTTTAGATAAATTCGATATCTAAAGGAATGAAACTAGAATAGGCACACATCGAAAGCAAATGCGGAACAATGAGTTATACATGTGCCTATAGGAGTCAATACGATATAGCTTAAACGTTACACAATAGTTTTCAAGAATGCAAATAATTTTAAGGACAAGAGCATGCAAGAATTCAAAGCAGTATTATAAAGCTCAATTGAATAAGAAAGCTAAACGATATCAATTTCCAAAGGAATGAAACCATAATATTAGAAATCGACCAAAGCTCGATTTCTAGCAGAATACACGAGGCACATTGAACAAATGATTCAAACTATCAATCGTGCTCCAATTTACTCAGAAATATATCATTGGATTATACTTTCAGATGAGACAGGCTTCATATGAATTGAACTGTCCAATAGAGAGAGTTACAAATAATTGGGAAACAAGGGTCGTAGAACAAAATCTCTGTTTGGCAGAATTCATAATGTCAGATTAAATAGATAACTGGGCAGGTGTTTGGATTCCAAATCTTTCAATCCATATATCAAAAGAAAGATCTACGAGTCTAGTTTCCAATGAAATAAGCTTTGAATAAATCAACGTTTGCAACAAGGACTTATAAGCAGTTCAGTATCAGAAGGTCAGAAATTACGATCCCTGTTTCGCAAAATCAGTAGGCTCATTTGAAACAGAAGTTTGGGTAGACAAACTTACTCTGAATTCTTAAAATAAGCTATCAAAAGAAAGGTTTATGAGTCCATATTCTGATCAAATAAGTTTTGTCTCAATCAGAGGTCAATACATGAAGTTATAGCCTTAACAAAGTAGAAGGGTCAGAATATCAGAAGTTGCATAGATTCGAATCGTTACGTCTAACCAGGAGATATATCAAATGAAAGGCTACAACAATTCAAATTCCTCATATTCAAAACAAATGTAATGGTAAAATTGTGGTAAGGAAAGATCAGGACACTTGCAATAGGAAAGATTAGAAAGCTTGCAAAAGGAAAGATCAGAACACTTGCAATAAGAAATATCAGAGCAATTATAGGAGAAACGATCAGGGAACTTGCCTTTCAAAGATTTCAATCTGAAGATCCAAAGAAGGTGCTAGCCCAAATCCTTCTACTTTTCCTCCGTGTCCTCTCTCTGTTTCGTTTTGTGCTCCCGTTTTCTTCGTTTCTTCGCAACTACACCACATGTCGAACATCGAGGCACAGTCACCTGCTCTCTCTTACTCTCATTCCTTCTTTTTCTTTCCCAAACGCAGCTGCCACAGCCGCCGCTGCTACCGCTGCCACAATCGCAGCCCCTTCCACCGCACTACCTTCCTTCCTCCTCTTCTTTTGCAGACACAGCTGCTGCATACGTAGTCGCTGCCGCTGTGGCCGCAATCCCTTCCGCAGCCCCTTTTTCCCCCTTTCCTTTCTTTTCTTTCCGAGCTGCAACTGCCACAATCGCAGTCGCAACCATGGCTGCCGCCACCACAGCCGCAGCCTTTTCTTTCTCCCCTGCTCTATTTCCTCTCCTTCTCTTCCAACTGCAGCTGCCACTGCCACAGCTGCCTCTCCTTATCCTCTTCCTCTCTTCTTCCCTTTTCCTTTCTCCTCTTCTTTCTTTCATTCTCTTCTTTCCCAGCTGCACGGTTGCAGTCGCAGCCTCAGCCGCGGCCACAACCTCTTCTTCCTCCCCTACTCATCTTCCTCTCCTTCTTCTCTTCCAACTGCAGCTGCCATCACAGCAGCCATAGCCCCTTATCTTCCCCTTCTCTTCTTCCTCCCCTTCCCTTCTTCCTTCCTCTTCCTCTTTCCCTGCCACAGCTGCAACTGCCACAGCCGCAGTCCCAGCTACTTCTTTCCCTTCTCCTCTTCCTCCTCCTTCCTATCTTCTTCGTCTCTTCTTCTCCTTCCTCCCCTTCTTCTCCCCGACGAACAGCACCTCCTTTCCTCTGTTTCCTCCTGCAGGAAATAGAGGTGCCGCCTCTTCACCCGCTTCTACTTCTTCTCTTCTTCCTCACCATCTCTTCCTCTCCTTCTCATCCAGCTGCAGCTTCCACAGCCGCAGCCGTAGCTCCTCCTTTCCCTTCTCTTCTTCTTCTCCTCTTCTACTTCCCTCCTCTGTTTCCTCTGCAGGAAACAGAGGTATCACAACCTCTTCTCCTGCTTCCTCTTCCTCTTCTTTTCATCTTCTTCTTCTTCTCCTCTTCGAACGCCCCACACCTCTCCTCTGTTTCCACCTGCAGGAAACAGAGGTGCTGCAGCCCTAGCTGCTGCCACCTCTCGCTCCTCTCCCTCTTCCCTCTCTTTTCCCTCTTCTTCTCCTTCTCTTCTTCTCCTCTTCCTTTTTTCCTCCCCAACGCCACACACCTCCTCGCTGCAGCCTTGCCGCAGCTATCCTCCTCTCTTATTCTTCTTTTTCTTCTTCTTCCCTTCTCCTCCCCAACGCCCCACACATCCTCTCCTCTGTTTCCACCTGCGGGAAACAGAGGTGCAGCAGCCCTAGCTGCTGCTGCTGCCTCTCCCTCTCCTCTCCATCTTCCCTCTCTTCTTCTTCTTCTTCTTTTCTTCTCTTCTCCCTCTTCCTCCTCTCTTCTTTTCCCTCTTCTTCTCTTCTCCCTCTACTTCTCTTTTTCTTCTCCCCACGCCCCACCGCTTCTCTCTGTTTCTCGAAGAAACAGAGAGATCGTGGGAGGCAGTGGGATAAAACCGAAATTTTTGGTTTTCTTTATTTTCTTCTTTTTACAACTTAATAGTTTAGTCTTTGAAATTTCCATATTTACATATAGGTCCTCTGATTTATAAATAAATCTTTATTAATAATTTTCAAAAGTGAGGGATATTACACTCTCCCCTCCTTAAAAGAAAATATAGTCATCTAAATTGATCATAGCTCAATCGATGAAAAGATGAGGATTATGATATCTTTATTTCCTCCTCCTGCTCTTAAATAGTTTCATCAATACAATTTAATTACATAATTATCCACGAGTGACCGAAATATTCTCCTCCTTGATCCACAATAGACGGTAACCCGACCTTCAATCAATTTCTAAAAATACTTGCGCACCCTACAGTTAATCAAGCAAGTCGTTACTTCAGAAAATACTCATTTTTGATGGTCACCTGATTCAATTGTCTATAATCATTACAAAGCCTCAATGTTCCATACATCTTTTTAACTAACACCGGAGCACCCCATAATGAAATATTAAGCCAAATAAAATCCTCATTTAATAATCCTTGTAGTTGCTTTTCCAATTCCACTTACTCAAATGATATCATTCTGCAGAGAGGCTTAGATATTAGGATTGTCCCAAAGACCAAATCAAAAGCAAAGTCACATTTGGAGGTAATCCAAGCAAGTCATTCTGGGATACATTAGGCAAGGAAATAAATCATGTCCAATACTTTCAAAATAAAAGATCGTCTGATCAAATGTACAAAAAGTGATCATTTGTTATATACCAATCTATACTGGTATGATGGGAAGATAGTCAATCCATACCAAGTATAATATCAAAACTCCAAATCTTTAGGAGAACTAAATCAGCAAAAAGTTCAAGTTCCCCAATAAAAATCAGACAAGAGGACCAGATTCAAGTCTGTTATCAAAGAATCTCTAATGATCATATTTTCATATAGCACATAATGCAGTGGTCTAGGTTGAATGCCCAAGTGATAAGCAAAATATTACGAATCAAATCGTAGATTGGACCCATGGTCGAACAAATATTTGCATTCTTTTATAAACATGCATAATACCTTCGGTCACTAATTTCAGAAGTTTCAGAATCATATTCAGTGATAGCATACACTCTGACATAGGCAGATGATTTAAGAGGCAGTGACTCTTTCTTCTTGTTCAAAGGACAGTCTTTTGTTTTATGATCCAACTTTCTACAAGCAAAATAGACTCCAATCACCCGAAACACAAATTTGTTTCATAATTTAACTTATAATTCACACATGATTAAGTCTTTTGTGGTGACTTCTCATTTCAAATCCAAATGTCTTGACCCTCTTGTTATTACTTTCTGATTCATTTCCAATCATATTTTTATTGCTAAACTTATCCTTATCATTCTTGCCACATATCTCCAAAAATTCTTTTCATTGCTGCCAATAATAATCAGCCTCTACTTCCAATATAAGGTAGCAAAAAAATCTTTTGATCATTAGAACAATTTTGTATATCAAATATCTTCTTCATTTGCATCATCCATTTTTCTACCACCAATGAAATTAGGTTCATCATGCTTCTGCTGCGCCACTCTGATTCAATATCCCCAATCCATCCTTTCATTCCCCTTAATTAATCAGAAAGAAATGAAATAGGAGGACCAAATGTCCTCATCATCCCAGATTCCTAAAATGCATCAAAGAAAATTTTCCACCAATCACTAAAGTTCATTAGACCTCAATATATTTTGCACATCAACATATCAAATATTTCAGTAATCCTCAAACCATTCTCTGATACCACCTCTATCACGCCCTCTCAAAATATCCATGATATTTAAAATTTCCATCACAGACCAATCTAGGATCCAAACTAACATTTGAGGACACTGAAAAACATTCAATCAAATTCACATCTATAAAACCTATGCATTTTAAAATCATATATCACATCACTCGATAATTCACATTTATGGCAACCCAAGCCAACTTGATAAACATGAACAACATTTATAAATCCACAAGCTAAATAAATTATACAATCAGAACTCCAACTATTCACCACAAGTTCATATCGTCATAAATTAGACTTAACATTCCGAAATTCCAAATAAGAGAGATCTTCTAACACTTTTACACAGTATATCCATTTCGATCATTAGAACAATTCATTACAAACAAGGGTCGTAGAACAAAATCTCTGTTTGGCAGAATTCATAATGTCAGATTCAATAGATAACTGGGCAGGTGTTTGGATTCCAAATCTTTCAATCAAAACATCAAAAGAAAGATCTACGAGTCTAGTTTCCAATGAAATAAGCTTTGAATAAATCAACATTTGCAACAGGGACTTATAAGCAGTTCAGTATCAGAAGGTCAGAAATTACGATCCCTTTTTCGCAAAATCAGTAGGCTCATTTGAAACAGAAATTTGGGTAGACAAACTTACTCTGAATTCTTAAAATAAACTATCAAAACAAAGGTTTATGAGTCTATATTCTGATCAAATAAGTTTTGTCCAAATCAGAGGTCAATACATGAAGTTATAGCCATAACAAAGTAGAAGGGTCAGAATATCAGAAGTTGCATAGATTTGTATCGTTACGTCTAACCAGGAGATATATCAAATGAAAGGCTAGAACAATTCAAGTTCCCCATATTCAAAACAACTGTAACGGTAAAATTGCGGTAAGGAAAGATCAGGACACTTGCAATAGGAAAGATTAGAAAGCTTGCAATAGGAAAGATCAGAACACTTGCAATAAGAAATATCAGAGCAATTATAGGAGAAACGATCAGAGAACTTGCTTTCAAAGATTTCGATCCGAAGATCCAAAGAAGGTGCTAGCCCAAATCCTTCTACTTTTCCTCATTGTCCTCTCTCTGTTTCGTTTTATGCTCCTGTTTTCTTCCTTTGTTTGCAACTACACCACGTGTCGAACATCGAGGCACAGTCACCTGCTCTCTCTTACTCTCATTCCTTCTTTTTCTTTCCCAAACGCAGCTGCCACAGCCGCCGCCGCTACCGCTGCCACAATCGCAGCCCCTTCCACCGCACTACCTTCCTTCCTCCTCTTCTTTCGCAGACACAACTGCTGTTGAATCTCGGATTTTGATGATGAAGTCAATTGTCATTTGTTATCTAATCTATGTGTTGAGATAAGTGTGCAGGATTAACTACGATGAGAGTAAGACAAGCAGCAGGAGTTGCGCCGGAGTCAAGATCATGATCACGTTGGGAGTTCGAGAGTTCGACGGAAGTTCGGACGGTCGTCGGAGGTTCAGAGAGAACAGATCCGAGAAGTCCAGAAGCTTGCCAAGCGAAGCTCGTCGGAACTCGCCAAGTGGATCGTCGCAAAGTCCAGGAGTATGCCGGATGTCCGCAGAAGGATCACCGAGGGTTATCGGTTGATCGACGGAAGTTGGCAGGAAACTCGCCGGAAGAAGCGATTGACGCATCGGAGCAAAGCTGCAGAAGTTGTCTTAGAGTTAATCGTAGTTAGCATGATGATTAAGCATGAAAATGGGAGGTGATCCCATTAGCTTAATCTTGGGGCAATTGGGCCCCTGAAAAGATTCAAAGTGGGCCGAATGGAGTGAACCATTCGGACCCTGATTGCACCAGGAGGTGCAACCGCCCCAGCCAGGAGGTGCAACCGCCTGGGCTGTGGGGTTGGGAGGTGCAACCGCCCCAGCCAGGAGGTGCAACCGCTTGGGCTGTGGGGTTGGGAGGTGCAACCGCCCCAGCCAGGAGGTGCAACCGCCTGGGCTGTGGGGTTGGGAGGTGCAACCGCCCCAGCCAGGAGGTGCAACCGCCAGGGCTGCGAGGCTGGGAGGTGCAACCGCCCCAGCCAAGAGGTTGCACCGCCAGAGCTCAAGTTCCGAGCTCTGCCAGGCGATGCAACCACCGAGCTCAGTCTTCGAGCTCTGGTAGATTGTTGCATCAGCCTGAGCTCAGTCTCGAGCTCTGCCAGGTGATGCATTCACCAAGCTCAGTCTTCGAGCTCTGGCAGAGAGGTGCATCAGCCTGAGCTCAGTTTCGAGCTCTGCCAGGTGATGCAACCACCGAGCTCAGATTTCGAGCTTTGCCAGGTGATGCAACCACCAAGCTCAGTCTTCGAGCTCTGCCAGGTGATGCAACCATCGAGCTCAGTCTTCGAGCTCTGGCAGAGAGAAGCAATCGGCAGAGCTCAGTCTTCGAGCTCTGCCAGGCGGTGCCACCTCTCCAGTCGAGAGGTGCAACCGCCTGATCCCAGAATTCTGGGATTTGATCGATTTGATCGTTTTGAGCTCGAATTTTGAATTGGGTTGGGGCCTATAAATACCCCACCCATTCAGCACTGAAAAGATACAGACCTATACCGAAATCTTGATCTTTTCTGTGATTCTAAGAGCTCAAAAGTGTTGTAAAGCCTTTAAGTCTCCTCCTTCTGTTCTTCAAGTTTTCAATTGTAAAGTGAGGAGAGAAAGGTCTGTAAAGGTTGTCTCCTAAGCCTGTCAAAAGGAGAGAAATTGTAAGAGGGAAGTTTGGCCTTCGCCCATTGAAGGAAGGCACCTAGTTGACGTCGGCAACCTCATCGGTGGAGGAAGCCAAAAGTGGAGTAGGTCAAGGCTGACCGAACCACTCTAAATCTCTGGTTTGCGTTTATTTTCGAGCACTTTATCATTACTGCAAACCTCCCTCATCACTACTGCTCTCTGCGCTTTCACGAACAAGTTCTAAGTGCTGTTCTTCCAAATCTGCATTCAGACGTAAACTCGTATTTTCATACATTACAGTTTACGTTTTCGTTTGATTCTGCAGAACTGTTTTCCGTGCTTTTACGAACGAGCTTCTTTGCAGTTTACGCTTACATTTTAATCCTATTAATAACTGCAATCTGTCCTCTACGATTTTACGAACGAGTTTCAACATTTAGACGTAAAACTGCATTCAGACGTAAATCGGCTTTCCTCGCTCAATCATCAGATTTCAGTTCACGTTTACGTCTTGATTTCAACTGCATACTGCCTTCTGCGAGTATACAAACGAGTTTCAAAGTTTAGACGTAAATCTGCGTCTAGACGTAAAACTGCGTTTAGACGTAAATCTGCGTTTAGACGTAAAACTGCGTTTAGACGTAAAACTGCGTTTAGACGTAAAACTGCGTTTAGACGTAAATCTGCGTTTAGACGTAAAACTGCGTTTAGACGTAAAACTGCGTTTAGACGTAAATCTGCGTTTAGACGTAAATCTGCATTTAGACGTAAATCTGCGTTTAGACGTAAATCTGCATTTAGACGTAAATTTGAGTTTAAACGCAAAACTGCGCTTAGACGCAAAACTGTGCTTAGACGCAAAACTGCGCTTAAACGCAATCTGCGCTTAGACGCAAACTGCACTTAGATACAAACTGAGAATTTGCTTTTGCATCATAATAGTTTTTGAACGAACGCAGCTTTTGGTTTTTAAATTATTATAAGATTTCCGCTGCACTAATTCACCCCCCCCCCTCTTAGTGCTCTTGATCCTAACAATTGGTATCAGAGCAAGGTTAACTCTCTAAAGGATTAAAACCCAAGAGAGATGGCATACGCCGGAAACCAAGAGGGGCATTCAATTACACGTCCACCCATGTTCAGTGGAACGGACTACACTTACTGGAAGACCCGAATGAGGATATTTCTTATTTCTATGGATTTTGAACTGTGGAACCTTGTTGAAAATGGATTTTCAAAATCTTCTCTTCCAATGATCGATTGGAACGATTTGGAGAAGAAGGCTTTCGCTCTTAATGCAAAGGCTATGAATGCCTTATTTTGTGCACTTGATAAAAACGAGTTTAATCGTGTTTCAACTTGCGAAACTGCTTTTGATATTTGGCACACACTTGAAGTGACCCACGAGGGCACAAGTAGAGTGAAAGAGTCAAAAATCAATCTGTTGCTGCATTCTTTTGAACTTTTCCGAATGAAACCGAGTGAAACCATTGGCGACATGTTTACCCGTTTCACGGATGTCGTCAACGGTCTAAAAGGACTCGGAAAGAGCTTTTCGGATTTTGAGCTTGTTAATAAGATACTAAGATCCCTTCCTAAGAGTTGGGATCCTAAAGTCACCGCCATTCAAGAGGCAAAAGATCTGCGAAATTTCCCTCTTGAAGAACTAATCGGGTCATTAATGACCTATGAAATGACCTGCAAAGCTCATGAAGAGCAAGAAGACATCCTTCCAAAGAACAGGAAGGATATGGCACTTAAAACTTCTGAATGCCACTTGAGAGAAAACTCAAGTGATGAGGATTGTGACGATGACTTGGCACTTTTGACAAGAAAGTTTAAGAAATTCTTCAAAAGAAACAAGTTTAAAAACGATGTGAAAAATAAACTTGAATCAAAGAAGGACCAAGTGATCTGCTACGAATGTAAAAAGCCGGGACACTACAAAAGTGATTGTCCCCAAGTCAAGAAAAGAACAACAAAGAAGAAGGCGCTCCAAGCAACATGGGATGATTCGAGCGCATCTGAGGAAGAGGAGTCCAACACCGAGCAAGTTGCTCATTACGCCTTTATGGCCATCGAAGAGGAGGTAACGGATTTATTAGATGCTGATTTATCTTTCGATGAATTATTAAATGCCTTCCATGATTTATTTGATGAATGCAAAGTTATAAATAAGAAATACAAGTTGCTAAAAAAGGTACATGATAATCTTACTTGTGAGTTTGATAAATTAAAAGTCGAACATCATGATAGTTTAAAGTCATGTATCAAATGTCATGATTTAGAAACTATACAAAAAGAAAACTTGCTACTTAAGGACACCTTGAAGAAATTCGAGGTTGGTAGCAAGTCATTAAACATGATCCTTACAAACAAGGGTCATGCTCCCAAAAGAAGTGGGATTGGATTTGTGAGGAGTCCTCACCGAAATCCAACTACCTTTGTAAAAGGCCCCATCTTACATGTTCAAAACCAAACCAAGTGCAACTTTTGTTGCAAATCTGGACACAAGACACATTGTTGTCCATTTAAGAAAATAAGTCCAAACAAATTAATTTGGGTTCCTAAAGGAACCATGATAAACTCTATGCAACATGATAGAAAATGTAGATCTATTTATGAGGCACCCAAAAGCAAATGGATACCTAAACGTCATCCTTTCTTGTAGAAAACTAAACAATCGCAAGCTAGGAGCAAGAAATGGTACCTTGATAGTGGATGCTCAAGGCATATGACCGGAGATCCATCTCAATTCTCTAAGCTCTCTAGCATAGACGAAGGATATGTCACCTTCGGAGACAACAACAAGGGTAAAATCATTGGCAAAGGAACCATAGGTAACAAATCCAACCTCTCTATTGAAGATGTTTTACTAGTTGATGGTTTAAAACATAACCTCTTGAGCATTAGTCAATTATGTGATAAAGGATATATTATAAGATTTGAATCTAATGCCTGCATCATTGAAAAACCACACAAAAATGTATCTATGATTGCATTAAAACAAAACAACGTATACGCTATTGACATCAATGACTTATGTGATGAAATGTGCTTTGCCGTTATGAATGAGGATGCTTGGCTATGGCATAGAAGATTAGGTCATGCTAGCATGAAACTAATCAATCAAGTATCATCTAGAGAACTTGTAAGAGGAATTCCTCATATCAAGTTCATCAAAGATAATGTATGTGATGCTTGCCAATTAGGTAAGCAAATTAGGGGTAGCTTCAAAGCTAAGAATCAAATAAGCACCTCTAGGCCCTTACAATTGATCCATATGGACTTGTTCGGACCAATCTCTACATCGAGTCTAGGAGGTAGCAAATACGCCTTTGTCATTATTGATGACTACAGCAGATATACATGGACCTACTTCTTAAAACAAAAAAATGAATGCTTTAGACATTTTACCAAGTTTTGTAAACTTGTTCAAAATGAGAAGGAATCTATGATTTCGTCAATTAGAAGTGATCACGGTGGAGAATTTCAAAACCATGACTTCCAAGAATTCTGTGAACTCAACGGATACAACCATAACTTCTCTACTCCAAGAAATCCTCAACAAAATGGGGTAGTAGAAAGAAAAAATCGAAATTTGCAAGAAATGGCAAGAACCATGTTGAATGAACATAGCCTACCCAAATATTTTTGGGCCGAAGCTGTAAACACTGCATGTTATATTTTAAATAGAGTCCTAGTAAGACCCTTACTCACCAAAACTCCTTATGAGTTATGGAATAACAAAAAACCCAATGTCTCATATTTTAAAGTCTTTGGGTGTAAGTGTTTTATCTTGAATGAAAAGGATAACTTAGGAAAATTCGATGCTAAATCTGATGAAGGAATCTTTCTTGGTTATTCTTCGGTTTCTAAAGCTTTTCGCATCTTCAATAAAAGAACCTTAATTATTGAAGAATCCATCCATGTTGTTTTCAATGAGATTTCAGAAATTAAGAAAAATGATCTTGATGATGATATTAATTTTGATTCCTTGAATTTAAACGAAACCCCGTCTCCAACTAGCAACTTGGTTGCATCCACTTCCAAAACATCCTTACCCAAGGATTGGAAATATATAGATGCTCATCCTAAGGAGCTAATCCTAGGAGACACATCAAAGGGGGTTCAAACACGATCTTCTTTTAAAAACTTTTGTGCCAACGCCGCTTTTCTCTCCCAAATTGAACCCAAATGTGTTGATGAAGCCATGAAAGATGATTCATGGATTATCGCAATGCAAGATGAATTAAATCAATTTGAGAGAAATGAGGTGTGGACGCTTGTTCCTAGGCCAAATGACCATTTAGTAATTGGTACTAAATGGGTCTTTAGAAACAAGCAAGATGAAAATGGTATCGTGGTTAGAAACAAGGCTAGATTAGTGGCCAAAGGTTTCAACCAAGAAGAAGGTATCGATTACGAAGAAACCTTCGCACCTGTGGCTCGATTGGAAGCCATAAGGATGCTCCTTGCCTACGCTAGTTGCAATAATTTTAAGTTATTTCAAATGGATGTTAAAAGCGCTTTTCTAAATGGTTTCATTTCCGAAGAAGTTTATGTTGAACAACCTCCTGGATTTGAAAATAATAGCTACCCTAATCATGTGTTTAGATTAACTAAAGCTCTCTATGGTTTAAAACAAGCCCCAAGGGCTTGGTATGAGAGACTTAGCTCTTTTCTCATTGAAAATAATTTCATAAAAGGCAAGGTTGATACTACATTGTTTATCAAGAATTTTGAAAATGATTTTCTCATTGTTCAGATTTATGTTGATGACATTATCTTTGGTTCTACAAATGAATCTCTTTGTGAATCCTTTGCGAAAACTATGAGTCATGAATTCGAAATGAGTCTAATGGGAGAGTTAACATTCTTCTTAGGCCTACAAATCAAACAACTAAGCAATGGCATCTTTATTAGTCAAACCAAATATGCTGTGAGTTTGCTAAAGAAGTTCAAAATGAATAATTCAAAAGCCATTGACACCCCTATGAGCACCTCCACTAAGTTAGAAATTGATGAGAATGGAGAAAGCTTCGATCAAAAAACCTATAGGGGTATGATAGGAAGTTTACTTTACCTCACTGCCACCAGACCAGACATCATGTTCAGTGTAGGACTTTGTGCTAGATTTCAATCAGACCCTAAGATATCTCATCTCAAAGCAGTCAAAAGAATACTCAGATATCTTAATGGAACTACCAATCTAGGATTATGGTACCCAAAATCAGAAAATTTTGAATTAACAGCCTATGCTGATGCGGACTTCGCTGGCTGTAAACTAGACAGAAAAAGCACATCAGGATCATGTCAATTTTTAGGACATGCCCTTGTATCCTGGTCATCTAAGAAACAAAACTCGGTTGCCCTATCAACAACCGAAGCTGAATACATTGCAGCAAGTGCATGCTGTGCACAAGTTGTATGGATGAAAAACACTTTAGAAGATTACAAAGTGAATCTTAAAGATATTCCCATTAAATGTGATAACACGAGTGCAATATGCTTAACTAAAAATCCTATACAACACTCAAGAACAAAACACATTGATATTAGACATCACTTTATACGAGATCATATCACTAATCATGATGTAACCATAGAGTTTATTGATACCAAACATCAACTAGCTGATATCTTCACAAAACCCCTATGTGAAGAACAATTTGATTACATAAGAAGAGAATTAGGAATGTTGATGTGTCCGAATACTTAAATTTATTACTATTACATGCCTTGACAACGCTTGATCAAATAACATGTTGCAAATTATGTGACAAATATTTTTAACCAAATGCATGTAAGAAGTTCATTTTTCGGGTTGTATGCTAAAAATGGGATGTTCCCGTACACTCTTATGAAAACTCTTTGGAAAATGACTTTCCTCCGTCAAGCAAAAACAATAAAGAGATATATGTGTCATGACTTCCTTTATATGCTTGATAATGCTATCATGCTTTTTGTTGATGACAAAGGGGGAGAAAAATATGAATTGATAAACACTATGTCATAGCTGAACTGCCATAATCATATCTATGTCATAGTTGCAAATACTTGAGTGATGCTATAAACAATGTTATGCCATCCTTGCATCACCAAGAGATATGTGAACATGTACTATAGTTTGCATCATATCTTGATTTGATATTGTGAAGAAAATGCAAACTTACTAGAAAATCTCAAATGTGAGCATCATGTAAAAAGTCCTTCGTAGCTTTATATGATTACATGATGAATGGTTACAAACACTATCATACAAACTTGATGATGTATGTCATGCCTTGACA
This sequence comes from Musa acuminata AAA Group, assembly GCF_036884655.1. Lineage (NCBI taxonomy): Eukaryota > Viridiplantae > Streptophyta > Magnoliopsida > Zingiberales > Musaceae > Musa > Musa acuminata. Next base: position 15,257,493 of record NC_088352.1, on the reverse strand, counting down.
TAATTCTTGAAGAGATACATCATGATAGGCATCATGATGGGAGCATTGATAAGTTTAACTGATCTAACTTATCAATACGTCACTTGAATTCTTAGGTCTTGAATTCAAGGTTGACTTATCTCAACTATGGCATATAGATAAGGGGAGTTAAGGACAACTCCTTTATCAATTGATTGTCATCATCAAAAAGGGGGAGATTGTTGAATCTCGGATTTTGATGATGAAGTCAATTGTCATTTGTTATCTAATCTATGTGTTGAGATAAGTGTGCAGGATTAACTACGATGAGAGTAAGACAAGCAGCAGGAGTTGCGCCGGAGTCAAGATCATGATCACGTTGGGAGTTCGAGAGTTCGACGGAAGTTCGGACGGTCGTCGGAGGTTCAGAGAGAACAGATCCGAGAAGTCCAGAAGCTTGCCAAGCGAAGCTCGTCGGAACTCGCCAAGTGGATCGTCGCAAAGTCCAGGAGTATGCCGGATGTCCGCAGAAGGATCACCGAGGGTTATCGGTTGATCGACGGAAGTTGGCAGGAAACTCGCCGGAAGAAGCGATTGACGCATCGGAGCAAAGCTGCAGAAGTTGTCTTAGAGTTAATCGTAGTTAGCATGATGATTAAGCATGAAAATGGGAGGTGATCCCATTAGCTTAATCTTGGGGCAATTGGGCCCCTGAAAAGATTCAAAGTGGGCCGAATGGAGTGAACCATTCGGACCCTGATTGCACCAGGAGGTGCAACCGCCCCAGCCAGGAGGTGCAACCGCTTGGGCTGTGGGGTTGGGAGGTGCAACCGCCCCAGCCAGGAGGTGCAACCGCCTGGGCTATGGGGTTGGGAGGTGCAACCGCCCCAGCCAGGAGGTGCAACCGCCAGGGCTGCGAGGCTGGGAGGTGCAACCGCCCCAGCCAAGAGGTTGCACCGCCAGAGCTCAAGTTCCGAGCTCTGCCAGGCGATGCAACCACCGAGCTCAGTCTTCGAGCTCTGGTAGATAGGTGCATCAGCCTGAGCTCAGTCTCGAGCTCTGCCAGGTGATGCATTCACCAAGCTCAGTCTTCGAGCTCTGGCAGAGAGGTGCATCAGCCTGAGCTCAGTTTCGAGCTCTGCCAGGTGATGCAACCACCGAGCTCAGATTTCGAGCTTTGCCAGGTGATGCAACCACCAAGCTCAGTCTTCGAGCTCTGCCAGGTGATGCAACCATCGAGCTCGGTCTTCGAGCTATGGCAGAGAGAAGCAATCGGCAGAGCTCAGTCTTCGAGCTCTGCCAGGCGGTGCCACCTCTCCAGTCGAGAGGTGCAACCGCCTGATCCCAGAATTCTGGGATTTGATCGATTTGATCATTTTGAGCTCGAATTTTGAATTGGGTTGGGGCCTATAAATACCCCACCCATTCAGCACTGAAAAGATACAGACCTATACCGAAATCTTGATCTTTTCTGTGATTCTAAGAGCTCAAAAGTGTTGTAAAGCCTTTAAGTCTCCTCCTTCTGTTCTTCAAGTTTTCAATTGTAAAGTGAGGAGAGAAAGGTCTGTAAAGGTTGTCTCCTAAGCCTGTCAAAAGGAGAGAAATTGTAAGAGGGAAGTTTGGCCTTCGCCCATTGAAGGAAGGCACCTAGTTGACGTCGGCAACCTCATCGGTGGAGGAAGCCAAAAGTGGAGTAGGTCAAGGCTGACCGAACCACTCTAAATCTCTGGTTTGCGTTTATTTTCGAGCACTTTATCATTACTGCAAACCTCCCTCATCACTACTGCTCTCTGCGCTTTCACGAATAAGTTCTAAGTGCTGTTCTTCCAAATCTGCATTCAGACGTAAACTCGTATTTTCATACATTACAGTTTACGTTTTCGTTTGATTCTGCAGAACTGTTTTCCGTGCTTTTACGAACGAGCTTCTTTGCAGTTTACGCTTACATTTTAATCCTATTAATAACTGCAATCTGTCCTCTACGATTTTACGAACGAGTTTCAACATTTAGACGTAAAACTGCATTCAGACGTAAATCGGCTTTCCTCGCTCAATCATCAGATTTCAGTTCACGTTTACGTCTTGATTTCAACTGCATACTGCCTTCTGCGAGTATACAAACGAGTTTCAAAGTTTAGACGTAAATCTGCGTCTAGACGTAAAACTGCGTTTAGACGTAAATCTGCGTTTAGACGTAAAACTGCGTTTAGACGTAAAACTGCGTTTAGACGTAAAACTGCGTTTAGACGTAAATCTGCGTTTAGACGTAAAACTGCGTTTAGACGTAAAACTGCGTTTAGACGTAAAACTGTGTTAAGACGTAAATCTGCATTTAGACGTAAATCTGCGTTTAGACGTAAATCTGCATTTAGACGTAAATCTGAGTTTAAACGCAAAACTGCGCTTAGACGTAAAACTGCGCTTAGACGCAAAACTGCGCTTAAACGCAATCTGCGCTTAGACGCAAACTGCACTTAGATACAAACTGAGAATTTGCTTTTGCATCATAATAGTTTTTGAACGAACGCAGCTTTTGGTTTTTAAATTATTATAAGATTTCCGCTGCACTAATTCACCCCCCCCTCTTAGTGCTCTTGATCCTAACAGCTGCTGCATACGTAGTCGCTACCGTTGTGGCCGCAATCCCTTCCGCAGCCCCTTTTTCCCCCTTTCCTTTCTTTTCTTTCCCAGCTGCAACTGCCGCAGTCGCAGTCGCAACCATGGCCGCAGCCACCACAACCGCAGCCTTTTCTTTCTCCCCTGCTCTATTTCCTCTCCTTCTCTTCCAGCTGCAGCTGCCACTGCCACAGCTGCCTCTCCTTCTCCTCTTCCTCTCTTCTTCCCTTTTCCTTTCTCTTCTTCTTTCTTTCCTTGTCTTCTTTCCCAGCTGCACGGTTGCAGTCGCAGCCTCAGCCGCGACCACAACCTCTTCTTCTTCCCCTGCTCATCTTCCTCTCCTTCTTCTCTTCCAACTGCAGCTGCCATCGCAGCAGCCGCAGCCCCTTCTCTTCCCCTTCTCTTCTTCCTCCCCTTCCCTTCTTCCTTCCTCTTCCTCTTTCCCTGCCACAGCTGCAGCTGCCACAGCCGTAGCCGCAGCTACTTCTTTCCCTTCTCCTCATCCTCCTCCTTCCTTTCTTCTTCTTCTCTTCTTCTTCTTCCTCCCCTTCTTCTCCCCGACGAATAGCACCTCCTTTCCTCTGTTTCCTCCTGCAGGAAACAGAGGTGCCGCCTCTTCACCCGCTTCTACTTCTTCTCTTCTTCCTCACCATCTCTTTCTCTCCTTCTTTTCCAGCTGCAGCTTCCACCTCCGCAGTCGCAGCTCCTCCTTTCCCTTCTCTTCTTCTTCTCCTCTTCTACTTCCCTCCTCTGTTTCCTCTGCAGGAAACAGAGGTATCACAACCTCTTCTCCTGCTTCCTCTTCCTCTTCTTTTCCTCTTCTTCTTCTTCTCCTCTTCGAACGCCCCACACCTCTCCTCTATTTCCACCTGCAGGAAACAGAGGTGCTGTAGCCCTAGCTACTGCCACCTCTCACTCCTCTCCCTCTTCCCTCTCTTTTCCCTCTTCTTCTCCTTCTCTTCTTCTCCTCTTCCTTTTTTCCTCCCCAACGCCACACACCTCGTCGCTGCAGCCTTGCCACAGCTATCCTCCTCTCTTCTTCTTCTTCTTCTTCTTCTTCTTCTTCTTCTTCCCTTCTCCTCCCCAACGCCCCACACATCCTCTCCTCTGTTTCCACCTACGGGAAACAGAGGTGCAGCAGCCCTAGCTGCTGCTGCTTCCTCTCCCTCTCCTCTCCATCTTCCCTCTCTTCTTCTTCTTCTTCTTCTTTTCTTCTCTTCTCCCTCTTCCTCCTCTCTTCTTTTCCCTCTTCTTCTCTTCTCCCTCTACTTCTCTTCTTCTTCTCGCCACGCCCCACCGCTTCTCTCTGTTTCTCGAAGAAATAGAGAGAGCGTGGGAGGCAGTGGGATAAAACCGAAATTTTCGGTTTTCTTTATTTTCTTCTTTTTACAACTTAACAGTTTAGTCCTTGAAATTTCCATATTTACATATAGGTCCTCCGATTTATAAATAAATCTCTATTAATAATTTTCAAAAGTGAGGGATATTACAGTTATGCATAGAGCCCATGATGCTCTGCTAGCCCCCATTGACTTTATTCAAACGTGGGTGGTTGGAGCTCCCAAACGTGGGAGACTTATGCTTGATGGTCATCCAGAAATGGATGAATCACATTATCTATGTGGTCCCACGATGCCCTCTATGTTTTTGATATGATATCCAAAACATTGCTTATGAGTTTATATTTATTCTTTGGATAAAAAATGTAATGCATGCTATATAAAAAATGACATACAAGCTTGTGTTTATTATTCGGTTCACTTGTTATACTTTGAAGTGTTTCGTATGTCATTGTTATGCTCCCAAACACTCTTACACCTTTGATATGTACCTAAATGCTTCATGTGCCATTTGATACATGCCTAAATGCTTCTTTTGCTAATGAAATACTCCAATTTCCTTTCTCCTATTGTTATCTCTAACGCATATTTTCCAATGAGGTAACTCTTTGTGATTTTTTTATATCAAATGAGATGATTCCAAATAAATGCTTGTATTTCTGCTTTTGTTATCTTTATACTAAGCCTGCTTGAACTTCTCCTATCGCCATAGATATGTTAGTCGTTTACTGAGCTTTTTATGCTCACCCCGTTGCTATATAAATTTTTCAAGGTAGCATGTCATGCACTGAAAAGCTAGAATTGGGTTGAAGTAGTGAAAGGTTAGAAGAATTTTGAGCTAATCTTTGTTGGATGATAGGTTTTTTTGTTGTATAGTATATTTTACTTCTGATGTAATGTTAAGGATATGCTTATACTTATGTATTGTAAAAGTTTAAATGACCACTCATGTTTATGGAATGATAAGTTTAAGTTGTATAAGGATAAGAACTCATGGTAAATAATTATCTTTTTGTGATTGTATATATTTCTACGATTATGGATTTGTGTTGTGGTTGATGTTTAGTTGAGTTGCCTTTGGATTTTGTGAATCTCTAAGTGAAGTAGATTATGATTTATGTAACGTACAGGTTTATGAATTGTGAATATTGATTTTGAATGATTCTTAGTATCCTCAAATTGTTAGATTGGGTCCTAGATTGAATTCATGATGAATTATAATATTATTGATTTTAGACAAGATCACACCTCCTGAATGTGATAATTCAGGGGGCGTGATAGGATTACTTTAGGATGGGTTTAGAACACTTGATTTAGAAAAAATTTGAGTCCCAAATGGGGGGAACTGATGCAAAACCTCAAGCAAAGCTTCTTCTTCTTCTTCTTCTTCTTAAAATCCTCTTCCCTTATAGTAAGTATCCCTCGTTTATTAAGCTTTCCTTTAGTTTCTTCTCTAATTGCATTAGGTTTAGCTAATACAAGGCTTGCAAGATAGCAAGCATGCATTAAAGAAGCCTATGTGTCATCCTTTGAACAAACATAGGTGGCACCAATCTTAGGTTAGCTAGTGACACATGTTTACCATTTTTTTCTTCTTTAACTTAAATCTGCAACTTTCATAAATCATATCCAATTTTTAATATTCACATTTAGGTCCCTAGTCATAAACTTCTAATATAAAATTATTTAATACAAAAGAATTATTAGCTAATCCTCATATTTACAAAAAAACATATATAATATTTTTAAAATGGGGGATGTTATACTCTCCCCTCCTTAAAAGAAAATTTTAGTCCTCTAAATTTATCAACCTCCTTCGACGAAAAGATATGATCAAAATTTTGCACCTAGATTGAGACCATCAACATCATTGAGTCTTTTGTGGTGACTTCCATTTTCAAATCCAGATGTCTTGACCCTCTTGTTATCATTTTCTGATTCATTTTCAATTATATTTTTATTGTTTTCTATTAGGATCGGAGCGGCACTAAGAGGGGGGGGGGGGGGTGAATTAGTTCAGTGGTAAAGCACGATAAACTTTTGACGATTTAAATACTTTCGGAAACTTCGTACGATAAAAGCAACGTTTCATTTGAAACCGTTTCGATTGCATTTTAACTTGAAGGGATACGTAAGAAGGAGACAATGAAGTATAGCATTAAAGTGCAAATGGTTTGCAGTAATATAAATGACAATAAGTAAATGCAAACCAGAGATCACGCCGATTTTAAAGTGGTTCGGTCAAATGACCTACATCCACTTGCGAGGCCCCTCTTCGATGAGGCTCCCACCTTCCACTAGCAAATCTCTTAAAGGGGAAGGGTAAATACCCCTCTTACAATTTTTTACAAGCGGTTCACTCTCTTACAGATTTTCAGCAAGAAAGAAGGAGGTGAACACTAGAAAATTGAAAACAAGACTAGCTAAGACTTTTCTAAGACCTTTCTCTCAATCAATTGCTTCTCAAAAAGTTGTAATCTCAGCTGAGATTTGAGGGGTATTTATAGGCCTCAAGAAGATTCAAATTCAAAGAGGTGAACACTAGCAAATTGAAAATAAGACTAGCTAAGACTTTTCTAAGACCTTTCGCTCAATCAATACTGGCGGTGCCACCGCCTGTTAGTGTCTGACACTGATAGTGGACTAGCGATGCCACCGCCCAGCTCTCGAGTGCTGGGCGGTGCCACCGTCCAGTCTGGCGGTGCCACCGCCAAACCCTTCGGTTCACTGGTTGGGCTTCAAATTTAGCCCAAACCAAGTCTAATTTTGAGCCCAATTGGCCCCTAACCAGAATACATGATTATCTCTTAATCATAATCCTAATTACAAGTGACTACATAACTAAAAACATCCTAAGCAACTTTTCAACCGCGAACGTCGAGTCTTGTTCCGGCGAGCTATCCGACGAACTTCTTCCGACGGACTCCCAGCAAGCTCCCGATCTTGTGATGACTTTAACGAGTAACCGAGCCTTCTCGGTGATCTCCGTGAACCTCCGACGATCTCTTCGGTGAACTTCCGAAAATTTCAATAGGTTCCTGATTTCTTCTCGGTTGGTTCCGGTAGCATCTCCGACGATTCTTCGGATTCTTAAACGTCCATCAAACTTGACTCCGGTATTCTTGCTTTGTGTTTTCTGGTTATCATAGTAAATCCTGCTCACTTAACTCAGTAATATGGATTAGATCAATTAACCCATCAATTGATTTTATCATCAAAATCTGAGATTCAACATTTTTCACCAATTCTTAGCCTCCACTTTTAATACAAAGGTGGTAAAAGAAATCTTTTGATCGTTAAAACAATTTCGTACATCAAACTTCTTCTTCATTCACATCGTCGATTATTCTGCTACGATTCTACCACTAATGAATTAGGTTCACCATGCTTCCACTACATCACTCTAATTTAATATTTCTGATCAACCCTTTCATCACTATTAATTAATAAAAAACAGATGAAGTAGGAGGGCCAAATGTCCTCGTAATCCTAGATTCCTAAAGGATATCAAAGAAAATTTTCACTGATCACTATAGTTCACTAGACCTCAATATATTGTGCATATCAAACCTATCAAATATCTCAGTGATCCTCAACCCATCCTCTAATACCTTATCTGTCAGTCCCCCTAAATTTAATTCTCATTCAGGAGGTGTGAACTTAACTCAAAATTGATAATATTAGAATTCAACAAACAATCTAGGATCCAAACACACATTTGAGGATACTGAGAAAATATTCAAATCACATCCGTAATTCTATAATTCACAAAACCTGTACAGTTTATAACCATACATCATATCACTTAATGATTCATAAAATCCAAAGCCAACTCAACTAAACTATAACCACATAATAAATCTATAGTTGCGGAACCTTTGCAATCACAAAACTAACATGTACCACATATTTATATCATTACACAATTTTAACTTAACATTCCCAAAATCCTAACATGAGAGGTACTTTTCAAACATTTATAAAACTCATAAGTTCATATTTACCATAAACATTCCATTAGATACCAAGCATACTTATACAATGAAAACATATCTGTTGAATCTCGGAATTTGATGATGAAACTAATTGATTGTGTTTATATGTTTAACTGCATTTTGAGTGATGCAGGTCTACTCGATCAGGATTAGACAGTTAACGCATGAGGAATTAACGTTGCGCCGGAGGAGATCACGTTAGGATATTGGATGGCAAAAGACTTCGGACGTCGGGCATCGGGCTAAGAGCGGAATTGTGCCAAGGATATCGAGGTTGCGGAGGTCAACCGCCGATTGGGCAATAAGCCGCAAGAGAGGATGATGCGCTAAAGAATCGGACGAAGCGCCAACCAATGACGTGCCGGGCAACAAATGTCAATTCGCATTGTAATAGTTATCTAGATCAGAGTAGAGTTTTGGCTTGTGTGTGTAGGATTAACTACGATAACGATAAAGACATAAAGCGAAACAAAGTGTCGGAGTCAAGCGCGAAGGATTTGTTGCGAGTTCGAGAGTTCGACGGAAGTTCGAAGGTTCGTCGAGAATGCTGCCGGAACTAGCCGAGAATGAGTAGGGAGCTTGCCGAAGGGTTTTTCAGAAGCTCGCCGGAAGGTTCGTTGAAAGTTCGCGGAGCTCGCCGAGAAAGATCAGAGCTTGCCGAAGAAGCTCGTTGGAACTCACCAAGATCAAATCGTGAAGTCTAGGAGGTTGTTGAGAGTCCGCAGAATGGTTTCCGAGAGTTCGTCAGAAGACTGCCGGAAGTTTGTAATAGCTTAGGAAATGTCTTTAAATTTGTAGTTAGCATGTTAATTAGGGTTAGGATTAGATGTTAATCCTATAACCCAAGTAGGAGCCAATTGGGCCAGAGTTCGGACTGGTTGGGGCCAAGTTTGGAGCCCAACCAGTGAGCTGAAATAGTGTAGGCGGTGGTACCACCAGATTAGGTGGTGGCACCGCCCAGAACTCAAGAACTGAGCGGTGGCACCGTTGGACTGAGCGGTGACACCGCCCAGCACCCGAGAGGTCGGGCGGTGGCACCGCCAGCCTCGGAAACCTAAGAGAATTCGAATTTTGGAGCCCAAATTTGAATCCTCTTGGGGCCTATAAATACCCCTCAATTCTCAGCTGAGATTACAACCTTTGAGGAGTAAGAAATTGAGATTACATCCTCTTGGGGCCTATAAAGCCTTAGCAAAGTCTTTAGCAAGTCTTGTTTTTCAATTGCTTGAGTGTTCACCTCCTTCTTTCTTGTTGAAAACTTATAAGAGTGTGAACCACTTGTAAAAGGTTGTAAGAGGGGTTTTTGTCCTTCCCCTTCAAAGTGATTTGCTAGTGGAAGTTGGGAGCCTCTTCGAAGAAGGCTTCGCAAGTGGATGTTGGTCATTTGACCGAACCACTTTAAATTGGCATGTTCATGGAATGTGTGAGTACTTACCTTTCTGCAATCGTTATCTACACATCAGTAAATTTTTGGTTTTTACTTTACTCAAGTTACAATCAATGCGAAATCTCCTTGCATTTTACGGAATCATTTTCGAACTTACAAGTTTTAATTCGCTGCACTAATTCACCCCCCCCTCTTAGTGCTGCTCTGATCCTAACAATTGTTATCAGAGCCACGGTTTTCTACTTTGGTTTAACACCCAAATAGAAATGACTCTTTATGGCTTTCAAGAGGGTCACTCTCTCATTCGTCCTTCCTTTTTCAATGGGACGGACTACACTTATTGGAAAACTCAAATGAGAGTTTTCTTACTTTCTTTGGATTTGAATTTATGGCACATAACCAAAAATTGATTTGAAGTGTCTTCTCTTCCAATGAACCATTGGAATGATTTGGAGAAGAAGATGTTTTCTCTAAATGCAAAGGCTATGAATGTCTTATATTGTGCACTTGACAAAAATAAATTTAATCACGTTTCGATATTTGACTCGGCTTTTGATATTTGGAGAACTCTAGAGGGCACTCATGAAGGCACTAGCCGAGTGAAAGAGTCCAAAATCAATATTCTTGTGCATTCTTACGAACTTTTCCAGATGAAACCAAGTGAGTCCATAGGAGACATGTATACCCGTTTCACGGATGTCATCAATGGACTCAAAGCTCTTGGTAAAAGATTTCTAATTTTGAACTAGTCACTAAAATCTTAAGATCCCTTCCAAAAAGTTGGGATCCAAAAGTTACGGCCATTCAAGAGGCCAAGGATCTTAAAACATTCCCTCTCGAAGAACTTATTGAGTCTCTAATGATCTACGAAATGAACAATGTTACAAAAATGGAACTCGAGAACAACCTTCCAAAGGACAGAAAGGATTTGGGACATAGAACATTTGAAGACCACTCGAGCATAAGCTCAAGTGATGGTGAACTCGAACTCACTAAGAAATTTAAAATGTTAATGAAACAAAAATTTATTAACGAAAAGAACAGAACTGCTTGCTTTGAATGCAAGAAAAAGAGCAAGAATTGGGATGAATCGAGCTCCTCCGAAGACAAGGAGTAAATCAAGAAAGGCGAGGTGGCAAACTACGTCTTAACCACTTTCAACGATGAGGTAATCGAAATCCTTCTAATTTATTTTGAAATTACTTGATGCTTTCCATGATGCATTTTTAGTTTAGGAAAATTATTTTTAATTGCTTAATGTAATGAAAATGAAAAAAATAGGAATCATGCTTATCATTCTAGTAATTTTGAAAATAATCATGAAAATTATATGTTTATGATAAACAAAATGATTTTGATTAAAAATGCCTTATATGATATCATGCCTAATAAATTTATTTTTTGAAACTCTGCATGATGATGATGAGTTTTGGGTAATTTATAATTTATTGATTTTGATGATTTCCATGATGATCTTTTGCGATTTATAGATTATCAATTTTTACCGTGATGAAAGTTGCTTTTAAAAATGATGCACGACTTTTATATGCAAACTAAGTATAAAAAGATAGATTCACCTAAAAAGAAGAATGCATGACTACAACAAATAACAAAATGATTTTGTTTGAAAATGCCTTATGCCCAATGAAACCATCATCGATGAATATGCTTTATATTTAATAGTTTCTTTGGATTATAAGCCTTATCATGATAAAAGTTTTGAAAAGTTTCTATCATACTTGATGATTATTATACATGATGATTTATTGGTCTTGAAGTTATTCAATTTTAATTAAATGAAATCATGTTTGACTTGAAGTAATGAGTTGAAATAATTTTTTTTGAATTATGTGTTGCACTTTTTTTTTATCTTGATGATTTTTGATCTTTCCGTTTTAAATGATGATGCATGGATTTGAAAAAAAAAAAGGACATGCATGTATGGAATCAATCAATAAGTTGAAACAAAAGGAGGAAAGATTTTTTTATTAAAAATTTTCTTTTTCTCTATCTTATTGTTTTCGACCTAAAAGACCAATAAAATTATTTATACCATTTTGAATCTCTTGGAAGAGATGTTGAGATTTTGATGATTTGGACGATTTGAATTTGAATGAGTTTTATCCAAATTCATGATCTTGATTCCGTGATATTTACAAATTAAGATTTATTATGAATCAAGATTTTTTCATTAATCAATCTCCTAAGATTTTCTTTTGATTATTTATGAGTAGGTTTTTCAAAAAGAAATCATGCCTTTTGGTATTCACATGTTCTAATCTTTCATGATATGATTTTTATGTAATTCCTTGTATTCAGGAAATGTTTATCGCATCACCCAATTACTTTCTTCTTGATATTCCTTATGTGGTGATATAAAATTATGCATGAAATACTCTTGATATTATTTTGATGCATACAAATGAAAAGTTATAATCATGAATGGTAGGATGAAATTTGACAAGTTAATACCATCATGATTTGAAACATTTATGATTTAAAATTATGCATGCAATTACTTTTTATTGTGATGATATATGCATATAATGTGTATCATGAATACTTTATTATCATATATGAAAATAGTGATAAACATTTTGAAAATAAATGTTTGTATCATGTTAGATGATTTTACATTTTGTGTATGATGAGTTATAGTGATGATTGAAACAATGATTGAAATAATATGAATGATGATTTGGAATTATGCATATAATGATGAGTTTATATGTTTTAAAAATATATATGATGATTTGGTATTATGTATACAATACTTTAACTTATGATAATGATGTATGCAATGATGAAATATTCAAGATAAAATTATTATTTTGATATTCATGACTTGAATCTTCCTTTCCTTTTGCCAATGACAAAGGGGGAGAAAGAGTTGCTAATGTGCTATCTTGAATTGATGTAAAGGGTCATCTCAAAAAGAAATTAGCTAGCTTGCATAAGTCAAGAAAATGTAAAAACTTGCAAATCTTTAAATTTGCTAGATTGTATGTAGTAAAACTTCCATATCGTAAAAATTGCTAGCTTGTAGAGAAGCAAATAGTTGCTATCTCAATAAAAGCAATTAAACTTACAAATCTTTAATTGTTATATTGCATGATGATAAAACTTGATATTATATTTTTTTCATACAATGTATTGAACTTTTTTATCTCTAAACACTTTATACTTGGAATATTTTAAAATGTGATCTTGATAAGAATGTTTCAAGTTGCTCTTTGTGCTATATCTTTTTAAATGAATCATGAGCCTTGATATCATATATTTCATAATATAGAAATAACAAGATTTCTTTGCCTTGTATGCCTTATGTGATGATTGTACATCAATTTGCTTTATTATGAATTATATGAATATTGATCGTGAACTTGTTAAGAAGAATTTTAATGAACCATGAATCATATATTTGGTATTCATGAATTGATCCTTATTGATATATTTCATGAATTCTTTGCATATTTAGCTTGTTGAATGGTTGAAATTTTTAGCCATTGAGTCCTCCCCTTCTTTTTGACTTTGAAAAAGGGGGAGAAGGTTTTGCTAGCTTGTGCATTGAAAATGAAAGTAAACTTCCTAGCATGCTAAGGAAGTAAAACTTGCAAGCTTGCACTTCTAAAAAAGAGAAGAAAGATCTTGCCTATCAAAAGAAGAAAAAAGTGCAAAACTTAGAAAATTTGCAACAAAATTGCTCTTGCCATGCTTTGTATAAAAAATAGGTTGATATCCTTAAAAGCATTGCATTAAAATTTTTAGTGTATCGCAATGTATCACATGTATCGCAAATTGAAATTTTTGAGACTATTATCATATCATGTTTAACAATTGATATCTTTTATTGATATGATAAATTATCATCTCATGATATATTGCATAATGATATCATGATTTGCGATTGTATCATGTGATCCTTGGTGAATTTTCACATTGATATCCTTCATGAAATGATTTATTTGCATTGTTGTCTTGTATGCATCATGTGATGATTGAAATATTGATTGATGCAAAGTTGATGTAGAAGTCTAAATCATTGGTTCCTCTCCTTCTTTTTGACATTGACAAAGGAGGAGAAAGTTATTGCTAGTTTGCACACTTGAATGAAAAATTTGCTAGCTCGATCATTGTAATGAATAAATTTGCTATATCAAACATCATTAAATAAATATTGTTACTTGCAAAGAAAAGCAAAGTGCAATCTTGCACAAAAATTCAAGTGTTGAATTGCCATGATTGAACTTAAGAATCTTGCTATGCTTTTGTGCTTATATGTTGTGATGAAAATCTAGCTTCATCTTGCAAAAACTTGTATATCTTTTAAAATAGCTAGAGCTACTTCTCCTTTTTGTTGATGACATAGGGGGAGAAGTATATTGATGACTTCATGCATTGAATTAAATATTTTATATATATTTGCATGATGGTTTAAATATTTTTCATAACATGTGATGAATGTTACTTGGATTTGGGATAATCCAAGTGTTCTATTAATGGCATATTGATAGGGGGAGTTTGGTAAAACTCCGCGGAGTTACGGTTAACTCCGTTAGTCATCAATTAGTTGTCATCACCAAAAAGGGGGAGATTGTTGAATCTCAGATTTTGATGATGAAACTAATTGATTGTGTTTATATGTTTAACTACATTTTGAGTGATGCAGGTCTACTCGATCAGGATTAGATAGTTAACGTAGGAGGAATTGATGTTGCGCTGGAGGAGATCACGTTAGGATATTGGATGGCAGAAGGCTTCGGACGTCGGGCATCAGGCTAAGAGCGAAATTGCGCCAAGGATATCGGAGTTGCGGAGGTCAACCGTCGATTGAGCAACAAGCCGCAAGAGAGGATGATGCGCTGAAGAATCGGATGATGCGCTGAAGAATCGGACGAAGCGCCAACCAATGGCGTGCCAGGCAATCGAATGTCAATTCACATTATAACAATGGTCTAAATCAGAGTAGAGTTTTGGCTTGTGTGTGCATGAATAACTACGATAACGATGAAGACATAAAGCGAAACAAAGTGTCGGAGTCAAGCGCGAAGGATTTGTTGCGAGTTCGAGAGTTCGACGGAAGTCCGAAGGTTCGTCGAGAATGTCACGCCCCTCAAAATAACAATAATATTAAAAAATTTTCAACACAAATCGATCCAGGATCCAAACACACATTTGAGGTCACTAAGAAAACATTTAGATCAAAATTTTACCTCTAAAATCTACAAATTTATAAACCCTGTGCAGTTCATAAATATACAACACATCGTTCGATGATTCATAAAATATGAACCCAACTCACCAAAATAATAACCACAACATAAATTCACAAGTATGGGAGTCTATACAATCACAAAACCAACGTTTACCATAAGTTCATATCATTACACGAATTAAACTTAACATTCCAGAATCCTAGAAATGAGAGGTCCTTTAAACTTATACAAAATCCACAAGTTTAGATTCATCGTCAATATTTCATTAGATGTAGAGTGTGCTTATACAACAAAAACATATATACTAATAAAGATCTGTCCAAAATCTTTTAGCTTTCCATTGCCTCAGCCCAATCTTAATATTTAAGCGAGCGACAAGCTATCCTAAAAAATTTATACAGCAATGGGGTGAGCATATAAGCTCAGCAAGTGACTAACATATCCATAGTAAAAGAGGAAAATTTCCAGACAAATAAGGTTTTATCATGCAAGCCAGAATATAATTATTCATAGAAGTAATCTCATTAGGTGCAGAATCACAAATGTCATCACAATCAAACATATTTGGTTCATAACAGATGGAGCATAGAGTAATTGGAGCATATCAATAGCATATGAAATGTTCCGGAGCATATCAACAACCTATGGAACATTTCGAAGCATAACAATAACAAATGAAACATTTTGGAGCATATCAAAGGCGTACGAAATGTTTCGGAGCATATCAAAGGCGTACGAAATGTTTCGGAGCATATCAATGATAAATGAAACATTTCAGAACATATCAATGGCGTATGGACCATTTCAGAGCATTTCAAAGATGAATATGAAACATAAGCTCAAATGTCGAATTTGACATTGCATTTATCTCATTCTTATCCAAAGCATATATAGAAACACATAACCAAAGCTATGTATACCATATCAAACATACAAAAGGTGAAGTGGGACCATAACATAATATGGTACATCCATTTCTGAATGACCACCAAACATAAGTCTCCCACGCCTGGGAGCTCCATCCACCCACGTCTGAGTGAAGTCATAAGGGCCGGTAGAGCATCACAGGCTCTATGCATAACTCCCTTCACCATTTCTAGCAAAGGTTCACAATATCCCATAAATACCAGAGTACAGAAGGATAGTATGAACAATGAATGACACATATCGGAA
This sequence comes from Musa acuminata AAA Group, assembly GCF_036884655.1. Classification (NCBI taxonomy): domain Eukaryota; kingdom Viridiplantae; phylum Streptophyta; class Magnoliopsida; order Zingiberales; family Musaceae; genus Musa; species Musa acuminata. Next base: position 15,241,808 of record NC_088352.1, on the reverse strand, counting down.
GCACACGTGGAACACAAAACGTACATATGCCTTTACGAGTCAATACGAAGTAAGCAAATATCTTTCACCATTGTATTCAAACTTGAAAGGAAATGAAAGCAAGGGCACACACGGAATCCAAGCAATTACATACAACTCAATTCAAATAAGAAGGTTAGATGAATTTGATATCTAAAAAAATGAAACTAGAATAGGCACATATCGAAAGCAAATGCAGAACAATGGGATATACATGTGCCTATATGAGTCAATGTGATATAGCATAAACGTTACACAATATGTTCAAGAATGAAAATAATTTATAGACAAGAGCAAGTGAGAATTCAAGCATTAATATAAGCCTCATTTGAGTGAAGGGATCTCAATGAAATCTATTTCTAAACGAATGAAAATAGAAGATGCAAAATCGATCAAAGCTCGATTTCTGACAGAATTCGAGAGGCACATTGGATAAATACTTTAGATTATCAGTTAAGCTCCAATACCCTTAAGAAGGCTATTGTCGAAAGATATATCAATCTATTTTCTGATGAAACAAACTTCGTATGAATCAAGGTTTCCGACAAGGAGTTACCATTGATTTAGTAACCCAAGGTCAAAAACAAAATCACTATTTTGCAGAATTCATAGGGTCGGTTTCAATAGATAACAAGTTAGGCATTTGAATTCTAAATTTTTTACTCTGTATGTCAAAAGAAAGGTCTATAAGTCTAGTTTCGAATGAAGTTAGTTTTGTGCAAATCAGAATTTCCAACAGGGACTTATATGCATTTTAGTATCAAAAGGTCAGAAATTTTGATCCCTGTTTTGTAGCATCTATAGGCTCATTTGAAACAGACGTTTGGGTAAGTATTCTATGTCCAAAATCTTTAAAATCAGTGTCAAAAGAAAGATATAAGACTCAAACAAATGAACTAGGTCTTGCCTGAATCCATATTTTGGTGCAAAAAATTATAGCTGAAACAGTGTATAGGGGTCAGTTTACTGAAAAATTCTAGATCCATGGTTTTATGTCCAAAGAGAGAAATATCAGGTTCTAAGCAGAAATCTTTTAGAATCAATATAAGAACAGAGACTAATATTTCTGTAGGATGGGTTTAGAACACTTGCCTTTGAGAATTATGACCCTAAATGAGAAGATTTGAGCAAGAAACCTCAAAGCCCCAAATTTTTTTCTTCTTCTTCTTCCCCCTTTTTTTGTAATTTTATGTATTTTGCAGTTTAGTCCTTGTATTATTGTATTTACGATTAGGTCCTTAGGGTTTACATATAGGTTGTCAGATTTTTTTTTTTTTGTTGAACAAATCCCCCAAATCTTATGAATAAGTTCTCAGATTCATACTTTGGCTCTTTTATCAAATTTAAAATAGATACTTACATTACAACTAGAAACTTATACGAAAATTCAGAAATGAGGGATGTTACACTCTCCCCCCCTTAAAAGAAAATTTTAGTCCTCTAAATTTATCATACCTTTATCAATGAACAGATGGGGATAAACCTTTTTCATTTCCTCCTCTAGCTCCTAGGTTGTTTCCACACCATAATGAAGTCTCCAAATTACTTGAACTAGAGGGATGACCAGATTCCTTAGGATCTTTTCTTTCTTATCAACAATCTGAGTGGGCTCTTCCACATAAGATAAATCTTTATCGATCTCCATCAGCTCATACTTAATGATATGAGAAGGATCAGATATATACTTTCTCATCATCAAAACATAGAATATATTATGGATATGGCACAATGATGGTGGCAAGACAATATTGTAAGCGACAGAACCAACCCTCTCAAGGACCTCAAAAGATCCAATAAATCTTGGGCTTAACTTTCCTTTCTTCCTAAACCTTATAATGCCTTTGGAAGGGGAAACCTTTAAGAACACAAAATCTCCAACTTCGAACTCAATATCTCGTCTTCTATTGTCAGCATAACTCTTTTGACGACTCTGAGCAGTTTTTAACCTTTTCCTTATAACTTAAATTTTCTCGATAGTTTCTTATACTTTGTCTGGTGCTAACAACTTTCTGTCACCAACTTCCTCCCAACATATAGGTGTTATGCACTTCCGCCCATATAAAGCTTCATAAGGAGCCATCTGAATACTTGAAAGATAACTGTTATTATAAGTGAACTCAATAAGTGAAATATCTTTATCCCATTCACCTTTTCAATCCATAACATAGGCTCTAAGCAAATCCTCAAGTGTTTGAATTGTTCTTTCTAACTGACCATCAGTCTGAGGATGATATGCAGTACTAAACTTGACTTTAGTGCCCATAAATTCCTGTAATCTTCTCCAGAATCTAGAGAGAAATCTGGAGTCTCGATCAGAGATGATCTCCTTTGGAATACCATGAAGTCTTACTATTTCATTGACATATAAATTTGCAAGTCTATCAAGCGAATAAGTCATATTAATCAGTAGGAAATGTGTTGATTTTATTAACCTATCAATGATAACCCAAATAGCATCATGCTTTCTAGAGGTTCTGGGTAGTCCTGAAACAAAATCCATAGTAATACATTCCCATTTCCATTCAGGAATATATAAAGGTTGCAACAACCCTTGAGGTCTTTGGTGTTCTACTTTGATTTGTTGACAAGTCAAACATTTTGAAACATACATTGCAATTTCCTTCTTCATGCCTTCCCACCAATAATGACTTTAGAGATCTCTATACATCTTAGTGCTCCTAGGATGCATGGTGTACTTTGAAGTATGACTTTCCTTTAGGATTTGGTTCTTGATATCTGGTTCATTTGGTACACATACTCTATCCCCAAATCTCAATAAGACATCCTTTGTTACTTGAAATTTTGGCTTCAATTCCTTTTCTACTTCATTCCTCAAGTAGATTAAACGTGGATCTCATAATCGTCCTTCCTTAATTTGTTGAATAAGATCAGATTGCACTTGAATGGAGGCCATCAATATCATTGAGTCTTGCTCTTTCCTCATAGCGTTCAAATCAAAATTTTCTTCTAATAATTTCCATTGCTTCACGACCAGACTAGCCATAAAACATATAGATTTTCTACTAAGTGCATCAGCTACCACATTGGCTTTGCCCGGGTGATAACGGATGGCGCAATCATAATCCTTTAAAAGTTATATCCATCTTCGCTGCCTCATGTTTAAGTCTTTCTGAGTGAAGATATATTTCAAACTCTTGTAATCAGTAAAAATTTCAAATTGTCGACCATACAAATAATATCTCCAAATCTTTAGAGCAAAAACAATTGCTGCCAATTCCAAATCATGAGTTGGATAATTCAGTTCATAACCTTTTAGTTGTCTAGAAGCATAAGCAATCACTCTCCCTTCCTACATCAAAACACATCCGAGGCCCTTTCTTGAAGCATTAGTATAAACTACAAATCCCTCACTACCACTTGGAATAGTGAGAATAGGAGCACTAGTCAATCTTCTTTTCAACTCTTGAAAACTTTGCTCATAATCATTACCCCAAACAAATTTCACATTCTTTTTAGTGAGTTTGGTGAGAGGTTGAGCGATTCGAGAAAATCCCTCCACAAATCTCCTGTAATAACCTGCCATGCCCAAGAAGCTTCTAACTTATGTTACATTTGTTGGTACTTCCCATTCAACTATAGCTTCTATTTTCTTTAGATCAAAAGATATACCCTTCCCTGAAATCACATGGCCTAAGAAAGCAACTTCGTTCAACCAAAATTCACATTTGCTGAACTTTTCATACAACTTCTTTTCTCTTAGCATGGACAATACATTTCTCAAGTGTTCCTCATGCTCCTGATTACTATTTGAATACACCAATTTGTCATCAATAAATATAATTACACAGATATCCAAGAGCGGTTGAAATATCCTATTCATTAGTTCCATAAAAGCTGCAGGGGCATTTGTCAAACCAAAAGGCATCACCAGGAATTCATAGTGACCATATATGTTAGGATCGGAGCGACACTAAGAGGGGGGGTGAATTAGTGCAGCGGATTAAAACGTCGGTTTCGACAAATCTTTTGATACGATGAAAATCGAACTTGAAAAGTTTAACTTGAACGCGTGTTCGTAAAGGTATGCAGCAAAGGTAATGAGGAAATAAAGCACGTAAGAAGGTTTGCAGTAATGTAAATAGCAATAATGAAATGCAAACCAGAGATCACGCTGATTTTAAAATGGTTCGGTCAAATGACCTACATCCACTAGCGAGGCCCTCTTCGATGAGGCTCCCACTTTCCACTAGAAAATCTTTTGAAGGGGAAGGGCAAATACCCCTCTTACAATTTTTTACAACCGATTCATACTCTTACAAATTTTCAACAAGAAAGAAGGAGGTGAAAACTCTAGCAAATTGAAAACAAGACTTGCTAAGACTTTTCTAATACCTTTCTCTCAATCAATTGCTTCTCAAAAAGTTGTCATCTCAACTGAGAATTGAGGGGTATTTATAGGCCTCAAGATGATTCAAATTTGGGCTCCAAAATTTGAATTCTCTTTGGTTCCCGATGTTGGCGGTGCCACCGCCTATCAGTGGCGGTGCCACCGCCTGTCAGTGTCTGACACTGACAGAGTACTAGCGATGCCATCGCCCAGCCAAGTGGTGCCACCGCCTGCCTCTCGGGTGCTGGGCGGTGCCACCACCCAACCAGACGGTGCCACCGCCTGGCTCTCAGGTTCTAGGCGGTGCCACCGTCTACACTTTTTCAGCTCACTGGTTGGGCTCCAAACTTGGCCCAAACCAGTCCGAACTCGGGCCCAATTGGCCCCTACTTGGGTTATAGGATTAACACCTAATCCTAACCCTAATTAACATGCTAACTATGAATTTAAAGACATTTCCTAAGCTATTACAAAGTCCGCAAGTCAAGACTTTTTCTGGCGAGCTTCCGGCGAACTTCCGATGGTCTTCCGACGAACTCTCGGAAACCATTCTGCAGACTCCCGGCAAGATCCTAGACTTCACGATTTGATCTTGGTGAGTTCCAACGAGCTTCTTCGGCAAGCTCCGATCTTTCTCGGTGAGCTCCGCGAACTTCTAACGAACCTTCCGGCGAGCTTCCGAAAAACCCTTCGGCAACTCCTTACTCATTCTCGGCTAGTTCCGGTAGCATTCCCGACGAACCTTCGGACTTCCGTCGAACTCTCGAACTCACAACAAATCCTTCGCGCTTGACTCCGACACTTTATTTCGCTTTATATCTTCATCGTTATCATAGTTAAACCTACACACACAAGCCAAAACTCTACTCTAATCTAGACAATTATTACAACGCAAATTGACATTCTGTTGCCCGGCACGTCATTGGTTGGCCTGATGCCTGACGTCCGAAGCCTTCTGCAATCCAATATCCTAACGTGATCTCCTCCGGCGCAACGTCAATTCCTCCTACGTTAACTGTCTAATCCTGATCGAGTAGACCTATATCACTCAAAACGTAGATTAAATCATAAACACATATCAATTAGTTTCATCATCAAAATCCGAGATTCAACAATCTCCCCCTTTTTGATGATGACAACTAATTGATGACTAATGGAGTTAACCTTAACTCCCCAGAGTTTAACCAAACTCGCCCTATCAATATGTCATTGATAGAACACTTGGATTATCCCAAATCCAAGTAACATTCATCACATGTTATGAAAAACATTTAAACCATCATGTAAATATATATAAAATATTCAATTCAATGCATGAAGTCATCAATATACTTCTCCCCCTATGTCATCAACAAAAAGGAGAAGTAGCTCTTGCTATTTTAAAAGATATGCAAATTTTTGCAACATGAAGCTAGATCACAACATATAAGCACAAAAGCATAACAAGATTCTTAAGTTCATGGCAATTCAACACTTGAATTTTTGTGCAAGATTGCACTTTGCTTTTCTTTGCATGTTCTAACTAGCAAAAGCTTTCTCCCCTTTGTTTTTGTCGAAAAGAAGGGAAGAGTACAAGCTAGCCAACATTTGCCTTGAGCTAGCAATCTTTCTCCCCCTATGTTATTGCCGAAAAGAAGGAGAGGAACCAATGATTTAGACTTTTACATAAATTATGAATTTGCATCAATCAATATTTCAATCATCACATGATATATACAACACAAAAATGCAAAGAAATCATGTCATGAAAGACATCAATTGTTAAACGTGATATGATAATAGTCTAAAAAATTTCAATTTGCGATACATGTGATACATTGCAGATACTAAAAAATTTAATGCGATGCTTTTAAGGATATCAACCTATTTTTGATACAAAGCATGGCAAGAGCAATTATATTGCAAGTTTTCTAAGTTTTGCATTTTTTGCTTCTTTCGAGATAGCAATTCTTTGCTTCTCTACAAGCTAGCAACTTTAACGATAGCAAATACAAGATAGCTTTCTTGTTGAAGTGTGTAAGCTATCGATTCTTGCTTCCTATTGTAATGTGCAGGTTGCAAGTCTTGCTTCTTGAGATAGGCAAGATAGTGATGTTCAAGAAGACAACTTTTGCTTCTTGAAATAAGCAAGTTAGCAATCTTTGTTACTTAAGATAGGCAAGCTAGCAATCAAGTTTTTGCATCTTCTTGACTTGTGCAAGCTAGCTATCTCCCCCTTTGTCATTATCAAAAAGAAGGGAAGACCCTTTACACCAATTATGACAAAGGTAAGTATCAATCTTATTTGTGCATCATCATATTTTCAAATTAGAATATGCATATTTTCAAAAACCTTATATTTATTAATGCACGATATTGAATAAATCGATCAACATTATGAGGATATCATACATGAGACTAAAATTTTTAACTATTTGTAAACATTTTGATCATGATACCAAACATTCATCATTTAGAGTATTAATGATATAAAACATTAAATCAATATTTATAATACATTATTTTAGCAACAACTCATAGTATTTTAAATCATGATTTACATCATATGTAATACATCACATCATAATTAGAAGGCACAAGTATTGCATACATCATTGCAAATCATAAATGTTTCATATCATGATGGTATCAATTTGTCAAATTATATCCTACCATGCATGATCAAAACTTCTCCCCATTTGTATTTCATGCATAATTTCACTTCATCACATTAGGAGTATCAAGAGGAATTAATTGGGTGATGAGATAAATATTTCACGAATACATGGAATTGTATAAAAAATCATATCATAAGTGTTTCATACATTCATATGATCATATGAAGGAATATAAACAAAAATTAGTGATGAGATATTACTTCATGAATGCAATAAAATTCATATAGCATATCATGGTTTATTAGAATTAGTCTTCCTTTTGGTGAATAGCAAAAAGAATAGTAGGAGAGCAAGATCTCAATTTATGCACATCAAATATTCAATCATCAAAATCATGATTCATCTAGAAAATTCTCCTCTTTAAATATTCAAAGAGAATCATGATGAATATTCTTGGTTTACATAAAGTTTCAAAACATAATTATCAAGATCGTGATTTCGATAAAAATTTATTCAAATTTCAATCATCAAAATCATTATCAAAATCCAAGAGATTCACAAAGATGATACAAATGGATTCATCAAAATCAATAAGATCGAGCAAAATAATTTTCAAGAATGTTTTCCTCTTTTCGATTGTTTCAAAACATATGATTTTCTTTCATTTATGCCAAATAAAAACATATATCATGTTTAAAACCGAAAGAGTAAGATTTATTTTAACAAAGATCAATAAGGTACTTTCATTATGGTAAAAATCAATAATCCATAAATCATAAGATTCATCATGCATAATTTCGAAATTTATTATGCATGATCAATATGCATGACACTAAAACATGGTTTCAAAATGTTTAATATGTTTATTACACAATTTCATCATTATGCATCATTATATAAAACTTTACAATGTCATGCATAAAATCGTCAAATCATAGTATTAAAATATTAATATTTTTATTACAACTTTATGCATCATTAAGTATACAATTGTCAAGCATGACACTTCACTATTTCATATAAGCATGCCTATTTCATTTATGTCAAATCAAAACATATATCATTTTTTAAAACCACTTTTATGTCAAATCAAAAAATACATCATTAAGCATGATCATTATGCATTACTTCAAATCAAATATGATTTCATTTATTTTCAAAATATTTATCATGATAGAGCATATAAGCCAAAGAAACTATTAAACATAAAGCATATTCATCAATGATGGTTTCATTGAGTATAAAGTATTTTCAACCAAAATCATTTGTTATTTGTTGTAGTCATACATTTTTCTTTTTAGGTGAATCTATCTTTTCATGCTTAATTTGCATACAAAAGCCGTGATCATTTTCTAAAGCAACTTTCATCATGGTATAAATTGATAATCCATAAATCGTAAAAGATCATTATGGAAATCATCAATAATCAATAAACTATAAATTACCCAAAACTCATCATCATCATGCATAGCTTCAAAAAATAAATTTATTAGGCATGATATCATATTTCATAAGGCATTTTTAATCAAAATCATTTTGTTTATCATAAACACACAATTTTCATGATTATCTTCAAAATTACTAGAATGACAAGCATGATTTCTATTTTTTTTAATGTAATTTTTAAGAAAATTAATCCTAAACTAAATTAAAAATAACTCATGAAAAGTATTATGTAATTTCAAAATAATTCAAGAGAGTTGAGTTACTTACCTTGTAGTCGAAGCTCGTCAAAGCCCAATTCGCCGTTTCACCTTTGGAAGTTCTTGATTCATCCTCGGTTGCCTTCCACTTCTTTGGCTTCTTCCTCCGTGCAAGTTCAATGTTTATTTTAGATTTTTGTTTAATAAACTTATTAAGATTTAGTGTTCGAAGTTCCAGTTCATCATTGTCCTCATCACTTGAGTCATCGCTCAAGTGGTATTCATTTGTCCGGAGTTCCAAATCTTTCCTGTTCTTTGGAAGATGATTTCATTCATCATGTTCATCATGTGCATTGTGCACCATTTCATATGTCATCAACGAACCAATTAGTTCTTCAAGTGGAAAAATATTTAAATCTTTTATTTCTTGTATTGCGGTTATTTTAGGATCCCACCTTTTCGGAAGGGATCTTAAGATCTTGCTTATGAGATCAAAATTCGAAAAAGATTTACCAAGAACTCTTAGATTATTGACGACATCCGTGAAACGGGTGTACATGTCGCCTATAGTTTCGCTTGGTTGCATTCGAAAAAGCTCAAAATCATGCAATAAAATGTTAACTTTCGAGTCTTTGACTCTACTAGTTCCCTCGTGCGTGATTTCAAGCATTCGCCAAATATCAAAAGCCGTTTTGCACGTAGAAATCCGATTAAACTCATTTTTGTCCAAAGCGCAAAATAAGGCATTTATAGCCTTTGCGTTTAAAGAAAAATACTTCTTCTCCAAATCCGACCATTCGTTCATCGGTTTAGAGGGAAGTTGAAAATCATTTTAAACAATATTCCATAAATCCAAATTCATAGAATTCAAGAAAACTCTCATTCGAGTTTTCCAATAAGTGTAGTCCAATCCGTTAAACAACGGTGGACGAACAACCGATAAGCCCTCTTGAAAGCCATAAAGAGCCATTTCTCTCGGGTATAAATCCGAAATGAGAAATACCGGGCTCTGATACCAATTGTTGGGATCGAAGCGGCACTAAGAGGGGGGGGTGAATTAGTGCAGCGGATTAAAACATCAGTTTCGACAAATCTTTTGATACGATGAAAACCGAACTTAAAAAGTTTAACTTGAATGCGTGTTCGAAAAAGTATGCAGCAAAGGTAATGAGGAAATAAAGCACGTAAGAATGTTTGCAGTAATGTAAATAGCAATAATGAAATGCAAACCAGAGATCATGCCGATTTTAAAGTGGTTCAGTCAAATGACCTACATCCACTTACGAGGCCCTCTTCGATGAGGCTCCCACCTTCCACTAGCAAATCTCTTGAAGGGGAAGGGCAAATACCCCTCTTACAATTTTTTACAAGCGGTTCACACTCTTACAAATTTTCAGCAAGAAAGAAGGAGGTGAACACTCTAGCAAATTGAAAACAAGACTTGCTAAGACTTTTCTAAGACCTTTCTCTCAATCAATTGCTTCTCAAAAAGTTGTAATCTCATCTAAGATTTGAGGGGTATTTATGGGCCTCAAGAGGATTCAAATTTGGGCTCCAAAATTTGAATTATCTTTGGTTCCCGATGCTAGCGGTGCCACCGCCTGTCAGTGGCGGTGCCACCGCCTGTCAGTGTCTAACACTGATAGAGTACTAGCGGTGCCACCGCCTGGCTCTCGGGTGCTGGGCGGTGCCACTGCCTGGCTCTTAAGTTCTAGGCAGTGCCACCGCCTAATCTGGCGGTGCCACCGCCTACACTATTTTAGCTCACTGGTTGGGCTCCAAACTTGGCCTAAACCAGTCCAAACTCGGGCCCAATTGGCCCCTACTTGGGTTATAGGATTAACACCTAATCCTAACTCTAATTAATGTGCTAACTACGAATTTAAAGACATTTCCTAAGCTATTACAAAGTCCGCAAGTCAAGACGATTTCCGGTGAGCTTTCGACGAACTTCCGACGGTCTTCCGACGAACTCTTGGAAACCATTCTACGGACTCCTGGCAATCTCCTAGACTTCACGATTTGATCTTGGCGAGTTCCAACGAGCTTCTTTGGTAAGCTCCGATCTTTCTCGGTGAGCTCCGCGAACTTCCAACGAACCTTCCGGCGAGCTTCCGAAAAACCCTTCGGCAAGCTCCCTACTCATTCTCGGCTAGTTCCGGCAGCATTCCTGACGAACCTTCGGACTTCCGTCGAACTCTCGAACTCGCAACAAATCCTTCGAGCTTGACTCCGACACTTTGTTTCGCTTTATATCTTCATCATTTTCGTAGTTAAACTTGCACACACAAGCCAAAACTCTACTCCGATCTAGATAATTATTACAACGCGAATTGACATTTTGTTGCCCGGCACGTCATTGGTTGGCCCGATGCCTGACATCCGAAGCCTTCTCCCATCCAATATCCTAACGTGATCTCCTCCAACACAACGTCAATTCCTCCTGTGTTAACTGCATAATCCTGATCGAGTAGACCTGCATCACTCAAAACATAGATTAAATCATAAACACATATCAATTAGTTTCATCATCAAAATCCAAGATTCATCAATATCGAGTTCTGAAAGCTGTTTTTGGAATATCCTCCTCTTTGATCTTCAACTAATAGTAACTTGACCTCAGGTCAATCTTAGAGAATACTTGTGCACCCTGCAGTTGATCATACAAATCATCAATTCTGGGTATGGGATACTTATTTTTTATGGTCACCTGATTCAACTGTCTATAATCAATACAAAGCCTCAATGTTCCATCCTTCTTCTTCACTAATAGTACCGGAGCACCCCATGGAGATACGCTGGGTCGTATGAAACCCTTATCTAATAATTTTTGTAGTTGCTTCTTTAATTCCTCTAGCTCGAGTGGTGTCATTCTGTAGGGAGGCTTAGATATTGGGGTTGTACTGGGGACCAGATTAATAGCAAATTCACCCTCTCTATCTAGAGGTAAACCAGGCAAGTCATATGGGAATACATCAGGGAACTCTTTGACCACTAAAATTTCATCTAGGTGGGTTTCCTGATTTGAATGCTCCTTTACACACACCATATAACAAAAACAACCCTTCTGTATAAGACGATAAGCTTGAAGTGCTGATATCAAGCAAGGAGGCAAATCATGCCTAATGCCCTCAAAGTAAAATATAGGCTGATCTGGTATGCAGAAAGTAATTATTTTTTTGTAACAATCAATACTAGCGTGATAAGAAGATAACCAATCCATGCCAAGTATAATATCAAAACCCGAAATCTCTAGGAGAATCAAATCAGCAAAGAGTTCATGTTCTCCAATAGAGATCAAACAAGATGGGTAAACCAAGTTTGTTGCCAAAGAATCTCCAACAGCAGTTGTTACATATAACATATAATCCAGGGGTCTAGGTAGAATATCCAAGTGACAGGCAAAGTATTGTAAAACAAAAGATAAGTTGGAGCCGGGATCAAATAAAACTTTTGCATTTCTTTTAGAAACATGAAGAATACCTTCCACCACTGATTTAGAAGCTTTAGAATCTTGTTCAGTGATAGCATACACTCTAGCATGGGCTGAGGGTCTAGGAGACAGTGGCTCTTTCTTTTTCCTCAAAGGGTAATCTTTTATTTGATGGTCCAACTTTCCACGAGCAAAACAGGCTCCAATCACCCGAAAACACTGACTTGTTTCATGATTTAATCCACATTTTTCACATGACTGAGTCCTCCGCAGTGGTTTCCCTTTCTCAAATCTAGATGTCTTGATCCTCTTGTTACTAGCTTCATATTCATTTTCTCTCGTGCTTTTGCTAGTAAATTTGTACTTTTTGTTCTTGCCTATGATTTCTTGAATTTCCTCCATGTCTCTTTCAATTTTCAAAGCTCTTTCTACCATTTTCGCATATGTTTGTAGCTTTAAGGCTGACATTCGACTTCTTATTATTGGCCGTAATCCCCTTTCAAACCTTTTTGCTTTTCTAGATTCAGCATCAGTCATATGTGTGGCAAACCTAGAGAGCTCAGTGAATTTAGATTCATACTTTGCAACCGTCATATTTCCCTGGATAAGATTCAAGAACTCCAATTCTTTTTTATCTTTTATACAATCTAGAAAATATTTATCGTTAAACTTTTCTTTAAATACCTTCTATGTCATTGGCTCATGTTTGACTTCAAAAATCCTCTTAATCATTCTCCACCAGTGTTCAGCCTCTCCTTCCAGCATAAAGGTAGCAAGAGAAACTTTCTGATCATCAGGGTAATTTAAGACATCAAATATTTTCTCTATCTGCATCATCCATCATTCTACTGCCATTGGATCAGACTCACCACTAAAGCTGGGAGGAATAAGCTTCTTGAACTGTTCAATTCCTAACCCCAATTGGTTTGATGTCCCTGTTCCGTCATTTCTTCCATGTTGGACATGTTGTTGTTGTTGTTGCATCACTTGTGACATAGTCTCCAAAGTCCGCATGATACCACTCAATTGATCAGCAGTTGATGCAACAGGAGAACCAGATGATCTCGTCATCCTTGCTCCCTAAATCATCAAAGGAAATTTTTTTGATCAATCTCTAAATGAAAGTCAATAAACCTCCTTCTTCTTTTTTTCATCTAATATATCAAAAAAATTCTTAGTGATTCTCAAATCATGCTCTGATACCACCTCTGTCACGCCCCTCAAAATATTGATAATATTAAAAAAATTTCAACACAAATCCATCCAGGATCCCAACACACATTTGAGGTCACTAAAAAAACATTCAGATCAAAATTTCACCTCTATAATCTACAAATTTATAAACCCTATGCAGTTCATAAATATACAACACATCGTTCGATGATTCATAAAATCTGAACCCAACTCACCAAAATAATAACCACAACATAAATTCATAAGTATGGGAGTCGATACAGTCACAAAACCAACGTTTACCATAAGTCCATATCATTACACGAATTAAACTTAACATTCCATAATCCTAGACATGAGAGGTCCTTTAAACTTATACAAAATCCACAAGTTTAGATTCATCGTCAACATTTCATTAGATACAGAGTGCGCTTATACAACAAAAACATATATACTAATAAAGATCTACCCAAAATCTTTTAGCTTTCCACTACCTCAGCCCAATCTTAACATTTAAGCGAGCAACAAGCTATCCTGAAAAATTTATACAGCAACGGGGTGAGCATATAAAGCTCAGCAAGTGACTAACATATCCATAGTAAAAGAGGAAAATTTCCAGACAAATAAGGTTTCATCATGCAAGGCAGAATATAATTATTCATAGACGAAATCTCATTAGGTGCAGAATCACAAATGTCATCACAATCAAACATATTTGGTTCATAACAGATGGAGCATAGAGTAATTGGAGCATATCAATAGCATTTGAAATGTTCCGAACCATATCAACAACCTATGGAACATTTCGAAGCATAACAATAACAAATGAAACATTTTGGAGCATATCAAAGGCGTACGAAATGTTTCGGAGCATATCAGTGATAAATGAAACATTTCAGAACATATCAATGGCGTATGGACCATTTCAGAGCATTTCAAAGATGAATATGAAACAGAAGCTCAAATGTCGAATTTGACATTGCATTTATATCATTCTTATCCAAAGCATGTATAGAAACACATAACCAAAGCTATGTATACCATATCAAACATACAGAAGGTGAAGTGGGACCATAACATAATATGGTACATCCATTTTTGAATGACCACCAAACATAAGTCTCCCACGTCTGGGAGCTCCATCCACCCACGTCTGAGTGAAGTCATAAGGGCCGGTAGAGCATCACAGGCTCTATGCATAACTCCCTTCACCATTTCTAGCAAAGGTTCACAATATCCCACAAATACCAGAGTACAGAAGGATAGTATGAACAATGAATGACAAATATCGGAAGCACACGTGGAACACAAAACGTACATATGCCTTTACGAGTCAATACGAAGTAAGCAAATATTTTTCAACATTGTATTCAAACTTGAAAGGAAATGAAAACAAGGGCACACACGGAATCCAAGCAATCACATACAACTCAATTCAAATAAGAAGGTTAGATGAATTTGATATCGAAATGAATGAAACTAGAATAGGCACATATCGAAAGCAAATGCAGAACAATGGGATATACATGTGCCTATATGAGTCAATGTGACATAGCATAAACGTTACACAATATGTTCAAGAATGGAAATAATTTATAGACAAGAGCAAACGAGAATTCAAGCATTCATATAAGCCTCAATTGAGTGAAGGGATCTGAATGAAATCTATTTCTAAACGAAAGAAAACAGAAGATGCGAAATCGATCAAAGCTTGATTTCTGACAGAATTCAAAAGGCACATTGGATAAATACTTCAGATTGTCAATTATGCTACAATACCCTCAAGAAAGCTATTGTAGAAAGATATATCAATCTATTTTCTGATGAAACAAACTTCGTATGAATCAAGGTTTCCAACAAGGAGTTACCATTGATTTAGTAACCCAAGGTCAAAAACAAAATCACTATTTTGCAGAATTCATAGGGTAGGTTTCAACTGATAACAGGATAGGCATTTGAATTCCAAATTTTTCATTCTATATATTAAAAGAAAGGCTATAAGTCTAGTTTCGAATGAAGTTATTTTTGTGCAAATCAGAATTTCCAATAGGGACTTATAGGCATTTTAGTATCAAAAGGTCAAAAAAAATCAGTGATCCCTATTTTGTACCATTGATCCCTATTTTGTAGCATCTATAGGCTCATTTGAAACAGACGTTTGGGTAAGTATTCTGTGTCCAAAATCTTGCCTGAATCCACATTTGGTGCTAAAAATTATTGCTGAAATAGTGTATAGGGGTCAGTTTACCAAAAAATTCCAGATCCATGATTTTATGTCCAAAGAGAGAAATATCAGGTTCTAAGCAAAAATCTTTCAGAATCAATAAAAGAACATAGACTAATATTTCTGTAGGATGGGGTTAGAATACTTGCCTTTGAGAATTAAGACTCTAAATGAGACGATTTGAGCAAGAAACCTCAAAGCCCCAAATTTTTTTTCTATTCTTCTTTCTTTCTTTCTCTGTTCTTCCATGCAGCTGCCTTCTCTAGTTCCTTATGAATGAAGGCAGAGAGGGTTAAATGGTTGGATTTGTAATTTTATGCATTTTGCAGTTTAGTCCTTGTATTATTATATTTACGATTAGGTCCTTTGCGTTTACATATAGGTCCTCTGATATTTTTTTTTTGAACAAATCCCCCAAATCATATGAATAAGTTCTCAGATTCATACTTTGGCTCTTTTATTAAATTTAAAATAGATACTTACATTACAACTAGAAACTTATACGAAAATTCAGAAATGAGGGATGTTACAGAGAATGCTGCCGGAACTAGCCGAGAATGAGTCGGGAGCTTGCCAAAGGGATTTTCAGAAGCTCGCCGGAAGGTTCGTTGGAAGTTCGCGGAGCTCACCGAGAAAGATCAGAGCTTGCTGAAGAAGCTCTTTGGAACTCACCAAGATCATATCGTGAAGTCTAGGAGCTTGTCAGGAGTCCGTAGAATGGTTTCCGAGAGTTCATCGGAAGACTGCCGGAAGTTCGCCGGAAGCTTGCCGAAAAAAGTCTTTACTTGCGGACTTTGTAATAGCTTAGGAAATATCTTTAAATTCGTAGTAAGCACGTTAATTAGGGTTAGGATTAGGTGTTAATCCTATAACCCAAGTAGGAGCCAATTGGGCCCGAGTTCGGATTGGTTTGGGCCAAGTTTGGAGCCCAACCAGTGAGCTGAAATAGTGTAGGCGGTGGCACCGCCAGATTAGGCGGTGGCACCACCCAGAACCCGAGAACTGAGCGGTGGCACCGCTGGACTGAGCGGTGGCACTGCCCAGCACCCGAGAGGTCGGGCGGTGGCACCGCCAACCTCGGAAACCCAAGAGAATTCAAATTTTGGAGCCCAAATTTGAATCCTCTTGGGGCCTATAAATACCCCTCAATTCACAGTTGAGATTACAACCTTTGAGGAATAAGATATTGAGATAAAACCTTAGCAAAGTCTTTAGCAAGTCTTGTTTTTCAATTGCTTGAGTGTTCACCTCCTACTTTCTTGTTGAAAACTTGTAAGAGTGTGAACCACTTGTAAAAGGTTGTAAGTGGGGTTTTTGTCCTTCCCCTTCAAAGTGATTTGCTAGTGGAAGTTGGGAGCCTCTTTGAAGAAGGCTTCGCAAGTGGATGTAGGTCATTTGATCGAACCACTTTAAATTGGCGTGTTCATTAAATGTGTGAGTACTTACTTTTCTACAATTGTTATCTACATAGCAGCAAGTTTCCGGTTTTTACTTTACTCAAGTTACAATCAAAGCGAAATCTCCTTGCATTTTACAGAATCATTTTCGAACTTACAAGTTTTAATCCACTGCACTAATTCACCCCCCCCCCCCCCCCCCCCTCTTAGTGCCGCTTTGATCCTAACAATATCATCCAATAAAGGATTGCCCAAGGTCTTCTAGCTTTCCACTGTCTTAGCCCAATTTAGACATTTTAGAAAGTGATAAGCTATCTTGAAAAAAATTATTTGCAACGGAGTGAGCACATAGAGCTCAGCAAGCGACTAATATATCCATGATGAAAGAGGATAGTTTGAAAGCATATTAAGGATGTATAAATATTTTAAAGCATATTAAAGAGCAAATATGAAACATAAGTTCAAATGATACATAGCAAAGAAGTAGGATTT
Source organism: Musa acuminata AAA Group (assembly GCF_036884655.1). Taxonomy (NCBI): domain Eukaryota; kingdom Viridiplantae; phylum Streptophyta; class Magnoliopsida; order Zingiberales; family Musaceae; genus Musa; species Musa acuminata. Next base: position 15,224,483 of record NC_088352.1, on the reverse strand, counting down.
GTTAGAGCATATCATTGACATAAGGAGCAATTCGGATATCAATGGCATATGAAATGTTACGGAGTATATCAACGGTATATGAAGCATTTCGGAGTATATCAATAGGATAGGAAGCATTTCAGAGCATATCAATAAAAAATACGAAACATAAGCTCAACGTCGCATTTGATATTACATACTTTTCATTCTTATACAAAGCATATATAGAAGTACATAACCAAAGCTCTAGATATCATATCAAATAGATAGAAAGTGAAGTGGGATCCCAAACATAATCTAGAGCATCTCGGTCTCTAAGCACATACCTTTTACTATATTTGGCAATGGTCCAAATAATCCCTTTACCATTTCTGACAAATGTCCATTTAATCCCTTTACTATTTCTAGCAAAGGTCTAAATAATCCTATAAACACCATAGTACAAAAGGATATTGTGAACAATAAATTAGGACATATCGGAAACACATGCGAAATAAAGGAATGCATGTGCCTATACGAAACATTACGATACAAACATGAACTTTACATAATAGATTCAGATATACAAGTAATTGAAGGACAAAAGTATATAGGAATTCAAAGCAATAATGTAAAACTTAACTAAAGGAAGGATTTTAGCTAAAATCAATTTCCAAAGAGATAAACAAGAATAGGCGAAATCGATCAAAGCTCGATTTTGATAGAATTTGAAAGACACATTTTAAGAATTATTTGGATAAATTGTGCTCCAATTTGTGCAAAATTGGTTTCCTCGAAAAATATGTCCATCTAGTTTTTGGCAAATTAAGTTTTTCATGAATTGGAGTTGTCAACAAGGAGTTACAAACAATTTCGTAGTGAAAGGCCTGAAAACATTAGCTCTATTTTACTAAATCCATAGGGTTGATGAAAACAGATATTTCAGTTTGCATTTGTATTCCAAAATTTAAAATCTGATAACCAAAGAAATAATTTTGAGTCTAATTTCCAATAAATCATACCTTGCCTGAATCTGAGTTCCCTGTAGAATGTTATAAGTAGTTTAGCAACAAAAGGTTAGAAATTACAGTTCATATTTTGTAGAATTTGTAGGGTTAAATGAAATAGAAGTCTAAGTTGGCATTTGAACTCTAAATCATTCAGTCTATCACCAAAATAAAGATCCTTGAGTCTACTTTCAAATGGATTTGGTTTTGCCTAAATCAGATTTTAGTGTTAAAAGTTCGGTTCAAAACAATACATAGAGGTTAGATTACCAAAAAAAATTAGATTCATGGCTTTATACCAAAATGAAAGAAATGTCTAGTGCTAAGCTGAAATCTTTCGAATTTTATAGAATTAAAATGAAAACAGATATTAGGATTACTCTGGGATGGGGTTAGAACACTTGCCTTAGAAAAGTTTGATTCCCAAATGGGGGGAAATTAATGCAAAACCTCAAGCAAAGCTTCTTCTTCTTCTTCTTCTTCAAATCCTCTTCCCCATGTTGGCTGCTGTAAGTATCCCTCTTTTGTTAAGCTTTCATTTAGTTTCTTCTCTAATTGCATTAGGTTTAGCCAATACAAGGCTTGCAAAGCGGCAAGCATGCATTAAAGAAGCTTATGTGTCATCCTTTGAACAAACATAGGTGGCACCAACCTTGGGTTAGCTAGTGAAACATGTTCACTATTTTTTTTTTCTTTAACTTAAATCTGTATTCTTCATAAATCATATCTAATTTCTAATATTCACATTTAGATCCCTAGCCATAAACTTCTAATATAAAATTATTTAATATAAAAGAATTATTAGTTAATCCTCATATTTACAAACAAGCATCTATAATTTTTTTAAAAATTGGGGATGTTACACTCTCCCCTCCTTAAAGAAAAAAATAGTCCTCTAAATTTATCATACCTCATTCGACAAAAATATAACATCAAAATTTTGCACCTAGATTAAGGCCACCAACATCATTGAGTCAGATGTGGTGACTTCCTTTTTTAAATCCAGATGTCTTGATGTAATATCCCTCACTTTTAAAAATTATTAATAAAGATTTATTTATAAATTGGAGGATCTATATGTAAATATAGAAATTTCAAAGACTAAATTGTTAAGTAAAAAAAAAAAAAATCAAAAATTTCGATTTTATCCCACTGCCTCCACGCTCTCTATTTCTCGAGAAACAGAGAGAGGAGTGGTGGGGCATGGGGAGAAGAAAAGAAGCAGAAGAAGAGAGGGAAGAGGGAGAGAAAAGAGAGATAGCTGCAGCAGCAAGGGCTGCAGCACCTCTGTTTCGTGTAGGAGGAAACATAGGAGTTCATGTGTGGGGCGTCGGGGAGAAGAAGAAGAAGAAGAAGAAGAAGAAGAAGAAAAGAGGAGGTGGCTGCGGTACGGGCTGCAGCGAGGAGCTGTGGAGCGTTGGGGAGGAGAAAGGAAGAAGAGGAGAAGAAGAAAAGAAGAAGAAGAGGGAAAAGAAGAGAGGAGGAAGAAGAGGGAGAAGAGAAGAATAGAAGAAGAAGAAAAAGAGAGGGAAGTGGGAGAGGGGCGAGAGGTGGCAGCAGCTAGGGCTACAGCACCCTTGTTTCCTGCAGGCGGAAACAGAGGAGAGGAGGTGTGGGGCGTTGGGGAGGAGAAGAAGAAGAAGAGGAAAAAGAAGAGGAGAAAAAGAAAAAAAAAGAAAGATGGCTGTGGCATGGGCTGTAGTGAGACGGTGTGGGGTGTCGGATAGGAGAAGGGAAGAAGAGGAGAAGAAGAAGGAGAAGGAGAAGAAGAAGAAGAGGAAGAGAAGAAGTAGATGCGGGTGAAGTGGCGGCACCTCTGTTTTCTGCAGGAGGAAACAGAGGAGAGGAGGTGCTATGCATCGGGGAGAAGAAGGGGAGGAAGGAGAAGAAGAGAAGAAGAAGAATAAAGGAAGGAGAAGGAAGAGGAGAAGGGAAAGAAGTAGCAGTGGCTGCGGCTGTGGCAGCTGCAGCTATGGCAGGGAAAGAGGGAGAGGAAGGAAGAAGGGAAGGAGAGGAAGAAGAGAAGGGGAGGAAGGGGCTGCGGCTGTGGCGATGGCAACTGCAGTTGGAAGAGAAGGAGAGGAAGATGAGTAGGGGAGGAAGAAGAGGCTGTGGCCGGGGCTGCGACTGCAGCAGTGCAGCTGGGAAAAAAGAGAAGGAAAGGAAGAAGAAGAGAAAGGAAAAGGGAAGAAGAGAGGAAGAGGAGAAGGGGAGGCAGCTGCGGTAGTGGCAGTTGGAAGAGAAGGAGAGGAAACAGAGCAGGGGAGGAAGAAGAGGTGCGGCTGTGGTGGCTGCGACTGCGGCTGCGACTGCGACGTTGGCTGCGGTATCTGCGGCAGCAGTGGTGGCTGCAGCAGCTGCTTTTGGGAAATAGAAAGAAAGGAAATGGAAAAAAAAAAGGGGGCTGTGGCCATGATTGCAACTGCGGTGGTGGCGTCTGCGTTTGTGACAGCTGTATTTGGGAAAGACAAAGTAGGAAAGAGAGAAGGGAGGAAGGAAGTAGTGCAGTGGAAGGGGCTGCGGTTGTGACAGCAGCTGCGGTCGTGGCTACGACTGTGGTAGTGGCAGCGGCGATGGCTGCGACAGTTGTGTTTGAAAAAGAAAACAAAGGAATGAGAGCAAGAGAGAGCAGGTGACTATGCCTCTATGTTCTGCATGAGCTGCAGTTGTGGAGGAAAAAGAGAAGACATATGTAGAAAACGAAATAGGGAGAGGACACGGAGGAAAAGTAGAAGAATTTGGGCTGACACCTTCTTTGGATCTTCGGATCAAAATCTTTGAAAGGCAAGTGTTCTGATCCTTCCTATTGCAAGCTTTCTAATCTTTCCTATTGCAAGTGTCCTGATCTTTCCTTACTACAATTTTATCTCTATATTTGCTTTTAATATGAGGAATTTAGAATTGTTCTAGCCTTGCATTTGATATATCTCCTGTTTAGACGTAACGATTCGAATCTATGCAACTTTCGAGATTCTGACCTTTCTACCTTGTTATGGTTATAACTTTATGTATTGACCTCTGATTTGGACAAAACTTATTTGATCAGAATATAGACTAATAAACCTTTCTTTTGATACCTATGTTTAAGAATTTGGAGTAAGTTTGCCTACCCAAACATCTATTTCAAATTAGCATATAGATTCTGCAAAACAGTAATTTTGTTTTTGACCTTTGGTTACTAAATCAATGGTAACTCCTTGTTGGAAACATTGATTCATACGAAACTTATTTCATCAGAAACTAGATTGAAATATCTTTCCAATAATATATTTTTTGAGTAAAATTTGAGCACGATTGATAGCTTGAATTATTTATTCAATGTGCCTCTTGAATTCTGCCAGAAATCGAGCTTTCGTCGATTTCGCATATTCTGGTTTCATTACTTTGGAAATTGATTTCATCTAACCTTCTTATTTGAATTGAGCTATATGTGATTGCTTGGAATCCTTGTATGCTCTTGCTTTCATTGCCTTTCAAATCTGAATATATTTGTGAAGGATTATGTTTGCATCGTATTGACTCATAAAGGCATATGTACATTTCGTTGTTCCGCTTGTGCTTCCGATATGTCCCAATTTATTGTTGACAATATCCTTTTGTACTCTGGTGTTTGTGGGATTATTTGGACCTTTGCCAGAAATGGTAAAGGGTATGTGCTTAGAGCCTGCGATTCTCTAGATTATGTTTGGTGGTCATTCAGAAATGGATGGACCATATTATGTTTGGAATCCCACTTCACCTTCTATCTGTTTGATATAAAATTAAGAGCCGACCTAGCACTTGGGCAGGGTGAGAGGGCTCGAGTAGGAAAGGGCTACCCGTGGATGGAGTCGAGAACTCATTATGGCATGGAGCCACCATTGAGTTAAACCTCACATGCACTATGCTAGGGTACGACGTCTAAGCTTCTGTTTCGTATTTTTTATTGATATGCTCCAAAATATTTCCTATGCCATTGATATACTTTAAAATGCTTCACAAACCATTGATATGTTCCGAAATGTTCCATTTGTCATTGATATGCTCTGAAACATTTTATACGCTATTGGTATGCTCCAATTACTCTATGCTCCATTTGTTATGAACTGATATGTTCTGAAATGTCCTATTTGCCATTGATATGCTCTGGAACATCTCGTACGCTATTGATATGCTCTAATTACTCTATGCTCCATTTGCTATGAACTGATATGTTCTGAAATGTCCTATTTGCAATTGATATGCTTCGGAACATCTCGTACGCTATTGATATACCCCAATTACTCTGTGTTGGGATCAAGAGCACTTTCATCATAGATATGTTAGTTGCTTGTTGAGCTCTATGTGCTCACTCCATTCCTAATATTTTTTTTCAGGATAGCTTCACTTGCTAAAATCTTTAAATTGGGCTAAGGTAGTGGAAAACTAGAAGACCATGAGCAAACCTTTTTTGGATGATATATTTTCGTTGTATAAGTATACTTGGTATCTAATGAAATGTTTATGGCAAATATGAACTTATGAGTTTTAGAAATATTTTAAAAGTACCTCTCATATTAGGATTTTGGGAATGTTAAGTTAAAATTGTGTAATGATAAAAACTTGTGGTATATGTTGGTTTTGTGATTGTAAAGATTCCCACAACTATGGATTTATGATGTGGTTATAGTTTAGTTGAGTTGGCTTTGGATTTTATGAATCATTACGGGATATGATGTATGGTTATAAACTGCACAGTTTTTATAAATTATGAAATTATGGATGTGATTTGAATGTTTTCTCAGGATCTTCAAATGTGTGTTTGGATCTTGCATTATTTATTGAATTCTAATATTATCAATTTTGAGTTAGGTTCATACCTCCTGAATGAGAATTAAATTCAGGAGGAGTGACAGAGATGGTATCAAAGCATGGTTTAAGGATCACTGAGATATTTGATAGGTTTGATATGCATAATATATTGAGGTCTAGTAAACTATAGTGATCAGTGAAAATTTTCTTTGATGTCCTTTAGGAATCTAGGATGACGAGGACATTTGACCCTCCTACTTCATATGTTTTTAATTAATTAATGGGGATGAAAGGGTTGATCAGAAATATTAAATTAGAGTGGCGCAGCGGAAGCGTGGTGAACCTAATTCATTAGTGTTAGAATAGTAGCAAAATAATTGGCGATATGAATGAAGAAGATATTTGATGTACGAAATTGTTCTAACGACCAAAAGATTTCTTTTGCCGCCTTTGTATTAGAAGTAGAGGTTGAGCATTGGTGGAAAAGAACAAAAATACGATTGGAAATGAATTAGAAAGTGATAACAAGAGGGTCACGTGTCACGGCCCTCAAAAATATCGATAATATTAAAAGATTCATCACAAAACAATCCAGGATCCAAACTAACATTTGAGGACACTGAAAAACATTCTATCAAATTCACATCTATAAAACCTGTGTAGTTTATAATCATATATCGCATCACTCGATAATTCACATTTATGGCAACCCAAGCCAACTTAACAAACATGAACAACATTTATAAATCCACAAGCTAAGTAATTTATACAATTAAAACTCCAACAATTTACCACAAGTTCATATCATCGTAAACTAGACTTAACATTCTGAAATTTCAAATAAGAGAGATCTTCTAACACTTTTACATAGTATATCCATTTCGATTGATCGACAACATTTCATTACATACAAAATATGCTTATACAACAATAACATAATAACCAACTAGACTTGCCCATAATTCAGAATAGCTCTCCATTGCCTCAGCCCAATTCAAACATCTCAAAGAGTGACAAGCTGACTTGAAAGTTTTATATAACAATGGAGTGAGCAAAAAATAGCTCAGCAAGTGACAAAACATATCTAGCATGAGAAGGGATAGTTTCAAACAAACAAGATATCACAATGCAAGATAAAATCCAAAAGATTCAAGGATATCAACTCATTAGATACAAAATCGCAAATGTCATTTCATTCTTAACATATTTGGTTCATAACAAATGGAGCATAGTGTTGAATCTCATATTTTGATGATGAAACTACTTGATATATGTTTATGATTTAATCTACGTTTTGAGTGATGCAGGATGCTTAGATCAGAATGAGACAATTAAAGCAGGAAAATCATGTTCTGCTGGAGGAACATGTCAGAAGATTGGACGTCGGTCCGGTGGATCGATCGACGTATCGACAGAAGGCTTCGGGCTGTGGACTCGAGCATCGGGCTAAGAAAAGCGGATATTGCGCCAATGATATCGGAGTTGCAGAGTCAACTGGTCGATTGGGCAATAGGCTGCAGGAGAGGACGATGCGCCGAAGAAACGGACGAAGCGTCGAGGGACCAATGACATGCCGGACAACTTGGTTAATTGCTTAGGATTAATTGTCTCGATCGAAGTTTTGTTTTAAGTGTGCAGGATTAACTACGATAGAAGAAAGACATGCAGTAGGAGTTGCGCCAGAATCAAGACAATGATCACGTTGGGAGTTCGAGAGTTCAACGGAAGTTCGGACAGTTGTTGGAGGTTCTACGGGAACAAATCGGAGAAGTCCATAAGCTTGCAAAAGAAGCTCATCGGAACTCGCCAAGTGAATCATCGCAAGTCCAGGAGTTTGCCGGAAGTCCGCAGAAGCATCACCGAGGGTTCATCGGATGATCGACGGAAGTTCGCCGGAAGCTCGCCGGAAGAAGCGATTGACACACCGGAGCAAGTTGCAGTAAATGTCTTAGGAAAAATCGTAGTTAGCACAATGATTCAGTTAGAAATGGGAGGTGATCCCTTTAACTTAATCTTGGGACAATTGGGCCCCTGAAAAACCCAAATTGGGCCGAATGGATCAACCCATTCGGACCCTGATTTCTACCAGACGGTTGAACCGCCCAAGGCAGGAGGTTGCACCGCCTGGGCTCAGTCTCCGAGCGAGACTAGGCGGTGAGACCTCCCCTGATAGGAGGTGGCACCGCCTGAGCTCGGTCTTCGAGCTCTGCCAAGCGGTGCAACCGCCTTAGTTAGGAGGTGCAACCGCCTGAGCTCGGTCTTCGAGCTCTGTCAGGAGGTGCAACCATCCCTGACAGGAGGTAGCACCGCCCAAAGGCTCAGTCTTCGAGCTCTACCAGGCGGTGAAACCACCTCAATCAGGAGGTGCAACCGCCTGATCCCGGAATTCCGGGAATTGATAGTTTTGAGCACCAAATTTGAACTGGGTTGGTGCCTATAAATACCCCACCCATTCAGCATTGAAAGGGCATGAACTTACACCGAAATTGTGATCTTTTTCTGTGATTCTTAGAGCTCAAAATTGTTGTAAAGGCCAAAAGTTTTTCTCCCTCTGTTCTTCCAAGTTCTGAGTTGTAAAGAGAGGAGAGAAAATTCTATAAGGGTTGTCTCCTAAGCCCGTCAAAAGGAGTGAAACTGTAAAAGGGTGGTTGGCCTTCGCCTATTGAAGGAAGGCCTCTAGTTGACGTCAGTGACCTCGTCGGTGGAGGAAGCCAAAATTGGAGTACGTCAAGATTGACCGAACCACTCTAAATCTTGGTTTGCATTTACTTTGAGCATATTATCTTTAATGCAAACCTCCTCTAAAGCTTACTGCTTTCTGCGCATATATGATCGGGTTTCAAGCTTTGCACTTTCCGAATCAGCGTTTAGACGTAAATCTGTTTATTCGTACGATCATCATATTTCAGTTTGCGTTTACGTTTTGATTTCAATCATAACTGCAAACTGCCTTTATTGTTGGGAAATCATAGGGGGGGCGACATCATATGCGCAGCGGAAGAACAAGAAAACAAAAATCCCCGATTCCCAAAAAAGATGTTCATCGTCGTGCGAAGATTGGTGCGCAAAATCTGCAAAAAAGACAAAACTGCGTATAAAGATTGTGTTACCTAGGGAGATCGTATATCCCTGTTTCCTTGCAGATCCTTAGGAGAGGGTGAAGGAGGTCAAGCGTCCTCCTCTCTAGCGGTGATCCACACAGCAGGGTTGCGACGACGCTCCTCAAAACTCTAGGCCTACTCTGAGGTGGAGAGGGAGAGGAGAATAGGAAGGGCAAGCAAAGACTCTAGCCTATGAGGCTGTGAATCCCTCCTACTTATAGAGATCCCGTGTCAAAACCCTAATGGGTCCTTTCCCTAGTGGGTATTGGATCTGCATCCAATAAGACAAGGGCTCCGTCGGATATCTCATATCCGAACCTCTACTCATCGCAATGCCTACCATATGTGGGTGACCCTCTAGGCCCAATATCGAGCTGGCCGTGAGTCATACCTGTCAGAACTCCTTCTAACTCAGTGAATTATTATCTCTGTAATAATTCACTCGACTCATCGACTACGGAAGTACTAGGCCACTACGCCGTAGTCCCCAGACGATACAGGGGAATCCAATCCATTGGACCTGTCTGTCCTCAGTTACCATGTACCTATAGTCCCTCATCCATCTAATATCCCAGAGACCGTATATCGAGCATGGTGCTGTCAGACCCATACGGTTTCTACTCGAGTCTCGCTCTAATCGGATTCTCCCGGAGAACTCTTTCTCTCTCAACCCGAATGACCCTGGCTAGGGATTTGTCTGAGCAAGAACACATGGGATATTCCTCTCATGATACCGAGAGTGGATGATCCTCTATCGACACTCAATAGCCCTCGTAAGGTCGACTACCACTCCCAATGACCAGCTGTACTAGATCTGGGAACAGCCAAACCTATAAGTCTGGTATCAAAGAGTGGAGCACTCATACAGGACATCCTTGGTGTCTCAAGTCTAAGAACCAGATACACCACTAGGACTACGGAATCGTTGTCTGACAATAAGGCATTATCAACCATCCAGCATTCCGTAAGCGGATCAATCAGTGAACTCATTCTCCAATGAGCACCTGTACTGTATCCCTAGTGTCACTACACGAGCAGCTATGAGACCAGCTGCATCCATCATATGGACGGGTATACAGCACACCAGTCTATCCGGTTATCACGATGTCCTTCTCGAGTAACCTATGACCGGGATTATTTAGGATATGTGTTTAAAGGTGAATCGATCTCATTATCGTGATCTCATCACGATCCGATTCCCATTGCACAAATCCAAGGACATCACAATATATATGCATTTATGCAATAGTTATAAAGTGATATACGCCAAAATATAATAAGCAAAAAAGATTCTGTATCAAGTCACACGTGCCATCACTCACGTGATTGGCTTGCTGGGCACCTATGACTAGCAATCTCCCACTTGACCTAAAGCCAATCACCTATGTGTCTGATCCCCATCAGACCCCTGTGACGCTCAAAGACAAAATGAGACAACGGCTTTGTCAGTGGATCTGCAATGTTATCTTCGGATGGAACTCTTTCCACTGCTACATCTCCTCGGGTTACGATCTCTCTTATAAGCTGGAACCTCCTCAGAACACTTCTGATAAGACCCGGGTTCCCTTATTTGAGTAATCACCCCATAGTTGTCGCAATATAGGGAGATCGGCTCCTCACTATCCGGCACGACTCCCAAATCTGTGATGAACTTCTTCAACCAGACTCCCTCCTTTGCTGCATCTGATGCAGCAATGTACTCCGCCTCTGTGGTCGAGTCAGCAGTGGTATCTTGCTTGGAACTCTTCCAGCACACTGCTCCTCCATTCAAGGTGTACACATACCCTGAATTCGACTTGCTATCATCGACATCAGACTGAAAACTTGAGTCAGTGTAGCCTTCAACCTTAAGGCTATTACCTCCATATACTAGTAAAAGATCCTTAGTCCTTCTCAAGTACTTAAGGATACACTTTACTGCTTTCCAGTGCTCCAAGCCTGGATCCGCCTGATACCTGCTCGTGACACTCAGAGCATGTGCTATATCAGGCCTAGTACATAGCATGGCATACATGATAGACCCTATTGCTGAGGCATAAGGTATCATATCCATGTTCGCCCTTTCTTCTGGAGTCTTTGGGGACATACTCGTAGAAAGCGATATCCCATGTCTCATCGGTATGAGACCTCTCTTGGAATTTTCCATGCCAAACCTTTTGACAATAGTTTCTATGTACCTGGACTGGGACAAGCCAAGCATCCTTTTGGATCTATCTCTATAGATTCTAATCCCCAAGATATAAGATGCTTCTCCTAAGTCCTTCATGGAGAAGTGTCTAGATAACCAAGCCTTTACTGTGGATAGCATTCCTATGTCATTCCCAATGATGAGGATGTCATCCACATATAACACCAAAAAGCTAATAGCGCTCCCACTTACCTTTCTGTATACACAAGGCTCATCTTCGTTCTTAACGAAGTCATAAGATCTGATTGCCTCATCAAATCTTATGTTCCAACTTCGGGAAGCTTGCTTTAGTCCATAAATGGATCTAAGCAACCTACACACCTTATCTGGGCAGTTTTTGGACACGAATCCCTCAGGTTGCATCATATACACCTCCTCCTCCAGGTTCCCGTTGAGGAATGCGGTTTTCACATCCATCTGCCAGATCTCATAATCATAGTGTGCTGCAATAGCCAATAGAATTCTGATGGATTTTAGCATTGCTACGGGTGAGAAAGTTTCGTCGTAGTCAACACCTTGCCTTTGACGATACCCCTTAGCCACTAGCCTTGCTTTATAGGTCTCTACCTTTCCATCTACTCCGATCTTTTTCTTAAAGATCCACTTGCAACCGATGGGTACAATACCTTCGGGCGCATCAACTAGGTTCCAAACCTTATTGGAGTACATAGAATCCATCTCAGAATTCATGGCTTCTTGCCACTTCCCGGAGTCTATACTCATAATAGCCTCCTCGTAGGTCTGAGGATCAATATCCTCTACATCCTCTGCTCTAATATGTCCCACATATCTCTCAGGATGATGGGATACTCTATCAGACCTGCGTAAAGTTGAAACTTGTGTATTAGATACCTGAACAGACTCGGGCTGTAGAGTGGTGCTTGAGCTTGGTTCTCCAACCTCGCTCAATTCTATCATTCTCCCACTGTCTCCGTCAAGAATGTGTTCCTTCTCAAGGAACACTGCTCTCTTAGCTACAAAGACCTTTTGGTCCTCGAGATGATAGAAGTAATACCCACAAGTTTCCTTGGGGTATCCCACAAATTTACATCGCCCTGTCATTGATTCTAACTTATCGGGGTTGTGTCTTTTAACATGGGCAGAGCAGCCCCAAATCTTAACTACTTTAAGATCAGGCTTCTTCCCTTTCCATATCTCATATGGTGTAGACACCACCGACTTAGTTGGAACTCTGTTCAGAAGGTAAGCTGCGGTTTCTAGGGCATATCCCCAGAATGAGATGGGTAGGTCAGCGAAACTCATCATGGACCGTACCATATCTAATAATGTACGATTTCTCCTTTCAGAGACACCATTGAGCTGAGGTGTATAAGGAGGTGTCCATTGGGATAATATCCCATGGTCCTTGAGGAAATGAGTAAACTCTGTACTTAAGTACTCACCTCCTCGATCTGATCGAAGAGTTTTGATACTCTTTCCAGTCTGGTTCTCCACCTCATTCTTATACTCTCTGAATTTCTCAAAGGCCTCGGACTTGTACTTCATTAAGTACACATATCCATACCTTGAGAAATCATCAGTAAATGTAATGAAGTAGGAGTAACCTCCAATGGCATGAGTTGACATGGGTCCACATACATCACTATGTATGAGTTCCAACAACTCAGTGGCTCTCTCTCCAATTCCACTAAATGGAGAGTTGATCAGTTTTCCACGAATACAAGGCTCACAAGTTACATATGACACATAGTCGAATGGATCTAGATATCCATTATTTAGTAACTTTTGAATCATTCTTTCATGGATGTGACCTAGCCTACAATGCCATAGGTATGCATTGTTCACCTCATCTCGTTTCCTCTTAGACACTTACATTCATGATATGTGGAGTAGTGTCTTGCATAAGTAAACCATTATGCAATGTTCCTTTCGTGATGATCTTATCATCTAATAATATCGAACAACCATTGTTCTCAAAAACAAATTTATATCCACTAACTGTTAAACATGAAATGGAGATAATGTTTTTGATAATAGAAGGAACAAAATAACATGCATCTAATGCAATAAAAGCTCCACTAGGCAGATGTAGGGCGACCTCGCCAACAGCTAATACAACAACTTTTGCTCCATTACCCATCTTGAGGTCCATCTCGCCTCTCTCTAGTCTCCTAGGCCTTGCCAGAACCTGCAACGAATTACATATATGATAAGCACTACCGGTATCTAATACCCATGTGTTATCATAAGAGTCTGACAAATGGAGACTGATCATGAATGTACCTGAAGCTTCATCAAGCTTTTGTTTCGCCCTTTCTGCAAGGTACTCTTTGCAGTTTCTCTTCCAGTGCCCATCTTTACCACAGTGGAAGCACTGGCCTTTGTCCTTTGTTGGGTCTTTCTTAGCAACCTTTGCTTTACCTTGTTTGCCCTTGCCCTTTCCCTTCTTAAGGGACCTTTCTGCTTTCCTTTTCTTTCTGGTCTCACCAGTGTAGAGAACTGGCTTCTCTTTCTTAATAGTACTCTCTGCCTCCCTCAACATATTGAGGAGCTCTGGGAGAGTCACCTCAAGCTTGTTCATATTAAAGTTCATTATGAACTGTGAAAAGGAATCTGGTAGGGACTGAAGCACAATGTCCACACACAAGTTATCCTCTAGGACCATTCCTAGACCTGTGAGTTTCTCTATCCACTCAATCATCTTTAGGACATGGTTCTGAACCGGTGTCCCCTCAGTCATCCTAGCGCGGAAAAGGCTCTTGGATATCTCATATCGTTGAGTCCTTCCCTGTTCCTCAAACAATTTACGGACATGTAGGAGAATGGATCTGGCATCCATCTTTTCATGTTGTCTCTGTAACTCTGGAGTCATAGAGCCCAACATATAGCACTGAGCAAGAGTGGAGTCATCAATGTACTTCACGTAGCGAGCGATCTCATCATCGCTTGCCCCTTCTTCGGGCGTAGGCATCACTGTATCAAGGACGTACACGATTTTCTCCGCTGTGAGAACAATTCTCAAGTTACGGAGCCAATCCGTATAATTTGGACCAGTGAGGCGGTTGACATCAAGTATGCCACGTAAGGGATTTGAAAGCGACATTTTTTGAAAATAAAGATGTAGCAAAAATGAATAACATGCAGATTTTGCAAGAAATAAACTATCAAGATATGGACTTCTATCTTAATATGCTCCCACTATTTTACTAACGAGTCACGCGACACCCTCAGCACGTGAAACGGAAGTCTCCGGCAGACTTCTAGTGGGGATCAGGATCCAATCAGCGTCTTAGTGTAACCTCGAGGGACTCGACCAATCACACTAAGCCTAAAAGGTAGACAACTCTTGCCGATCACAACTCCTTGTGATTCCCGTCCTGTTCGGCCTCCGAATCACCATGGCCTCGAGGGACTCGACCAACCATGATGCTCGGTTAAGTCAACACCTTCGTTACAAGATGAGTCTGATTTGATGATATACCCTCGAGGGACTCGACCAAGCATATCATGCCCTCAGGTCACCGGTGACATCTCTATGTCGTAAGCAAGATAGCGAATCGCGATATAGGTGAGTCTCGAGGGACTCGACCAACTCAACCTACACCGGGATTCGGTTCCTACTCATAACGATGGAAGGCCACGTGGGTCAATCTAATTGCCTCACGTTTACCGACTTAATATTATCGAGCGATGTTTCTATGATTTGGTCTCCTAATATGACATGTCACACATATGCATATTTAATATATATCTACATCGCATGCAAATATATATACATATCTAGTATGTGTATAAGCAATCACACCAGATGATCATGGACCACAACCTAATATGATTAGGCCCGAGCCAGTAGGCCTAATCACTCACATCAAGATCTATGTGTGCAACGGTGCATCTCCATGCCTTGTGATCGTCCATCTCGTCCTCGTCGGTTCCGTCGACATCTTGATGCATCTCCATGCATCACGATCGTCCGTCTCGTGGGTCCCGCTATGGCATCCACGCTCCCGCTGCGTCTCCTCATGTGATTACAACTTAATCATAGGCACGCAGGCCCGACAATAAACGAGAAATATAATGGAGGTTCGCAGACCTCAATAATAATAATCACAAGTACACACATCACACGGTCCATGATCATCCGTCCACACATCATACATCACATGTATAAATAATCATCATGTAGGACTACTAGATAATAATAAAAATAATAATCAACGAAACCTTTTAATTAATTAATATTTTCTGAAATCAGGGATATATAGGGAATTTCTCAATTCCTAAGGGTATTTTCGTAATTTGGACAAAAGACAGAAACTGGAATTTCTCAAATTCCGAGGGGGCAAAACTGTCTTTTTGCCCAGAAAACCCTAATGCCCTTCTCCCCCTTGCTGCTGCGCCGCCGCCGCCGCCACCCTGCTGGCGGCGGCTTGTGCGGCGAGGGCGAGGGCACTGCCCTCGCCTGCAGGTGGCACGCCCGCTGGGGTCGCTGCCGCTGCAAGTGGGCGCCCCCGCGGGCGCCGCCGCCTCCGCGGGCGGTTCTGCCCGCGAGTCAGCGCCCGCAGGTGGTGCTGTCTCGCTGGCGGCAGCCCCTGCGGGGTTTTTGCCCGTGGGAGCAGCGGCCACAGGCGCCGCTGCCCTGCGGTGCCTCAGCCCGCGCTGCTGCCCCGCGGCGCCTCTGCCCGCGGGCTTAGTGGCCACAGGCGCTTCTACCGAGCGGGCTGCCTGCCCCGCCGGCCGCAAGCCTGCTGCAAGCAGACCGCCGGCCGGCTGCTGCAGGCACAGCACTTGCGCATGCGCCGGCGCTGTGCTGCCTGGCTGCGGCTGCGGCTGGCTGCAGGCATGCAGATCGAGGGCAGCAACTGTTGCTGCCCTTCCTCGCTTTTGCGTCAACGATTTTGACGTCAAAATTCTTCCTAAACACAACACACGCAGTTCAAAAACCAATCATTCGCACGAACAACCTGGCTCTGATACCACTGTTGGGAAATCATAGGGGGGGCGACATCATATGCGCAGCGGAAGAACAAGAAAACAAAAATCCCCGATTCCCAAAAAAGATGTTCATTGTCGTGCGAAGATTGGTGCGCAAAATCCGCAAAAAACACAAAACTGCGTATAAAGATTGTGTTACCTAGGGAGATCGTATATCCCTGTTTCCTTGCAGATCCTTAGGAGAGGGTGAAGGAGGTCAAGCGTCCTCCTCTCTAGCGGTGATCCACACAGCAGGGTTGCGACGACGCTCCTCAAAACTCCAGGCCTACTCTGAGGTGGAGAGGGAGAGGAGAATAGGAAGGGCAAGCAAAGACTCTAGCCTATGAGGCTGTGAATCCCTCCTATTTATAGAGATCCCGTGTCAAAACCCTAATGGGTCCTTTCCCTAGTGGGTATTGGATCTGCATCCAATAAGACAAGGGCTCCGTCGGATATCTCATATCCGAACCTCTACTCATCGCAATGCCTACCATATGTGTGTGACCCTCTAGGCCCAATATCGAGCTGGCCGTGAGTCATACCTGTCAGAACTCCTTCTAACTCAGTGAATTATTATCTCTGTAATAATTCACTCGACTCATCGACTACGGAAGTACTAGGCCACTACGCCGTAGTCCCCAGACGATACAGGGGAATCCAATCCATTGGACCTGTCTGTCCTCAGTTACCATGTACCTATAGTCCCTCATCCATCTAATATCCCAGAGACCGTATATCGAGCATGGTGCTGTCAGACCCATACGGTTTCTACTCGAGTCTCGCTCTAATCGGATTCTCCCGGAGAACTCTTTCTCTCTCAACCCGAATGACCCTGGCCAGGGATTTGTCTGAGCAAGAACACATGGGATATTCCTCTCATGATACCGAGAGTGGATGATCCTCTATCGACACTCAATAGCCCTCGTAAGGTCGACTACCACTCCCAATGACCAGCTGTACTAGATCTGGGAACAGCCAAACCTATAAGTCTGGTATCAAAGAGTGGAGCACTCATACAGGACATCCTTGGTGTCTCAAGTCTAAGAACCAGATACACCACTAGGACTACGGAATCGTTGTCTGACAATAAGGCATCATCAACCATCCAGCATTCCGTAAGCGGATCAATCAGTGAACTCATTCTCCAATGAGCACCTGTACTGTATCCCTAGTGTCACTACATGAGCAGCTATGAGACCAGCTGCATCCATCATATGGACGGGTATACAGCACACCAGTCTATCCGGTTATCACGATGTCCTTCTCGAGTAACCTATGACCGGGATTATTTAGGATATGTGTTTAAAGGTGAATCGATCTCATTATCGTGATCTCATCACGATCCGATTCCCATTGCACAAATCCAAGGACATCACAATATATATGCATTTATGCAATAGTTATAAAGTGATATACGCCAAAATATAATAAGCAAAAAAGATTCTGTATCAAGTCACACGTGCCATCACTCACGTGATTGGCTTGCTGGGCACCTATGACTAGCATTTATATCCTTGCTTAAATTGCATCTCGCCTAATCAAGTGATTTACGAATCAGCATTTAGACGTAAATCAGCTTCTTCGTACGAATGTCGTATTTCAGTTTGCGCTTATATTCTGGTTTTCATCATAACGGCAAACTGTCTTTATAGATTGATTTTAACGTCATCTCGCTTGATCTTAAGTTAAAGTAATCTTAGAATCGGCTTTCACACCGATATCATTTTTATCGTTCGAACGTGTTTTATCGTTGAATGATTTCCGCTACACTAATTCACCCCCCCTCTTAATGCTCTTGATCCTAACAGAAATATTATGGAGTATATCAATAGCATATGAAGCATTTCAGAGTATATCAATGGGATACGAAGCATTTCGAGGTATATCAATAATAAATATGAAACAGAAGCTCAACGTCACATTTGACATTACATACTTTTCATTCGTATCCAGAGCATATATAGAAGCATATAACCAAAGCTCTGGATATCATATCGAACAGATATAAGATGAATTGAAATCCCAAACATAATCTCGAGCATCGCGGGCTCTATACACATACCCTTTACCATTTCTGGCAAAGGTCCAGATAATCCCTTTACCGTTTCTGGCAAAGTTCCATACAATCCCTTTATTATTTCTAGCAAGGGTCTAAATAATACCACATATACTAGAGTACAAAAGGGTATTGAGAACAATAAATTGGACATATCGGAAACACATGTGGAATAACGGAATGCATGTGCCTATATGAAACAATATGATACAAATATAAACTTTACATAATAGATTCAGATATATAAGTAATTGAAGGACAAGAGTACATTAGAATTCAAAGCAATAATGTAAAGCTCAACTGAAGTAAAGATTTTAGCTGAAATTAATTTCCAAAGAGACGAAACAAGAATAAGCGAAATCGATCAAAGCTCGATTCTGACAGAATTTGAGAGGCACAGTGCAAGAATTATTTGGATAATGAATTATGCTCCAATTTGTACAAAACATTTGTCATTTTGTAGTGAAGGTTCTGAAAACATCAACTCTATTTTATTGAATCCATAGGGTTGATGATAACAGATGTTTCAGTTCGTATTTGTATTCCAAAATTTCAAATCTGATAAGCACAGAAATATTTTTGAGTCTAGTTTCTAATAAATTATACTTTGCATGAATCTGAGTTCCCAACATAATGTTATAAGCTGTTTAGCAACAATAGTTTAGAAATTATAGTCCCTATTTTGCAGAATCTATAGGGTTAAGTGAAACAGATATCTAAGTAGGCATTTAAACTTCCAAATCATTCAATCTAGGCATCAAAATAAAGATTCTTGAGTCTACTTTCAAATGGATTAGGTTTTTCCTAAATCAAAATTTAGTGCTAAAAGTTAGGTCCAAAACAATGCATAGAGGTCAGATTACCAAAAAATTTCAAATTCATGGCTTTGTATCAAAACGAAAGAAATGACTGGTGCTAAGCTGAAATCTTTAAAATTTTATAGAATTAAAAAAAAAAAAATTAGGATTACTATGGGATGGAGTTAGAACACTTTTCTTAGAAACGTTTGATTCCCAAATTTGGGGAAATTGATGCAAAATCTTAAGCAAAGCAAAGCTTCTTCTTTTTCTTTTTCTTCTTCTTCAAATCCTCTTCCCCACATTGGCTGCAGCAAGTATCCCTCTTTTATTAAGCTTTCCTTTAGTTTCTTCTCTAATTACATTAGGTTTAGCTAATACAAGGCTTGCAAGGTGGCAAGCAATTATGAAAGAAGTCTATGTGTCATTATTAGAACAAACATAGGTGGCACCAACCTTAGGTTAGCTATGTTGAATCTCGAATTTTGATGATGAAGTCAATTGTCATTTGTTATCTAATCTATATATTGAGATAAGTGTGCAGGATTAACTATGATGAAAGTAAGACATGCAGCAGGAGTTGCGCCGGAGTCAAGACAATGATCACGTTGGGAGTTCGAGAGTTCCATGGAAGTTCGGATAGTAGTTGGAGGTTCTACGGGAACAAATCCGAGAAGTCCATAAGCTTGCCAAAGAAGCTCGTCGGAACTCGCCAAGTGAATCGTCGCATGTCCAGGAGTTTGCCGGAAGTCCGCTGGGGCATCACCGAGGGATCATCGGATGATCGACGGAAGTTCGCCGGAAGCTCGCCGGAAGAAGCGATTGACGCACTGGAGCAAGTTGCAGTAAATGTTTTAGGAAAAATCGTAGTTAGCATAATGATTAAGTTGGAAATGGGAGGTGATCCCATTAACTTAATCTTGGGGCAATTGGGCCCTTGAAAAACCCAAATTGGGCCGAATGGATCAACCCATTCGGACCCTGATTTCTGCTAGGCGATTGAACTGCCCAAGGCAGGAGGTTGTACCGCCTGGGCTCAGTCTCCGAGCGAAACTAGGAGGTGCAACCGCTCCAGCCAGGCGGTGGCACCGCTTGGGGCTCAGTCTCTGAGCGAGAATGGGCGGTGCAACCTCCCCTGATAGGAGGTGGCACCGCTTGAGCTCAGTCTTCGAGCTTTTCCAAGCGGTGCAACCGCCTCAGTCAGGAGTGAGCTCAGTCTTCAAGCTCTGTCAGGAGGTGCAACCACCCCTAACAGGAGGTAGCACCGCCCAGAGGCTCAGTCTTCGAGCTCGGCCAGGCGGTGCAACCGCTCTAGTCAGGAGGTGCAACCGCCTGATCTCGGAATTCCAGGAATTGACAGTTTTGAGCTCCAAATTTGAACTAGGTTGGGGCCTATAAATACCCCACCCATTCAGCACTGAAAGAGCATGAACTTACACCAAAATCTTGATCTTTTTCTGTGATTCTTAGAGCTCAAAATTATTGTAAAGGCCAAAGTTTTTCTCCCTCTGTTCTTCCAAGTTCTGAGTTGTAAAGAGAGGAGAGAAAATTCTGTAAGTGTTGTCTCCTAAGCCCGTCAAAAGGAGTGAAACTGTAAAAGGGTGGTTGGCCTTCGCCTATTGAAGGAAGGCCTCTAGTTGATGTCAGTGACCTCGTCGGTGGAGGAAGCCAAAAGTGGAGTAGGTCAAGTTTGACTGAACCACTCTAAATCTCGGTTTGCATTTACTTTGAGCATATTATCTTTACTGCAAACCTCCTCTAAAGCTTACTGCTTTCTGCGTATATACGATCGGGTTTCATGCATTGCACTTTCCGAATCAGCGTTTAGACGTAAATCTATTTTTTTGTACGATCATCATATTTCAGTTTGCGTTTACGTTTTGATTTCAATCATACCTGTAAACTGCCTTTATATCCTTGCTTAAATTGCATCTCGCCTAATCAAGTGATTTACGAATCAGCATTTAGACGTAAATCAGCTTCTTCGTACGAACGTCGTATTTCAATTTGTGCTTATATTCTGGTTTTCATCATAACTGCAAACTGCCTTCATAGATTGATTTTAACGTCATCTCGCTTGATCTTAAATTAAAGTAATCTTAGAATCGGCTTGCACACCGAAATCGTTTTTATCGTTCGAACGTGTTTTATCTTTGAAAGATTTCCGCTGCACTAATTCACCCCCCCCCCCCCCCCCCCTCTTAGTGCTCTTGATCCTAACAATTGGTATCAGAGCGGAGTTAACTCTCTAACGGATTAAAACCCAAGAGAGATGGCATACGCCGGAAACCAAGAGGGCCATTCTATTACACATCCACCCATGTTCAATGGGATATGCTACACCTATTGGAAGACCCGAATGAGGATCTTTCTTATTTCTATGGATTTTGAACTTTGGAATCTTGTCGAAAACGAATTTTCGAAGCCTTCTCTTCCAATGATCGATTGGAATGAATTGGAGAAGAAGGCTTTCGCTCTTAATGCAAAGGCTATGACTGCTTTATTTTGTGCACTTGATAAAAACGAGTTTAACCGTGTTTCGACTTATGAAACCGCATTTGATATTTGGCACACACTCGAAGTGACTCACAAAGGCACAAGTAGAGTGAAATAGTCAAAATTCAATCTTCTGTTACATTCTTTCGAACTTTTCCGGATGAAACCAAGTGAAACCATTGGCGACATGTTTACCAGTTTCATGGATGTCGTCAACGGTCAAAAAGGACTCGGAAAAAGTTTTTCCGATTTTGAGCTCGTAAATAAGATTCTAAAATCCCTTCCTAAGAGTTGGGATCCTAAAGTCACTGCTATTCAAGAGGCGAAAGATCTAAGCAACTTCCCTCTTGAAGAACTAATCGGGTCATTAATGACCTACGAGATGACTTGCAAGGCTCATGAAGAACAAGAAGACATCCTTCCAAAGAACAGGAAGGATATGACACTTAAAACTTCAGAAGACCACATGAGAGAAAACTCAAGTGATGAGGACTATGATGATGACTTGGCACTTCTAACAAGAAAATTTAAAAAATTCATTAAAAGAAACAAGTTTAAGAATGAGACAAAAAATAAATTTGAACCCAAGAAGGACAAGTTATTTGCTATGAGTGCAAGAAGCCGGGACACTACAAAAGTGATTGTCCCCAAGTCAAGAAGAGAACATCAAAGAAGAAGGCGCTCAAAGCAACATGGGATGACTCGAGCGCGTCCGAAGAAGAGGAGTCCAACACCGAGCAAGTTGCTCATTACGCCTTGATGGCCATCGGAGAGGAGGTAAGAAATTTAATAGATGCAGATTTATCATTTGATGAATTATTAAATACCTTTCATGACTTATTTGATGAATGCAAGATTATTAGTAAAAAATATAAATTGCTAAAAAAGGAGCACGATAGTCTTACTTGTAATTTTGATAAGTTAAAAACTGAATATCATGATAGTTTAAGTTCATACATAAAATGCCAAGATCTAGAAACTCTCCAAAAGGAAAACTTGCTACTTAAGGACACCTTGAAGAAATTCGAGGTTGGTAGCAAGTCATTGAACATGATCCTTGCAAACAAGGGTCACGTTCCCAAAAGAAGTGGAATTGCATTTGTGAGAAGTCCTCACCAAAATCCAACCACTTTCATAAAAGGCCCCATCTTACATGTTCGACACCAAAGCAAATGCAACTTTTGTTGTAAATTTAGACACAAAACACATTATTGTCCATTCAAGAAAATTAGTCCAAACAAATTAATTTGGGTTCCTAAAGGAACCATAATGAATTCTATGCAACATGATAAACATTGTAGATCTATTTTTGAGGCACCCAAAAGCAAATGGGTTCCTAAAAATCATCCTTTCTTGTAGAAACTTATACCATCGCAAGCTAGGAGCAAGAGATGGTACCGTGATAGTGGATGCTCAAGGCATATGACCAGAGATCCATCTCAATTCTCTAAGCTCACTAGCATAGACGAAGGCTATGTCACCTTCGGATACAACAACAAGGGTAAAATCATTGGCAAAGGAACCATAGGTAACAAATCCAACTTCTTTATTGAAGATGTTTTGTTAGTTAATGGTTTAAAACATAACCTCTTGAGCATTAGTCGATTATATGATAAAAGATACATTGTCAGATTTGAATCTAATGCTTGCATCATTGAAAAACCACACAAAAATATGTCTATGATTGCATTAAAACAAAATAACGTATACACTATTTACATCAATGATTTGTGTAATAAAATGTATTTTTCGGTTTTGAATGAGGATGCTTGGCTATGGCTTAGAAGATTAGGTCATGCTAGCATGAAACTAATAACTCAAATATCATTTAAGGAACTTGTAAGAGGAATTCCTCATATCAAGTTCATCAAAGATAATGTATGTGATGCTTGCCAATTAGGTAAACAAATTAAGGGTAGTTTCAAATATAAGAATCAAATAAGCACCTCTGGGCCATTACAATTGATCCATATGGACTTGTTCGGACCAATCTCTACATCAAGTCTAGGAGGTAGCAAATATGCCTTCGTCATTGTGGATGACTATAGCAGATATACATGGACTTACTTCTTAAAACAAAAAAATGAATGCTTTAGATATTTTACCAAGTTTTGTAAACTTGTTCAAAATGAGAAGGGGTCTATGATTTCGTCAATTAGAAGTGATCACGGTGGAGAATTTCAAAACCATGATTTCCAAGAATTTTGTGAACTCAATGGATACAACCCTAATTTCTCTACTCCAAGAAATCCTCAACAAAATGGAGTAGTAGAAAGAAAAAATCAAAATTTACAAGAAATGGCAAGAACCATTGAATGAACATAGCCTACCCAAATATTTTTGGGTCGAAGCCGTAAACACTACATGCTATATTTTGAATAGAGTTCTAGTAAGACCCTTACTCACCAAAACTCCCTATGAGTTATGGAACAACAAAAAACCCAATGTTTCATATTTTAAAGTCTTTGGGTGTAAGTGTTTTATCTTGAATGAAAAGGATAACTTAGAAAAAATTGATGCTAAATCCGATAAAGGAATATTTCTTGGTTATTCTTCGGTTTCTAAAGCATTTCGTATCTTCAATAAAAGAACCTTAATTATTGAAGAATCCCTTCATGTTGTTTTCAATGAGATTTCCGAAATCAGAAAAAACGATTTTGATGATTATGTTAATTTTGATTCCTTGAATTTAAATTAAACCTCGTCTCCAACTAGCAACTTGGATGCATCCACTTCCGAAACATCCTTACCCAAGGATTGGAAGTATGTAGATGCTCATCCTAAGTAGCTAATCTTAGGAGACACATCAAAACGGGTTCAAACACGATCTTCTCTTAAAAGTTTTTGTGCGAACGCCGTTTTTCTCTCCGAAATTGAACCCAAATGTGTTGACGAATCCATGAAAGATAATTCATGGATTATCGCAATGCAAGATGAATTGAATCAATTTGAGAGAAATGAGGTGTGGAAGCTTGTTTCTAGGCCAAATGACCATTTAGTTATTGGTACTAAATGGGTCTTCAGAAACAAGCAAGATGAACATGGTATCGTGGTTAGAAACAAGGCTAGATTAGTGGCCAAAGGTTTCAACCTAGAAGAAGGTATCGATTACGAAGAAACCTTCGCTCCTGTGGCTCGATTGGAAGCCATAAGGATGCTCCTTGCCTACGCTAGTAGTAATAATTTTAAGTTGTTTCAAATCGATGTTAAAAGCGCTTTTCTTAATGTCTTTATTTCCGAAGAAGTCTATGTTGAACAACCTCCTGGATTTGAAAATAAAAGCCTCCCTAATCATGTATTTAGATTAACTAAAGCTCTCTATGGTTTAAAACAAGCCCCGAGGGCTTGGTATGAGAGACTTAGTTCTTTTCTTATTGAAAATAATTTCACAAAAGGCAAGGTTGATACTATATTATTTATCAAGAATTTTGAAAATAATTTTCTCATTGTTCAGATTTATGTTGATGACATTATCTTTAGTTTCACGAATGAATCTCTTTGTGAATCGTTTGCTAAAACTATGAGTCTTGAATTCGAAATGAGTTTAATGGGAGAATTAACATTCTTCTTAGGCTTACAAATCAAACAACTAAGTAATGACAACTTTATTAGTCAAACTAAATATACTATGAATTTACTAAAAAAGTTTAATATGAATAACTCAAAGGCTATTAACACTCCTATGAGCAACTCCACTAAGTTAGAAATTAATGAAAGTGGAGAAAGTTTCGATCAAAAAACTTATAGGGGTTTGATAGGAAGTTTACTTTACCTCACTGCAACTAGACTAGACATCATGTTCAGTGTAGGACTTTGTGCTAGATTTCAATCAAACCCTAAGATATCTCATCTCAAAGTAGTTAAAATAATACTTAGATATCTTAATGGTACCACAAATTTAGGATTATGGTACCCAAAATCAGACAATCTTGAGTTATTTGCTTATGCTGATACGGACTTTGCTGGCTGTAGATTTGATAGAAAAAGCACATCAGGAACACGTCAATTTTTAGGACATTCCCTTGTTTCTTGGTCATCTAAGAAACAAAGCTCGGTTGCACTATCAACAACCGAAGCTGAATATATTGCAATAAGTGCATGCTGTGCATAAGTTGTATGGATGAAAAACACCTTAGAAGATTATAAAGTTCATCTTAAAAATATTCTCATTAAATGTGATAACACAAGTGCAATATGCTTAACAAAGAATCCTATACAACACTCAAGAACAAAACATATTGATATTAGACATCACTTTATACGAGATCATGTTACTAATAATGACGTAATCATAGAGTTCATTGATACTAAACATCAACTAGCTGATATTTTTACAAAACCTCTAAGTGAAGAGCAATTTGATTTCATAAGAAGAGAATTAGGAATGTTGATGTGTCCGAATACAAAAACTAGTTAAAATTATTTTTCGGACTTTATTGAATGATCAAATCACTTGATTGCCATTACATGCCAAAATAACATGTTGGAAATTATGTGTTGAATACAAAAATGTTTTGTCTTCATGATTGTATTTGAAAATCTGTAGCATAGTCTTATCCGAATGCATGAAAGAGTTTATTTCATTTTCGGATTCACTTAACAATTGGAATGCTAAAAATTGGATTTTCTCATACACTCTAAAGAAAAATATTTTTTCTGAAATGAATTTGATGAAATGATTCCTGCTTATCAATTTCATCTTGAAATATGGATGATAGAATTTTTACTTGCAAAAAGCTGTTTCACACACATATCTTGACTCAAAGTAAACTCACAAATAGCTGGTATCACAAATGGCTTTCCTCCTTCATGCAAAAAGATTATAACAAAAAAAGGGAAGAAGTATTCAAAGCAATCTACGTATCATGCCTTCCTTTATATGCTTGATAATTTGCTTATATTGTTCTCCTGGTATGACAACTAGCATGCTTTTTGATTGATGACAAAGGGGGAGAAATATATGAATTAATACTATAAACACTGATGCTATGATTATGCCATGCTTGCATCACCAAGAGATATATGAACAAATACTATGATTAATTTGCATTATGCCTTATTTGTATCGTGTCAAGATATCAAACAAAAAACTTGCATCAAAATTCTACGAGTTGATATCTTACCATGTGATGAAATGCAATACTTGCTACAATATTTGAAATGTGTACATCATGTAATGATATCAAAATCTTACTTCGCAGCTTTACATGTTGATATCTTACAATATTATGAATTGCTACTATTACCATCATTCAAACTTGTTATATTTGAAAATGAATGTCAAGACTTGGCATCATCTTTAGAGAGATACATCATAATGGAAATCATGATGGGAGTATTGATAAGTTCAAATGATTTTAACCTATCAATATGTCTCTTGAATTCTTAGGTTTTGAATTCAAGAATGACTTATCTCAAGTATGGCATATAGATAGGGGGAGTTACGGTTAACTCCATTATCAATTGATTGTCATCATCAAAAAATGGGGAGATTGTTGAATCTCGGATTTGGATGATGAAGTCAATTGTCATTTGTTATCTAATCTATATATTGAGATAAGTGTGTAGGATTAACTACGATGAAAGTAAGACATGCAGCAGGAGTTGCGCCGGAGTCAAGACAATGATCACGTTTGGAGTTCAAGAGTTCGACGGAAGTTCGGACAGTCGTCGGAGGTTCTGCGGGAACAAATCCGAGAAGTCCCTAAGCTTGCCAAAGAAGCTCATCGAAACTCGCCAAGCGAATCGTCGCAAGTCCAGGAGTTTGCCGGAAGTCCGCAGGAGCATCACCGATGGATCATCGGATGATCGACGGAAGTTCGCCGGAAGCTCGCCGGAAGAAGCGATTGATGCACAGGAGCAAGTTACAGTAAATGTCTTTGTAAAAATCGTAGTTAGCACAATGATTAAGTTGGAAATGGCAACCACCCCTGACAGGAGGTTGCACCGCTCAAAGGCTCAGTCTTCGAGCTCTGCCAAGCGGTGCAACCGCCTCAGTCAGAAGGTGCAACCGCCTGATCCCAGAATTCTGAGAATTGACAATTTTGAGCTCCAAATTTGAACTAGGTTTGGGCCTATAAATACCCCACCCATTCAGCACTGAAAGGGCATGAACTTACACCAAAATCTTGATATTTTTCAGTGATTCTTAGAGCTCAAAATTGTTGTAAAGGCCAAAAGTTCATCTCCCTCTTTTCTTCCAAGTTCTGAGTTGTAAAGAGAGGAGAGAAAATTCTGTAAGGGTTGTCTCCTAAGCCCGTCAAAAGGAGTGAAACTGTAAAAGGGTGGTTGGCCTTCGCCTATTGAAGGAAGGCCTCTAGTTGACGTCGGTGACCTCGTCGGTGGAGGAAGCCAAAAGTAGAGTAGGTCAAGATTGACCGAACCACTCTAAATCTCGGTTTGCATTTACTTTGAGTATATTATCTTTACTACAAACCTCCTCTAAAGCTTACTGCTTTTTGTGTATATACGATAGGGTTTCAAGCTTTGCACTTTCCGAATCAGCGTTTAGACGTAAATCTGTTTTTTCGTACGATCATCATATTTCAGTTTGCGTTTACGTTATGATTTCAATCATAACTGCAAACTACCTTTATATCCTTGGTTAAACTGCATCTCGCCTAATCAAGTGATTTAGGAATCAGCACTTAGACGTAAATCAGCTTTTTCGTACGAACGTCGTATTTCAGTTTGTGCTTATATTCTGGTTTTCATCATAACTGCAAACTGCCTTCATAGATTGATTTTAACGTCATCTCGCTTGATCTTAAGTTAAAGTAATCTTAGAATCGGCTTTCACACTAAAATTGGTTTTATCGTTCGAACGTGTTTTATCGTTGAAAGATTTTCGCTGCACTAATTCACCCCCCCCCCCCCCCCTCTTAGTGCTCTTGATCCTAACGAGCTAGTGACACATGTCTACCTTTTTTTTTCTTTAACTTAAATCTTTATATTTCATAAATCATATCCAATTTCTAATATTCACATTTAGGTCCCTAGCCATAAACTTCTAATATAAATTTTTTTAATATAAACAAATTATTAGCTAATCCTCATATTTACAAATAAGCATCTATAAAATTTTTAAAAATGGGAGATGTTACGGATTGATTTCATACAAGCATGCCATTGTTTTATAAGTCAAAACCATGCATTATCATTTAAACACGAAAAGCAAGATTTATCACAAAAATCATCGAGATCAAAAGTGTAACACATAATTCTAAAACATAAGATTTCAAATCATCATTATTTCAAATCCTCATTCATGATACCAAAACATGGTTTCAAGTTTTCAAGGTATAACATGCATAATTTCAAATTGCAAACCATTATTAAGGTTATACTTTGTTTGCATAAGTCTCATTTTTTGTAAATGGTAAGAAGAAATCATCAAACATAGAAAAGATTTTGATTTTAATAAAGGATACCTCATGTAAAGAAATCAAAAGAAGATTCATGATTCGGTAGGAAAATTTTCATTCAAATTCAATTTGTGAACTCCAAACTGATAATTAAAATCACTTTTCTTACATTTGGAAAATTCATTGAAAACAATGTACATTGATTCCTATGAGATTAAAAATAGCAAAGATTCTCTAGTTTCAATTTATGTGAATGGCTTTATACTAGTCTTCCATACAAAAGCCATGTATCATCTTTTAAAATCAAAACACAATACGAAAATCATATAGATACACAATTTTGCTTCTTAAAACTTACATATGATTAATCGTATTAGGTGTTCAAGCATTATATTAAATCTAACAATTTGTTCCTTTATCGTAAAATATGCAATTGTCATGATCCTTTTTTCAAAATCATTAGAAAGAGAAGCATGAATTTTTTTTACATTTTTTTTATTTTTTATTTACTAACTAATTTAAAAACAACTCATAAAAAGTATCAAGTAATTTCAAAGTAAACTAAGGGGGTTTTGGTTACCTCATCATTGAAAGTCATTAAGGCATAGTTCACACCTTATCTTTGTTGATTTGCTTCTCAACTTCGGATGTACTTGATTCATCCCAAGTCGCCTTGAATATTTTCTTCTTCTTTGGCAGCTTCTTCTTTTTAAGTTCATTGTTATTTTTTGATTCTTGTTTAAAAAACTTTTTAAGCTTTATTATGAGTAGTTCAAGTTCATCATCATCATCATTTGAATTATCAATCAAGTGGTATTCCATTGTTCGAAGTGCCAAATATTAGGAACAAATCGGCACTAAGAGGGGGGGTGAATTAGTGCTGCGGAAAGATTACGTCGGTGTAAAAAACCTTCATTCGAATAAAACCGATTTCGACGAAAACCATTTTGGAGAAATGTTAACTTTGAATTCATATTTGTAAGCGTAATGTAAGTAAAGCAAGTAAGTAGTTTGCAGTGAAGGTAAATAGTAAGAATAGAAATGCAAACCATGTTTTTATAGTGGTTCGGTCGCCGTGACCTGCATCCACTCCGCTGATTCCCCTTCCATCGAGGCCACCGGCATCCACTAATGATCTTCCTTTAATATGCAAAGATCAATCTCCTTCTTACAACTCTATTATCCTTTTGTAGGCTCAGGAGAGAACTTTTACACCCCCTTTTTATAAAGCTTCCCTCACACTCTCCCTTAGAATGGTCTCCAAACCTTAGAAGGAAAGACTCTATACTTTTACAAGGGTTTTCAACTCTAGAAACATAGAGGTTTTGGTCACTTTTCTTTCTTCTCCATGTAGGAATAGCTAGGGTATTTATAGACCCCAAATGACTTAAAAA
The DNA here is from genome assembly GCF_036884655.1 of Musa acuminata AAA Group. Taxonomy (NCBI): domain Eukaryota; kingdom Viridiplantae; phylum Streptophyta; class Magnoliopsida; order Zingiberales; family Musaceae; genus Musa; species Musa acuminata. Next base: position 15,194,417 of record NC_088352.1, on the reverse strand, counting down.
ATGGAGCCAAAATTCAAATCCCTTCAAATTCAGGGTACGGGCGGTACTACCACCTGCACTGGGCGGTACAACCGCCTACAGTCTGACATTGGGTAGTACCACCACCCATTGCCTAACATAGTCTCGGAGACTGTGTCACGACGGTTTCACTTGTTTGGTCACTAGGCCCTTCTCTTGGCCCAACACATCCCAAACTTGGGCCCAACTATCCTCTAATTGGGTTGGCCCAATTCTAATCCTAATTATATGCTAACTATGAATTTAAAGAAATTTACTAAGCTAAACAAAGTCTGTAAGTCTAGGTTTCTTCCAGCGATCTTCCGGCGAACTTCCGACGATCACTTGGTAATGGTCCAGCGAACTCCTGGCAAGCTCCTAGACTTCATGATGATCTTCTTAGAGAGTTCCAGTGAGCTTCTTTGGTAAGCTCCTGGACTTCTCGGTCAATTCTGGCAGTACTTCTAACAAACCTCGAACTCCCAATGAAATTGCATTCTTGACTCCGGGACTTCATTTTGCTTTATGCCTTGCAATTATAGTTAATCCTACATACTTAAAACATACTTCAATTTAGACAATTATTACTAAGCATGAATCATGTTGTCCGACATGTCATTTGTCTATTGATGCTTCGTTTGATTCTTCAGTGCATCATCCTCTCTTACGGCCTATTGCCCAATCGGCCAGTTGACTTTTGCAACTCCAATATCCTTGGTGCAATATCCACTCTTCTTGGCCCGATACCTGAAACCATGGCCTGAAGCCCTCTGTCGATACATCGACCAATCCTCCAATTCAACGTCCAATCTTCTGACATTTTTTCTCTAGCCCAATATGATTCTTCCTGCTTTAATTGTCTCTCCCTGATCGAAGCTTCCAACGTCACTATGATAAAACCAATCGATAGTATAGATCAAATCGATAGTATAGCTTCCAACATAGATCAAATCATAAATACTATCGATTGGTTTCATCATCAAAATCTAAGATTCAACAATCTCCCCCTTTTTTATGATGACAACCAATTGATGATGGAGTTTAAACAAACTCCCGGAGTTTAACCCAACTCCCCATATCAATATGTCATATTGATAGAACCCTTGGATTCAAAAATCCAAGTAACATGTTATCATAAAACTTATGATAAAACTTCATCATACTTCTCCCCCTTTATCATCAACAAAAAGGAGAAGTACAACTATCAAATTTTTAAGACATATAAATTCAAATCGTTGTATAATAAACATAATCTTCAGTTTTATCATCATACAATTTGTAAGCTAGAAAATTTAGCAAGTGTTATATCATATTAGAACATGCAAGCTAGCAGATTTTATATCACTTTACAACATGCATAATCACCAAATCATCATTAATTTTAAAGATGTGCATGATTGTAAATTTTACAAGTTTATATTGTTGCTTCTTAAGATAGGCAAGATAGTGATGTTCAAGATAGCAAGCTCTTTCTTCTCTTTTGAGAAGTGTCATTTTTACTTCCTTTGTAAAGTGCAAGCTAGCAAAATTTTACATTATTTTACAACATACAAGCTAGCAATTTGACAAGTGTTACTTCCCTTTGAAGTATAAAGGCTAGCAAGTTTTTGAAAAATAATGCAAGATAACAAGCTTGCAAGATACAATGTTTTACATGAAGCAAGCTACATGAAGTACGTTTGCATCTTCTCGTTAGATGTGTTAGCAAGCAAGCAAGTTTTTCTCCTTACAATTTGTGAGCTAGCAAATTTTACACATATGAAAGTTGGAAAGATTTTTACATTTTTTTGAGATGAGGAAGTTTTTTCCTTCTTCTTGAAGTATACAAGCTAGCAAAATTTTCTCTGCCTATGTCATTGTCAAATAGAAGGGAAGAATATAATGTTGTAAATATTTTCCCTTTTTATCAATCTTCACATCATGACAAAGGTAAAGTATCAACCTTATTTCAATATGTTTGTGCATCATTATAGTTTCAATTTACAATATGTGCAATTTTAAAACTTTACATATCATCTTTACTCTATGCATGATACTAAAAATAAATCAATCATCATATCATACATGATACTCATAAGCTAGCAAATTTATATCATTTTAGAGCATGAAAATAATATCATGAGTATTTCATACATTCATATCCGCACATGAAGAATATCAAGAAGAATTAGATGATGAGATATACTTCAAGACTACAAGGAATTATACAAAGACAAAAAATCATATCATGAAAGAGGAGATCATGTAAATACCAAAAGACATGATTCATTTTGAAAAATTTCTTCTTAAATATTCAAAAAGAAATCTTAGGAGATCAAATAATAAAAGATATTAAAAATTTTTATTCATGAATTTTGAAAAAGATATTCTCTTTAGTAAATCGCGAAAGGAAACGTAGGAGAAAAAGATTTCAATCTTATGGTTCATATAGAAAATCTCATCTTTAGTAAAATACCAAGAAAAATCGTAGGAGTACAAAGAAGAGATATTGATTAAAAAAATCTTAAATAATTACAAGAAATCAAGATAAAAACTCATTCAAATTCAATTCGTCAAATCAAAATCATTTTCAAGATATTCTGAAAAATAGATAGGTTCATTAGTCTCTCTTTTTTGAAAAGTTAATAAAGTAGAGAAAATTTTCAAGGAGAAAGCTTTTTTCTTTTTAGTGATTCAATTCATAAGATTGATTTCATAGAAGCATGCCTTTTTTATTTATGTCAAATAAAATGATGCATCAACGTTTAGGATCGAAAAATAAGTTTCGTCATAAAAACCATCCATCTTGTTTATAATCGAAAAAGCAATTTTCATTGCAACAAGGATTAATAGGCCATGAATCACAAAAATCGTCATGCATAAGTTTGAAATATAAACTCATTAAGCATGCTTTCAAATCATCATTTTCATTAAGACATCAACCATGGTTTCGTTGAACATAATGTTGAATGATTCTTAAAGATATCTACACTTCTTTAGTTTCAATTTATGTGATTGACTTTATATTAGCATGCCCAAATATTTGTTCTTATGTCAAAACCATACATCAATGTTTAAAACGGAAAGATAAAAAATCATCAAGATCAAAAAGTGTAACACATAATTCTAAAACATATGATTTCAAATCATTACTTCAAGTCCTCATGCATAAAAATCATCAAGCATGATACAAATATTTATTTTCAAAATATTCATCATGGTAGGAAATACAAGCCAAAGAAATCATTAAACATAAAGTATATTCATCAATCATGCTTTCATTGAGCATAAGGCATTTTCAAACAAAATAAAAAATCAATACGAAAATCATCAAGATATACATTATTGCTTCTTAAAACATACATAGGATTTATCTTAAGTATTATATTTAAGTCTAACATTTTTGTTCATTTATCATAAAATATATAATTTTTAAGAAAAATAATTAAACTAAATTAAAAATAACTTATGAAAAGCATCATGTAATTTTGAAATAAATTAAAAGAGTTTATTAATGATTAAAATTTAACTCCTCACTATAAAATTTTTGTTTATTGAAAAATAATTAAAGTAGTTACATTTTTCAATTGTTCTTAGTCCGAAATCCTTCCTATTCTTTGAAAGGTTGTCCTCAAGTTTGTTTTGTGCATTGTGCGCCATTTTATATATCATTCAAGTGAAAAATTATTAAGATCTTTTGCCTCTTGTATTGCGGTTACATTCGGATCCCAGCTCTTATTAAGAGAACGTAAAATTTTATTTACAAGTTCAAAATCTGAAAAACTTCTACCAAGTGCTTTTAAACTATTGACGACATCCGTAAAATGGGTGTACATGTCTCCAATGGTTTTTCTTGGTTTTATATGAAATAATTTGAAATTATGCATTAAAAGATTAATCTTTGAAACTTTTACTCTACTAGTGCCTTCGTGTGTGGTTTCAAGAATATGCCAAATATCAAAAGTCGTTTCGTAAGTAGAAACCCGATTGAATTCATTTTTGTCTACAGCGCAAAACAAGGCATTCATAGCCTTGGAGTTTAAAGCGAAAGTCTTCTTCTCTAATTCATTCCAATCGTTCATTGGAAGAGAAGACTTTTGAAAACTAAATTCAACTATATTACATAAATCGAGATTCAACGAAAGTAAGAAAACTCTCATTCGAGTTTTCCAATATGTGTAGTCCATCCCATTGAACATGAGAGGACAAATGAGAGAGTAACTTTCTTAAAGCAAAAAAGAGTCATTTCTCTTTGGGTGTTAAACCAAATGAGAATAATGTGGCTCTGATACCAACTATTAGGAATGAGTCAGCACTAAGAGGAGGGGAGGAGGGGGGGGGGGGGGTGAATTAGTATAGCGGAAAGATTATGTCGGTTTAAAAAAACTTCGTTCGATTAAAACCAATTTCGACGAAAACCATTTCAGAGAGATGGTAACTTTGAAATCATATTCGTAAGCGTAATAGAAGTAAAGTAAGTAAGTAGTTTACAGTGAAGGTAAATAGCAAGAATAGAAATGCAAACCAAGTTTTTATAGTGGTTCAGTCGCCGTAACCTACATCCACTTCGCCAATTCCCCATCCGTCGAGGCCATCGGCATCCACTAATGATATTCGTTTAATAGGCAAAGATCAACCTCCTTCTTACAACTCTATTATCCTTTTATAAGCTCAGGAGAGAACCTTTACACCCTATATTTACAAAGCTTCCCTCACACTCTTCCTTAGAATGGTCTCTAAACTTTAGGAGAGACTCTATATTTTTACAAGGGTTTTTAACTCTAGAAACACAGAGTTTTTATTCACTTTTCTTTCTTCTCTATGCAGGAATAGCTAAGGTATTTATAGACCACAAATGGCTTCAAAAATGAAGCCAAAATTCAAATCCCCCGAAATTTCAAGGTACAAGCGATACAACCGCCTGCATTGGGCGGTACTACCACCTAGAAGATTGTGTTTAGGTGGTACCATTAGCCAGACTAGTGGTACCACCGCCAAACATAGTCTCAGAGACTGTGCCACGGTGGTTTCACTTATTTGGTCATTGTTTGGGCTTTTCTCTTGGCCCAACACAACCCAAACGTGGGCCCAACTATCCCCTAATTGGGTTGGCCCAATTTTAATCCCAATTATATGCTAAATATGAATTTTAAGGCTTTTACTAAGCTAAACAAAGTCTGTAAGTCTAGGCTTCTTCCGACGAGCTTTCGACGATTATCCGGTGAACTTACGATGATCTCTTGGCAATGTTCCAACGGACTCCCGGCAAGCTCTTGGACTTCATGACAATCTTCTTAGAGAGTTCCAATGAGCTTCTTTGGCAAGCTCCTGGATTTCAAGGACAATTCTGGCAGAACTTCCAATGAATGTTCGGACTTCCGACAAACTCTCAAACTCCCAACGAAATCACGTTCTTGACTCTAAGACTTCATTTTACTCTATGCCTTGCTATCGTAGTTTATCATGTACACATAAAACATATTCGATCTAAACAATTATTACTAAGCATGAATCATGTTGTCCGACATGTCATTGGTCCATCGACGCTTCATTTGATTCTTCAGCGCATCGTTCTCTTTTGTGGCCTATTGCCCAATCGACCAGTTGACCTCCGCAACTCCGATATCCTTGGTGCAATATCCACTCTTCTTGGCCCGATACCCGAAACCATAGCCCGAAGCCTTCTGTCGATACGTCGACCGATCCTCCGGCGTGACGTCTAATCTTCTGACATGTTTTTCTCTGGCCCAACATGATTCTTCCTACTTTAATTGTCTCTCCTTGATCGAAGCTTCCTACGTCACTGAAAATACATATCAAATCATAAATACTATCAATTAGTTTCATCATCAAAATCTGAGATTTAACACCAAATCCTTCCTTTTTTTAGAAGGTTGTTCTCATGTTCATCAAGTTCATCATGTTCCTTGCACATCATTTCATATGTCATCAATGAACCAATAAGTTCTTCTAGTGAAAATTTATTTAAGTTCTTTGATTCTTGTATTGTCATTACTTTCAAATCCCAATTTTTAGAAAGAGATCATTAAACTTTTTTAACAACTTCAAAATTCAAAAAACATTTGCCAAGAGCTTTTAAATTATTGACGATATCTATAAAATGGGTGTACATGTCAACAATAGTTTCGCTTGGCTTCATAATAAACAATTCAAAATCATGCATTAAAAGATTAATCTTCAAATATTTAACTCTACAAGTGCCTTCATGTGTGATTTCAAGAGTGGTCAAATATCATATTCAGTTTCGCAAGTCAAAATACGATTAAACTCATTTTTATTTGAAACATAAAATAAAGCATTCATAGCTTTCATATTTAAAGAAAATGATTTTTTCTCAAAGTCATTCCATTCATTCATAGGTTTATAGGGGATTTGAAAGCTAAGTCCAACGATATTCCATAAATCAAAGTTCAAATAAAGCAAGAAAACTCTCATCCGAGTTTTTCAATAAGTGTTGTCTGTCCCATTGAACATAGGAGAACGAATGATAGAGTGGCCCTCTTGAAAGCTGAAAAGAGTCATTTCTCTTGGGTGTTAAACCAAATGAGAAAAAAAGTGGCTCTGCTACCAATTGTTAGGATTAAGAATAGTGTAGTGATAAAATCACGTTCTTGATTTAGTGTAGTGATAAAATCACGTCGAGTCGAAAATCTCAATCGAAAAAAATGTTTCGACAAAGCTCGTATAGGAAATATGTTTAACTTGAAAGCATACGGAAGCTTAGTGAAAGTAAAGTTATTTGCAATGAAAGTAAAGAGAAAAATAGAAATGCAAACCAGATTTTTATAGTGGTTTGGTCGTCGTGACCTACATCCACTCTCGATTCCACTTCACTTGAGGCCATCGGCTTCTATTAGGAACGAGTCGACACTAAGAGGGGGGTGATTTAGTGTAGTGGATAAAATCATGTCAGTTCAAAAAATTTGTTTTGATTAAATCCGTTTCATAAAGATGCTTAAATTGAAAGCATACGGAAGAGCATAGCAAGTAAAGAAGTTTGCGGTTAAAGTAAATTGCTCAAAAGAATGCAAACCGAGTTTATAGTGGTTTGGTCATCCTACATCCACTCCCGATTCATATTCCGTCAAGGCCACCGACATCCACTAATGGTCTTCCTTCAATGGGCGTAGACCAACTACCCTTTTACACCCATCTTTTCCTTTTCATAGGTTTAGAAGACAACCTTTTACAAGTACACACTCCTCTATAAATAGAATTATAAGTTTAAGATAAAGGAGGGGATCTTAAAATAATTTCTACAATGTTTTCTCACTTTTAAGTTCTCGGTGCTTATGCATGTTAACCAGGGATAAGAGGGGTATTTATAGGCCTCAAGTTGATTCAAACTTGGAGCCTAAAAAAGTCATATCCTGGGTTTCTCGGGTCCTGGCGGTACCACCGCTTGTGCTGGGCGGTACCACCACCTGCAGCACTGACACTAGGTAGTACCACCGCCTATTCAAGCTATACCATCACCTAGAAAACTATATCTAGGCAGTACCATCACCCAGACTGGAAGTACTACCGCCTGACACTACCATTGTGTGGTACCACCGCCTGTCTGACAGTACCACTACCTAACACTGTAACATCCCCCATTTTTAAAAATTTAGAAAAAAGTTTGTTTGTAAAAATAAGGATTGTTTAATAATTATTTTATATTAAATGATATTATATTAAAAGTTTATGACTAGGGACATAAGAGTAAATATTAGATCTTTGATATAATTTATGAAATATTCAGATTTAAGTTTAAAAAAAAATATATATATAGTGGACATGTGTCACTAGCTAACCTAAGGTTGGTGCCACTTATCTTTGCTCTAAAGATGACACCTAGCCGCTTTCTTGCATGCATGACACCATGCAACTTTTGCATTAGCCAAAACCCAAATAATTAGATGAAAGGTTAAAGAAAACAAACCTGAAGAGTTGCAGCCAACATGAGTTTGAGAAAAAAAGAAGAAGAAGAAGAAGAAGAAGAAGAGCTTGAGGTTTTTCATCAATTTTCTCACATTTGGGATTCAAATAATTTTAAGGCAAGTGTTCTAACCCCATCCCACAGTAACCTTAATCTCTATTTCCATTTTTATTCTGCAAAATTTGAAAGATTTCAATTGAGAACTACACGTTCTTTCGTTTTGATATAAAGCTATGAATCTGTAATTTTTCGGTAATCTGACCTCTATGCAATGTTTTAGTCATAACATTTTGTAATAAACTCTAATTTAGACAAAACTTTTCGATTTGAAAGTAAATAAAAAAATATTTATTTTGTTACTTAGATCGAATGATTTGGAATTTAAATGACTACTAATACTTCTGTTTAAATTAACCCTACAGATTCTGCAAGACAGGGACTGAAATTTCTAACCTCTTGTTGCTTAACTACTTATAACTTTCTGCTGTGAACTTAGATTCTTACAAAGTATGATTTATTCGAAGCTAGACTCAAAATTATTTCTGAATATACTTGATTTGAAATTTTTGGAGTACAATTACTAACTAAAACATCTGCTTTCATCGAACCTATAGATTCAGTAAAACTGAGCTAATATTTTCAGACCTTTAGCTACGAAATTATCTATAACTCATTGTTTTAAATTCCAATTCTTGTAGAACTTGATTTGCATAAAACTAGATTGACAAAGCTTTCTAATGAAATATATTTTGTATAAATTGGAGCATAATTGGTTATCCGAATAGTTCATATAATGTTCCTATCAAATTCTCCCAAAATCGAGCTTTGGTCGATTTCAGCTTTCCTTGTTTCTTCTCTTTGGAAATCGATTTTGGCAAAAACTCTTACTTCAGTTAAGCTTTACATTATTACCTTAAATTCCTGAATACTTTTGTCCTTTATTTATTTATACATCTGTAGCTATCATCTAAAGTTCATGTCTGCATCGTAATGATTCGGCACATGCATCCCATTGTTCTGCATTTGCTTTCGATATGTGCCTCTTCCAGTTTCATTTCTTTGGACATTGAATTCATCTAACTTTTTTATTTCAATTGAGCTATATGTGATTTCTTGAAATTCTTGTATGCTCTTGCTTTTGTTTCCTTTAAAATCTGAATACATTTGTGAAAGATTATGTTTGTATCGTATTGACTCGAAAGGCATATGTACATTTCGTTATTCCGCATGTGCTTCCAAGATATGCAAATTCCCTTATTTATACTATCCCTTTGTACTCAGGTGTTTGTGGGATTATTTGGACCTTTGCCAGAAATGGTAAAGGGTATGTGCTTAGAGCCCGCGATGCTCTAGATTATGTTTGGTGGTCAGTCAGAAATGGATGGACCATATTATGTTTGGAATCCCACTTCACCTTCTATTAGTTTGATATGAAATTCAGAGCCGACCTAGAACTTGGGCAGGGTGAGAGGGCTCGAGTAGGAAAGCGCTACTCGTGGATGGAGTCGAGAACTCATCACGGCGTGGAGCCACCACTGAGTTAAACCTCACATGCACTATGCTAGAGTACGACGTTTGAGCTTCTATTTCGTATTTGTTCTTTGATATGTTCTGAAATGCTTCTTATGCTTCCGAAATATTTCCATATGCCATTGATACGTTCTGAAGCATTTCATTCACCATTGATATGTTCCGAATTGTTTCATGTGCTATTGATATTCAAAATGCTCCTTATGTCTTTGTTATGCCTTGAAATTACCATATGTCATCGATATGCTCCTTATGCCAATGATATGCTCCAATTACCTTTCCTCGATTGTATGAACAAAACGTGCTTCGAACGAAATGACATCGTAATTCTGCATTCATGATATCCAAAATGCTCCTTACGTCTTTGTTATGCCTTGAAATTACCATATGTCATCGATATGCTCCTTATGCCAATGATATGCTCCAATTACCTTTTCTCGATTGTATGAACAAAACATGCTTCGAACGATATGATATTGTAATTCTGCATTCAAACAAAATATGCTACTGTTTCATCTTGTATCTCTGCTTTGTAGTTTGATACCTTATTTGTTTGAAACCTATCTTCTTTGCTATGGATTTGTTAGTAACTTGCTGAGCTTTATATGCTCACCCCGTTGATATATAAATTTTTTCAGGATAGCTTATCGCTCACTAAAATGTGTAAATTGGGTTGAGGCAGTGGAAGGCTAGAAGATTTTGGGGCAAATATTTAGTACTTGATAGGTTGATGTTGTATAAGTTCTTTTGTGTGTAATGAAATATCAATGACAAATCTAGATTGATGTATCTTGTAAATATTTGAAAAGTACCTCTTACGTCAGGATTTTGGGAATGTTAAGTTAAAATTATGTAATAAATGATATAAACATTTGGTACATGTTGGTTTTGTAATTGTATAGATTCTCACAACTATGGATTTATGATGTGGTTATGGTTTAGTTAAGTTACCTTTGGATTTTAAGAATCATCTAATGACATGATGTATGATTATAAACGACACAAGTTTTGTGAATTGTGGATTGTAGAGGTGAATGACTTGAATGTTTTTCTTAGTGACCTCAAATGTGTGATTGGATCCAGGATTGTTTGTTGAATTATAATATTATCAATTTTGAGTTAGGTTCACACCTCCTGAATGAGAATTAAATTCGGGGGGGGGGGGGCGTGATAGAGTGGTATCAGAGCTATAGTTTGAGGATCGCTGAAATATTTGATATGCTGATGTGCAAAATATATTGAGGTATAGTGAACCATAGTGATCGGTAGAAATTTTTTTTGATGCATTTTAGGAATCTAGGATGACGAGGACATTTAGTCCTCCTACTTGACTTGCTTTTGATTAATTAAGTGCGATAAAAGGGTTGATCGGGGATATTAAATCAGAGTGGCGCAGTAGAAGCTTGGTGAACCTAATACATTGGTAGCAAAAAAATGGATGATGCGATTGGAGAAGATATTTGATGTACGAAATTGTTCTGATGATCAAAAGAATTTCTGGAGATCAAGGATAAGAATAGCAAGGATAAGTTTACAAAAAAAAAGATTAGAAATGAATCAGAATGTGATAACAAGAGGGTCAAGACATCATCGATTTGAAAAGGAAAGTTACCACAAAAGATTTAATCCTGTGTACGATGCGAGTTAAATTATGAAATAAGTTTGTATTTGTAGGTGACTGGAGCCTATTTTGCTTGTGGAAATTTAGATCATAAAATAAAAGACTACCCTTTGAACAAGAAGAAAGAATCACTCCCTCATAAATCATCAGCCCATGCCAGAGTGTATGTTATCACGGAATATGATTCTAAAACTTCTAAATTAGTGGTCGAAGGTACTATTCATGTTTATGAAAGAATACAAATATTTGTTTGACCATGTGTCTCATCTATGATTTGATTCGCAATATTTTGCTTATCACATGGGCATTCAACCTAAACCACTGGATTATATGCTATATGTAAATACGACTATGAGGGATTGTTTGATAACAAACTCGATCCGGTCATCTTGTTTGATTTCTATTGGAGAACACGAACTTCTTGCTGATTTGGTTCTCCTAGATATTTGGAGTATTGATATTATACTAAGTATGAGTTGACTATCTTCCAATCATACCAGTATAGATTGTTATACAAAATGATCACTTTTTGCATATTAGATCATCCCATCTTTAATCTTGAGAGTATTGGGCATGATTTACCTCCTTGCCTGATGTATTTCCAAATGACTTGCCTGGTTTACCTCCAGATTGAGAGGGTGAATTTACTATTGATTTGATCCCTGAGACAATTCCAATATCTAAGTCTCTTTATAGAATGACACCGTTTGAGTAAGTGGAATTGAAAAAAAAAAAAAAAAAAAGCCACTACAAGGACTATTAGATAAGGGTTTTATTTGGGCCAGTGTTTTATGGGATGCTCCAGTGTTAGTTAAGAAGATGGATAGAACTTCTAAAGGATTATGATTGTACCATTCGTTATCACCCGGGTAAAGCTAATATTGTAGCATATGCCCTTAGTAGAAAATCTACAAGTTTTATGACGACTTTAGTTGTGAAGCAATGAAAGTTATTAGAAGAGAATTATAGTTTTAATGTTATGAGAACAAGGCAAGACTCAATGATATTATTGGCCTCCATCCAAGTGCAATCTGATCTCATTCAACAAATTAAAGAAGGACAACTACGAGATCGATGCTTGATCTGCTTAAGGAATGAAGTAGAAAAGGGATTGAAACTGAATTTTCGAGTTTCAGAGGAAGGCCTATTGAGATTTGGGGATAGAATATGTATTCCAAATGACTCAGATATAAAAAATCAAATCCTGAGGGATGGGTATAATTCAAAGTACACCATGCATCCTGGTAGCACTAAGATGTATAGAGATCTCCAAAGTCATTATTGGTGAGAAGACATGAAGAAGGAGATTGCAATATATGTTTCAAAGTGTTTGACTTGTCAGCAAATCAAAGCAGAACACCAAAGACCTGGAGGTTTGCTGCAACCTTTAGATATTCCTGAATGGAAATGGGAATGTATTACCATGGACTTTATTTCAAGACTACCCCCGGACTTCTAGAAAGCATGATGCTATTTGGGTTATCATTGATAGGTTAACGAAATCTGCACATTTCCTACCGATCAATATGACTTATTCTCTTGATAGGCTTGCAGATTTATATATAAATGAAATAGTAAGACTTCATGGTTTTCCAAAGGAGATAATCTCTGACAGAGACTCCAGATTTCTATCTAGATTTTGGAGAAGGTTACAGGAATCTATTGGCACTAAAGTCAGGTTTAGCACTGCTTATCACCCTCAAACTAATGGTCAAACAGAAAGAACCATTCAAATACTTGAGGATTTGCTTAGAGCCAATGTTATGGATTGGAAAGGTGAATGGGATAAAGATATATGTCTTATTGAGTTCACTTACAATAATAGTTATCGTTCAAGTATTCAGATGGCTCCTTATGAAGCTTTATATGGGCGAAAGTGCAGGACGCCTATATGTTGGGAAGAAATTGGGGACAAAAAGTTATTAGCACTAGAAAAAGTACAAGAGACTACTGAGAAAATTTAACTTATAAGAGAAAGGTTAAAGACTGCTCAGAGTCGCCAAAAGAGTTATACTGATAACAGAAGACGAAATATTGAGTTTCAAATCGGGGATTTTGTATTCCTAAAGGTCTCCCCTTCTAAAGGCATTGTAAGATTTGGGAAGAAAGGAAAGTTAAGCCCAAGATTTATTAGACCTTTTGAGATTCTTGAGAGGGTTGGTTCTGTTGCTTACAGGATTGCCTTGCCACCATCATTGTGCCATATCCATGATATATTTTATGTTTCAATGATTATAAAGTATATACCTGATCCCTCTCATATCATTAAGTATGAGCCGATGGTGATTGATAAAGACTTGTCTTATGTTGAAGAGCCCACTCAGATTATTGATAAAATGATCTAGAGATATCATTCTGAAGAGGAAACAACCCTAGGAGCTTGAGGAAGAAAGGATGAAAGCTTATCCTCATCTTTTCGTTGAATGAGGTATGATAAATTTAGAGGACTAAATTTTTCTTTAAAGAGGGGAGAGTGTAACATCCCCCATTTTTTAAAATTTAGTAAAAAGTTTGTTTGTAAAAATAAGGATTGTTTAATAATTAATTTATATTAAATAATATTATATTAAAAGTTTATGACTAGGGACCTAAGAGTAAATATTAGAAGTTTGATATAATTTATGAAAGATTCAGATTTAAGTTAAAAAAATATATATATATAGTGGACATGTGTCACTAGCTAACCTAAGGTTGGTGCCACTTATCTTTGCTCTAAAGATGACACCTCTTTCATGCATGCATGACACCTTGCAACTTTTGCATTAGCCAAAACTCAAATAATTAGATGAAAGGATAAAGAAAACAAACCTGAAGAGTTGCAGCCAACGTGAGCCTCAGAAAAGAAGAAGAAGAAGAAGAAGAAGAAGAAGAGCTTTAGGTTTTTCATTTATTTTCTCACATTTGGGATTCAAATAATTTTAAGGCAAGTGTTCTAACCCCATCCCACAGTGACCTTAATCTCTGTTTCCATTTTTATTCTGCAAAATTTGAAAGATTTCATTGGAGAACCGGACCTTCTTTCGTTTTGATATAAAGCAATGAATCTGTAATTTTTCGGTAATCTGACCTCTATGCAATATTTCGGTCATAACATTTTGTAATAAACTCTGATTTAGACAAGACCTTTTCCATTTGAAAGTAGATAAAAAAATATTTATTTTGATACTAAGATCGAATGATTTGGAGTTTAAATGCCCACTAAGACTTCTGTTTAAATTAACCCTACAGATTCTGCGAAACAGGGACTGAAATTTCTGACCTCTTGTTGCTTAACTACTTATAACTTTCTGCTGTGAACTTAGATTCATACAAAGTATGATTTATTCGAAGCTAGTGTCAAAATTATTTCTATATATACCAGATTTAAAATTTTTGGAGTACAATTGTTAACTAAAACATCTGCTTTCATCGACCCTATGGATTCAGTAAAACAGAGCTAATATTTTCTGACCTTTAGCTACGAAATTTTCTGTAACTCCTTGTTGTAAATTCCAATTCTTGTATAACTTAATTTGCATAAATATAGATTGACAAAGCTTTCTAATGACTTCTATTTTGTATAAATTGGAGCATAATTGGTTATCCAAATAGTTCATATAGTGTTCCTATCAAATTCTGCCAGAATCGAGCTTTGGTCGATTTCGGCATTCCTTGTTTCTTCTCTTTGGAAATCGATTTCGGCAAAAACTCTTACTTCAGTTAAGCTTTACATTATTACCTTAAATTCTTGTATACTTTTGTCCTTTATTTATTTGTACATCTATAGCTATCATCTAAAGTTCATGTCAGCATCGTAATGATTCGGCACATGCATCCCAATTTTCCGCATTTGCTTTCGATATGTGCCTCTTCCAGTTTCATTTCTTTGGACAGTAAATTCATCTAACTTTTTTATTTCAATTGAGCTATATGTGCCTCTTGCTTTTATTTCCTTTCAAATCTGAATACATTTGTGAAAGATTATGTTTGTATCGTATTGACTCGAAAGGCATATGTACATTTCGTTATTCCGCATGTGCTTCCAATATATGCTAATTCCATTATTCATACTGTCCCTTTGTACTCTGGTGTTTGTGGGATTATTTGGACCTTTGCTAGAAATGGTAAAGGGTATGTGCTTAGAGCCCGCGATGCTCTAGATTATGTTTGGTGGTCATTCAGAAATGGATGGACCATATTTTGTTTGGAATCCCACTTCACCTTCTATCAGTTTGATATGAAATTTAGAGCTAACCTAGCACTTGGGCAGGGTGAGAGGACTCGAGTAGGAAAGGGCTACCCGTGGATGGAGTCGAGAACTCATCACGGCGTGGAGCCACCACTGAGTTAAACCTCACATGCACTATGCTAGAGTACGACGTTTGAGCTTCTATTTCGTATTTGTTCTTTGATATGTTCTGAAATGCTTCTTATGCTTCTGAAATATTTCCATATGCCATTGATACGTTCTGAAGCATTTCATTCACCATTGATATGTTCCGAACTGTTTCATATGCCATTGATATTCAAAATGTTCCTTATGTCTTTGTTATGCCTTGAAATTACCATATGTCATCGATATGCTCCTTTTGCCAATGATATGCTCCAATTACCTTTCCTCAATTGTATGAACAAAACGTGCTTCGAACGAAATGACATCGTAATTCTGCATTCATGATATCCAAAATGCTCCTTACGTCTTTATTATGCCTTGAAATTATCATATGTCACCGATATGCTGCTTATGCCAATGATATGCTCCAATTACCTTTTCTCGATTGTATGAACAAAACGTACTTCAAACGATATGATATTGTAATTCTACATTCAAACAAAATATGCTACTGTTTCATCTTGTATCTCTGCTTTGTAGTTTGATACCTTATTTGTTTGAAACTTGTCCTCTTTGCCATAGATATGTTAGTCACTTGCTGAGCTTTATATGCTCACCCCGTTGATATATAAATTTTTTCAGGATAGCTTATCGCTCACTAAAATGTGTAAATTGGGTTGAGGCAGTGGAAGGCTAGAAGATTTTGCGGTAATTATTTTGTACTTGATAGGTTGATGTTGTATAAGTTCTTTTTGTATGTAATGAAATATCAATGACAAATCTAGATTGATGTATCTTGTAAATATTTGAAAAGTACCTCTTACGTCAGGATTTTGGGAATGTTAAGTTAAAATTATGTAATGAATGATATAAACATGTGGTACATGTTGGTTTTGTAATTGTATATATTCTCACAACTATGGATTTATGATGTGGTTATGGTTTAGTTAAGTTGCCTTTGGATTTTAAGAATCATCTAATGACATGATGTATGATTATAAACTGCACAAGTTTTGTGAATTGTGGATTGTAGAGGTGAATGACTTGAATGTTTTTCTTAGTGACCTCAAATGTGTGATTGGATCCTGGATTGTTTGTTGAATTATAATATTATTAATTTTGAGTTAGGTTCACACCTCCTGAATGAGAATTAAATTCGGGGGGGGGGGCGTGACAAACATAGTCTCGGAGACTATGCCACGACGGTGTCACCTATTGGGTCATTGTTTGGGCATTTTACTTGGCCCAACATAGTCCATCCATAGGCCTAACTAGCCCCTAATTTGGTTGGCCCAATTCCAATCCCTATTATATGCTAACTATGAAATTCAAGGCATACACTAAGCTAAACAAGTCCATTAAGTCTAGGTTTCTTCCAGCGAGCTTCTAGCGATATTCCGGCGAACTTTTGATGATCTCTCGGCAATGTTCCAGTGGACTCCTGGCAAGTTTCTGCACTTCACGATGATCTTCTTGACGAGTTTCGATGAGCTTCTTTGATAAGCTCTTGGACTTCTCAGTCAATTTCGGTAGAACTTCCTATGAACGTTTGGACTTCCGACGAACTCTCGAACTCCCAACGAAGTCTCATTCTTGACTTTGGGACTTTATTTTGCTTTATGCTTTGATCACTATTGTAGTTAATTCTATATAAATAAAACATACTTCGATCTAGACAATTATTACAAAGCTTGAATCTTGTTGTCTAGCATGTCATTGGTACATTCATGCTTCATCCGATTCTTCAACGCATCATCCTCTCTTGTGGCCTATTGCCCAATCGTCTAGTTGGCCTCTGTAATACCAATTTCCTTGGTGCAATTTATACTTTTCTTTGCCCGATGCCCGAACTCATGGCCTGAAGCCTTCTACCGATACGTCGACCGACCCTCCTGCTCGATGTCCAATCTTCTGACATGTTCCACTCTAGCCCAATATGATTCTTCTTACTTTAATTGTCTCTCCCTGATCAAAGCTTCCTATGTCACCTAAAATGTAGATCAAATCATAAAATCTATCAATTGGTTTCATCATCAAAATTCGAGATTCAACAATCTCCCCCTTTTTGATGATGACAACTAATTGATGATGGAGTTAATCTTAACTCCCCCTATCATTACGTTATATTGATAGAACTCTTGTATTAAAAAATCCAAGCAACATATGATGATAAAATCATGCATAACATCATACTTCTCCTCCTTTGTCAACAACAAAAAGGAGAAGTTCAATTATCAAGTGTTTAGACATACAAGTTTAAATCATTGCATAATCTCTAGTTTTATCATCATGCAAGTTTTATAACATACAGCTAGCAAATTTGTTCATCACCTTACAACATGCATAATCACCAAATCATCATTAATTTTGAAGATGTGCAAGATTGTAAATTTTGCAAGTTTACATTTTTGCTTCTTAAGATAGGCAAGCTAGCAATCTTTGATGATGTTCAAGATAGCATTTTCTTCTCTTTTGAGAAGTGTGATTTTTTGTTTCCTTTGCAAAACGTAAGCTAACATAATTTTACATAATTTTACAACATGGAAACTAGCAATTTGGCAAGTGTTACTTCTCTTTGAAGTATGAAGGTTAACAAGTTTTTGAAAAAGAATGCAAGATAGCAAGCTTGCAAGATAGCAATGTATCATTTTAGAATATGCAAGCTAGCAAATTTTAAATTTTGTAAGTTTATAAATTTTGCTAGATGTGCAAGTTAGTATGTTTGCTTTTCTTTAGATGTTCAAACTAACAAGTTTTTCACAAATGAAAGTTGGAAAAAGTTTTACATCTTGAGCTAGCAATTTTTCTCTCTCTCTATCATTGTAAAAAAGAAGGGAAGAATAAAATGTTGTAATTCTTTTTTCCTTTACATCAATTTTCAAATCATAACAAAGTTAAAGTATCAATCTTTTTTTAATATGTTTGTGCATCATAATAGTTTCAAATTAAAGCATGCACAATTTTAAAATCTTACATTTCATTCTTACTTCATGCATGATACTAAAAATAAACCGATCATCACTACAACTCATCATGCACAATATCAAAATGTAAAATCATCAAACATGATACAAACATTTATTTTCAAAATATTCATCATTATTTTCAACTCATTCAATTTGTCAAATCAACAAGGTCACTTTCAAGAGATTCAAAATGAAATAAAGAGATTTATCAATCTTTCTAAATGCAAGTGATTTCCTTTCTCTCCTTTGTCATTATAAATAAGAAAGAAGAATTTTTAATGGTGCAATTTATTTCTTTCTTACATCAATACTCCAAGCATCACATAAATACAAAGGTAATCATATGAAAGTCATGACATGAAGGATGAAAGATCAATTCGTAAATGATTTATCTTGACAAATCTACTTTAAATAAAAAAAAGAAATCTTAGGAGATTAAATAGTCAATGATCTTCAAAGGTAATAATCTCAAGTTATAAATTCTGAGAAATCAAAATAGAAACTATGATTCATTTGGATAAATCTCAATAAGAATATACAAGAACACATAATAAGAGATCTTGATTCATAAATGATTTCAAGTTATAAATCATGAGAAATCAAGATTATGATTTTGATTAAACCCATTAAATTCAAATCATTTTCATAATCCATGAGATTCACAAAAGCATAATATACATGGATTCATTATTCTTTTATCGAAAAATCAATAATATAGAGATGTTTCACTTTAAGTTATTGGTTTCATACAAGGATGTCTTTGTCTTTTTATGCCAAATAAAAACATACATCAACATTTAGGATCGAAAAATAAATTTCATCATAAAAACCATCCATCTTGTTTATAACCGAAAAAGCAACTTTCATTGCGACAAAGATCAAAAAGCCATGAATCACAAATATCATCATACATAATTTTGAAATATAAACTTATTAAGGATGATCATTATGCATGACATCAAAACATGATTTCAAGATTTCAAGGTATAACATGCGCAATTTCAAACTATAAACTCATCAAACATGATTTCATAAAGCATTTTCAATCAAATTCGGAAATCGTCAATTAGATACACATTATTTTTTTTTCTTAAAAACATACGTAGGATTAATCATTATATTTAACTCTAACATTTTGTTGTATTTTCATAAAACATGCAATTGTCATTATCATTTTCAAAATTACCTATAAAAAGAAAAGCATGATGCCCTTTTATTTATTTACTAACTAATTTAAAAATAACTCATGAAAAAACATAAAGTAATTTCGAAATAAGGCAAAGAGGTTTTGGATACCTCATCATCGAAAGTCATTAAGGCGTAGTTTGCCACCTCGGCTTTGTTGGTTTGTTCTTCATCTTCGGATGAACTCGATTCATTCCAAGCCGCCTTAAGTGCTCTTTTCTTCTTTGGTGGCTTTATTTTAAGTTTATTTTTATTATTTAATTATTGTTTGATGAACCGTTTAAATTTTATAGTGAGAAGTTCAAGTTCATCATCACTTGAGCTTTCACTTGAGTGGTCTTCATTTATTATAAGTGTCAAATTGTTAGAACCCTTGCAGATTCTAAACTTGGGGTTGATCTCTTTAGGGGATCGGCCTCCTTGGAACTCTATAGGGGTTCTTACCTCCAAGTTGCTTATTAAAGGTTGCAGAAAAGATTCATCTATTGCTTATCAAAAGAGGAGGAATACATGGCTATTTATAGGGCTTCTAAACCCTAACTCCTAATATGACTCCTACTTAAGACTCTTACTTCTAACCAACTCCTAAAAGGACTCCTACTCAAGACTCCTATTCCCTTACAACTCCTAATTCTTCTCTAAGAAAAAACCTCTTACATAAATGTCCCTCTCAATTAGGACTCTCCTAGCTGGAGTCCTAATAGAATGTCCCTCTCAATTAGGACTCTCCTAGCTATAGTCCTAACAGATCCGCTCTCTTCAAATCAGCCTTTTCCTCAAGGCTGAGATTCCATGAACTCAGGGAACCGGGTCTTCAGCTCCTCATATGGTTCCCATGTGGCATCTTCAAGTGGTAGATTATTCCATTGCACTAGTACTTCAGTAGAGGGATGTCGGCGATGCATCACGATCCTGCGATCGAGGATGGCTTGTGGTTGGGCTTGAATAACTCCATCCTCAGTTGTGTTGGGCAGTTGGATCTGGGGTGACTCGTGTTCTCCCAACTTGGGCTTTAGGCATGATACGTGGAAGACAGGGTAAATTTTGGCATCCTCAGGTAATTTAAGTCTGTATGCCACGGCTCCAATACGCTCTGTGATCTGATAGGGCCCATAAAAACGTGGGAATAACTTCATGAAGGCTCGAGTATTGATAGAGAGTTGCTTGTATGGTTGTAGGCGAAGATAAACCCAATCTCCCATTGAAAATTCTCTTTCTCTTTGTCGTGTGTCGGCTTACTGCTTCATTCTGGCTTGAGCGGTAGAGAGATTATCTTTTAACAGTTGTAAGAGTTTGTCCCTATTAATCAATTCTTGGTCAACCTGATCTACCTTGGCCGAGGCAATTACATACTTTGGAATCACAAGTGCTGGTCGACCATACAATGCTTCATAAGGGGCACATTTTGTAGATGAATGATATGTAGTATTATACCACCATTCGGCCCAAGGAAGCCATTTCGCCCACTCTTTTGGTCGGTCGCTAGCGAAACACTGGAGGTACGTCTCTAAGCACCTATTTACCACCTCTGTTTGGCCGTCAGTTTGTGGATGATACGCTGTGCTAATCTTGAGTTTGGAGCCTTGTAACTGAAATAACTCGGTCCAAAATTTACTAGTGAAGATCCTGTCATGATCACTTACGATGGACCTTGGCATCCCATGCAGTTTAATAATATTTTCTATGAAAATCTGCGCAATACTAGCACCAGTGTAGGGATTTCTCACAGCACAAAAATGAGCATATTTCGTAAGTCGATCAACCACCACGAGAATCGTGCTTTTACCTTTGGAAGATGGCAGCCGTTCAATGAAGTCCATGGAGATGTCAGTCCACACTGAGTATGGTATGGGTAGTGGTTGTAGCTTCCCTGGATTTGCCACAGTTTCACCCTTGTGCTGTTGACATACATCACATTGTGCCACATATTCAACAATAATTTTTTTCATCCCTCTCCAATAAAAAATTTGCTTCACTCTTTTGTAGGTTCTTAGGAATCCAGAGTGCCCTACTGAAGGTATGGAGTGCATTTCATGCAAGATGATTGCGATGCAAGGGGAGTCAGGTATAAGTACAATGCGACCTTTATAGCATAGATCACTCGAATCCTAGGTGTTGTGGGCTATTGCACTTGGATCCTCCTCCAATTTTTTTATGATCTTGCAGATCTCTGGATCCTTCTTCCATTCTTCCCTAATGTCCTCAAGGAGACCGGTGGTAGGAAGGGAGATGGCTGAAACCTTAGCTTGTTTAGGTAGCCGTGAGAGTGCATCTGCAACAACGTTTTCTTTCCCCTTTTTGTAAATAATTTCATAATAAAATCCAAGAAGTTTGGTTACCCATTTTTGCTGCTCAGGAGATGATATCTTTTGCTCCAAAAAGTGCATGAGGCTTTTATGGTCAGTTTTAATTTGAAATCGCCTGCCGATCAGGTAGGGTCTCCACCTCGTTACTACGTGTACAATGGCAAGCATCTCCTTATTATATACTGACTTGTTTTGATGGGAGGGAGATAATGTCTTGCTAGTGTATGCGAGTGGTCGACCATTTTGCATGAGAACGGCTCCAATTCTGACTCCAGATGCATCGGCCTCAATGATGAAGGGTGAAATCTGGTAGCGCAAGCACCAGCGTCGTTGTCATGGCTGCTTTAAGTTTGTCGAAGGCAGCAGAGGCTTTGCCCGACCATTGGAAAGCATCGTTTTTCAGTAAAGAAGTGAGTGGTGCACTAATCTTCCCATAGTCCTTAGCAAATTTTCGGTAGTAGCCTGTTAGTCCAAGAAACCCCCACAGTAATTTCACGTTTGTAGGTTTCTGCCAGCCTTGCATTGCCTCAATTTTTGTTGGGTCTACCGCCACTCCTTCTGATATTATATGCCCAAGGTACTCTACTTTTTGCTAGAGAAAGCTACACTTTGGTTGCTTAATAAAAAGAGTATTCTTCCGAAGGATCGTCAAAACAATCCATAAATGCTGAAAGTCAGTCTCAAGAGAAGTCTGTAAATGAGAATATCATTGAAAAATACCAGCACAAATTTACGAAGAAAGCTCCGAAAAATATCGTTCATGAGACTTTGAAAGGTTGAAGGAGCATCAGTGAGTCCAAAAGGCATTACCAAGAATTCATAATGGCCATCATGTGTGCGAAATGCAGTTTTTTGAATGTCATCATCACATACCCGAATTTGGTGGTAACCGGATCGGAGGTCCAACTTCGTGAAGACTCGAGCTCCTTTCAATTCATCAAGAAGTTCATCCACCACTGGTATTGGGTGCTTGTCCTTGACGGTGATACCATTTAAAGCTCGGTAGTCGATGCACATCCGCCAAGTTCCGTCCTTCTTGCGTACAAGTAGCACCGGTGAGGAATAGGGGCTGCAACTTGGCCGAATCACCCCTGTTTCAAGCATCTCCTTTACGATCTTTTCAATTTCATCTTTCTAGAGGTGAGGATATCAGTACGGTCGAGTGTTCGCTGGTGGCTTGCCCAGAAGGATTGGAATTCGATGGTCATGTTGCCAAGAAGGAGGAAGACCGCGCAGTTCAGCAAATATGTCGGCAAATTCAGTAAGCAATTGGGCAAGATTTTGATCTTAAATTTCTATTTTCTTCCCCTCTGGTTGCTGCTGGAGGTGCATCAAAAAGCCACCATTTACCTTGTGTAAAACTTTCTCCATTCGTTGGGTCGAAACAGTGGTAACGTTGCTTCCGCGCTTCCCGCGTAGGATGATATGTTTGCCCTTACAGTAGAATTTCATAATTAATTTAGAAAAGTTCCAAGAGACATCACCTAGTGTAGTTAGCCATTCTATACCAAGCACTGCCTCATAGTCATTGATTGGTAGGAGGAAGAAATCG
This sequence comes from Musa acuminata AAA Group, assembly GCF_036884655.1. Lineage (NCBI taxonomy): Eukaryota > Viridiplantae > Streptophyta > Magnoliopsida > Zingiberales > Musaceae > Musa > Musa acuminata. The sequence goes on along the minus strand of NC_088352.1, from coordinate 15,171,027 downwards.
GTGATAATTTCTTGGTCTTGTAGTAATAGTTTCACCTGCGGGCACCTTTGGTCGCACTTTAGGATTCTGTCGTCGGAAACCTTTACATCGAACTTGCTGCAACCTTCAATATGCAGTGCCATCCAAGCAGCAACCTTACTATTCAGGAAGTTATTAGTGCTACCCATGTCGATGAGAATAGTGATCGGCTGTTGTTTGAGAAGACCTCCAACTTTCATCGTTTGCGGATTTGAGTAGCCGGCTAGTGCGTGTACCGTAATGTCGGTCGGCTGTGACTCTTCTTCCATATCTTCTTCTTCATGTTCAAGGCTCTCTTCTAGATGTTCAATGACCTCTTCTTCTTCTTGTTCAATCATAAGAAGTCTACCTTTTTTACAGCGATGCTCGCGGCTCCACGGCTCATCGCAATGCCAACATAACCCCTTCGCATATCGCTCCCGAAGTTCTTCTCTTGTTAACCTTTTCGGTGCAGGGACTCGGTTGATCGAAGGGGGGGCTAAGGGCTTTAGTATTGTAGGCCGTGGAGTGATCCTAGTCCTCCAGGCTTCATGGTTCAATCGCTCTTCTTGAAGTCGTGCGAAAGAGATGGCTGCCATAAGTGTGTATGGTTGTCGCACCTTAACTTCTCCCCGGATCTCCGACTTTAAGCCCTCAATAAAGGTCCCCAATAGTTGTTTTTCAGACCAATCACGAGTTTGATTAGATAATCTTTCAAACCTGGTTTTGTACTCCTTAATGGTGGAGGTTTGTCGGATCTTTGCTAGTTGTTCGTCAATGTTCTCGTAATAAGTTGGTCCGAAGCGGATCAGTAGTCCTTCTTTGAATTATCGCCATGAAAGGGCTCCTTAAGTGTGTTCAAACCAGTCAAACCATTGTATGGCATCCCCTTCAAGATGTATAGCTGCAATTTCCACCATAGATGCATCCGTAGTTTTATGGTATCGAAAATATCGCTCTGCGTGCGAGATCCAACCAATTGGGTCTCCTTCTTCCCATCTAGGGAAGTCCACTCTCCTGCGCGAATAGTTGGGGTCGGTCATAGAACCTCCCCTCTCTTGGAAGTCATCTCTTTGGGCATGATTTGATTGATTAGAGCTCTCTCCTTGATGTGATTTCCTCGGGCTTGGTGGTCGGCCCAAACCGAATTCGGTAAAGAGAGTCCGAATCTTATCCTCCATTCGTGCCTCAAAGACATCAAATTTAGCATTGATTGCCTCCTCAGATGCCATAGTATATGACTCCAAATTTGTGATGTTAAGATCTCTCTTTTGTTGACGGGTTAAAGGCATGTATAGGTTTGATAGAAATCAGTGAAAGTTTGCTGTAGAATTGTGTTGTCTTGTAAGAGCAGAATTAACGTCGAAGAAACAGTGGTTTCTCGACGAAATCTCCACAAAAAATTTGAGAGATTTGAGGAGGGAATTGACAGCAATATCTCAGTTTATATGACAGCAAGAATGTCCAATTTAATCAAGAAAATTTCGACAGTAACAGCAAGAAAATTGGTGTAAGTTGCGATAGCAGAATTCTCGTCGAAAAATTTCAGCAACTTACGAAGAAATTTGCAGCAATATAGGAACGATTTTTTTTTTTTTGGATTTTTGAATAGGGATAACTAAATTACAGCAGCAGTAAGGTAGGAAACCAGAACCTGTTGCAATTCACAGGGAGATCAAAGGATGATCTGCGGTGGTGGAGATGATGGTGGAATTTGGTGACGAACTTTTAAGCAATTGTGGGAATTGCTTTGGGCGGTTGTGGAGGGTTGATGGATGGCAGTGGAAGGGCAGCGAGATGCCATGAACACTGCTATGATACCAGGTGTCAGAACCCTTGGAGATTCTAAACTTAGGGTTGATCTCTTTAGGGGATCGGCCTCCTTGGAACTCTATAGGGATTCCTCCCTCCAAGTTGCTGCTCAAAGGCTGCAGAAAAGATTCGTCTATTGCTTATCAAAAGAGGAGGAATACATGGATATTTATAGGGCTTCTAAACACTAACTCCTAATATGACTCCTCCTTAAGACTCTTACTTCTAACCAACTCCTAATAGGACTCATACTCAAGACTCCTATTCCCTTACAATTCCTAATTCTTCTTTAAGAAAAATCCTCTTACATAAATGTTCCTCTCAATTAGGACTCTCCTAGCTAGAGTCCTAACAGAATGTCCCTCTCAATTAAGACTCTCCTAGCTAGAATCCTAACACAAATCCTTTCTGTTCTTTGGAAGATAGTTCTCATGTTCTTTTTGTGTCATACAACTTATTTAAAAGATCACTAAAGACCCGATAAGTTCTTCAAGTGGAAACTTGTTTAAGTCATTTGCCTCTTGTATGATAGTTACTTTTGAATCCCAATTTTTATGAAGAGAACATAAAATATTATTTACAAGTTCAAAATCAGAAAACCTTTTACCAAGTGTTTTTAGACCATTGACGATATCTGTAAAATGGGTATACATGTCTCCAATGGTTTCGCTTGGTTTCATGTGAAACAATTCAAAATCACACATTAAAAGATTTATCTTAGAATCTTTTACCCCACTTATGCCTTTGTGTGTGATTTCAATAGTGTGCCAAATATCGAAAGTCATTTCGCAAGTAGAAACACGATTGAATTCATTTTTGTCTAAGGCATGAAATAGAACATTCATAGCTCTAGCATTTAAAGAAAAAGTTTTCTTCTCCGAATCATTCCATTCGTTCATTAGAGTAGAAGACTTTTGAAATCTATTTTCAACGGTATTCCATAAGTTTAAATCTATAGAAAGCAAGAAAACTCTCATTCGAGTTTTTCAATAAATGTAGTCCATCCCATTGAACATCGAATGAGAAAGAACATGGCTCTAATACCCTTTTGAAAAACCCTTTTGAAAATCGAAAAGAGCCATTTCTCTTAGGTGTTAAACCAAATTAGAAAGAACGTGGCTCTGAGACCAACTATTAAGAACGACTTGGCATGTGAATTAGTGTAGTGGATAAAATCACATCGGTTCAAAAAATTCATTTCGATTAAACCCATTTCATAAAGATGCTTAAATTGAAAGCGTATGGAAGAGTATAGCAAGTAAGGAAGTTTGTAGTAAAAGTAAATTGTTCAAAAGAAATACAAACTAAGTTTATAGTAGTTCGGTCATCGTGACCTACATCCACTTCCGATTCCTCTTTTGTCGAGGCTACCGGCATCCACTAACGATCTTCCTTTAATAGGCGAAGACCAATTACCCTTGTATACCTATCTTCTCCTTTTTCACAAGTTTTGGAGACAACCTTTTACTAGCACACACTCCTCTATAAACAGAATTCTAAGTTTAAGTTAGAGGAGGGGATCTCTAAAGTAATTTCTATAGTGTTTTCTCACTTTTAAGTTCTTGGTGCTTGTGAATGTTAACCAGGGATGAGAGGGGTATTTATTATCCTCAAGTTGATTCAAACTTGGAGCCTAAAAAGGTATCATCCCAGGTTTTTCGAATCCTGGCGGTACCACCGCCTGTAGTACTAACACTAGGCGGTATCACTACCCAGTCTAGCGGTACCACCACTTGGGAGACTGTGTCTAGGCGGTACCACCACCTAGACTAGTGGTACCATCGCTTGACACTACCATTGGGTGGTACCACTGCCTAGACTTACGGTACCACCGCTTGACACAGTATCGAAGACTGTGGCACGACGGTGCCATTTGTTGGGTTACTATTTGGGCCTTTCACTTGGCCCAACACAGTTCATACATGGGCCCAACTGCTCCCTAATTAGGTTGGCCCAATTCCAATCCTAATTATGTGCTAACTATGAAATTTAAGGCATACACTAAGCTAAACAAGTCTGGTAAGTCTAGGTTTCTTCTGGCGAGTTTCTGGTGATCTTCCGACGAACTTCCGATGATCTCTCGGCAATGTTCCAACGAACTCCCAACAAGCTCCTGAACTTCTTGGTCAATTCCAATAAAACTTTTGATGAATGTCCGGACTTCCGACGAACACTCGAACTCCCAACGAAGTCTCGTACTTGACTCCGGGAGTTCATTTTGCTTTACGTCTTGATCACTATCATAGTTAATCCTACACAAATAGAACCTACTTCGATCTAGATAATTATTATAAAGCTTGAATCATGTTATTTGGCATGTTATTAGTTCATCGATGCTTTATCCGATTCTTCGGTGCATCATCCTCTCTTGTGGCCTATTGCCTAATCCGTCAATTGACCTCCACCACTCTGATTTCCTTGGCACAATTTATGCTCTTCTTAGCTCAATGCCCAAACTCATGGCCTAAAGTCTTCTATCGATATATCGACCGATCCTCCGGCTCGATATCCAATCTTCTGATATGTTCCAATCCGGCCCAACATGATTTTTCCTGCTTTAATTGTCTCTCCCTGTTCGAAGCTTCCTGTATCACTCAAAACATAGATCAAATCATAAAATCTATCAATTGGTTTCATCAACAAAATCCAAGATTCAATAGCTTCCACTACCTAATCTTCTTTCAATGGGCACCGATCAACTACACTTTTACACTTTCTCATTTTCACAAGTTTAGGAGACAACCTTTACACCCCTCTTTTACAAGATATTCCTTACAAACCTCCCTTAAAACTATCTATAAGCTTTAGGAGGAGGGAACTCATTTTTCTAATAGGGTTTACAACTTTAGAATCATAGAGTTTTGCTCAATTTTCTTGCTATTCCATGAAGGAATAGTTGAGATATTTTTAGACCCTAATTAGCTTCAAAAATAGAGCAAAAAAAGATCTCAACCTAGGTTTTTCGGGTACTGGCGATACCACTGCATGTACTGGGAGGTACCACCACCTACAGCACTGACACTAGGCGATACCATCACCTAGTATGGAGGTACCACTACTTGGGAGATTGTGTCTGGGTGGTACCACCTCTTGATAGTATGAAAAAGTGTGCTCTTGACTTTTTCAGCTCATGGGTGGTTCCTCCTAACTTGGGGTGACCGAATGTGCCTTCCACTTAGCCCAAAACAATCCCAACTCAAGCCCAATGGGCCCCTAATTGAATTGGCTTAATTCCAACCAAATTATATCTTAACACTACTTCAATCTGGACAATTATTACAAAGGATTAATTAAATATTTTTTGGCATATCATTAGTTCATCGGCGCTTCATCCAATCCTTCAGTGCATCATCCTCTTTTGTGGCCTTTGCTTAAATGGTATGTTGACCTCCACAACTTAGATCTCCTTGGCACAATGTCTGCTCTTCTAGGCCTGATGATTGAATTCGTGGCACGAAGCCTTCTGTCGATATGTCAATCGATCCTATGGCTCGACGTCCAATCTTCTAACATGTTTAACTCTGGCCCAATATTTATTCTTCCTACTTTAATTGTCTTTCTTGATCGAAGCTAGTTCGACGTCACTCAAAACCCAGATTAGATCACAAACACATCAATTGATTTCATCATCAAAATCCGAGATTCAACAATCTTTCCCTTTTTAACGAGGACAACCAATTGATGATGGAGTTAACCTTAACTTCCACTTTCAATATGCCATATTGATAGAACCTTGAATTCAAGTCAAAGCAAATTTAATCATGAATATTTGTAACACATTATATGCATATCATTGCATTGCATGCATTATTATCATAAGTTTTGTATGCATCATCATAAAAATTTCAAATCATCCTGATATCAAAATATCAAAGTATATTACATCCTACCATGTATGATTGTTAAATCATCATATCTTCTCTCCCTTTGTCATCAACAAAAAGGAGAAGTGCATCTATTAAATTTTTTTGATATGAAAGCTTAGCTATTTAACAAATTTTTTATCATTTTAGAACATTCAAGCTAGTGAGTTTCTTTTTTCTCTTTTGAGAAGTGCAAGATAGCTTGTTTTTGCATTCTCTTAAAGTGTGCAAGCTAGCAAACTTTGCTTCTCTTTTGAGATGAGCAAGTTAGCAATTTTAACAAGCTTTACATCATGCAAGTGAGCAAATTTTTTTCTCCAAATCATTCAATTTATTCATTGGAAGAGAAGACTTTGGAAATCTATTTTCAATGATATTTCATAAATTAAAATTAAAATAAAGCAAGAAAACTCTTATTTGAGTTTTTCAATATGTGTAGTCCATCTCATTGAACATAGGAGGACGACTGATAAAGTGACCCTCTTGAAAATTGATAAAAGTTATTTCTCTTAAGTGTTAAACCAAATGAGAAAAACATAGCTTTGATACCAACTGTTAGGATCGAGTTGACACTAAGAGGGGGGCTGAATTAGTGCTATTATAAAACTTACATCGATTTGAAAATATTCGTATGATTAAAACCAATATCTGAAAAGAATTTAACTTAAAAGAATTCATAAGCATAGTGAATAAGTAAGTAAAGCATAATGCAATGAAAGTAAAGAGCTTAAAGAAATTGCAAACCGAGTTTTATAGTGGTTCGGTCATCGTGACCTACATCCACTCTCGATTCCTCTTTACTCGAGTCCACCAGCTTCCACTACCAATCTTCCTTCAATGGGCGAAGATCAACTATCCTTTTAAACTCTTTTCTCCTCTTCACAAGCTTAGAAGAGAACATTTACACCTCTCTTTTAGATCTCACTCCTCCCTTAGAAACCTTCTAAACTCTAGGAAGAAGAGACTCACTAATCTAGAGAGATTACAATTTTTACTTAAGTATTCTTTCCCCCTCTTTTGCTCAAATTTATTACTTTCCATGCAGGAATAATCAAGGTATTTATAGACCCTAAATGACATCAAATTAGAGCCAAAAAAGGTTTCAAATGGGGTTTCTCAGGTCCTAGCAGTACCATCGCCTGTGCTAGGTGGTACTATCATCTGTAACACTAATACTAGGTAGTACCACTGCTTTACACTATTTGGGAGACTATTTGGGAGACTATTTGGGCGAGACTACCGCACAGACTGGCGGGGTACTGTTAGAACGCTTGCAGATTCTAAACTTGGGGTTGATCTCTTTAGGGGATCGGCCTCCTTGGAACTCTATAGGGGTTCCTCCCTCCAAGATGCTGCTCAAAGGCTGCAGAAAAGATTCATCTATTGCTTATCAAAAGAGGAGGAATACATGGCTGTTTATAGGGCTTCTAAACCCTAACTCCTAATATGACTCCTACTTAAGACTCTTACTTCTAACCAACTCCTAATAGGACTCCTACTCAAGACTCCTATTCCCTTACAACTCCTAATTCTTATCTAAGAAAAAACCTCTTACATAAATGTCCCTCTCAATTAGGACTCGCCTAGTTGGAGTCCTAACAGAATGTCCCTCTCAATTAGGACTCTCCTAGCTAGAGTCCTAACAGAATGTCTCTCTCAATTAGGACTCTCCTAGCTATAGTCCTAACAGACCCTCTTCAAATCAGCCTTGTCCTCAAGGCTGAGATTCCATGAACTCAGGGAACCGGGTCTTCAGCTCCTCATATGGTTCCCATGTGGCATCTTCAAGTGGTAGATTATTCCAATGCACTAGTACTTCAGTAGAGGGATGTCGGCGACGCATCACGATCCTGCGATCGAGGATAGCTTGTGGTTGGGCTTGAATAACTCCATCCTCAGTTGTGTTGGGCAGTTGGATCTGGGGTGACTCGTGTTCTCCCAACTTGGGCTTTAGGCATGATACGTGGAAGACAAGGTGAATTTTGGCATCCTCAGGTAATTTAAGTCTGTATGCCACGGCTCCAATACACTCTGTGATCTGATAGGGCCCATAAAAACGTGGGGATAGCTTCATGGAGGCTCGAGTATTGATAGAGAGTTGCTTGTATGGTTGTAGGTGAAGATAAACCCAATCTCCCACTGAAAATTCTCTTTCACTTCGTCGTGTGTCGGCTTGCTGCTTCATTCTGGCTTGAGTGGTAGAGAGATTATCTTTTAACAGTTGTAAGAGTTTGTCCCTATCATTCAATTCTTGGTCAACCTAATCTACCTTTGTCACGCCCCTCAAAAATATCCATGATATTAAAAATTTTCATCACAAACTAATCCCGGATCCAAACTAACATTTGAGGACACTGAAAATATTCTATCAAATTCATATCTATAAAACTTGCACCGTTTATAAACATACAACACGTTGCTCGATGATTCATAAAATTTGATCCCAACTCATCAAATTAATAACCACAACATAAGTTCACAAGTGGGGAAGTCTATGCAGTCACCAAACCGACGTTTACCATAAGTTCATATCATTACACAAATTTAACTTAACATTCCAAAATCCTAAACATGAGAGATCCTTTAACTTACCCGAAATCCACAAGTTTAGATTCATCGTCAACATTTCATTAGATACAGAGTGGCTTATACAACAAATACATATAGGCTAATAATGATCTGTCCAAAATCTTCTAACTTTCCACTACCTCAGCCCGATCTTAACATTTAAGCAAGCGATACGCTCCTGAAAAATTTATACAACAACGGGGTGAGCATAAAGAGCTCAGCAAGCGACTAACATATCCATGTCAAAAGAGGACAACTTCCAAAGAGATAAAGTTTCAAAATGCAAGGCAGAATATACGAATTCATAGACGTAATATCATTAGGTGCAGAATCACAATTGTCATTTCAATCATACATATTTGGTTCATAACAGATGGGGCATAGAGTAATTGGATCATATCAGCAATGAATAAAACGTTTTGGAGCATATCAATAACAAATGAAACATATCGGAGCTTATCAATGGCATATGAAATGTTCCGGAGCATATCAATGGCGTATAGAACACTTCGAAGCATATCAATAACAAATGAAACATATCGGAGCTTATCAATGGCATAAGAAATGTTCCAGAGCATATCAATGGCGTATGGAACATTTCGAAGCATATCAATAACAAATACCAAACAGAAGCTCAAACGTCATCTTTGACGTTGCATTCATATCATTCTTATCCAAAGCATGTACAAAAACACATAACCAAAGCTCTGGATATCATATCAAACATACAGAAGGTGTAGTGGGACCACAGACAGAATGTGAATCATCAATTTCTGAATGACCACCAGACAGAAGTCTCCCACGTCTGGGAGCTCCATCCACCCACGTCTAGGTGATGTCAGAGGGGGGCCGGCAGAGCATCTCAGGCTCAATGCACATACCCTTTACCATTTCTGGCAAAGGTCCAGATAATCCCACAAACACCAGAGTACAAAAGGCAGTATGAACAATAAATAGCACATATCGGAAGCACACGCGGAACAACAAACGTACATGTGCCTTTACGAGTCAATACGATGCAAGCAACAATCTCTCACAAATGTGTTCAGATTTGGAATGAAATGAAAGCAAGAGTATACACGGATTCCAAGTAATCATAAATAGCTCCATTCAAATAAGAAGGTTAGATGAATTCAATATCCAAAGGAATGAAACTAGAATAGGCACATATCGAAAGCAAATGCGGAACAATGGGATATATATGTGCCTATATGTGTCAATGCGATATAGCATAAACATTACCCAAAAGGATTCAAGAATGTAAATAATTTACAGACAAAATCAACCAGAATTCAAGCACCAACATAAGCCTCAATTGAGCGAAAGAGACTGAATGGAATCTATTTCCAAACGAATGAAACAGAATACGTGAAATCGACCAAAGCTCGATTTCTGACAGAATTCAAGAGGCACTTGAACAAATACTTCAGATTATCAATTACGCTCCAATACCCTTAAGAAAGCTACTGTTGAAAGATATATCAATCTATTTTCTGTTGAAACAAGTTTCGTACGAATCATGGTTTCCAAAAAGGAGTTACCTTTGATTTGGTAACACAAGGTCAAAAACAAAATCACTGTTTTGCAGAATTCATAGGGTCGGATTCAACAGATAATAGGGTAGGCATTTGAATTCCAAATTTTTCAAACTATATGTCAAAAGAAAGGACTATAAGTCTAGATTCGGACGAAGTCAGTTTGGTACAAATCAGAATTTCTAACAGGGACTTATAGGTATTTTAGTATCAAAAGGTCAGAAATTTTGATCACTGTTCTGCAGCATCTATAGGCTCATTTGAAACAGATGTTTAGGTAAGTATTCGGTGTCCAAAATCTACAAAATCAGTGTCAAAAGAAAGATACATGAGTCTAATTTCAAACGAGCTATGTCTTGCCTAAATCCACATTTGGTGCTAAAAATTATAGCTGAAACAGTGTATAGGGGTCAGTTTACCGAAAACATTTCAGATCATTGGTTTTATGTCCAAAGAGAGAAATATCAGGTTCTAAGCATAAATCTTTCAGAATCAATGTAGGAACATGGACTAATACTTCTGTAGGATGGGGTTAGAACACTTGCCTTTGATAATTTGGACCCTAAGTGAGAAGATTTGAGCAAGAAACCTTAAAGCCCCAATTTTTTCTTCTTCTTCTTTCTTTCTTTCTTTCCCGGATCATCCATGCAGCTGCCTTCTCTGCTTCCTTAAGAACGAAGGCAGAGAGGCTTAAACGGTGGGATTTGTCATTTTGTGCATTTTGTAGTTTAGTCCTTGTATTTATTATATTTACGATTAGGTCCTCAAGGTTTACATATAGGTCCTCAGATTTTTTTATCAAATCCTCCAACTCTTATGAATAAGTTCTCATATTCATATTTTGATTTTTTATCAAATTTAAAATCGATACTTACATTACAATTAGAAACTTATACGAAAATTCAGAAATGAGATATGTTACAACCTTGGCCGAGCCAATTACATACTTTGGAATCACAGGTGCTGGTCGACCATACAATGCTTTATAAGGGGCACATTTTGTAGATGAATGATATGTAGTATTATACCACCATTCGGCCCAGGGAAGCCATTTCGCCCACTCTTTTGGTCGGTCGCTAGCGAAACACCGGAGGTACGTCTCTAAGCACCTATTTACCACATCTGTTTGGCCGTTAGTCTGTGGATGATACGCTGTGCTCATCTTAAGTTTGGTGCCTTGTAACTGAAATAACTCGATCCAAAATTTACTAGTGAAGATCCGGTCATTATCACTTACGATGGACCTTAGCATCCCATGCAGTTTAACAATATTTTCTATGAAAATCTGCGTAATACTAGCAGCAGTGTAGGGATTTCTCACAGCACAAAAATGAGCATATTTCGTAAGTCGGTCAACCACCACGAGAATCATGCTTTTACCTTTGGAAGATGGCAGCCCTTCAATGAAGTCCATGGAGATGTCAGTCCACATTGAGTCTGGTATGGGTAGTGGTTGTAGCTTCCCTGGATTTGCCACAGTTTCACCCTTGTGCTGTTGACATACATCACATTGTGCCACATATTCAGCAATAATTTTTTTCATCCCTCTCCAATAAAAATTTTGCTTCACTCTTTTGCAGGTTCTTAGGAATCCAGAGTGCCCTGCTGAAGGTATGGAGTGCATTTCATGCAAGATGATTGCGATGCAAGGGGAGTCAGGTATAAGCACAATGCGACCTTTGTAGCGTAGATCCCTCGAATCTCAGGTGTAGTGGGCTATTGCACTTGGATCCTCCTCCAATTTTTTTGAGATCTTGCTGATCTCTAGATCCTTCTTCCATTATTCCCTAATGTCCTCGAGGAGACCAGTGGTAGGAAGGGAGATGGCTGAAACCTTAGCTTGTTCAGGTAGCCGTGAGAGTGCATCTGCAACAACGTTTTTTTTCCCATTTTTGTAAATAATTTCATAATCAAATCTAAGAAGTTTGGTTACCCATTTTTGCTGCTCAGGGAATGATATCTTTTGCTCCAAAAAGTACTTGAGGTTTTTATTGTCAGTTTTAATTTGAAATCGCCAACCGATCAGGTAGGGTCTCCACCTCGTTACTGCTTGTACAATGGAAAGCATCTCCTTATAATATACTGACATGTTTTGATGGGAGGGAGTTAATGCCTTGCTAGTGTATGCGAGTGGTCGACCATTTTGCATGAGAACGGCTCCAATTCTGACTCCAGATGCATCGGCCTCAATGATGAAGGGTGAAATCTGGTAGCGCAAGTACCGGCGTCGTTGTCATGGCTGCTTTAAGTTTGTCGAAGGCAGCAGAGGCTTTGTCCGACCATTGGAAAGCATCTTTTTTCAGTAAAGAAGTGAGTGGTGCACTGATCTTCCCATAGTCCTTAATAAATATTCAGTAGTAGCCCGTTAGTCCAAGGAACCCCCGAAGTAATTTCACGTTTGTAGGTTTCGGCCAGCCTTGCATTGCCTCAATTTTTGTTGGGTCTGCCGCCACTCCTTCTTTTGATATTATATGCCCAAGGTACTCTGCTTTTTGCTAGAGAAAGCTGCACTTTGGTTGCTTATCAAAAAGAGTATTCTCCCAAAGGATCGTCAAAACAATCTGTAAATGCTGAAAGTGAGTCTCAAGAGAAGGGCTGTAAATGAGAATATCATCAAAAAATACCAGCATAAATTTACGAAGAAAGCTCCGAAAATTATCGTTAATGAGACTTTGAAAGGTTGAAGGAGCATTAGTGAGTCCAAAAGGCATTACCAAGAATTCATAATGGCCATCATGTGTGCGAAATGCAGTTTTTGGAATGTCATCGTCACATACCCGAATTTTGTGGTAACTGGATCGGAGGTCCAACTTCGTGAAGACTCGAGCTCCTTTCAATTCATAAAGAAGTTCATCCACCACAGGTATTGGGTACTTGTCCTTGATGGTGATGCCATTTAAAGCTCGGTAGTCGATGCACATCCGCCAAGTTTCGTCCTTCTTGCGTACAAGTAGCACCGGTGAGGAATAGGGACTGCAACTTGGCTGAATCACCCCTGTTTCAAGCATCTCCTTTACGATCAATACAATTTCATCTTTCTAGAGGTGAGGATATCGGTACGGTCGAGTGTTCGCTGGTGGCTTGCCCGAAAAGATTGGAATTCGATGGTCATGTTTCCAAGAAGGAGGAAGACCGCGCGGTTCAGCAAATATGTCGGCAAATTCAGTAAGCAATTGGGCAAGATTTTGATCTTAAATTTCTATTTTCTTCCCCTCTGGTTGCTGCTGGAGGTGCATCAAAAAGCCACCATTTACCTTGTGTAAAACTTTCTCCATTCGTTGGGTTGAAACAGTCGTAACGTTGCTTCCGCGCTTCCCGCGTATGATGATCTGTTCGCCCTTACAGTAGAATTTCATAATTAATTTAGAAAAGTTCCAAGAGACATCACCTAGTGTAGTCTGTCATTCTATACCAAGCACTGCCTCATAGTCATCGATTGGTAGGAGGAAGAAATCGGTGATAATTTCTTGGTCTTGTAGTAATAGTTTCACCTGCGGGCATCTTTGGTCGCACTTTAGGATTCTGCCGTCGGCAACCTTTACATCGAACTTGCTGTAACCTTCAATATGCAGTGCCATCCAAGCAGCAACCTTACTATTCAGGAAGTTATTAGTGCTACCCGTGTCGATGAGTAGCCGACTAGTGCGTGTACCGTAATGTTGGTCGGCTGTGACTCTTCTTCCATATCTTATTCTTCATGTTCAAGGCTCTCTTCTAGATGTTCAATGACCTCTTCTTCAACTGGTTCAATCATAAGAAGTCTACCTTTTTTATAGCGATGCTCGCGGCTCCACGGCTCGTCGCAATGCCAACATAACCCCTTCGCAGATCGCTCCCGAAGTTCTTCTCTTGTTAACCTTTTCGGTGCAGGGACTCTGTTGATAGTAGGGGGGCTGAGGGCTTTAGTATTGTAGGTCATGGAGTGATCCTAGTCCTCCGAGCTTCATGATTCAATCGCTCTTCTTGAAGTCGTGCGAAAGAGATGGCTGCCATAAGCGTGTATGGTTGTCGCACCTTAACTTCTCCCCGGATCTCCAGCTTCAAGCCCTCAATAAAGGTTCCAAATAGTTTTTTTTCAGACCAATCACAAATTTGATTATATAATCTTTCAAACCTGGTTTGGTACTCCTGAATGGTGGAGGTTTGTCGGATCTTTGCTAGTTGTCCGTCAATGTTCACGTAATAAGTTGGTCCGAAGCGGATCAGTAGTCCTTCTTTGAATTGACACCATGAAAGGTCTCCATAAGTGTGTTCAAACCAGTCAAACCATTGTATGGCATCCCCTTCAAGATGTATAGCTGTAATTTCCACCATAGATGCATCCGCAGTTTTATGGTACCGAAAATATCGCTCCGTGCGCGAGATACAACCAATTGGGTCTCCTTCTTCCCATCTAGGGAAGTCCACTCTCATGCGCGAATAGTTGGGGTCGATCATAGAACCTCCCCTCTCTTGGAAGTCATCTCTTTGGGCATGATTTGATTGATTAGAGTTCTCTCCTTGATGTGATTTCCTCGGGCTTGGTGGTCGGCCCAAACCGAATTCGGTAAGGAGAGTCCGAATCTTATCCTCCATTCGTGCCTCAAAAGACATCAAATTTAGCATTGATTGCCTCCTCCGATGCCATAGTATATGACTCCAAATCTGTGATGTTAAGATCTCTCTTTTGTTGACGGGTTAAAGGCATATATAGGTTTGATAGAAATCAGTGAAAGTTTGCTGTAGAATTGTGTTGTCTTGTAAGAGCAGAATTAACGTCGAAGAAACAACAGTTTCTCGACGAAATCTCCACAAAAAATTTGAGAGATTTGAGGAGGGAATTGATAGCAATATCTCAGTTTATATGACAGCAAGGATGTCCAATTTAATCAAGAAAATTTCGACAGTAACAGCAAGAAAATTGGTGTAAGTTGCGATAGCAGAATTCTCGTCGAAAAATTTCAGCAACTTACGAAGAAATTTGCAGCAATATAGGAACGAATTTTGTTTTGTTTGGATTTTCGAATAGGGATAACTAAATTGCAGCAACAGTAAGGTAGGAAACCAGAACCTATTGCAATTCACAGGGAGATCAAAGGATGATCTGCGGTGGTTGAGATGACGGTGGAATTTGGCGACGATCTTTTAAGCAATTGTGGGAATTGCTTTGGGCAGTTGTGGAGGGTTGATGGATGGCAGTGGAAGGGAAGTGAGATGCCAAGTATGCTGCTCTGATACCAGGTGTTAGAACTGTTAGGATCGGAGCGACACTAAGAGGGGGGTGAATTAGTGCAACGGATTAAAACGTTGGTTTCGACAAATCTTTCGTATGATAAGAACGGAACTTGAAAAGCTTAACTTGAAAGTGTATTCTTAAAGTTGCGCAGTAAAGGTAATAAGGAACTAAAGCATGTCAGAAGATTTGTAGTAATGTGAATAGCAATAATGAAATGCAAACCAGAGATTACGCTGATTTTAGAGTGGTTCGGTCAAATGACCTACATCCACTTGCGAGGCCCCTCTTCGATGAGGCTCCCACCTTCCACTAGCAAATCTCTTGAAATGGAAGGGGAAATACCCCTCTTACAACCTTTTACAAGCAGTTCAACCTCTTACAAATTTTCAGCAAGAAAGAAGGAGGAGAACTCTTTAGCAAATTGAAAACAAGAAAGGCAAAGACTCTTCTAAGACTTTTCTCTCAATCACTTACTGCTCAAAAAGTTGTATTCTCAACTGAGACTTAAGGGGTATTTATAGGCCTCAAGAGGATTCAAATTTGGGCTCCAAAAATTTGAATTCTCTTATGTTCCCGATGCTACCGCCCAGCCAGGCGGTGCCACCGCCTAGCTCTCCGATTTCACTGGTTTGGCTTAATTTTAGCCCAAACCATATCTGACTTTGGGACCAGTTGGCCCCTAACCAGGATATAGGATTATCTCTTAATCCTAATCCTAATTACAAGTGAACTACATAACAAAAAACACATCCTAAGCAAGCTTTCAACCGCGAACGTCGAGTCTTGTTTCGGCGAGCTTTCCGACGAACTTCTTCCGACGGACTCCCAGCAAGCTCCCGAACTTGTGATGGCTTTAACGAGTAGCTGAGCACTCTTGGTGATCTCCGTGAACCTCCGACGATCTCTTCGGTGAACTTCCAAAAATTCCGATAGGTTCCCGATTTCTTCTCGATTGGTTCCGGCAACATCTCCGACGATTCTTCGGACTCTTAAACGTCCATCGAACTTGACTCCGGTATACTTGCTTTGTGTTTTCTGGTTATCGTAGTTAATCCTACACACTTAGCTCAATAATATGGATTAGATCAATTAACCCATCAATTGATTTTTTCATCAAAATCCGAGATTTAACAATCTCCCCCTTTTTTATGATGACAATCAATTGATGACGGAGTTAAACATAACTCCCCCTATCTATATGCTATATTATGAGAAGATGAAAACACTTGAATTTCATCCATTGAATTCAAGCATAAACCGATAAGTTCTAACCATAGAACTTATCGTTATTCTTATTAAGCAATAGTAAATGCGAAACTTCGATGAAAATCATAAGTCAAATGATATTGGACGATTTTTACTACGATAGGAGATAAAGATTTTCAACATGAATTTCATGATATAGATGTAAGGCATGCTTTCAATATGATCAATCAATCTTGTGATATTCTCAAGGATTTTGTAAGGCATTTTGCAAGGCATATAAGACATTCATACAAGCTTTTGCAATTCAGATAAGTCATGCTATCAAAATGGTACAAGTCATCACTTTTCTCCCCCTTTGTCATCAACAAAAAGGGAATGAGACTTGAAGCACATAATTTGTGATTATATCATTGATCATATAAAAAATTTATCATCCAAAATTAAGTATGCTAAAATGTTTATGCCGAGTTCATCATAAAGGAAAATTCAACATTCATCCATTTTATCAAATCTCTTCTTTCTATAATAAAAAATTGTAGGTGTACAAGGAAGAGATTGTGATTAAAAAATTCAAGTAGTAACTCCAATAAGTCAAGATCATAATTCGAATACGAACTCATTTAAATTCAAATTGTCAACTTGAAACTCATAATCAAGCCATCAAAATCAATTTCGAGATTCACAAAATATCATAAAATCATTAATCTTGATCAGATGGGAGTGGTGTTTGACTCAATATAGGATAATATAATTTAACAAGTAATTTAGAATCGAAAGAGAAGGATCAGATTAACCGAGGAACGGAGAGAGAATGAAAAACTTTACGAAAAATCCATTTAAACACGTTTATTCTTTGGGACAATTTAACATACCTAATTCCCTTCTAATGAATTCAAATTGGTCTTCGTTCAAAGCTTTTGTAAATATATCTGCTAATTAATGCTTTGTGTCAATGAATTCTAGAACAACATCATTGTTAAGGACATGATCGCGTATGAACTGATGCCTAACGTCGATGTGCTTAGTTCTAGAGTGATGAATTGGATTTTTAGTAAGACATATGGCAGTAGTATTATCACATTTTATGGGAATGTTTTTAAAGTGAATTCCATAGTCTTCTAATGTATTTTTCATCCAAACAACTTGTGCACAGCATGCACTTGCAACAATATATTCGGCTTCCGCCGTAGATAGTGCAACTGAATTTTGTTTCTTGGAAGTCCAAGAAACAAGTGCATGTCTTAAAAATTGGCATGTTCCAGATGTACTTTTTCTATCTATCCTACATCCGCCAAAATCGGCATCTGCATAAGCTATTAAATCAAATTTTTTAGATTTTGGATACCATAGTCCTAGATTTGGAGTTCCTTTAAGATACATAAATATTCTTTTAACACTTTTAAGATGAGATAATTTAGGATTTGATTGAAACCTAGCACAAAGTCCTACACTAAACATAATATCCAGTCTAGTCGCGATAAGGTAGAGTAGACTACCTATCATTCCCTTATATGTTTTTTGATCAAAATTTTCACTATTTTCATCCATATCTAACTTAGTCGCAGTACTCATAGGGGTATTTATTACTTTTGAATTATCTATGTTAAATCGTTTTAACAATTCTAATGTATATTTATATTGGTTAAGAAATATACCATCACTAAGTTGTTTGATTTGTAATCCCAAAAAGAAAGTTAATTCACCCATTAAACTCATTACAAATTCATGACTCATACATTTGGCAAATGATTCACATAGTGATTCATCCGAAGAGCCAAAAATAATATCGTCAACATAAATTTGCACAATAAGAAAATTATTTTCAAAATGTTTAATAAACAATGTAGTATCAACCTTGCCTTTAGTAAAATTATTTAAAATAAGAAAGGAACTAAGCCTTTCATACCAAGCTCTAGGAGCTTGTTTCAAGCCATAGAGGGCCTTAGTCAATTTGAATACATGGTTAGGAAGAAGAGAATTTTCAAATCTGGGAGGTTGTTCGACATATACTTCTTCAGAAATAAAACCATTCAAGAAAGCACTTTTGACATCCATTTGAAATAGTTTAAAATTATTACTACTAGCATAGGCAATGAGCATCCTTATGGCTTCTAATCGAGCCACGGGAGTGAAGGTTTCTTCGTAATCGATACCTTCTTCTTGGTTGAAACCTTTGGCCACTAATCTAGCCTTGTTTCTAACCACGATACCATTTTCATCTTGCTTGTTTCTAATGACCCATTTAGTACCAATGACTAAATGGTCACTAGGTCTAGGAACAAGCTTCCATACCTTATTCCTCTCAAATTGATTCAATTCCTCTTGCATTGCAATAACCCAAAAATCATCTTTTATGGCATCGTCAATGCATTTAGGTTCAATTTGAGAAAGGAAGGCGGCATTCGCACAAAAATTTTTGAAAGAGGAACGAGTTTGAACCCCTTTTGATATATCTCCTATAATTAGCTCCTTTGGATGAGCATCTATATACTTCCATTCCTTGGTTAAGGAAATTTCGGAAGAAGGTGCATCCAAGTTGCTATTTTGAGGAGGAGGTTCATTTAAATTCAAATTATCAAAACCAAGATCATCATCAAAATCATTTTTCTTTAAATTATAAATTTCATTAAAAACTACATGAATAGACTTTTCTATTACTAACGTTCTTTTGTTAAAAACCCGAAAAGCCTTAGAAACGGAAGAGTAACCAAGAAAGATACCTTCATTGGATTTAGCATCAAATTTTCCTAAGACATCCCTTTCATTCAAAATAAAGCATTTACAACCGAAAACTTTAAAATAGGAAATATTTGGTTTTTTGTTATTCCACAATTCATAGGGAGTTTTTGATAAGGATGGTCTTATTAGGACTCTATTCATGATGTAGCAAGCCGTATTTACGGCTTTGGCCCAAAAATACTTAGGTAAACTATGTTTATTTAATATAGTTCTTGCCATTTCTTGTAGGTTTCTATTTTTTCTTTCAACTACTCCATTTTGTTGGGGATTCCTTAGAGTGGAGAAGTTGTGATTGTATCCATTAACTTCACAAAAATTTTGAAAGTCCGGTTTTGAAATTCGCCACCATGATCACTCCGAATTGACGAAATCATGAAACATTTTTCGTTTTGAGTGAGTTTACAAAATTTAGAGAAGCACTTGAAGCAATCACTTTTGTGGACTAAGAAATAGGTCCAAGTGTACCTAGTATAGTCATCCACAATTACAAATGCATATTTGCTTCCTTATAGACTTGTTGTGTCAATTGGTCCGAATAAGTCCAAATGGATCAATTGTAGTGGTCTAGTGGTGCTAATTTGATTTTTTGGTTTGAAACTAGTTTTTATTTGTTTACCTAGTTGACATGCATCACATACTTTGTCCTTAGTAAATTTCATATTTGGAATCCCTCGTACTAATTCTCTAGATGAGATCTTAGATATTAGTTTCATGCTTGCATGGCCTAATCTCCTATGCCAAACCCAAGCATCATCATTTAGAGCGGAGAAGCACATTTCATTAGTTAGTTCATCAAGGTTGATGGTGTAGACATTATTTTGTTTTAATGCAATCATAGTCAAGTTATTGTTTGGTTTTCAATAATACACATATTTGATTCGAATCTAACGATATAACCTTTATCGCATAGTTGACTAATACTCAAGAGATTATGTTTCAATCCATCAACTAGTAAAACATCATCAATGGAAAAACTAAATTTGTTACAATAGTTCCCTTGCCAATGATTTTGCCTTTGTTGTTGTCTCCGAAGGTGACGTACCCTTCTTCTTTGCTAGTGAGCATAGAGAAATGAGATGGATCTCCAGTCATATGTCTTGAGCATCCACTATCGAAATACCATCTCTTGCTCCTAGCTTGTGGGTTTGTCTACAAAAGAGGATGACTTTTAGGTACCCATTTGATTTTGGGTGCCTAAAAAATTGATCCATTAACTTTGTTATTTATTATTGAATCCTTTATAGTTCCTTTAGGAACCCATATTAATTTTTGTGAACTAATTTTCCTAAATGGACATTTGTAGGCAATATGTCCATATTTGCAACAGAAGTTACATTTCATATAAGAGGAAACATGTATTGTAGGTCCTTTTATGAAAGTGGTAGGATTTTGATGTAATCCTTTTACAAATCCAATTCCATTTCTATTTGCGACGTGACCCTTGTGTGCAAGGATCATATCTAATCCTTTGCTACCAACCTTAAACTTGTTTAAGGTTTCTTTAAGAAGCAAATTTTCATTTTTTATTGCTTCTAAATGCTCACACTTAGAGCATGGAGGAGTTTGAAGACTATCAAACTTATCTTGTAGTAAAGCATGCTCTTTCTTTAAGATACTTAACTTCTTGCTAACAGTTCTACATTCATCAAATAATTCATGAAAAGCGATAGAGAGTTCTTCAAAAGATAAATCTTCATTAAATAAATCAAATACCCCTTCTCCTAAAGCCATTAGCGCGTAATGAGCAAGTTGCTCGGTGTTGGACTCCTCTTCTTCGGACGCGCTTGAATCATCCCACGTTGCCTTAAGCGCCTTCTTCTTTGATGTTCTCTATTTGGCTTGAGGACAATCGTTCTTATAGTGTCCCGGTTTTTTGCATTCATAGCAAATCACTTGGTCCTTCTTTTGTTCAAATTTATTTTTTGTATTATTTTTAAATTTGTTCTTTCTTAAATATTTTTTAAAATTTTGAGTCAAAAGTGCAATGTCATTGTCACTGTCCTCATCACTTAATGTTTCTTTCAAGTGGTCTTCTTGTGATTTGAGTGTCATATCCTTCCTGTTCTTTGGAAGGGGGTTCTCGAGCTCGTCATGAGCTTGACATGTCATTTCGTACGTCATTAGAGACCCAATGAGTTCTTCAAGAGGGAATGCTTTAAGGTCTTTGGCCTCTTGAATGGCCGTAACTTTTGGATCCCAACTTTTAGGGAGGGATCTTAAGATTTTAGTTACTAGTTCAAAGTTAGTAAAATCTTTACCAAGAGCTTTGAGTCCATTGATGACATCCATAAACTGGGTGTACATGTCTCCGATGGACTCACTTGGTTTCATTCGGAAAAGTTCACTCGGCTAGTGCCTTCATGAATGACCTCAAGAGTTCTCCAAATATTAAAGGCCGAATCACAAATTGAAACACGATTAAATTCATTTTTATCTAGTGCACAAAACAAGGCATTCATTGTTGGGATATCATGGGGCAACATCACATGCACAGCAGAAGAACAAGAAAACAAAATCCCCGATTCCCAAAGAGATGTTCGTTGTCGTGCGAAGAGTGATACGCAAAAAATCCACGAAACATGAAACTACGTATAGATTGTGTTACCTAGGGAGATTGTATATCCCTGTTTCCTTGCAGATCCTTATGAGAGGGTAAAGGAGGTCAAGTGTCCTCCTCTCTAGCGGTGATCCACACAGCAGGGTTCCGACGACGCTCCTCAAGACTCCAGGCCTACTCTAAGGTGGAGAGGAAGAGGAGAATAGGAAAGGCAAGCAAAGGCTCTAGCCTATAAGGCTCTAAATCCCTCCTATTTATAGAGGTCCCTTGTCAAACCCTAATGGGTCCTCCCCTAATGGGTATTGGATCTGCATCCAATAGGACAAGGGCTCCGTCGGATATCTCATATTTGAACCTCTACTCATCGCAATGCCTACCATATGTGTGTGACCCTCTAGGCCCAATATCGAGCTGGCCGTGGGTCATCCCTATCAGAACTCCTAACTCAGTGAATTATTATCTCTGTAATAATTCACTTGACTCATCGACTACGGAAGTACTAGGCCACTACGCCGTAGTCCCCAGACGATACAGGGGAATCCAATCCATTGGACCTGTCTGTCCTCAATTACCGTGTACATATAGTCCCTCATCCATCTAATATCCCAGAGACCGTATATTGAGCATGGTGCTATTAGACCCATACGGTTTCTACTCGAGTCTCGCTCTAATCGGATTCTCCCGGAAAACTCTTTCTCTCTCAACCCGAATGACCCTGGCCAGGGATTTGTCTGAGCAAGAACACATGGGATATTCCTCTCATGATACCGAGAGTGGATGATCCTCTATCGACACTCAATAGCCCTCGTAAGGTCGACTACCACTCCCAATGACCAGCTATACTAGATTTGGGACAGCCAAACCTATAAGTCTGGTATCAAAGAGTGGAGCACTCATACAGGACATCCTTGGTGTCTCAAGTCTAAGGACCAGATACACCACTAGGACTACGGAATCGCTGTTTGACAATAAGGCATCATTAACCATCCAGCATTCTGTAAGCGGATCAATTAGTGAACGCATTCTCCAATGAGCACCTGTACTGTATCCCTAGTGTCCCTACACGAGCAGCTATGAGACCAGCTGCATCCATCATATGGACGGGTATATAGCACACCAGTCTATCCGGTTATCACGATGTACCTCTCGAGTAACCTATGATCGGGATCATTTAGGATATGTGTTTAAAGGTGAATCGATCTCATTATCGTGATCTCATTACGATCAGATTCCCATTGCACAAATCCAAGGACATCACAATATATGTATGCATTTATGCAATAGTTATGAAGTGATATACGCCGAAATATAATAAGCAAAAAGATTCTGTATCAAGTCACACGTGTCATCACTCACGTGATTGGCTTGCTGGGCACCTATGACTAGCAATCTCCCACTTGACCTAAAGCCAATCACCTTTGTATCTGATCCCCATCAGACCCTTGTGATGCTCAAAGACAAAATGAGACAACGTCTTTGTTAGTGGATCTGCAATGTTATCTTTGGATGGAACTCTTTCCACTGCTACATCTCCTCGGGTTACGATCTCTCTAATAAGCTTTAACCTCCTCAGAACACTTCTGATGAGACCCGGGTTCCCTTATTTGAGTAATCGCCCCATAGTTGTCGCAATATAAGGAAGTCGACTTCTCGCTATCCGTAATGACTCCCAAATCTGTGATGAACATCTTCAACCAGACTCCCTCCTTTGCTGAATCTGATGCAGCAATATACTCTGCCTCTATGGTCGAGTCAGCAGTGGTATTTTGCTTGGAACTCTTCCAACACACTGCTCCTCCATTCAAGGTGTACATATACCCTGAATTTGACTTGCTATCATCGACATCAGATTAAAAGCTTGAGTCAATGTAGCCTTCAACCTTGAGGCTACTACCATCATATACTAGTAAAAGATCCTTAGTCCTTCTTAAGTACTTAAGGATACACTTTACTGCTTTCCAGTGCTCAAACCTGGATCCGCTTGATACCTGCTCGTGACACTCAAAGCATGCGCTATATCAGACCTAGTACATAGCATGGCATACAGGATAGACCCTATTGCTGAGGCATAAGGTATCATATCCATGTTCGCCCTTTCTTAGAATTTTCCATGCTAAATCATTTGACAATAGTTTCTATGTACTTGGATTGTGACAAGCCAAGCATCCTCTTGGATCTATCTCTATAGATTCTAATCCCCAAGGTATAGGATGCTTCCCCTACGTCCTTCATGGAGAAGTGTCTAGATAACCAAGCCTTTACTGTGGATAGCATTCCTACGTCGTTCCCAATGATGAGGATGTCATCCACATATAACACCAAAAAGGTGATAGCGCTCCCATTTACCTTCCTGTACACACAAGGCTCATCTTCGTTCTTAACGAAGTCATAAGATATGATTGCCTCATCAAATCTTATGTTCCAACTTCGGGAAGCTTGCTTTAGTCCATAAATGGATCTAAGCAAACTACACATCTTATCTGGGCAGTTCTTGGACACGAATCCCTCAGGTTGCATCATATACACCTCCTCCTCGAGGTTTCCATTGAGGAATGCGGTTTTCACATCCATCTGCCAGATCACATAATCATAGTATGCTGCAATAGCCAAATAGCCAATAGAATTCTGATATATTTTAGCATTGTTACGGGTAAGAAGGTTTCGTCGTAGTCAACACCTTGCCTTTGACGATACCCCTTAGCCACTAGCCTTGCTTTATAGGTCTCTACCTTTCCATCTACTCCGATCCTTTTCTTAAAGATCCACTTGCAACCGATGGGTACAATACCTTCGGGCGCATCAACTAGGTTCCAAACCTTATTGGAGTACATAGAATCCATCTTAGAATTCATGGCTTCTTGCCACTTCCCGGAGTCTATACTCATAATAACCTCCTCGTAGGTCTGAGGATCAATATCCTCAACATCGTCTCCTCTAATATGCCCCACATATCCTTTAGGAGGATGAGATACTCTATCATACCTGCATAAAGTTGAAACTTGTGTATTAGGTACCTGAACAGACTCGGGCTGTAGAGTGGTGCTTGAGCTTGGTTCTCCAACCTCGCTCAACTCTATCATTCTCCCACTATCTCCACCAAGATTGTGTTCCTTCTCAAGGAACACTACTCTCTTAGTTACAAAGACCTTTTGGTCCTCGAGATGATCGAAATAATACCCACAAGTTTCCTTGGGGTATCCCACAAATTTGCATCACTCTGTCCTTGATTCTAACTTATCGGGGTTGTGTCTTTTAACGTGGGTAGGGCAGCCCCAAATCTTAACAACCTTAAGATCAGGCTTCTTCCCTTTCCATATCTCATATGGTGTAGACACTACCGACTTAGTTGGAACTCTGTTTAGAAGGTAAGTTGCGGTCTCTAGGGCATATACCTAAAATAAAATGGGTAGGTGAGCGAAACTCATCATGGACTATACTATGTCAATAGCGTACGATTCCTCCTTCTAGAGACACCATTGAGCTGAGGTGTACAAGGAGGTGTCCATTGGGATAATATCCTATGGTCCTTGAGGAATTGAGTAAACTATGTACTTAAGTACTCACCTCCTCGATCTGATCGAAGAGTTTTGATACTCTTTCCAGTCTGGTTCTCCACCTCATTCTTATACTCTCTGAATTTATCAAAGGCCTCGGACTTGTACTTCATTAAGTACACATATCCATACATTGAGAAATCATCAGTAAATGTAATGAAGTAGGAGTAACCTCCAATGGCATGAGTTGACATGGGTCCACATACATCACTATGTATGAGTTCCAACAACTCAGTGGCTCTCTCTCCAGTTCCACTAAATGGAGAGCTGGTCAATTTTCCACGAAGGCAAGGCTCGCAAGTAACATATGACATATAATCGAATGGATCTAGATATCTATCTTTTACTAACTTTTGAATCATTCTTTCATGGATGTGACCTAGCCTACAATGTCATAGGTATACACTGTTCACCTCCTCTCGTTTCCTCTTAGACACTTACATTCATGATATGTGAAATAGTGTCTTGCATAAACAAACCTTTATGCAATATTCCTCTCGTCAATCTCCCCTCGGCTTTGCTAGAATTTACAATAAATTGTAGATGTGATAAGCAATATTGGTATCCAATACCAATGCACTATCACAAAAATATGCCAATTGGCGAATTAATCATGAATGTACCTGAAGCTTCTCCAAGCTTCTATTTCGCCCTTTCTATAAGGTACTCTTTGCAGTTCCTCTTCTAGTGCCCATATTTACCACAGTGGAAGCATTGGCCTTTGTCCTTTCCTGGGTCTTTCTTAGCAACCTTTGCTTTACCTAGTTTGCCCTTGCCCTTTCCCTTCTTAAGGGACCTTTCTGCTTTCCTTTTCTTTCTAGTCTCACTGCTAGTCATAGGTGCCCAGCAAGCCAATCACGTGAGTGATGGCACGTGTGACTTGATACAGAATCTTTTTTGCTTATTATATTTTGGCGTATATCACTTTATAACTATTGCATAAATGCATATATATTGTGATGTCCTTGGATTTGTGCAATGGGAATCAGATCGTGATGAGATCACGATAATGAGATCGATTCACCTTTAAACACATATCCTAAATAATCCCGGTCATAGGTTACTCGAGAAGGACATCGTGATAACCGGATAGACTGGTGTGCTGTATACCCGTCCATATGATGGATGCAGCTGGTCTCATAGCTGCTCGTGTAGGGACACTACGGATACAGTACAGGTGCTCATTGGAGAATGAGTTCACTGATTGATCCGCTTACGGAATGCTGGATGGTTGATGATGCCTTATTGTCAGACAGCGATTCCGTAGTCCTAGTGGTGTATCTGGATCTTAGACTTGAGACACCAAGGATGTCCTGTATGAGTGCTCCACTCTTTGATACCAGACTTATAGGTTTGGCTGTTCCCAGATCTAGTACAGCTGGTCATTGGGAGTGGTAGTCGACCTTACGAGGGCTATTGAGTGTCGATAGAGGATCATCCACTCTCGGTATCATGAGAGGAATATCCCATGTGTTCTTGCTCAGACAAATCCCTGGCCAGGGTCATTCGGGTTGAGAGAGAAAGAGTTTTCCGGGAGAATCCGATTAGAGCGAGACTCGAGTAGAAATCGTATGGGTCTGACAGCACCATGCTCGATATACGGTCTCTGGGATATTAGATGGATGAGGGACTATAGGTACATGGTAACTGAGGATAGACAGGTCCAATGGATTGGATTCCCCTGTATCGTCTGGGGACTACGGCGTAGTGGCCTAGTACTTCCGTAGTCGATGAGTCGAGTGAATTATTACAGAGATAATAATTCACTGAGTTATAAGGAGTTCTGACAGGTATGACTCACGGCCAGCCCGATATTGGGCCTAGAGGGTCACACACATATGGTAGGCATTGCGATGAGTAGAGGTTCGGATATGAGATATCCGACGGAGCCCTTGTCTTATTGGATGCAGATCCAATACCCACTAGGGAAAGGACCCATTAGGGTTTTGACACGGGATCTCTATAAATAGGAGGGATTCACAGCCTCATAGGCTAGAGTCTTTGCTTGCCCTTCCTATTCTCCTCTCCCTCTCCCCCTCAGAGTAGGCCTGGAGTTTTGAGGAGCGTCGTTGCAACCCTGCTGTGTGGATCACCGCTAGAGAGGAGGACGCTTGACCTCCTTCACCCTCTCCTAAGGATCTGCAAGGAAACAGGGATATACGATCTCCCTAGGTAACACAATCTTTATACGCAGTTTTATGTTTTTTGCGGATTTTGCGCACCAATATTCGCACGACGATGAACATCTTTTTGGGAATCGGGGATTTTTGTTTTCTTGTTCTTCCGCTGCGCATATGATGTCACCCCCTATGATTTCCAACAGTGGTATCAGAGCCAGGTTGTTCGTGCGAATGATTGGTTTTTGAACTGCGTGTGTTGTGTTTAGGAAGAATATTGACGTCAAAATCGTTGACGCAAAAGCAAGGAAGGGCAGCAACAGTTGCTGCCCTCGATCTGCATGCCTGCAGCCAGCCGCAGCCGCAGCCAGGCAGCACAGCGCCGGCGCATGCGCAAGCGCTGTGCCTGCAGCAGCCGGCCGGCGGTCTGCTTGCAGCAGGCTTGCGGCCGGCGGGGCTGGCAGCCAGCTCGGTAGAAGCGCCTGCGGCCATTGAGCCCGCGGGCAGAGGCGCCGCGGGGCAGCAGCGCGAGCTGAGGCACCGCAGGGCAGCGGCGCCTGTGGCCGCTGCTCCCACGGGCAAAAACCCCGCAGGGGCGGCCGCCAGCGAGACAGCACCACCTGCGGGCGCTGACTCGCGGGAAGAACCGCCCGCGGAGGCGGCGGCGCCCGCGGGGGCGCCCACCTGCAGCGGCAGCGACCCCAGCGGGCGTGCCACCTGCAGGCGAGGGCAGTGCCCTCGCCCTCGCCGCACAGGCCGCCGCCAGCAGGGTGGCGGCGGCGGCGGCGCAGCAGCAAGGGGGAGAAGGGCATTAGGGTTTTCTGGGCAAAAAGACAGTTTTGCCCCCACGGAATTTGAGAAATTCTAGTTTGTCTTTTGTCCAAATTACAAAAATACCCTTAGGAATTGAGAAATTCCCTATATATCCCTGATTTCAGAAAATATTTATTAATTAAAAGGTTTAGTTGATTATTATTTTTATTATTATCTAGTAGTCCTACATGATGATGATTATTTATACATGTGATGTATGATGAGTGGACGGATGATCATGGACCGTGTGATGTGTGTACTTGTGATTATTATTATTGAGGTCTGCGAACCTCCATTATATTTCTCGTTTATTGTCGGGCCTGCGTGCCTATGATTAAGTTGTAATCACATGAGGAGGCGCAGCGGGAGCGTGGAAGCCATAGCGGGACCCACGAGACGGACGATTGTGATGCATGGAGATGCATCAAGATGTCGACGGAACCGACGAGGACAAGATGGACGATCACAAGGCATGGAGATGCACCGTTGCACACATAGATCTTGATGTGAGTGATTATGCCTACTGGCTCGGGCCTAATCATATTAGGTTGTGGTCCATGATCATCTGGTGTGATTGCTTATACACATACTAGATATGTATATATATTTGCATGCGATGTAGATATATATTAAATATGTATATGTGTGACATGTCATATTAGGAGACCAAATCATAGAAACATCTCTCGATAAAATTAAGTCGGTAAACGTGAGGCAATTAGATTGACCCACGTGGCCTTCCATCGTTATGAGTAGGAACCGAATCCCGGTGTAGGTTGAGTTGGTCGAGTCCCTCGAGACTCACCTATATCGCGATTCGCTATCTTGCTTACGACATAGAGATGTCACCGGTGACCTGAGGGCATGATATGCTTGGTCGAGTCCCTCGAGGGTATATCATCAAATCAGACTCATCTTGTAACGAAGGTGTTGACTTAACCGAGCATCATGGTTGGTCGAGTCCCTCGAGGCCATGGTGATTCGGAGGCCGAACAGGACGGGAATCACAAGGAGTTGTGATCGGCAAGAGTTGTCTACCTTTTAGGCTTAGTGTGATTGGTCGAGTCCCTCGAGGATAAACTAAGACGCTGATTGGATCCTGATCCCCACTAGAAGTCTGCCGGAGACTTCCGTTTCACGTGCTGAGGGTGTCGCGTGACTCGTTAGTAAAATAGTGGGAGCATATTAAGATAGAAGTCCATATCTTGATAGTTTATTTCTTGCAAAATCTGCATGTTATTCATTTTTGCTACATCTTTATTTTCAGAAAATATCGCTTTCAAATCCCTTACGTGGCATACTTGATGTCAACCGCCTCACTGGTTTAAATTATACGGATTGGCTCCGTAACTTGAGAATTGTTCTCACAGCGGAGAAAATCGTGTACGTCCTTGATACAGTGATGCCTACGCCCGAAGAAGGGGCAAGCGAGGATGAGATCGCTCGCTACGTGAAGTACATTGATGACTCTACTCTTGCTCAGTGCTATATGTTGGGCTCTATGACTCCAGAATTACAGAGACAACATGAAAAGATGGATGCCAGATCCATTCTCCTACATGTCCGTAAATTGTTTGAGGAACAGGGAAGGACTCAACGATATGAGATATCCAAGAGCCTTTTCGCGCTAGGATGACTGAGGGGACATCGGTTCAGAACCATGTCCTAAAGATGATTGAGTGGATAGAGAAACTCACAGGTCTAGGAATGGTCCTATAGGATAACTTGTGTGTGGACATTGTGCTTCAGTCCCTACCAGATTCCTTTTCACAGTTCATAATGAATTTTAATATGAACAAGCTTGAGGTGACTCTCCCAGAGCTCCTCAATATGTTGAGGGAGGCAGAGAGTACTATTAAGAAAGAGAAGCCAGTTCTCTACACTGGTGAGACCAGAAAGAAAAGGAAAGCAGAAAGGTCCCTTAAGAAGGGAAAGGGCAAGGGCAAACAAGGTAAAGCAAAGGTTGCTAAGAAAGACCCAACAAAGGACAAAGGTCAGTGCTTCCACTGTGGTAAAGATGGGCACTGGAAGAGAAACTGCAAAGAGTACCTTGCAGAAAGGGCGAAACAAAAGCTTGATGAAGCTTCAGGTACATTCATGATCAGTCTCCATTTGTCAGACTCTTATGATAACACATGGGTATTAGATACCGGTAGTGCTTATCATATATGCAATTCGTTGCAGGTTCTGGCAAGGCCTAGGAGACTAGAGAGAGGCGAGATGGACCTCAAGATGGGTAATGGAGCAAAAGTTGTTGTATTAGCTGTTGGCGAGGTCGCTCTACATCTGCCTAGTGGAGCTTTTATTGCATTAGATGCATGTTATTTTGTTCCTTCTATTATCAAAAACATTATCTCCATTTCATGTTTAACAGTTAGTGGATATAAATTTGTTTTTGAGAACAATGGTTGTTCGATATTATTAGATGATAAGATCATCACGAAAGGAACATTGCATAATGGTTTATTTATGTTAGACACCACTCCACATATCATGAATGTAAATGTGTCCAAAAGGAAACGAGATGAGTTGAACAGTGCATACCTGTGGCATTGTAGGCTAGGTCACATCCATGAAAGAAGGATTCAAAAGTTGCTAAATGATGGATATCTAGATCCATTCGACTATGTGTCATATGCAACTTGTGAGCCTTGCATACGTGGAAAACTGACCAACTCTCCATTTAGTGGAACTGGAGAGAGAGCCACTGAGTTGTTGGAACTCATACATAGTGATGTATGTGGACCCATGTCAACTCATGCCATTGGAGGTTACTCCTACTTCATTACATTTACTGATGATTTCTCAAGGTATGGATATGTGTACTTAATGAAGTACAAGTCCGAGGCCTTTGAGAAATTCAGAGAGTATAAGAATGAGGTGGAGAACCAGACTGGAAAGAGTATCAAAACTCTTCGATCAGATCGAGGAGGTGAGTACTTAAGTACAGAGTTTACTCACTTCCTCAAGGACCATGGGATATTATCCCAATGGACACCTCCTTATACACCTCAGCTCAATGGTGTCTCTGAAAGGAGAAATCGTACATTATTAGATATGGTACGGTCCATGATGAGTTTCGCTGACCTACCCATCTCATTCTGGGGATATGCCCTAGAAACCGCAGCTTACCTTCTGAACAGAGTTCCAACTAAGTCGGTAGTGTCTACACCATATGAGATATGGAAAGGGAACAAGCCTGATCTTAAGGTTGTTAAGATTTGGGGCTGCCCTGCCCACGTTAAAAGACACAACCCCGATAAGTTAGAATCAAGGACAGAGCGATGCAAATTTGTGGGATACCCCAAGGAAACTTGTGGGTATTATTTCTATCATCTCGAGGACCAAAAGGTCTTTGTAGCTAAGAGAGCAGTGTTCCTTGAGAAGGAACACATTCTTGGCGGAGACAGTGGGAGAATGATAGAGTTGAGCGAAGTTAGGGAACCAAGCTCAAGCACCACTCTACAGCCCGAGTCTGTTCAGGTATCTAATACACAAGTTTCAACTTTACGCAGGTCTGATAGAGTATCCCATCATCCTGAGAGATATGTGGGACAAATTAGAGCAGAGGATGTAGAGGATATTGATCCTCAGACCTACGAGGAGGCTATTATGAGTATAGACTCCGGGAAGTGGCAAGAAGCCATGAATTCTGAGATGGATTCTATGTACTCCAATAAGGTTTGAAACCTAGTTGATGCGCCCGAAGGTATTGTACCCATCGGTTGCAAATAGATCTTTAAGAAAAAGATCGGAGTAGATGGAAAGGTAGAGACCTATAAAGCAAGGCAAGTGGCTAAAGGGTATCGTCAAAGGCAAGGTGTTGACTACGACGAAACTTTCTCACCCGTAGCAATGCTAAAATCCATCAGAATTCTATTGGCTATTGCAGCACACTATGATTATGAGATCTGGCAGATGGATGTGAAAACCGCATTCCTCAACGGGAACCTGGAGGAGGAGGTGTATATGATGCAACCTGAGGGATTCGTGTCCAAGAACTGCCCAGATAAGGTGTGTAGGTTGCTTAGATCCATTTATGGACTAAAGCAAGCTTCCCGAAGTTGGAACATAAGATTTGATGAGGCAATCAGATCTTATGACTTCGTTAAGAACGAAGATGAGCCTTGTGTATACAGAAAGGTAAGTGGGAGCGCTATTAGCTTTTTGGTGTTATATGTGGATGACATCCTCATCATTGGGAATGACATAGGAATGCTATCCACAATAAAGGCTTGGTTATCTAGACACTTCTCCATGAAGGACTTAGGAGAAGCATCTTATATCTTGGGGATTAGAATCTATAGAGATAGATCCAAAAGGATGCTTGGCTTGTCCCAGTCCAGGTACATAGAAACTATTGTCAAAAGGTTTGGCATGGAAATTTCCAAAAGAGGTCTCATACCGATGAGACATGGGATATCGCTTTCTACGAGTATGTCCCCAAAGACTCCAGAAGAAAGGGCGAACATGGATATGATACCTTATGCCTCAGCAATAGGGTCTATCATGTATGCCATGCTATGTACTAGGCCTGATATAGCGCATGCTCTGAGTGTCACGAGCAGGTATCAGGCGGATCCAGGCTTGGAGCACTGGAAAGCAGTAAAGTGTATCCTTAAGTACTTGAGAAGGACTAAGGATCTTTTACTAGTATAAGGAGGTAATAGCCTTAAGGTTGAAGGCTACACTGACTCAAGTTTTCAGTCTGATGTCGATGATAGCAAGTCGAATTCAGGGTATGTGTACACCTTGAATGGAGGAGCAGTGTGCTGGAAGAGTTCCAAGCAAGATACCACTGCTGACTCGACCACAGAGGCGGAGTACATTGCTGCATCAGATGCAGCAAAGGAGGGAGTCTGGGTGAAGAAGTTCATCACAGATTTGGGAGTCGATACAGATAGCGACAAGTCGACTTCCTTATATTGCGACAACTATGTGGTGATTACTCAAATAAGGGAACCCGGGTCTTATCAGAAGTGTTCTGAGGAGGTTCCAGCTTATAAGAGAGATCGTAACCCGAGGAGATGTAGCAGTGGAAAGAGTTCCATCCGAAGATAACATTGCAGATCCACTGACAAAGCCGTTGTCTCATTTTGTCTTTGAGCGTCACAGGGGTCTGATGGGGATCAGACACATAGGTGATTGGCTTTAGGTCAAGTGGGAGATTGCTAGTCATAGGTGCCCAGCAAGCCAATCACGTGAGTGATGGCACGTGTGACTTGATACAGAATCTTTTTTGCTTATTATATTTTGGCGTATATCACTTTATAACTATTGCATAAATGCATATATATTGTGATGTCCTTGGATTTGTGCAATGGGAATCGGATCGTGATGAGATCACGATAATGAGATCGATTCACCTTTAAACACATATCCTAAATAATCCCGGTCATAGGTTACTCGAGAAGGACATCGTGATAACCGGATAGACTGGTGTGCTGTATACCCGTCCATATGATGGATGCAGCTGGTCTCATAGCTGCTCGTGTAGGGACACTAGGGATACAGTACAAGTGCTCATTGGAGAATGAGTTCACTGATTGATCCGCTTACGGAATGCTGGATGGTTGATGATGCCTTATTGTCAGACAGCGATTCCGTAGTCCTAGTGGTGTATCTGGTTCTTAGACTTGAGACACCAAGGATGTCCTGTATGAGTGCTCCACTCTTTGATACCAGACTTATAGGTTTGGCTGTTCCCAAATCTAGTACAGCTGGTCATTGGGAGTGGTAGTCGACCTTACGAGGGCTATTGAGTGTCGATAGAGGATCATCCACTCTCGGTATCATGAGAGGAATATCCCATGTGTTCTTGCTCAGACAAATCCCTGGCCAGGGTCATTCGGGTTGAGAGAGAAAGAGTTCTCCGAGAGAATCCGATTAGAGCGAGACTCGAGTAGAAACCGTATGGGTCTGACAGCACCATGCTCGATATACGGTCTCTGGGATATTAGATGGATGAGGGACTATAGGTACATGGTAACTGAGGATAGACAGGTCCAATGGATTGGATTCCCCTGTATCGTCTGGGGACTACGGCGTAGTGGCCTAGTACTTCCGTAGTCGATGAGTCGAGTGAATTATTACAGAGATAATAATTCACTGAGTTAGAAGGAGTTCTGACAGGTATGACTCACGACCAGCTCGATATTGGGCCTAGAGGGTCACACACATATGGTAGGCATTGCGATGAGTAGAGGTTCGGATATGAGATATCCGACGGAGCCCTTGTCTTATTGGATGCAGATCCAATACCCACTAGGGAAAGGACCCATTAGGGTTTTGACACGGGATCTCTATAAATAGGAGGGATTCACAGCCTCATAGGCTAGAGTCTTTGCTTGCCCTTCCTATTCTCCTCTCCCTCTCCCCCTCAGAGTAGGCCTGGAGTTTTGAGGAGCGTCGTCGCAACCCTGATGTGTGGATCACCGCTAGAGAGGAGGACGCTTGACCTCCTTCACCCTCTCCTAAGGATCTGCAAGGAAACAGGGATATACGATCTCCCTAGGTAACACAATCTTTATACGCAGTTTTGTGTTTTTTGCGGATTTTGCGCACCAATCTTCGCACGACGATGAACATCTTTTTGGGAATCGGGGATTTTTGTTTTCTTGTTCTTCCGCTGCGCATATGATGTCGCCCCCTATGATTTCCAACACTCACCAGTATAGAGAACTGGCTTCTCTTTCTTAATAGTACTCTCTGCTTCCCTCAACATATTGAGGAGCTCTGGGAGAGTCACCTCAAGCTTGTTCATATTAAAATTCATTATGAACTGTGAAAAGGAATCTGGTAGGGACTGAAGTACAATGTCCACACACAAGTTATCCTCTATGACCATTCCTAGACCTGTGCGTTTCTCTCTCCACTCAATCATCTTTAGGACATGGTTCTGAACCGGTGTCCTCTCAGTCATCCTAGCGCGGAAGAGGCTCTTAGATATCTCATATCGCTGAGTCCTTCCCTGTTCCTCAAACAATTTACAGACATGTAGGAGAATGGATCTGGCATCCATCTTTTCATGTTGTCTCTGTAACTCAGGAGTCATAGAGCCCAACATATAGCACTGAGCAAGAGTGGAGTCATCAATGTACTTCACGTAGCGAGCGATCTCATCCTCGTTTGCCCCTTCTTCGGGCGTAGGCATCACTAAATCAAGGACGTACACGATTTTCTCCATTGTGAGAACAATTCTCAAGTTACGGAGCCAATCCGTATAATTTGGACCAGTGAGGCGGTTGACATCAAGTATGCCACGTAACGGATTTGAAAGCGACATTTTCTGAAAATAAAGATGCAATAGAAATGAATAACATGCAGATTTTGCAAGAAATAAACTATTAAGATATGGACTTCTATCTTAATATGCTCCCACTATTTTACTAACGAGTCACGCGACACCCTCAGCACGTGAAACGGAAGTCTCCGGCATACTTCTAGTGGGGATCAGGATCCAATCAACGTCTTAGTGTAACCTCGAGGGACTCGACCAATCACACTAAGCCGAAAAGGTAGGCAACTCTTACCAATCACAACCCCTTGTGATTCCCGTCCTGTTCGGCCTCCGAATCACCATGTCCTCGAGGGACTCGACCAACCATGATGCTCGGTTAAGTCAACACCTTCGTTACAAGATGAGTCTGATTTGATGATATACCCTCGAGGGACTCGATCAAGTATACCATGCCCTCTGGTCACCGATGACATCTCTATGTCGTAAGCAAGATAGCGAATCGTGATATAGGTGAGTATCGAGGGACTCGACCAACTCAACCTACACCGGGAATCGGTTCCTACCTATAACGAAGGAAGGCCACGTGGGTCAATCTAATTGCCTCACGTTTACCGACTTAATATTATCGAGAGATGTTTTTATGATTTGGTCTCCTAATATGACATGTCACACATATATATATTTAATATATATCTACATCGCATGCAAATATATATACATATCTAGTATGTGTATAAGCAATCACACCAGATGATCATGGACCACAACCTAATGTGATTAGGCCCGAGCCAGTAGGCCTAATCACTCACATCAAGATCTATGTTGCAACGGTGCATCTCCATGCCTTGTGATCGTCCATCTCGTCCTCGTCGGTTCCGTCGACATCTTGATGCATCTTCATGCATCGCGATCGTCCATCTCGTAGGTCCCGCTATCGCATCCACGCTCCCGCTGCGCCTCATCATGTGATTACAACTTAATCATAGGCACGCAATCCCGACAATAAACAAGAAATATAATGGAGGCTCGCAGACCTTAATAATAATAATCACAAGTACACACATCACACGGTCCATGATCATCCGTCCACACATCATACATCACATGTATAAATAATCATTATAATGTAGGACTACTAGATAATAATAAAAATAATAATCAACTAAACCTTTTAATTAATTAATATTTTCTGAAATCAGGGACATGTAGGGAATTTCTGAATTTATAATGGTATTTTCGTAATTTGGATAAAAGACAGAAACTGGAATTTCTCAAATTTCGAGGGGCAAAACTATCTTTTGCCCACAAAACCCTAATGCCCTTTCCCCTTTTCGCTGCTACCGCCGCCGCCACCCTACCGGCGGCGGCCTGTGTGGCGAGGCGAGAGCACTGCCCCCGCTTGCAGGTGGCACGCCCACTGGCGGTGATGCCGCTGTGGGTGGGCGCCCCCTTCGGGCGCCGCTGCCTCCGCAGGCGGTGTTGTCCCGCCGGGTGGCCGCCCCTATGGGGGGGGTTTTGCCCGCGGGAGCAGTGGCGGCAAGCGCCGTTGCCCTGCGCGCCTTTGCCCGTGGGCTGCCAGCCCTGCGGGCAGCAGGCCGCTGGCCGGCTGCTGCAGACGCAGCCCCTGTACTGCCCGCCTTCGGTTGCGCTTCACGCACGCAGATCGAGGGCAGCAACTGTTGCTGCCCTTTCTCGCTTTTGCATCAACGATTTTGACGTCAAAATTCTTCCTAAACACAACACACGCAGTTCAAAACCAATCATTCGCACGAACAACCTGGCTCTGATACCACTATTGGGAAATCATGGGGCGACATCACATGCGCAGCGGAAGAACAAGAAAACAAAATCCCGGGTTCCCAAAGAGATATTCGTTGTCGTGCGAAGATTGATACGCAAAAATCCGCGAAACATGAAACTGCGTATAGATTGTGTTACCTAGGGAGATCGTATATCCCTGTTTCCTTGCAGATCCTTAGGAGAGGGTGAAGGAGGACAAGCGTCCCCCTCTCTAGCGGTGATCCACACAGCAGGGCTGTGACGACGCTCCTGAAGACTCCCGGCCTACTCTGCGGTGGAGAGGAAGAGGAGAATAGGAAAGGCAAGCAAAGGTTCTAGCCTATGAGGCTCGAAATCCCTCCTATTTATAGAGGTCCCCTGTCAAACCCTAATGGGTCCTCCCCTAATGGGTATTGGATCTGCATCCAATAGGACAAGGGCTCCGTCGGATATCTCATATCTGAACCTCTACTCATCGCAATGCCTACCATATGTGTGTGACCCTCTAGGCCCAATATCGAGCTGGCCGTGAGTCACACCTATCAGAACTCCGTCTAACTCAGTTAATTATTATATCTGTAATAATTCACTTGACTCATCGACTACCAAAGTACTAGGCCACTACGCCGTAGTCCCCAGACGATACAGGGGAATCCAATCCATTGGACCTGTCTGTCCTCAGTTACCGTGTACCTATAGTCCCTCATCCATCTAATATCCGAGAGACTGTATATTGAGCATGGTGCTATCAGACCCATATGGTTTCTACTCGAGTCTCGCTCTAATCGGATTCTCCCGGAGAACTCTTTCTCTCTCAACCCGAATGACCCTGGCCAAGGATTTGTCTGAGCAAGAACACATGGGATATTCCTCTCATGATGCCGAGAGTGGATGATCCTCTATCGACACTCAATAGCCCTCGTAAGGTCGACTACCACTCCCAATGACTAGTTGTACTAGATCTGGGACAACCAAACCTATAAGTCTGGTATCAAAAAGTGGAGCACTCATACATGACATCCTTTGTGTCTCATGTCTAAGGACCAGATACACCACTAGGACTACGGAATCGCTGTCTGACAATAAGGCATCATTAACCATCCAACATTCCGTAAGAGGATCAATAAGTGAACTCATTCTCTAATGAGTACCTGTATTGTATCCCTAGTGTCCCTACACGAGTAGCTATGAGACCAGCTGCATCCATCATATGGACGGGTATACAGCACACCAGTCTATCCGGTTATCACGATGTCCCTCTCGAGTAACCTATGACCGGGATCATTTAGGATATGTGTTTAAAGGTGAATCGATCTCATTATCGTGATCTCATCACGATCTGATTCCCATTGCACAAATCCAAGGACATCACAATATATGTATGCATTTTTGCAATAGTTCTAAAGTGATATACGCCAAAATATAATAAGCAGAAAGATTCTGTATCAAGTCACACGTGCCATCACTCACGTAATTGGCTTGCTGGGCACATTCTTCTCCGATTCATTCCATTTGCTCATCGGAAGAGAAGATTTTTGAAATCCATTTTCAACAATAGTCCAATGCTCGAAATCCATAGAAATGAGGAAGATCCTCATCCGAGTCTTCCAATAAGTAAAATCTGACACATTAAACAAGGGTGGATGTGTGATAGAATAACCCTCATGCATGCCGGAGTAAGCCATCTCTCTTGGGTAATAAACCAAATATGAGAGTGAGCCTTGCTCTGATACAAAATGTTAGGATCGGAGCGGCACTAAGAGGGGGGGGTGAATTAGTGAAACGGATTAAAACGTTGGTTTCGACAAATCTTTCGTACGATAAGAACGGAACTTGACAAGCTTAACTTGAAAGCGTATTCTTAAAGTTGCGCAGCAAAGGTAATAAGGAACTAAAGCATGTAAGAAGGTTTGCAGTAATGTAAATAGCAATAATGAAATGCAAACCAGAGATCACACCAATTTTAGAGTGGTTCGGTCAAATGACCTACATCCACTTGCGAGGCCCCTCTTCGATGAGGCTCCCACCTTCCACTAGCAAATCTCTTGAAATGAAAGGGCAAATACCCCTCTTACAACCTTTTACATGCAGTTCAACCTCTTACAAATTTTCAGCAAGAAAGAAGGAGGAGAACTCTCTAGCAAATTGAAAACAAGAAAGGCAAAGAATCTTCTAAGACTTTTCTCTCAATCACTTGCTGCTCAAAAAGTTGTATTCTCAGCTGAGACTTGACGGGTATTTATAGGCCTCAAGAGGATTCAAATTTGGGCTCCAAAAATTTGAATTCTCTTATGTTCCCGATGCTGGCGGTGCCACTACCCAGTGCTCGGGTGCTGGGAGGTGCAACCGCCCAGCCCAGGTGGTGTCACCGCCCAGCTCTCGGGTGCTGGGCGGTGCCACCGCCCAACTCTCGGGTGCTGGGCGGTGCTACCGCCCAGCCAGGCGGTGCCACCGCCTGGCTCTCCAATTTCACTGGTTTGGCTTAATTTTAGCCCAAACCATATCTGACTTTGGGCCTAGTTGGCCCCTAACCAAGATATAGGATTATCTCTTAATCCTAATCCTAATTACAAGTGAACTACATAATAAAAAACACATCCTAAGCAAGCTTTCAATCGCGAACGTCGAGTCTTGTTTCGGCGAGCTTTCCGACGAACTTCTTCCGACGGACTCCCAGCAAGCTCTCAAACTTGTGATGACTTTAACGAGTAGCCGAGCCTTCTCGATGATCTCCGTGAACCTCTGACGATCTCTTCGGTGAACTTCTGAAAATTCCGACAGGTTCCCGATTTCTTCTCGATTGGTTTCGGCAACATCTCCGACGATTCTTCGGACTCTTAAACGTCCATCGAACTTTACTCCGGTATACTTGCTTTGTGTTTTCTGGTTATCATAGTTAATCCTGCACACTTAGCTCAATAATATGGATTAGATCAATTAACCCATCAATTGATTTTATCATCAAAATCCGAGATTCAATAAGAACCCTTGTAGATTCTAAACTTGGGGTTGATCTCTTTAGGGGATCGGCTTCCTTGGAACTCTATAGGGGTTCCTCCCTCCAAGTTGCTGCTCAAAGGCTCCAGAAAAGATTCATCTATTGCTTATTAAAAGAGGAGGAATACATGGCTATTTATAGGGCTTCGAAACCCTAACTCCTAAAATAACTCCTACTTAAGACTCTTACTTCTGACCAACTCCTAATAGGACTCCTACTCAAGACTCCTATTTCCTTACAACTCCTAATTCTTCTCTAAGAAAAAACCTCTTACATAAATGTCTCTCTCAATTAGGACTCTCCTAGCTAGAGTCCTAACAGAATCTCCCTCTCAATTAGGACTCTCCTAGCTAGAGTCCTAACAGGTACCACTGCTTGACACTGGGCTATACCATTGCCCAGTTTGGCAGTACTACCTGTAACATCCCTCATTTTTAAAAATTTATTAAAAGGTTTGTTTGTAAAAAAAAATAAGGATTATTTAATAATTATTTTATATTAAATGATTAAATATTTATGGCTAGGGACCTAAGAGTAAATATTAGAAGTTTGATATAATTTATTTAAGATTCAGATTTAAGTTTAAAAAAAAAAAAATTTAGTGGACATGTGTCATTAGCTAACCTAATGGTGCCACCTAAGTTTGCTCTAAGGATGACATCTAGCACTTTTCATGCATGCTTGCCACCTTGAAACTTTGCAACTCTTGTGTTAACCAAAAGTAATTAAATAAGAGATTAAAGGAGAAACTAAATGTAACATTCAGATGCTACATCCAACGTGAGTTTAAGAAGAGAAGAGAAGGGAAGAAGAAGAAGAAGAAGAGGAATTGAAGAAGAAGATTTGATTGAGGTTTTGCATCAACTCCCCCCATTTGGGAATCAAATTTGTTTAAGGCAAGTGTTCTAACCTCTTCCTACAGAATTCCTAATCTTTGTTTTCCTTTTAATTCTTCATAATGCAAAAGATTTCAGCTTAGTACCAAACCGTTCTTTCCTTTTGATACAAAGCCATGAATCTGAAATTTTTCGGTAATCTGACTTCTGTACATTGTTTTCGATCTAACTTTTAGCACTAAACTCTGATTTAGGTAAAACCTATTCCATTTGAAATTAGACTCAAATATCTTTATTTTGACACTAAGATTGAATGATTTGGAGTTTAAATGCCTACTATGACTTCTGTTTCAATTAACCCTACAGATTCTACAAAATAGAGACTGAAATTTCTGACCTCTTGTTGCTTAACTACTTATAACTTTCTGCTGTGAACTCAGATTCATACAAAGTATGATTTATTCGAAGCTAGACTCAAAAGTCTTTCTTTATATACCTGATTTGAAATTTTCGGATAATAATTGCTAACTAAAACATCTGCTTTCATCGACCCAATGAATTCAGTAAAACAGAGCAAATATTTTCAGACCTTTGGCTACGAAATTATCTGTAACTCCCTGTTGTAAATTCCAATTCTTGTCAAACTTAATTTGCCTAAAATTAGATTGATAAAGCTTTCTAATGACACATATTTTGCAT
The DNA here is from genome assembly GCF_036884655.1 of Musa acuminata AAA Group. Lineage (NCBI taxonomy): Eukaryota > Viridiplantae > Streptophyta > Magnoliopsida > Zingiberales > Musaceae > Musa > Musa acuminata. Next base: position 15,129,499 of record NC_088352.1, on the reverse strand, counting down.
AAATTGGAGCATAATTGGTTATCGAAATAGTTCATACAATGTCCCTATCAAATTCTGCCAGAATCGAGCTTTGGTCGATTTCGGCTCTTCTTGTTTCTTCTCTTTGGAAATTGATTTCGTCAAACACTCTTCAGTTAAGCTTTACATTATTACCTTGAATTTCTGTATACTTTTGTCCTTTATTTATTTGTTTGCAGCTATCATCTAAAGTTCATGTTTTCAGCATAATGATTCGGCACATGCATCCCATTGTTCCGCATTTTCTTTCGATATGTGCCAATTCCAGTTTCATTTCTTTGGACATTGAATTCATCTAACTTTCTTATTTCAATTGAGCCATATGTGATTTCTTGAAATCCTTGTATACTCCTGCTTTTGTTTCCTTTTAAATCTGAATACATTTGTGAAAGATTCTGTTTGTATCGTATTGACTCGAAAGGCATATGTACATTTCGTTGTTCCGCATGTGCTTCTGATATGTGTCAATGTTATTGTTCATACTACCCTTTTGTACTCTGGTGTCTTGTGGGATATTGTGAACCTTTGCCAGAAATGGTAAAGGGAGTTATGCTTAGAGCCCGCGATTGCTCTGCCGGCCCCATTGACTTCACTCAGACGTGGGTGGATGGAGCTCCCAGACGTGGGAGACTTATGCTTGGTGGTCATCCAGAAATGGATGGACCATATTATGTTAAGATCCCACTTCACCTTCTATCTGTTTGATATAAAATTCAAAGCCGACCTAGCACTTGGGCAGGGTGAGAGGGCTCGAGTAGGAAAGGGCTACCCGTGGATGGAGTCGAGAACTCATCACGGCGTGGAGCCACCACTGTGTTAATCCTCACATGCACTATGCTAGAGTACGACGTTTGAGCTTCTATTTCATATTTGTTCTTTGATATGTTCTGAAATGCTTCTTATGCTTCCGAAATATTTCCATATGCCATTGATACGTTCTGAAGCATTTCATTCACCATTGATATGTTCCGAACTGTTTCGTATGCCATAGATATCCAAAATGCTCCTTACGTCTTTGTTATGCCTTGAAATTATTATATGTCATCGATATGCTCCTTATGCCAATGATATGCTCCAATTTCTTTTCTCCTATTGTTATGTCTAATGCCTGTTTTTGAACGAGGTAAACCTTTGTGATTTTATATCAAATGAGATGACTTCAAATGAACACTTGTATTTCTGCTTTTGTTATCTTGATACTAAGCCTGCTTGAACTTCTCCTATCGCCATGGATATGTTAGTCGCTTGCTGAGCTCTTTATGCTCACCCCGTTGCTATATAAATTTTTCAGGGTAGCTTGTTATGTTCTGAAAATCTAGAATTGGGTTGAGGCAGTGGAAAGCTAGAAGATTTTGGGGCAAATCTTTCTTAATTAATAAGTTGATATTGTATAAGTTCTTTTGTGTGTATCAACGACAAATCTAGATTGATGTATCTTGTAAATATTTGGAAAGTACCTCTTGTGTTGGGATTTTGGGAATGTTAAAGTTTAAACTGTGTAATGATATAAACATGTAATACATGTTGGTTTTGTGATTGTATAGATTGCTACACTTATGGATTTATGATGTGGTTATGGTTTAGTTGAGTTGGCTTTGGATTTTTGAATCATAAAGTGATATTATACTATGATTATAAACTGCACAGGTTTTATGAATTGGAAAATTATAGATATGAATGACCTGAATGTTTTCTCAGTATCCTCAAATGTGTGAACGGATCCTGGAATGAATTGTTGTTGAATTATAATACAAAAGAAAAAAAAAAATTCAGCGGGGCGTGACAGTTATGGTATCAGAGCATGGTTTGAGGATCACTGAAATATTTGATATGTTGACGTGGAAAATATATTGAGGTCTGGTGAACTATAGTGATTGGTGAAAATTTTCTTTGATGCATTTTAGGAATCTAGGATGACGAGGACATTTAGTCCTCCTACTTCATCTACTTTTGATTAATTAAGTGCGATAAAAGAGTTGATCGGGGATATTAAATCAGAGTGGCTCAGTAGAAGCATGGTGAACCTAATACATTGGTAGCAAAAAAAAAAAAAAAAAAAAAAAAAATAGAAATGAATCAGAATGTGATAATAAGAGGGTCAAGACATAATCGATTTGAAAAGGGAAGTCACCACAAAAGATTTATTGGACCTTTTGAGATTTTTGAGAGGGTTGGTTCTGTCGCTTACAAGGTTGCCTTACCACCATCGATGTGTCATATTCATGATATATTTCATGTGTCGATGCTCAGAAAGTATATACCTGATCCCTCTCATGTCATTGAGTATGAGCCGATGGTGATTGATAAAGTCTTATTTTATGTGGAAAAGCCCACTCAGATTGTTGATAAAAAAAAAAAAAAAAAAAAAAAGATCTTGCGGAATCGGGTTATCCCTCTAGTTAAAGTGATCTGGAGATATCATTCTAGAGTGGAAATGACTTGGGAGCTTGAGGAAGAAATGATGAAAGCTTATCCTCATATTTTCGTTTTTGTTGAATGAGGTATGATAAATTTAGAGGACTAAATTTTTCTTTAAGGAGGGGAGAGTGTAACATCCCTCATTTTTAAAAATTTATTAAAAGGTTTGTTTGTAAAAAAAAATAAGGATTATTTAATAATTATTTTATATTAAATGATTAAATATTTATGGCTAGGGACCTAAGAGTAAATATTAGAAGTTTGATATAATTTATTTAAGATTCAGATTTAAGTTTAAAAAAAAAAAAATTTAGTGGACATGTGTCATTAGCTAACCTAATGGTGCCACCTAAGTTTGCTCTAAGGATGACATCTAGCACTTTTCATGCATGCTTGCCACCTTGAAACTTTGCAACTCTTGTGTTAACCAAAAGTAATTAAATAAGAGATTAAAGGAGAAACTAAATGTAACATTCAGATGCTGCATCCAACGTGAGTTTAAGAAGAGAAGAGAAGGGAAGAAGAAGAAGAAGAAGAGGAATTGAAGAAGAAGATTTGATTGAGGTTTTGCATCAACTCCCCCCATTTGGGAATCAAATTTGTTTAAGGCAAGTGTTCTAACCTCTTCCTACAGAATTCCTAATCTTTGTTTTCCTTTTAATTCTTCATAATGCAAAAGATTTCAGCTTAGTACCAAACCGTTCTTTCCTTTTGATACAAAGCCATGAATCTGAAATTTTTCGGTAATCTGACTTCTGTACATTGTTTTCGATCTAACTTTTAGCACTAAACTCTGATTTAGGTAAAACCTATTCCATTTGAAATTAGACTCAAATATCTTTATTTTGACACTAAGATTGAATGATTTGGAGTTTAAATGCCTACTATGACTTCTGTTTCAATTAACCCTACAGATTCTACAAAATAGAGACTGAAATTTCTGACCTCTTGTTGCTTAACTACTTATAACTTTCTGCTGTGAACTCAGATTTATACAAAGTATGATTTATTCGAAGCTAGACTCAAAATTCTTTCTTTATATAGCTGATTTGAAATTTTCGGATAATAATTGCTAACTAAAACATCTGCTTTCATCGACCCAATGAATTCAGTAAAACAGAGCAAATATTTTCAGACCTTTGGCTACGAAATTATCTGTAACTCCCTGTTGTAAATTCCAATTCTTGTCAAACTTAATTTGCCTAAAATTAGATTGATAAAGCTTTCTAATGACACATATTTTGCATAAATTGGAGCATAATTGGTTATCGAAATAGTTCATACAATGTCCCTATCAAATTCTGCCAGAATCGAGCTTTGGTCGATTTCGGCTCTTCTTGTTTCTTCTCTTTGGAAATTGATTTCGGCAAACACTCTTCGGTTAAGCTTTACATTATTACCTTGAATTTCTGTATACTTTTGTCCTTTATTTATTTGTTTGCAGCTATCATCTAAAGTTCATGTTTTCAGCATAATGATTCGGCACATGCATCCCATTGTTCCGCATTTTCTTTCGATATGTGCCAATTCCAGTTTCATTTCTTTGGACATTGAATTCATCTAACTTTCTTATTTCAATTGAGCCATATGTGATTTCTTGAAATCCTTGTATACTCCTGCTTTTGTTTCCTTTTAAATCTGAATACATTTGTGAAAGATTCTGTTTGTATCGTATTGACTCGAAAGGCATATGTACATTTCGTTGTTCCGCATGTGCTTCTGATATGTGTCAATGTTATTGTTCATACTACCCTTTTGTACTCTGGTGTCTTGTGGGATATTGTGAACCTTTGCCAGAAATGGTAAAGGGAGTTATGCTTAGAGCCCGCGATTGCTCTGCCGGCCCCATTGACTTCACTCAGACGTGGGTGGATGGAGCTCCCAGACGTGGGAGACTTATGCTTGGTGGTCATCCAGAAATGGATGGACCATATTATGTTATGATCCCACTTCACCTTCTATCTGTTTGATATAAAATTCAAAGCCGACCTAGCACTTGGGCAGGGTGAGAGGGCTCGAGTAGGAAAGGGCTACCCGTGGATGGAGTCGAGAACTCATCACGGCGTGGAGCCACCACTGAGTTAATCCTCACATGCACTATGCTAGAGTACGACGTTTGAGCTTCTATTTCATATTTGTTCTTTGATATGTTCTGAAATGCTTCTTATGCTTCCGAAATATTTCCATATGCCATTGATACGTTCTGAAGCATTTCATTCACCATTGATATGTTCCGAACTGTTTCGTATGCCATAGATATCCAAAATGCTCCTTACGTCTTTGTTATGCCTTGAAATTATTATATGTCATCGATATGCTCCTTATGCCAATGATATGCTCCAATTTCTTTTCTCCTATTGTTATGTCTAATGCCTGTTTTTGAACGAGGTAAACCTTTGTGATTTTATATCAAATGAGATGACTTCAAATGAACACTTGTATTTCTGCTTTTGTTATCTTGATACTAAGCCTGCTTGAACTTCTCCTATCGCCATGGATATGTTAGTCGCTTGCTGAGCTCTTTATGCTCACCCCGTTGCTATATAAATTTTTCAGGGTAGCTTGTTATGTTCTGAAAATCTAGAATTGGGTTGAGGCAGTGGAAAGCTAGAAGATTTTGGGGCAAATCTTTCTTAATTAATAAGTTGATATTGTATAAGTTCTTTTGTGTGTATCAACGACAAATCTAGATTGATGTATCTTGTAAATATTTGGAAAGTACCTCTTGTGTTGGGATTTTGGGAATGTTAAAGTTTAAACTGTGTAATGATATAAACATGTAATACATGTTGGTTTTGTGATTGTATAGATTGCTACGCTTATGGATTTATGATGTGGTTATGGTTTAGTTGAGTTGGCTTTGGATTTTGTGAATCATTAAGTGATATTATACTATGATTATAAACTGCACAGGTTTTATGAATTGGAAAATTATAGATATGAATGACCTGAATGTTTTCTCAGTATCCTCAAATGTGTGAACGGATCCTGGAATGAATTGTTGTTGAATTATAATACAAAAGAAAAAAAAAAATTCAGCGGGGCGTGACACTACCGCTTGACATTGGGTGGTACCATTGCCCAGTTTGGCGGTACTACCGCTTGACACAATCTCATAGATTATGTTTGGGAGACTAAGCCTCTGTTAGTTTCCCCGCTTGAGACAACTTTTGGGTCACTAAATGGGCCTTTCTCTTAGCCCAAAATAGCCCAACTTTAGGCTCGATTAACCTCTAATTTAGTTAGCTTAATTACATTCTAAACTACCCTTATTACAACTAAAACTACTTCGACCTAGATAATTATTACAAAGTATTAATCAAATGTTGTTCGGCATGTCATTAGTTCATCGATGCTTCGTCCAATCCTCGGCGCATCATCCTCTTTTGTGTCCTTTTACCCAATCGCATGTTGAACTCTGCAACTCCAATCCCTTTAGAGCAATATCCAATCTTCTAGACCCGATACCCGAACTTATGGCACGAAGTCTTTTACCAACACATCAACTGATCCTATGGCTTAACGTCCAATTGTTAGGACTCTAGCTAGGAGAGTCCGAATTTAGAGGGACATTCATGTAAAACTATTAGGACTTTAGCTAGGAGAGTCCTAATTGAGAGGGACATTCTGTTAGGACTCTAGCTAGGAGAGTCCTAATTGAGAGGGACATTCTATTAGGACTCTAATTAGGAGAGTCCTAATTGAAAGGAACATTCTTGTAGGAGGTTTTTTCTTAGAGAAGAATTAGGAGTTGTAATGGAATAGGAGTCTTAAGTAGGAGTCCTATTAGGAGTTGGTTAGAAGTAAGAGTCTTAAGTAGGAGTCCTATTAGGAGTTAGGGTTTAGAAGTCCTATAAATAGCCATGTATTCCTCCTCTTTTGATAAGCAATAGATGAATCTTTTCTATAGCCTTTGAGCAGCAACTTGGAGGGAGGAACCCCTATAGAGTTCCAAGAAGGCCGATCTCCTAAAGAGATCAACCCCAAGTTTAGAATCTGCAAGGGTTCTATCACCGGGTATCAGAGCAGCGTTCTTGGCATCTCACTGCCCTTCCACTGCCATCCATCAACCCTCCACAACCGCCCAAAGCAATTCCCACAGTTGCTTAAAAGATCGTCGCCAAATTCCACCATCATCTCCACCACCGCAGATCATCCTTTGATCTCCCCGTGAATTGCAACAGGTTCTGGTTTCCTACCTTACTACTGCTGCAATTTAGTTATCCTTATTCGAATATCCAAAAAAAAAAAAATATTCCTATATTGCTGCATAAACCTTTCGTCACAAAGTTTTCATTTCTACGACGAAAGATACATTGCAGAATTCTAGCCGCATAGCACCATCTGTTTGATCTTGCTACTGTGCTTTTTCTATCCAAATTTCTATGAACTTTTTATGACATCTTTGATACTTCCTAACAGCAGATTTTCCTTTGGTTTTTTCGAAAAATTCTCAATATAAACCATTGATCTTTTAAGTCTAATCCGCTATACTTAAAAATCTGCACTGTAAAATTTCAGCCGCATAGCACTATTTTTTTATCTTGATACTACGTTGTTTCTATCCAAATCTCTACGAAATTTTTATGATAGCTTTGACACTTCCTAATAGTAGATTTCCCTTTGGTTTCATAAAAAAATTCATAATATAAACCACTGATCTTTTACGTCCAATCTGCTATACCTAAAAATCTGTGCTGCAGAAAATTTCAGCCGCATATTGTTGCCCGAACCCATCTATTTACAATCTTTTTTGAATGAAATTTCTTATACACTTTATAGATCATCTTGGCTTCCATCTAAGATTGATTTATTAAGAAATTCATTTCTAAAAATGATTTTATGTTGTTGTAAATTTTCGTCGTATCCCGCTGAAATTTTTCGACGAGAATTCTACAATCGCAACTTGCACCAATTTCCTTGCTGTTATACTGCCGAAATTTTCTTGATTAAATTAGATATCCTTACTGTCATATAAACTGTGATTTTTCTATCAATTCCCTCCTCAATTCTCTTAAGTTTTTGGTGGCAATTACGTCGATAAACCGTTGTTTCTTCGACGACAATTCTACTCTTACAAGACAGCATATACTTGCTGCAACTTTCACTGATTTCTATCAAACCTTTGCTACCATCTACCACAGATCCAAAACATTCATCCACAACCCTAAAACTCTGCCAAACCACACCCACAAACTGCAACCAAAATAGCCACAAAACAAGCCTAAACCGTAGCCTACATCCACCAATCCACCAACCCTTTCAACCATCACTTCTCTCAACCTATACTTGCCTTTAACCCAACAACAAAAGAGAGATCTTAACATCATAGATTTGGGGGCATATACTATGGCATCTAAGGAGGCAATCAATGCTAAATTCGAAGCCTTGGAGGCACGAATGGAGGATAAGATTCGGATGCTCTTTACTGAACTCAGATTGGGCCGACCACTAAGCCCGAAGAAATCATATCAAGGAGAGAGCTTTGCCCAATCACACCAAACCCAAATATATGACTTCCAAGAGAGGGGAAGCTCTATAACCAACCCCAACTATCCATGCATGAGAGTGGATTTTCCTTGATGGGAAGAAGGAGACCCGATTGGTTGGATCTCGCGCGCAGAGCGATATTTTCGGTACCATAAAATCGCAGATGCATCTATGGTGAAAATTACAGCTATACATCTTGAAGGGGATGCTATACAGTGGTTTGATTGGTTTGAACATACTTATGGAGTCCTTTCATGGCGACAATTCAAAGAAGGACTGCTGATTCGCTTCAGACCAACCGATTACGAGAATATTGACGAACAACTAGCAAAGATCCGACAAACCTCCACCATTCAGGAGTACCAAACCAGGTTTGAAAGGTTATCTAATCAAACTTGTGATTGGTCTCAAAAATAGCTATTGAGGACCTTCATTGAGGGCTTGAAGCCGGAGATCCGAGGAGAAGTTAAAGCGCGACAACCGTATACGCTTATGGCAGCCACCTCTTTCGCACGACATCAAGAGGAGCAATTGAACCATAAAGCACGGATGACTAGGGTCGCTCCTCAACCAGTAATATCGAAGCCCTCAGCTCCCCCTACTATCGACCAAGTCCCTACACCAAAGAGGTTAACAAGAGAAGAGTTTCGGGAGCGATATGCGAAGGGGTTATGTTGGCATTATGATGAGCCGTGGAGCCGTGAGCATCACTGTAGTAAAGGGGGACTTCTTATGATTGAACTGATAGAAGAAGATGTCATTGAACATCCAAAAGAGAGCCTTAAACATGAAGAAGAAGTTGCAGAAGAAGAGCCACAATCGATCGAAGTTACGGTACATACACTAGCTGGCTACTCAAACCCGCAAACGATGAAAGTTGGAGGCCTTCTCAAACAACAACCGATCACTGTTCTCATCGACACGAGCAGCACTAATAACTTCCTAAACAGTAAGGATGCTGTCCATATGAACTTACCTATTGAGAATTGCAGCAGGTTTGTCGCTAAGGTCGCTAACGGACGGATTTTGAAGTGTGATCATAGGTGCCCGCAGGTGAAACTGTTGCTGCAGGACCAAGAGATAGTTATAGATTTCTTCCTCCTCCCCCTTGATGATCATAAGGCCATACTCAGAATTAAATGGTTGATGACATTAGGTGATATTTCTTGGAATGTTATGCAAATAATTATAAAATTTTATAGTAAGGAGAAACAGGTGATACTGCATGGGAAACGTGAGGGCGACGTAACGATGAATTGCACACAACAAATGAAGAAGGTTTTGCATAAAGCATGCAGCAGCTTTTTGGTACAACTTGAGCAACGAACTAAGGGAGATCCAACAAAATTTGAAGATCCAAATCTACTTCCTTTGCTTGCTGAATTTTCAGATATATTTGACAAACCACGTAACCTACCTCTTACCCGTCGGCATGATAATTATATAATTCTTCCAGGCAAATCTTCAGCAAATGCTCAGCCATACCAATATCCACATCTCCAGAAGGATGAAATAGAAAGGATTGTAAAAGAGATGCTCAAAATAGGAGTTATTCGGCCAAGTTACATCCCTTACTCTTCACCGGTGCTCCACACACGAAAGAAGGATGGAATATGGTGATTATGTGTTGATTACCGAACTCTCAATGGCATAACCATCAAGGATAAATACCCTATTCCAGTAGTAGATGAGTTGCAAAATGAAAGGGAGTATAAATCTTCATAAAGCTGGACCTTCGATCCGGGTATCATCAAATACGAGTATGCGAAGAAGACATACCGAAAACCACCTTTTGAACACATAATAACCACTATGAATTTTTACTTTCTTCAAAAGAAGGTGGAATATCTTGGGCATATCATATCAGAGGAAGGTGTGGCAGTAGACCCCTTCAAAATTGGAGCAATGCAAAATTGGCTAACCCCGAGGAACATAAAATTGCTACATGGCTTTCTGGGTTTAACAGGCTACTACTGCAAGTTCGTGAAAAACTATGGAGAGATCAATGCACCACTTACTTCTTTTCTGAAAAAAGATGTCTTCCAATGGTCGGATAGAGCCTCCGTTGCCTTTGACAAACTTAAGGTAGCCATGACGACGACGCCGGTGCTAACACTACTATATTTCAACTGACCCTTCATTATTGAGGCCGACGCATCTGGAGTCGAAATTGGAGCAATTCTCATGCAAGATGGTCGACCACTCGCATACATTAGCAAGGCATTATCTCCCTCCCATCAAAATAAGTCAACATATGATAAGGAGATGCTCGCCATTGTGCGCGCAGCAACGAGGTGGAGACCCTACTTGATTGGTCGACGATTTCAAATTAAAACCGACCATAAAAGCCTCAAGTACTTTTTGGAGCGAAAGATATCATCCCCTGAGCAGCAAAACTGGGTAACAAAACTTCTTGGATTTGATTATGAAATAACTTACAAAAAGGGGAAAGAGAATGTTCTTGCAGATGCGCTTTCGCAACTACCTGAGCAAGCTGAAGTTTTGGCCATTTCACTTTCGACCAGCGACTTCCTTGAGGATATTAAGATGGAATGGCAGGAAGATTCAGAGACTAGTAAGATTATAAAAAAATTGGAGGAAGCACCAAGCTCCGTAGCTCATTACAATTGGGACTCAAAAGAATTATACTATAAGAGTACTAAATGGAAAAAGAGTATGACATATCACTCACAAACCGACGGCCAGACAGAAGTAGTAAATAGGTGCTTGGAGATAGTCCAAAGCCACCCACCAAATATGACTACCCAAGGAGGACTTCAGACTCAGCCAAGTGCCATTATTGATCGACGGATTATGACTCGACGACGACGATCCACTACTGAATTGCTAATACAGTGGGCAAACCTACTAACAGAAGATGCCACTTTGGAGAACTATGATGACTTGAAGATCAAATTCCCAAAATTCATGAATCGTCAGCCTCGAGGACAAGGCTGATTTGAAGAGGGCGGGTTTGTTAGGACTCTAGCTAGGAGAGTCCTAATTGAGAGGGACATTCATGTAAAACTATTAGAACTTTAGCTAGGAGAGTCCTAATTGAGAGGGACATTCTGTTAGGACTCTAGCTAGGAGAGTCCTAATTGAGAGGGACATTCTGTTAGGACTCTAATTAGGAGAGTCCTAATCGAAAGGGACATTCATGTAGGAGGTTTTTTCTTAGAGAAGAATTAGGAGTTGTAAGGGAATAGGAGTCTTGAGTAGGAGTCCTATTAGGAGTTGGTTAGAAGTAAGAGTCTTAAGTAGGAGTCCGATTAGGAGTTAGGGTTTAGAAGCCCTATAAATAGCCATGTATTCCTCCTCTTTTGATAAGCAATAGATGAATCTTTTCTGCAGCCTTTGAGCAGCAACTTGGAGGGAGGAACCCCTATAGAGTTCCAAGGAGGCCGATCCCCTAAAGAGATCAACCCCAAGTTTAGAATCTGCAAGGGTTCTATCACCAATCTTTTGATATGTTCCACTCTGGCCCAACATTGATTCTTCCTGCTTTAATTGTCTCTTCATGATCGAAGCTAGTCATGCATTACTCAAAATGTAGATTAAATCATAAACTCTATCAATTAGTTTCATCATCAAATTTCAAGATTCAATAATGGGCCCTAAACAGAGTTGAATTAGGCCAGTTAGATAACCATTCAGCCACTTAGAGCCATGTCAAGCAGTGACACTGTTTTGTTTGAATCTCGGATTTTGATGATAAAGTCAATTGTCATTTGTTGTCTAATCTATGTGTTGAGGTAAGTGTGCATGATTAACTACAAAAGTTAGACAAGCAGCAGGAGTTGTGCCGGAGTCAAGTTCATGATCACGTTGGGAATTCGAGAGTTCGACGGAAGTTCGGACGGTCGTCGGAGGTTCTGCGAGAACAGATCCGAGAAGTCCAGAAGCTTGCCAAGCGAAGCTCGTCGGAACTCGCTAAGTGGATCGTCGCAAAGTCCAGGAGTTTGCCGGAAGTCCGCAGAAGAATCACCGAGGGTTCATCGGATAATCGACGGAAGTTCACCGGAAACTCGCCGGAAGAAGCGATTGACGCATCGGAGCAAAGCTGCAGAAGTTGTCTTAGATTTAATCGTAGTTAGCACATTGATTAAGTTGGAAAATGGGAGGTGGTCCCATTAGCTTAATCTTGGGGCAATTGGGCCCCTGAAAAGATTGAAATTGGGCCGAATGGAGCTAACCATTCGGACCCTGATTGCACCAGGAGGTGCAACCGCCTAGGCCAAGAGGTGGCACCGCCTGGGCTAAGCCTCCCAGCAAGACTGGGCGGTGCAACCTCCCCAGCCAGTAGGTGGCACCGCTTGAGCTCAGTCTTCAAGCTAGACTGGGCGGTGCAACCTCCCTGATGGAGAGGTGGCACCGCCTGAGCTCAGTCTTCGAGCTAGACTGAGTGGTGCAACCTCCCTGACAGAGAGGTGGCACCGCCTGAGCTCAGTCTTCGAGCTAGACTGGGTGGTACAACCTCCCTGACAGAGAGGTGGCACCGCCTGGGCTCAATCTTCGAGCAAGACTAGGAGGTGCAACCTCCCTGACAGAGAGGTAGCACCGCCTGAGCTCGGTCTTCGAGCTCTGCCAGGCGGTGCAACCTCTCCAGTCAAGAGGTGCAACCGCCTGATCCCGAAATTCCGGGATTTGATCGTTTTGAGCTCCAAATTTGAATTGGGTTGGGGCCTATAAATACCCCACCCATTCAGCACTGAAGGGACACTGATCTACACCGAATTCTTGATCTTTTCAGTTATTCTAAGAGCTCAAATTTGTGTAAAGTCCAAAAGTTCTCCTCTTTTCTGTTCTTCAAGTCTTGAGTTGTAAAGAGAGGAGAGAAACGATTTGTAAGGGTTGTCTCCTAAGCCCGTCAAAAGGAGCGAAACTGTAAAAGGGCAATTGAACTTCGCCCATTGAAGGAAGGCAGCTAGTTGACGTCGGTGACCTCGTCGGAGGAGGAAGCCAAAAGTGGAGTAGGTCAAGACTGACCGAACCACTCTAAATCTCTGGTTTGCTTTTATTTCGAGTACCTTATCATTACTGCAAACCTCCTACATAACTACTGCTCTCTGCGTCTTTACGAACAAGTTCTAAGTGCTGATCTTTCCGAATCTGGATTCAGACGTCAATAGGTGTTTTCGTACGATCTTTACATTGCAGCTTACATTTACGTCTTGAATCTGTTTATAATTGCGAACTGTCTTCTGCGCTTTTACGAACGAGTTTCCTTGTAGTTTACATTTACATTTTGATTCTATTTATAACTGCAAACTGTCTTCTGTAATTTTACGAACGAGTTTCAACATTTAGACGTAAAACTGCATTTAGACGTAAATCGGCTTTCCTCGCACAATCATCAGATTTCAGTTTACGTTTACGTCTTGATTTCAACTGCATACTGCCTTCTGCGAGTATACAAACGAGTTTCAAAGTTCAGACGTAAATCTGCGTTTTGACGTAAATCTACGTTTAGACGTAAATCTGCGTTTAGACGTAAATCTGCGTTTAGACGTAAATCTGCTTTCTGCAGATTACTTTTTGAGTTGTACAATAGCAGCACATTGTCTTTATACTTCTGCTTAAACTATGCTTAGACGCAAACTGTATTTAAACGCAAACTGCGTTTAGACGCTAACTATGTTTAAACGTAAACTACACTTAATCATAAGTAATCTTAGAATCGGCTTTTGCATCAAAATAGTTTTTATCGAACGAACGCAGCTTTCGTTTTTAATCGCTGAAAGATTTCCGCTGCACTAATTCACCCCCCCCCCTCTTAGTGCTCTCGATCCTAACAATTGGTATCAGAGCAAGGTTAACTCTCTAATGGACTAAAACCCAAAGAGAAATGGCTTACGCCGGAAACCAAGAGGGGCATTCTATTACGCGTCCACCCATGTTCAGTGGGACGGACTACACCTACTAGAAGACCCGAATGAGGATCTTTCTTATTTCTATGGATTTTGAACTGTGGAATCTTGTCGAAAACGGATTTTCGAAGTCTTCTCTTCCAATGATCGATTGGAATGATTTGGAGAAGAAGGCTTTCGGTCTTAATGCAAAGGCTATGAATGCCTTATTTTATGCACTTGATAAAAACGAGTTTAACCGTGTTTCAACTTGTGAAACTGCATTTGATATTTGGCACATACTCGAAGTGACCCATGAGGGCACAAGTAGAGTAAAATAGTCAAAAATCAATTTGCTGTTACATTCTTTCGAACTTTTTCAGATGAAACCGAGTGAAACCATTGGCGACATGTTTACCCATTTCACGGATGTCGTCAACGGTCTAAAAGGACTCGGAAAGAGCTTTTCGGATTTTGAGCTTGTTAATAAGATACTAAGATCCCTTCCTAAGAGTTGGGATCCTAAAGTCACTGCTATTCAAGAGGCAAAAGATTTGCAAAATTTCCCTCTTGAAGAACTAATCGGGTCATTAATGACCTACGAAATGACTTGTAAAGCTCATGAAGAGCAAGAAGACATCCTTCCAAAGAACAAGAAGGATATGACACTCAAAACTTCTGAATGTCACTTGATAGAAAACTCAAGTGATGAGGACTGTGATGATGACTTGGCACTTCTAACAAGAAAGTTTAAAAAGTTCTTTAAAAGAAACAAGTTTAAGAATGATGCAAAAAATAAACTTGAACCCAAGAAGGACCAACTAATCTGCTATGAATGCAAAAAGCCGGGACACTACAAGAGTGATTGTCCCCAAGTCAAAAGGAGAACGTCAAAGAAAAAGGCGCTTCAAGCAACATGGGATGACTCAAGCGCATCCGAAGAAGAGGAGTCCAACACCGAGCAAGTTGCTCATTATGCCTTAATGGCCATCGAAGATGAGGTAACAAATTCAATAGATGCAGATTTATCATTCGATGAATTATTAAATGCTTTCCATTAATTGTTTGATGAGTGTAAGACTATCAGTAGTAAATACAAATTGCTAAAAAAGGAGCATGATAGTCTTATTTGTAATTTCGATAAGTTATATGCTGAACATCATGATAGTTTAAGCCCATGCATAAAATGCCATGATCTAGAAACTCTCCAAAAATAAAATTTGCTACTTAAGGACACCTTGAAGAAATTCGAGGTTGGTAGCAAGTCATTGAACATGATCCTTACAAACAAGGGTCACGTTCCCAAAAGAAGTGGAATTGGATTCGTGAGAAGTCCTCACCAAAATCCAACCACCTTCATAAAAGTCTCCATCCTACATATTCGACATCAAGACAAATGTAACTTCTGTTGTAAATTTGGACACAAGACACATTGTTGTCCATTCAAGAAAATAAGTCCAAACAAATTGATTTGGGTTCCTAAAGGAACCATGATAAACTCCATACAACATGATAAACAATACAGATCTATCTTTGAGGCACCCAAAAGCAAATGGGTACCTAAAAATCATCATTTCTTGTAGAAACCCACACCATCGCAAGCTAGGAGCAAGAGATGGTACCTTGATAGTGGATGCTCAAGGCATATGACCGGAGATCCATCTCATTTCTCTAAGCTCACTAGCATAGACGAAGGCTATGTCACCTTCGAAGACAACAACAAGGGTAAAATCATTGGCAAAGGAACCATAGGTAACAAATCCAACCTTTTTATTGAAGATGTTCTGTTAGTTGATGGTTTAAAACATAACCTCTTGAGTATTAGTCAATTATGTGATAAAGGATATACTGTCAAATTCGAATCTAATGCTTGCATCATTGAAAAACCACATAAAAATATGTCTATGATTGCATTAAAACAAAATAACGTATACACTATTGACATCAATGACTTATGTGATGAAATGTGTTTTGCGGTTATGAATGAGGATGCTTGGCTATGGCATAGAAGAGTAGGTCATGCTAGCATGAAACTAATCACTCAAGTATCATCTAGAGAACTTGTAAGAGGAATTCCTCATATTAAGTTCATCAAAGACAATGTATGTGATGCTTGCCAATTAGGTAAACAAATTAAGGGTAGTTTTAAAGTTAAGAATCAAATAAGTGTTAGGATCGAGAGCACTAAGAGGGGGGGGGGTGAATTAGTGCAGCGGAAATCTTACAATAATTTAAAAACCAAAAGCTGCGTTCGTTCAAAAACTATTATGATGCAAAAGCAAATTATCAGTTTGTATCTAAGTGCAGTTTGCGTCTAAGCGCAGATTGCGTTTAAGCGCAGTTTTGCGTCTAAGCGCAGTTTTGCATCTAAACTCAGATTTACGTCTAAATGCAGATTTACGTCTAAACGTAGATTTATGTCTAAACGCAGATTTACGTCTAAACGCAGTTTTACGTCTAAACGCAGATTTACGTCTAAACGCAGTTTTACGTCTAAACGCAGTTTTACGTCTAAACGCAGATTTACATCTAAACGCAGTTTTACGTCTAGACGCAGATTTACGTCTAAACTTTGAAACTCGTTTGTATACTCGCAGAAGGCAGTATGCAGTTGAAATCAAGACGTAAACGTGAACTGAAATCTGATGATTGAGCGAGGAAAGCCGATTTACGTCTGAATGCAGTTTTACGTCTAAATGTTGAAACTCGTTCGTAAAATCGTAGAGGACAGATTGCAGTTATTAATAGGATTAAAATGTAAGCGTAAACTGCAAAGAAGCTCGTTCGTAAAAGCACGGAAAACAGTTCTGCAGAATCAAACGTAAACGTAAACTGTAATGTATGAAAATACGAATTTACGTCTGAATGCAGATTTGGAAGAACAGCACTTAGAACTTGTTCGTGAAAGCGCAGAGAGCAGTAGTGATGAGGGAGGTTTGCAGTAATGATAAAGTGCTCGAAAATAAACGCAAACCAGAGATTTAGAGTGGTTCGGTCAGCCTTGACCTACTCCACTTTTGGCTTCCTCCACCGATGAGGTTGCCGACGTCAACTAGGTGCCTTCCTTCAATGGGCGAAGGCCAAACTTCCCTCTTACAATTTCTCTCCTTTTGACATGCTCAGGAGACAACCTTTACAGACCTTTCTCTCCTCACTTTACAACTGAAAACTTGAAGAACAGAAGGAGGAGACTTAAAGGCTTTACAACACTTTTGAGCTTCTTAGAATCACAGAAAAGATCAAGATTTCGGTGTAGGTCTGTATCTTTTCAGTGCTGAATGGGTGGGGTATTTATAGGCCCCAACCCAATTCAAAATTCGAGCTCAAAACGATCAAATCGATCAAATCCCAGAATTCTGGGATCAGGCGGTTGCACCTCTTGACTGGAGAGGTGGCACCGCCTGGCAGAGCTCGAAGACTGAGCTCAGGCGATTGCTTCTCTCTGCCAGAGCTCGAAGACTGAGCTCGATGGTTGCATCACCTGGCAGAGCTCGAAGACTGAGCTTGGTGATTGCATCACCTGGCAGAGCTCGAAACTGAGCTCGGTGGTTGCATCACCTGGCAGAGCTCCAAACTGAGCTCAGGCTGATGCACCTCTCTGCCAGAGCTCGAAGACTGAGCTCGGTGATTGCATCACCTAGCAGAGCTCGAGACTGAGCTCAGGCTGATGCACCTCTCTGCCAGAGCTCGAAGACTGAGCTCGGTGGTTGCATCGCCTGGCAGAGCTCGAAACTTGAGCTCTGGCGGTGCTACCTCTTGGCAGAGGAGGTTGCACCGCCCAGTCTAGCTCGAAGACTGAGCTCTGGGCGGTTGCACCTCTCGGCTGGGGCGGTTGCACCTCCCAGCCTCGCAGCCCTGGCGGTTGCACCTCCTGGCTGGGGCGGTTGCACCTCCCAACCTCACAGCCCAGGCGGTTGCACCTCCTGGCTGGGGCGGTTGCACCTCCCAACCCCACAGCCCAGGCGATTGCACCTCCTGGCTGGGGCGGTTGCACCTCCTGGTGCAATCAGGGTCCGAATGGTTCACTCCATTCGGCCCAATTTGAATCTTTTCAGGGGCCCAATTGCCCCAAGATTAAGCTAATGGGATCACCTCCCATTTTCATGCTTAATCATCATGCTAACTACGATTAACTCTAAGACAACTTCTGCAGCTTTGCTCCGATGCGTCAATCGCTTCTTCCGGCGAGTTTCCGGCCAACTTCCGTCGATCAACCGATAACCCTCGGTGATCCTTCTGCGGACATCCGGCATACTCCTGGACTTTGCGACGATCCACTTGGCGAGTTCCGACGAGCTTCGCTTGGCAAGCTTCTGGACTTCTCGGAACTGTTCTCGCTGAACCTCCGACGACCGTCCGAACTTCCGTCGAACTCTCGAACTCCCAACGTGATCATGATCTTGACTCCGGCGCAACACCTGCTGCTTGTCTTACTCTTATCGTAGTTAATCCTGCACACTTATCTCAACACATAGATTAGATAACAAATGACAATTGACTTCATCATCAAAATCCGAGATTCAACAATCTCCCCCTTTTTGATGATGACAATCAATTGATAAAGGAGTTGTCCTTAACTCCCCCTATCTATATGCCATAGTTGAGATAAGTCAACCTTGAATTCAAGACCTAAGAATTCAAGTGACGTATTGATAAGTTAGATCAGTTAAACTTATCAATGCTCCCATCATGATGCCCATCATGATGTATCTCTTCAAGAATGATGTCAAGGCATGACATACATCATCAAGTTTGTATGAGTGTTTGTAACTGTTCATCATGTAAACATATAAAGCTACGAAGGACTTTTTACATGATGCTCACATTTGAGATTTTCTAGTAAGTTTGCATTTTCTTCACAATATCAAATCAAGATATGATGCAAACTATAGTACATGTTCACATATCTCTTGGTGATGCAAGGATGGCATAACATTGTTTATAGCATCACTCAAGTATTTGCAACTATGACATAGATATGATTATGGCAGTTCAGCTATGACATAGTGTTTATCAATTCATATGTTTCTCCCCCTTTGTCATCAACAAAAAGCATGATAGCATTATCAAGTATATAAAGGAAGTCATGACACATATATCTCTTTATTGTGTTTGCTTGACGGAGGAAAGTCATTTTTCGAAGAGTTTTCATAAGAGTGTACAGGAACATCCCATACAAATCGAAAAATGAACTTCTTACATGCATTTGGTTAAAAATATTTGTCACATAATTTGCAACATGTTATCTGATCAAGCGTTGTCAAGGCATGTAATAGTAATAACATCCGAAAGATAATTTTAACTAGTTTAAGTATTCGGACACAACAACATTCCTAATTCTCTTCTTATGTAATCAAATTGTTCTTCACATAGGGGTTTTGTGAAGATATCAGCCAGTTGATGTTTGGTATCAATAAACTCTATGGTTACATCATGATTAGTGACATGATCACGTATAAAGTGATGTCTAATATCAATGTGTTTTGTTCTTGAGTGTTGTATAGGATTTTTGGTTAAGCATATTGCACTCGTGTTATCACATTTAATGGGAATATCTTTAAGATTCACTTTGTAATCTTCTAAAGTGTTTTTCATCCATACAACTTGTGCACAGCATGCACTTGCTGCAATGTATTCAGCTTCGGTTGTTGATAGGGCAACCGAGTTTTGTTTCTTAGATGACCAGGATACAAGGGCATGTCCTAAAAATTGACATGATCCTGATGTGCTTTTTCTGTCTAGTTTACAGCCAGCAAAGTCCGCATCAGCATAGGCTGTTAATTCAAAATTTTCTGATTTTGGGTACCATAATCCTAGATTGGTAGTTCCATTAAGATATCTGAGTATTCTTTTGACTGCTTTGAGATGAGATATCTTAGGGTCTGATTGAAATCTAGCACAAAGTCCTACACTGAACATGATGTCTGGTCTGGTGGCAGTGAGGTAAAGTAAACTTCCTATCATACCCCTATAGGTTTTTTGATCGAAGCTTTCTCCATTCTCATCAATTTCTAACTTAGTGGAGGTGCTCATAGGAGTGTCAATGGCTTTTGAATTATTCATTTTGAACTTCTTTAGCAAACTCACAGCATATTTGGTTTGACTAATAAAGATGCCATTGCTTAGTTGTTTGATTTGTAGGCCTAAGAAGAATGTTAACTCTCCCATTAGACTCATTTCGAATTCATGACTCATAGTTTTCGCAAAGGATTCACAAAGAGATTCATTTGTAGAACCAAAGATAATATCATCAACATAAATCTGAACAATGAGAAAATCATTTTCAAAATTCTTGATAAATAATGTAGTATCAACCTTGCCTTTTATGAAATTATTTTCAATGAGAAAAGAGCTAAGTCTCTCATACCAAGCCCTTGGGGCTTGTTTTAAACCATAGAGAGCTTTAGTTAATCTAAACACATGATTAGGGTAGCCATTGTTTTCAAATCCAGGAGGTTGTTCAACATAAACTTCTTCGGAAATGAAACCATTTAGAAAAGCGCTTTTAACATCCATTTGAAATAACTTAAAATTATTGCAACTAGCGTAGGCAAGGAGCATCCTTATGGCTTCTAATCGAGCCACAGGTGCGAAGGTTTCTTCGTAATCGATACCTTCTTCTTGGTTGAAACCTTTGGCCACTAATCTAGCCTTGTTTCTAACCACGATACCATTTTCATCTTGCTTGTTTCTAAAGACCCATTTAGTACCAATTACTAAATGGTCATTTGGCCTAGGAACAAGCGTCCACACCTCATTTCTCTCAAATTGATTTAATTCATCTTGCATTGCGATAATCCATGAATCATCTTTCATGGCTTCATCAACACATTTGGGTTCAATTTGGGAGAGAAAAGCGGCGTTGGCACAAAAGTTTTTAAAAGAAGATCGTGTTTGAACCCCCTTTGATGTGTCTCCTAGGATTAGCTCCTTAGGATGAGCATCTATATACTTCCAATCCTTGGGTAAGGATGTTTTGGAAGTGGATGCAACCAAGTTGCTAGTTGGAGACGGGGTTTCGTTTAAATTCAAGGAATCAAAATTAACATCATCATCAAGATCATTTTTCTTAATTTCTGAAATCTCATTGAAAACAACATGGATGGATTCTTCAATAATTAAGGTTCTTTTATTGAAGATGCGAAAAGCTTTAGAAACCGAAGAATAACCAAGAAAGATTCCTTCATCAGATTTAGCATCGAATTTTCCTAAGTTATCCTTTTCATTCAAGATAAAACACTTACACCCAAAGACTTTAAAATATGAGACATTGGGTTTTTTGTTATTCCATAACTCATAAGGAGTTTTGGTGAGTAAGGGTCTTACTAGGACTCTATTTAAAATATAACATGCAGTGTTTACAGCTTCGGCCCAAAAATATTTGGGTAGGCTATGTTCATTCAACATGGTTCTTGCCATTTCTTGCAAATTTCGATTTTTTCTTTCTACTACCCCATTTTGTTGAGGATTTCTTGGAGTAGAGAAGTTATGGTTGTATCCATTGAGTTCACAGAATTCTTGGAAGTCATGGTTTTGAAATTCTCCACCGTGATCACTTCTAATTGACGAAATCATAGATTCCTTCTCATTTTGAACAAGTTTACAAAACTTGGTAAAATGTCTAAAGCATTCATTTTTTTGTTTTAAGAAGTAGGTCCATGTATATCTGCTGTAGTCATCAATAATGACAAAGGCGTATTTGCTACCTCCTAGACTCGATGTAGAGATTGGTCCGAACAAGTCCATATGGATTAATTGCAAGGGCCTAGAGGTGCTTATTTGATTCTTAGCTTTGAAGCTACCCCTAATTTGCTTACCTAATTGGCAAGCATCACATACATTATCTTTGATGAACTTGATATGAGGAATTCCTCTTACAAGTTCTCTAGATGATACTTGATTGATTAGTTTCATGCTAGCATGACCTAATCTTCTATGCCATAGCCAAGCATCCTCATTCATAACGGCAAAGCACATTTCATCACATAAGTCATTGATGTCAATAGTGTATACGTTGTTTTGTTTTAATGCAATCATAGATATATTTTTGTGTGGTTTTTCAATGATGCAGGCATTAGATTCAAATCTTATAATATATCCTTTATCACATAATTGACTAATGCTCAAGAGGTTATGTTTTAGACCATCAACTAGTAAAACATCTTCAATAGAGAGGTTGGATTCGTTACCTATGGTTCCTTTGCCAATGATTTTACCCTTGTTGTTGTCTCCGAATGTGACATATCCTTCGTCTATGCTAGAGAGCTTAGAGAATTGAGATGGATCTCCGATCATATGCCTTGAGCATCCACTATCAAGGTACCATTTCTTGCTCCTAGCTTGCGATTGTTTAGTTTTCTACAAGAAAGAATGATGTTTAGGTACCCATTTGCTTTTGGGTGCCTCATAAATAGATCTACATTTTCTATCATGTTGCATAGAGTTTATCATGGTTCCTTTAGGAACCCAAATTAATTTGTTTGGACTTATTTTCTTGAATGGACAACAATGTGTCTTGTGTCCAGATTTGCAACAAAAGTTGCACTTGGTTTGGTGTTGAACATGTAAGATGGGGCCTTTTACAAAGGTAGTTGGATTTCGGTGAGGACTCCTCACAAATCCAATCCCACTTCTTTTGGGAGCATGACCCTTGTTTGTAAGGATCATGTTTAATGACTTGCTACCAACCTCGAATTTCTTCAAGGTGTCCTTAAGTAGCAAGTTTTCTTTTTGTATAGTTTCTAAATCATGACATTTGATACATGAATTTAAACTATCATGATGTTCGACTTTTAACTTATCAAACTCACAAGTAAGATTATCATGTACCTTTTTTAGCAACTTGTATTTTCTATTTATAACTTTGCATTCATCAAATAAATCATGGAAGGCATTTAATAATTCATCGAAAGATAAATCAGCATCTAATAAATCCGTTACCTCCTCTTCGATGGCCATAAAGGCGTAATGAGCAACTTGCTCGGTGTTGGACTCCTCTTCCTCATATGCGCTCGAATCATCCCATGTTGCTTGGAGCGCCTTCTTCTTTGTTGTTCTTTTCTTGACTTGGGGACAATCACTTTTGTAGTGTCCCGGCTTTTTACATTCGTAGCAGATCACTTGGTCCTTCTTTGGTTCAGGTTTATTTTTCACATCGTTTTTAAACTTGTTTCTTTTGAAGAATTTCTTAAACTTTCTTGTCAAAAGTGCCAAGTCATCATCACAGTCCTCATCACTTGAGTTTTCTCTCAAGTGGCATTCAGAAGTTTTAAGTGCCATATCCTTCCTGTTCTTTGGAAGGATGTCTTCTTGCTCTTCATGAGCTTTGCAAGTCATTTCGTAGGTCATTAATGACCCGATTAGTTCTTCAAGAGGGAAGTTGCGCAGATCCTTTGCCTCTTGAATGGCGGTGACTTTAGGATCCCAACTTTTAGGAAGGGATCTTAGTATTTTATTTACGAGTTCAAAATCCAAAAAACTTTTTACGAGTCCTTTTAGACCGTTGACGACATCCGTGAAACGGGTAAACATGTCGCCAATGGTTTCACTCGGTTTCATTCGGAAAAGTTCAAAAGAATGCAGCAACAGATTGATTTTTGACTCTTTCACTCTACTTGTGCCCTCGTGGGTCACTTCAAGTGTGTGCCAAATATCAAAAGCAGTTTCGCAAGTTGAAACACGATTAAACTCGTTTTTGTCAAGTGCGCAAAATAAGGCATTCATAGCCATTGCATTAAGAGCGAAAGCCTTCTTCTCCAAATCGTTCCAATCGATCATTGGAAGAGAAGATTTTGAAAATCCATTTTCAACAAGGTTCCACAGTTCAAAATCCATAGAAATAAGAAAGATCCTCATTCGGGTCTTCCAGTAAGTGTAGTCCGTTCCACTGAACATGGGTGGACGTGTAATTGAATGCCCCTCTTGGTTTCCGGCGTATGCCATCTCTCTTGGGTTTTAATCCTTTAGAGAGTTAACCTCGCTCTGATACCAATTGTTAGGATCGAGAGCACTAAGAGGGGGGGGGGTGAATTAGTGCAGCGGAAATCTTACAATAATTTAAAAACCAAAAGCTGCGTTCGTTCAAAAACTATTATGATGCAAAAGCAAATTCTCAGTTTGTATCTAAGTGCAGTTTGCGTCTAAGCGCAGATTGCGTTTAAGCGCAGTTTTGCGTCTAAGCACAGTTTTGCGTCTAAACTCAGATTTACGTCTAAATGCAGATTTACGTCTAAACGCAGATTTATGTCTAAACGCATATTTACGTCTAAACGCAGTTTTACGTCTAAACGCAGTTTTACGTCTAAATGCAGATTTACGTCTAAACGCAGTTTTACGTCTAAACGCAGTTTTACGTCTAAACGCAGATTTACGTCTAAACGCAGTTTTACGTCTAGACGCAGATTTACGTCTAAACTTTGAAACTCGTTTGTATACTCACAGAAGGCAGTATGCAGTTGAAATCAAGACGTAAACGTGAACTGAAATCTGATGATTGAGCGAGGAAAGCCGATTTACGTCTGAATGCAGTTTTACGTCTAAATGTTGAAACTCGTTCGTAAAATCGTAGAGGACAGATTGCAGTTATTAATAGGATTAAAATGTAAGCGTAAACTGCAAAGAAGCTCGTTCGTAAAAGCACGGAAAACAGTTCTGCAGAATCAAACGTAAACGTAAACTGTAATGTATGAAAATACGAATTTACGTCTGAATGCAGATTTGGAAGAACAGCACTTAGAACTTGTTCGTGAAAGCGCAGAGAGCAGTAGTGATGAGGGAGGTTTGCAGTAATGATAAAGTGCTCGAAAATAAACGCAAACCAGAGATTTAGAGTGGTTCGGTCAGCCTTGACCTACTCCACTTTTGGCTTCCTCCACCGATGAGGTTGCCGACGTCAACTAGGTGCCTTCCTTCAATGGGCGAATGCCAAACTTCCCTCTTACAATTTCTCTCCTTTTGACAGGCTCAGGAGACAACCTTTACAGACCTTTCTCTCCTCACTTTACAACTGAAAACTTGAAGAACAGAAGGAGGAGACTTAAAGGCTTTACAACACTTTTGAGCTTCTTAGAATCACAGAAAAGATCAAGATTTTGGTGTAGGTCTGTATCTTTTCAGTGCTGAATGGGTGGGGTATTTATAGGCCCCAACCCAATTCAAAATTCGAGCTCAAAACGATCAAATCGATCAAATCCCAGAATTCTAGGATCAGGCGGTTGCACCTATTGACTGGAGAGGTGGCACCGCCTGGCAGAGCTCGAAGACTGAGCTCAGGCGATTGCTTCTCTCTGCCAGAGCTCGAAGACTGAGCTCGATGGTTGCATCACCTGGCAGAGCTCGAAGACTGAGCTTGGTGATTGCATCACCTGGCAGAGCTCGAAACTGAGCTCGGTGGTTGCATCACCTGGCAGAGCTCCAAACTGAGCTCAGGCTGATGCACCTCTCTGCCAGAGCTCGAAGACTGAGCTCGGTGATTGCATCACCTAGCAGAGCTCGAGACTGAGCTCAGGCTGATGCACCTCTCTGCCAGAGCTCGAAGACTGAGCTCGGTGGTTGCATCGCCTGGCAGAGCTCGAAACTTGAGCTCTGGCGGTGCTACCTCTTGGCAGAGGAGGTTGCACCGCCCAGTCTAGCTCGAAGACTGAGCTCTGGGCGGTTGCACCTCTCGGCTGGGGCGGTTGCACCTCCCAGCCTCGCAGCCCTGGCGGTTGCACCTCCTGGCTGGGGCGGTTGCACCTCCCAACCTCACAGCCCAGGCGGTTGCACCTCCTGGCTGGGGCGGTTGCACCTCCCAACCCCACAGCCCAGGCGGTTGCACCTCCTGGCTGGGGCGGTTGCACCTCCTAGTGCAATCAGGGTCCGAATGGTTCACTCCATTCGGCCCAATTTGAATCTTTTCAGGGGCCCAATTGCCCCAAGATTAAGCTAATGGGATCACCTCCCATTTTCATGCTTAATCATCATGCTAACTACGATTAACTCTAAGACAACTTCTGCAGCTTTGCTCCGATGCGTCAATCGCTTCTTCCGGCGAGTTTCCGGCCAACTTCCGTCGATCAACCGATAACCCTCGGTGATCCTTCTGCGGACATCCGGCATACTCCTGGACTTTGCGACGATCCACTTGGCGAGTTCCGATGAGCTTCGCTTGGCAAGCTTCTGGACTTCTCGGATCTGTTCTCGCTGAACCTCCGACGACCGTCCGAACTTCCGTCGAACTCTCGAACTCCCAACGTGATCATGATCTTGACTCCGGCGCAACACCTGCTGCTTGTCTTACTCTTATCGTAGTTAATCCTGCACACTTATCTCAACACATAGATTAGATAACAAATGACAATTGACTTCATCATCAAAATCCGAGATTCAACAATAAGCACCTCTAGGCCCTTACAATTGATCCATATGGACTTGTTCGGACCAATCTCTACATCGAGTCTAGGAGGTAGCAAATACGCCTTTGTCATTGTTGATGACTACAACAGATATACATGGACCTACTTCTTAAAACAGAAAAATGAATGCTTTAGATATTTTACGAAATTTTGTAAACTTGTTCAAAATGAGAAGGAATCTATGATTTCGTCAATTAGAAGTGATCATGGTGGAGAATTTCAAAACCATGATTTCAAAGAATTCTGTGAACTCAATGGATACAACCATAATTTCTCTACTCCAAGAAATCCTCAACAAAATGGGGTAGTAGAAAGAAAAAATCGAAATTTACAAGAAATGGCAAGAACCATGTTGAATGAACATGGCCTACCCAAATATTTTTGGGTCGAAGCTGTAAACACTGCATGCTATATTTTGAATAGAGTTCTAGTAAGACCCTTACTCTCCAAAACTCCTTATGAGTTATGGAATAACAAAAAACCCAATGTCTCATATTTTAAAGTCTTTGGGTGTAAGTGTTTTATCTTGAATGAAAAGGATAACTTAGGAAAATTCGATGCTAAATCTGATGAAGGAATCTTTCTTGGTTATTCTTCGGTTTCTAAAGCTTTTCATATTTTCAATAAAAGAACCTTAATTATTGAAGAATCCATCCATGTTGTTTTCAATGAGATTTTCGAAATTAAGAAGAATGATCTTGATGATGATGTTAACGTTGATTCTTTGAATTTAAACGAAACCCCGTCTCCAACTAGCAACTTGGATGCATCCACTTCCTTACCCAAGGATTGGAAGTATGTAGATGCTCATCATAAGGAGCTAATCTTAGGAGACACATCAAAGGGGGTTCAAACACGATCCTCTTTTAAGAATTTTTGTGGCAACGCCGCCTTTCTCTCGTAAATTGAACCCAAATGTGTTGATGAAGCCATGAAAGAAGATTCATGGATTATCGCAATGCAAGATGAATTGAATCAATTTGAGAGAAATGAGGTGTGGACGCTTGTTCCTAGGCCAAATGACCATTTAGTTATTGGTACTAAATGGGTCTTTAGAAACAAGCAAGATGAAAATGGTATCATGGTTAGAAACAAGGCTAGATTAGTGGCCAAAGGTTTCAACCAAGAAGAAGGTATCGATTACAAAGAAACCTTCGCACCTGTGGCTCGATTGGAAGCCATAAGGATGCTCCTTGCCTACGCTAGTTGTAATAATTTTAAGTTATTTCAAATGGATGTTAAAAGCGCTTTTCTAAATGGCTTTATTTCCGAAGAAGTTTATGTTGAACAACCTCCTGGCTTTGAAAATAATAGTCTCCCTAATCATGTGTTTAGATTGACTATAGCTCTCTATGGTTTAAAACAAGCTCCAAGGGCGTGGTATGAGAGACTTAGTTCCATTCTTATTGAAAATAATTTCATAAAAGGCAAGGTTGATACTACATTATTCATCAAAGACTTTGAAAATAATTTTCTCATTGTTCAAATTTATGTTGATGATATTATCTTTGGTTCTACGAATGAATCTCTTTGTGAGTCCTTTGCTAAAACTATGAGTCGTGAATTCGAAATGAGTCTAATGGGAGAATTAACATTCTTCTTAGGTCTACAAATCAAACAACTAAGCAATGGCATCTTTATTAGCCAAACTAAATATGCTATGAGTTTACTAAAGAAGTTTAATATGAATAAATCAAAAGCTATTAACACTCCTATGAGCACCTCCACTAAGTTAGAAATTGATGAAAGTGGAGAAAGCTTCGATCAAAAAACCTATAGGGGTATGATAGGAAGTTTACTTTACCTCACTGCAACTAGACTAGACATAATGTTTAGTGTATGACTTTGTGCTAGATTTCAATCAAACCCTAAGATATCTCATCTCAAAGCAGTTAAAAGAATACTCAGATATCTTAATGGTACCACAAATCTAGGATTATGGTACCCAAAATCAGAGAAGTTTGAGTTAACTGCTTATGCTGATGCGGACTTCGCTGGTTGTAGATTAGATAGAAAAAGCACATCAGGAACATGTCAATTCTTAGGACATGCCCTTGTTTCCTGGACATCTAAGAAACAAAACTCGGTTGCACTATCAACAACCGAAGCTGAATATATTGCAGCAAGTGCATGCTGTGCACAAGTTGTTTGGATGAAAAATACCTTAGAAGATTATAAAGTTCATCTAAAAAACATTCCCATTAAATGTGATAACACAAGTGCAATATGCCTAACAAAAAACCCTATACAACACTCGAGAACAAAACATATTGATATCAGACATCACTTTATACGAGATCATGTTACGAATCATGATGTAATCATAGAATTCATTGATACGAAACATCAACTAGCTGACATCTTTACAAAACCTCTAAGTGAAGAATAATTTGATTTCATAAGAAGCGAATTAGGAATGTTGATGTGTCCGAATAGATAAACTTGTTAAAATTATTTTTCGGACTATATTGAATGATCAAATCACTTGATTACCATGTTTCCATGAGTATTTTTGAAAATCTGTACCATGCTTTTTGTTGATGACAAAGGGGGAGAAACATATGAATTGAAAAAAACTACCATGATCATGTCATACTTGCAAAATACTTGAGTGATGCTATAAACAATGTTATGATTATGCCATCCTTGCATCACTAAGAGATATATGAACGTGTGCTATAGTTTGCATTATGCCCTGAGTTGATATCTTATCATGTGAAGAAAATGCAAAACTTGCTAGAATATTTCAAATATGTGCATCATGAAATAGCGCTTCACAGCTTTATATGATAATGTTCAAACTACATGATGAATAGTTACAAAAACAATCATACAAACTTGATGATGTATGTCAAGCCTTGACATCATCTTTGAAGAGATACGTCATGATGAGTATCATGATGGGAGTATTGATAAGTTTAACTGATCTATCTTATCAATACGTCACTCGAATTCTTAGGTCTTGAATTCAAGGTTGACTTATCTCAACTATGGCATATAGACAGGTGGAGTTAAGGATAACTCCATTATCAATTGATTGTCATCATCAAAAAGGGGGAGATTGTTGAATCTCGGATTTTGATGATGAAGTCAATTGTCATTTGTTGTCTAATCTATGTGTTGAGATAAGTGTGCAGGATTAACTACGAAAGTTAGACAAGCAGTAAGAGTTGCGCCGGAGTCAAGTTCATGATCACGTTGGGAGTTCGAGAGTTCGACGGAAGTTCGGACGGTCGTCGGAGGTTCTGCGAGAACAGATCCGAGAAGTCCAGAAGCTTGCCAAGCGAAGCTCGTCGGAACTCGCCAAGTGGATCGTCGCAAAGTCCAGGAGTTTGACGGAAGTCCGCAGAAGAATCACCAAGGGTTCATCGGATGATCGACGAAAGTTCGTCGGAAACTCGCCGGAAGAAGCGATTGACGCATCGGAGCAAAGCTGCAGAAATTGTCTTAGATTTAATCGTAGTTAGCACGTTGATTAAGTTGGAAAATGGGAGGTGATCCCATTAGCTTAATCTTGGGGCAATTGGGCCCCTGAAAAGATTGAAATTGGGCCGAATGGAGCTAACCATTCGAACCCTGATTGCACCAGGAGGTGCAACCACCTAGGCCAAGAGGCGGCACTGCTTGGGCTAAGCCTCCCAGCAAGACTAGGCGGTGCAACCTCCCCAGCCAGGAGGTGGCACCACTTGAGCTCAGTCTTCGAGCTAGACTGGGTGGTGCAACCTCCCTGATAGAGAGGTGGCACTGCCTGAGCTCAATCTTCGAGCTAGATTGAGCGGTGCAACCTCCCTGACAGAGAGGTGGCACCGCCTGAGCTCAGTCTTCGAGCTAGACTGGGCGGTGCAACCTCCCTGACAGAGAGGTGGCACCGCTTGGGCTCAGTCTTCGAGCAAGACTGGGCGGTGCAACCTCCCTGACAGAGAGGTAGCACCGCCTGAGCTCGGTCTTCGAGCTCTGCCAGGCGGTGCAACCTCTCCAGTCAAGAGGTGCAACCGCCTGATCCCGAAATTCTGGGATTTGATCGTTTTGAGCTCCAAATTTGAATTGGGTTGGGGCCTATAAATACCCCACCCATTCAGCACTGAAGGGACACTGATCTACACCGAATTCTTGATCTTTTCAGTGATTCTAAGAGCTCAAATTTGTGTAAAGTCCAAATGTTCTCCTCTTTTATGTTCTTCAAGTCTTGAGTTGTAAAGAGAGGAGAGAAAGGATCTGTAAGGGTTGTCTCCTGAGCCCGTCAAAAGGAGAGAAACTGTAAAAGGGCAGTTGGCCTTCGCCCATTGAAGGAAGGCAGCTAGTTGACGTCGGTGACCTCGTCGGAGGAGGAAGCCAAAAGTGGAGTAGGTCAAGACTGACCGAACCACTCTAAATCTCTGGTTTGCTTTTATTTCGAGTACCTTATCATTACTGCAAACCTCCTACATAACTACTGCTCTCTGCGCCTTTACAAACAAGTTCTAAGTGCTGATCTTTCCGAATCTGGATTCAAACGTCAATAGGTGTTTTCGTACGATCTTTACATTGCAGCTTACATTTACGTCTTGAATCTGTTTATAACTGCGAACTGTCTTATGCGCATTTACGAACGAGTTTCCTTGCAGTTTACATTTACATTTTGATTCTATTTATAACTGCAAACTGTCTTCTGCAATTTTACGAACGAGTTTCAACATTTAGACGTAAAACTGCATTTAGACGTAAATCGGCTTTCCTCGCACAATCATCAGATTTCAGTTTACGTTTACGTCTTGATTTCAACTGCATACTGCCTTCTGCGAGTATACAAACGAGTTTCAAAGTTCAAACGTAAATCTGCGTTTAGACGTAAATCTGCGTTTAGACGTAAATCTGCTTTCTGCAGATTACTTTTTGCGATGTACAATAGCAGCACATTGTCTTTATACTTCTGCTTAAACTGCGCTTAGACGCAAACTGTGTTTAGACGCAATCTGCGCTTAGACGCAAACTGCACTTTGACGCAATATGCACTTGGACGCAAACTGCGCTTAGACGCAATCTGAGTTTAGACGCAATCTACATTTAGACGCAAACTGCGTTTAGACGCTAACTGTGTTTAAACGTAAACTGCACTTAATCATAAGTAATCTTAGTATCGGCTTTTGCATCAAAAGAGTTTTTATCGAACGAACGCAGCTTTCGTTTTTAATCGCTAAAAGATTTCCGCTGAACTAATTCACCCCCCCCCCCCTCTTAGTGCTCTCGATCCTAACAGTTTTGACTAGGCGGTGTAACCGCTTGATGCTCAACCTCCTAGGTGGTATGGGCCGTGGTACTAGCTATACTGGGTGGTGGTACCATTAGCAGTTAATGTTGCCAAGTTGTAGTACCACCTTATCAAGTAGTGATACCACTAGAGCCCAATCTTCGAGGCTTTGTTTGGTGGTCGTACAGCTTAGTGTCAGTTAGTAAGTAGTGGTACTACCTAGTACTAGCGGTGGTACTGCCAGTACCCCGAAAACCCATGATAAGACACTTTTTGGCTCCATTTTTGAAGTCATTGGGGCCTATAAATACCCCACTCTTTCCTGTATGAAAGAGCATTAAAAGTGTGAACAAAAGTCTTGAGATTTTGGTTGTAAAAATATTGAAAAATTACTAAGTGTCCTCCTCCTCCTTTTGCTTTGTGATCAATCTAAGAGAGGTGTGAGGCTTGTAAAAGATTGTCTCCTAAACATGTAAAAAGGTGAAAGAGTTATAAGAGGGTAGTTGGTCTTCACCCAATGAAGAAAGATCGATAGTGGATACCGGTGGCATCAATGGAGGAGGAATCGGGAGTAAATGTAGTTCACGCTAACCAAACCACTATAAAATTGGTGTGCACTTTCTTGATGCTCTTCATTACTATTGTTTTCTGCCTTAATTACTTATTACTCTTATTCTAAGTTAAGCACACTTTCAATATCTTTTTCGATATGTTTTTATCAAGCTCGATATGTTTTTATCAAGCCGACAATCAAGAAGGTCTTTTTATCACTCGTCCTTCTATGTTCATAGGATGGACTATATGTATTAAAAAACTAGAATGATAATTTTTTTGCTTTCTATGGATTTCGAATTATAGAATATTGTTGACAACGGTTTTGATATGTCTTCCAAACTAATGAACAAATAGAATGATTTGGAAAAGAAGACTTTCTCTACATTGTCTTTGACGATACCCCTTAGCCACTAGCCTTGCTTTATAGGTCTCTACATTTCCATCTGCTCTGATCTTCTTCTTGAAGATCTACCTGTAACCAATAGGTCCAATACCTTTGGGTGCATCAACTAGATTACAAACCTTGTTAGAGTACATAGAATCCATCTCTGAATTCATTGCTTCTTACCACTTTCCAAAGTCTATACTCATAATAGTCTCCTCGTTGGTTTGAGGATCAATATCCTTAACATCCTCTCCTTTGATATATTCCACATATCTCTCAGGAGAATGTGATACTCTATCAAACCTACATAAAGTCGGAACTTGTGTGCTAGGTAACTGAACAAACTCTGGCTGCGGAATGGTGCTTCAATTAAGTTCTCCAACCTCACTCATCTCTATCACACTCCCACTGTCTCCACCAAGAATGTGTTCCTTCTCAAGAAACACTACTCTCTTGGCTATAAAGACCTTTTGGTCCTCAAGGTGATAAAAATTATACCCATAAGCTTCCTTAGGGTATCCCATGAACTTGCACTGCTCCATCCTAGATTCTAACTTATTGGGGTTGTATCTCTTAACATGGGCAAGACAGCCCCAAATATTAACAACCTTAAGATCAGACTTCTTTCCTTTTCATAACTTTTATGGAGTAGACACCACCGACTTAGTTGGAATTTTATTCAGAAGGTAAGCTGAGGTCTCTAGGGCGTATCCCTAGAATGAGATGAGTAGATCGGTGAAACTCATCATGGACCGCTCCATATCTAACACTGTATGATTCCTCCTTTCAGATACACCATTGAGTTGGGGTGTATAAGGAGGTGTCCATTAGGATAGAATCCCATAGTCCTTGAGGAACTGTGTGAACTTTATACTCAAGTACTCACCTCCTCGATCTGATTGAAAAGTCTTGATATTGTTTCTATTTTGATTTTCCACTTCATTCTTATACTTCCTAAATTTCTCGAAGGCCTTAGACTTGTACTTCATCTAGTATACATATTCATACCTTGAAAAATTATCAGTAAAAGTAATAAAGTAGGAGTAACCACCTGTGGCCTGAGTTAACATAGGACTATATACATCACTATGTATGAGTTCTAGAAATTTAGTGGCTATCTCTCCAATTCCACTAAATGGAGAGTTGGTTATCTTTCCATGAAGGTAAGGTTCGTAAGTCACATATGACTCATTCATAGCAACTTTTGAATCATTCCTTCGTAGATATGACCAAGCCTATAATGTCACATATATGTATTATTTATCTCATCTTGTTTCCTCTTCGCTCACTTATATTCATGATATGTGGAGTAGTATCTAGCATAAACAAACTATTATATAATATTTCTCTCACCAATCTCCTTGGCTTTGCTAGAATTTATAATAAATTACAGATGTGATAAGTATTACCGATATGTAATACCCATGCACTATCACAAAAATTTGATAACTGGAGACTAATCATGAATGTACCTGAAGCTTCTCTAATATTCTGTTTCACCCTCTTTGCAAGCTTCTCCAATTTCTCTCGCCAATCTCCTTGGCTTTTGTCCTTTGTTGGGTCTTTCTTAGCAACCTTTGCTTTATCTAGTCTTCCCTTACCCTTCTTAAGGGACTATTCTATCTTTATTTTCTTTTTGGTCTCACCAGAATAGAGAACAAGCTTCTCTTTTTTAATAGTAATCTCAACCTCCCTCAACATTTTGAGGAATTCAGGAAGAGTCACCTCAAGCTGAGAAAAGGAATATAGTAGGGACTGAAGCACAAGATCCACACATACACTATCCTCTAGGATCATTCATAGATCTATGAGTTTCTTTATCCACACAATCATCTTTAGGATGTGGTTCTGAACCAATATCCCCTTAATCATCCTAGCGCGGAAGAGACTCTTGGATATCTCATATCGTTGAGTCATTCCTTATTCCTCAAATAATTTGCAAAGATGTAGGATAATGGATCTGACATCCATCATTTCATGTTATCTCTGTAACTCAAGAGTCATGGAGCCCAACATGTAAAGTGGAGTCATCTATGTACTTCACGTCGCAAGCAATCTCATCCTCCCTTATCCCTTTATCGTGAATAGGCATCACAAATTACGTAACCTCGAGTGACTCAACAAATTACGCTAAGCTCGTAAAGGTAGCCAACTCTTGCCAATCACAAATCATTGTGATTCCTGTCCTATTCGGCCTCCGAACCACCATAGCCTTGAGTGACTCGACCAACCATGGTGTTCGGTTAAGTTATCACTATCGTTACAAGATGAGTCTGATTCCATAATATGCCTTCGAGTGACTCGACCAAGCATACTAAGTCCTCAAGTCAACGGTGACATCTCTATGTCGTAGGTGAGATAATAAATCATGATATAGGTGAGCCTTGAATAACTCGACCAACTCAACCTATGTTGGGAATCGGTCTTGACTTATAACGATGGAAGGTCACGTGGGTCAATCTAATTGCCTCAGATTTACTGACTTAGTATTATCAAGAGAGGGGATTTTTTATTCGGTCTCCTAAAATTACATGTCAAACACATATATATTTAATATATATTTACATCGCATGCAAATATTTACATATATCTAGTAGGTGTACAAGAAATCACACATCACATGAGCAATAACAATAGATGATCATCGACCATAATCTAATGTGATCAAGCCTGAGCCAATGGGCCCAATCAGATTGATGGGTGCAGCGGCACATCTCCATGCCCTATGATCGTCCATCTCATCTGATGAATCTCAGATTTTGATGATGAAACCAATTGATAAGTGTTTATGTTTTTAATTTGTGTTTTGAGTGACGCAGGATGCTTCGATCAAGGAGAGACAATTAAAGTATGAAGAATTATGTTGGGCCGGAGAAACATGTCAAAAGATTGGACATCAGATCGGTGGATCGGTCGACGTATCGACAGAAGGCTTCGAGCCATGGATTCAGGTATTGAGCCAAGACGAACGGATATTGCACCAAGGATATCGGAGTTGCAGAGTCAACTAGTCGATTGAACAATAGGCCGCAAGAGAGGATGATGCGCCGAAGAATCGGACGAAACGTCGAGAGACCAATGACATACCGGACAACATTATTAATGCTTAGTATTAATTGTCTAGATTGAAGTGTGTTTTACAAGTGTCGGATTAACTATGATAGCAAGGCATATAGCAAAATGAAGTCCCGGAGTCAAGGACGCGATTTCGTTGGGAGTTCGAGAGTTAGTCGGAAGTCCGGACGTTCGTCGAAAGTTTTGTCAAAACCAGCTGAGAAGTCTCGGAGCTTGGCAGAGAAGCTCGTCGGAACTCACCAAGAAGATCGTCGTGAAGTCCAGGAGCTTGTCGAGAGTCCGCCGGAACATTGCCGAGAGTTCGTCGGAAGTTCGCCGGAAGATCGCCGGAAGCTCGCCGGAAGAATAGACTTATGGACTTGTTTAGCTTAGATTATGTCTTAGATTTCGTAACTAGCATGTAATTGGGTTTGGATTTGGGCCAACCCAATTAGAGGCCAACTAGGCTCATGCAAGGATTGTGTTGGGCCCAAACAATGCCCCAAGAAGTCTCACCGTCGTGGCACAGTCTTCGAGACTGTGTCAAACGGTGGTACCGCTAGTTTGGGCGGTTGTACCTCCCTTGGCAGGGTGCCAAGCTGTGGTACCGTTAGTTTGGGCGGTGGTACCGCTAGACCTGGGCAGTGTCAGTGTCAGACTGACACTAGGCGGTGGTACCGTCCAATGCAGGCGGTGATACCGCCCAATGCAGGCGGTGGTACCGCCTGTGCCTAGGGAACCCGGGATGGGAAAGTTTTAGGCTCCAAGTTTGAATCAACTTGAAGCCTATAAATACCCCTCTCATCCCTGGTTAAAGCACACAAGCACAACGAGTTCAAAAGTGAAGAAACGCTACTGCAATCTCTTTATAAATTCCCTCCTCCACTCTAAGTTTTGAATTCTGTAAGAAGAGTGTGAGTGCTTGTAAGGGTTGTCTCCTAAACCTGTGAAAAGGAGAAGAGGGGTGCAAAAGGTGGTTGGTCTTCGCCTATTGAAGGAAGACCAATAGTGGATACTAGTGGCCTCGACGGAAGAGGAATCGATGAAGTGAATGTAGGTCACGACGACCGAACCACTCTAAAATCTGGTTTGCGTTTTATTCTTGCTATTTACCTTACTACAAATTGAATTCCTCCTTCACTACATTTTTGTACAATTTCAAGTTAGCATCTTTATGAAACCGGTTTTATTGCAATGAAGTTTTTGAAGACATAATTTTTGTCGTTGCACTAATTCACCCCCCCTGCCCCTCTTAGTGCCGACCTCGACTCTTGATCCTAACAATTGGTATCAGAGCCTTGTGATTTCTCAATTGGTTTAACACCGAAAGAGAAATGGCTATTTTTGGCTTTCAAGAGGGTCACTCTCTCATTCGTACTCCCTTTTTCAATAGGACAGACTGCACTTATTAGAAAACTCGAATGAGAGTTTTCTTGCTTTCATTGAATCTCGATTTATGGCAGTTAGTCGAATTTGGTTTTAAAAGGTCTTCTCTTCCAATGAAAGGTTAGAATGATTTCAAGAAGAAGACTTTTTCTTTAAATGCTAGAGCTATGAATGCTCTATTTTGCGCCTTAGATAAAACATAATTTAATCGGGTTTCTTTGTGCGAAACGACCTTCGATATTTGGCATATTCTCGAAATCACACACAAAGGCATGAATAAAGTTAAAGATTCTAAAATCAATCTTTTAATGCATGATTTTGAACTGTTTCATATGAAACCAAGCGAAACCATTGGAGACATGTACACCCATTTTTTTGGATGTCGTTAATGGTTTAAAAGCTCTTAGTAAAATTTTTCAAATTTTGAACTTGTTAGTAAAGTTTTACGCTCACTTTCTAAAACTTGGGATTCATAAGTAACGACTTTATAAGAATCAAAAGATTTGAACAATTTCCCTCTCGAAGAACTTATCATGTTATTGATGACATATGAAATGACGTGCAATGCACGTGAAGAACTTGAAAACCACCTTCCAAAGAATAATAAGGATTTGGTACTTGGAACATTTGAAGACCACTCGAGCATAAGCTCAAGTGATGGTGAACATGAACTTGAACTCACAAAGAAATTTAAAAAATTAATGAAATAAAAATTAAAGAACAAAAAGAACGTAACTACTTGCTTTGAATGCAAGAAGAACACAAATTGGGATGAATCGAGCTCCTCCGAAGACGAGGAGAAAATCAACAAAGGCGATGTGGCAAACTATGCCTTAACGACTTTCAACGATGAGGTAATCGAAAATCCCTTAATTTATTTCGAAATTACATGATGCTTTTCATGATACATTGTTTTTAGTTTAGAATAATTATTTTTCTTGAAAATTTCATGTTTAATAATTTATTGTCAATGCAAAAAATTAGGAATAATGCTTATCCTTCTAGTAATTTTTTGAAAATGATCATAAAAATTGCATGATAAAGGAATAAAATGTTAGACTTAAATCTATTGCTTAAGATAAACCCCATGAATGTTTTTAAGAAGCATTAATGTGTATTATGTTGATTTCCATATTATTTCTCGATTTTGATTGATGATGCTTCATGTTTAATGAAATCATGTTTAATGATTTAATGATGCATAATGATGGAAACATTAAAAGTTTTGATACCATGATTGATGATTTTATTCTATGCATGAGATTTTAAAGATGATTTTTGTGATTTATTGATCTTGATGAGTTTTATGATAAATCTTGCACTTTCATTTTAAACGATGATGCATATTTTTGTTTGGCAGAAAAAGACAAAGAACATGCATGTATGAAATCAATCATATGAATTGAAACACTATAAAGAGGATAGCTTTCTCCTTCAAAATTTTTCTTTATCTTATTGATTTTTCACTAAGAGATTGATAAAGTTGTTTAAGTCATTTTGAATCTCTCGAAAAGTGATTTTGATTTGAATGAAAAATTTTCAACCAAATCATGAACTTTCTTTTTGATTTCTCTACTTGAGCTATCTTTTTTTAGAATCAAAATATTTACTATCTTCGATGATCTTGAAAATGGCTTGAAATTATGCATGTTATATGTTAAACATTTGAAACAATGTTTTCGTATCATGCATATCTAAGAAATATTGATTTGACAAATTGAAAGAGTTGAAAATGAATGATGATTTTTCTCTTGAATATAAATCATGATATTTTTTATATGAATCGTCATTTTGATTTCTTGACATTTGATACATGAAATTTTATTATGTAAAATTCCTTGTATTCTTGAAGTATATCTCATCACCTAATTCTTCTTGTCATTCTTCATGTGATGATATGAATGCATGAAATACTCATGATATGTTTTTGATGTTCTAAATGATATAAATTTGCTAGCTTATGAGTATCATGTATGATATGATGATTGATTTATTTTTAGTATCATGAAGTAAGGATGATATGTAAAGTTTTGGAATTATGCATATTTTAATTTAAAACTACGATAATGCACAAGCATGTTGAAAAAGGATTAATACTTTACCTTTGTCATAATCTGAAAATTGATATAAAGGGTCTTTCCTTCTTTTTGACAAAGACAAATGGGGAGATTAAATATGCTAGCTCGCACAATTCAAGAAGTAAGCAAAAATTGTACTTCTCAAAAGAGAAGAAAGAACTTGCTTCTTGAACATTTCAAATTGTTAGCTTTCATATTATAAAATAATGTAACATTTTGTTAGCTTGCGTTTTTACAAAGGAAGCAAAAATAATCGCACTTCTCAAAAGATAAGAAATTGCTGTCTTGAACATCACCAAGAATTTCTAGCTTGAAATCTCAAGAAGATGCAAAAATATGCTATCTTGCACATCACAAAGAAAAGCAAATTTGTAAACTTGCATAACTCTAAATTATTGCTAGTTTGTATGTTGCAAAACTTGCTTTCTTTTTCAAACACTTGCTAGCTTGAAATTGCAAAACAAATATGCTGAACTTGTATATCTAGCAAAATTTACAAACTTGCAAAACTCAAAATTTTTGCTAGCCTGCATAATAATTAAACTTTAGATTTAATATGCAATGATTAGAACTTGTATGCTCAAACACATGAGAATTACACTTCTCCTTTTTGTTGATAACAAAGGGGGAGAAGTATGATCATGTTATGCATGATGACGTGTTACAAATATTCATGATAAAATTTGTAATGACTTGAATTCAGCTTGAATTCAAGATTCTATCAATATTGCATATTGATAGGGGGAGTTAGTTTAAACTTAGGGAGTTAAGGTTAACTCCGTCATTGATTGGTTATGATCATCAAAAAGGGGGAGATTGTTGAATCTCAGATTTTGATGATGAAACCAATTGATAAGTGTTTATGCTTTTAATCTACATTTTGAGTGATACAGGATGCTTCGATCAGGGAGAGACAATTAAAGCAGGAAGAATCATGTTGGGCCGGAGAAACATGTCAAAAGATTGGACGTCGGATCGGTGGATCAGTCGATGTATTGACAAAAGGCTTTCGGACCGTGGATTCGGGCATTCAGCCAAGAAGAGCGGATATTATGCCAAGGATATCGGAGTTACGGAGTCAACTGGCCGATTGGGCAATATGTCGCAAGAGAGGACGATACGCTGAAGAATTAGATGAAGCGCCGAGGG
The DNA here is from genome assembly GCF_036884655.1 of Musa acuminata AAA Group. Classification (NCBI taxonomy): domain Eukaryota; kingdom Viridiplantae; phylum Streptophyta; class Magnoliopsida; order Zingiberales; family Musaceae; genus Musa; species Musa acuminata. The sequence goes on along the minus strand of NC_088352.1, from coordinate 15,089,498 downwards.
ACCAATGACATGCTGGACAACTTGATTAATGCTTAGTATTAATTGTCTAGCTCGAAGCATGTTTTACATATGCTGGATTAACTATGATAGCAAGGTATGTTGTAAAATGAAGTCCCGGAGTCATGGACATAATTTTGTTGGGAGTTCAAGAGTTCGTCGAAAGTCCGGACATTCATTGGAAGTTCTGTCGGAACCAACCGAGAAGTCTCGGAGCTTGCCAGAGAAGCTTGTTGGAACTAGCCAAGAAGATCATCATGAAGTCCAATAGCTTGTCGAGAGTCCGCCGGAACATTGCCGAGAGTTTGTCAGAAGTTCGCCGGAAGATCGCCAGAAGCTCATCGGAAGAATAGACTTACGGACTTATTTAGCTCAAATTATTTCTTAGATTTCGTAGTTAGCACGTAATTGGGTTTGGATTTGGGCCAACCCAATTAGGGGCCAGCTAGGCCCATGTAAGGATTATATTGGGCCCAATAAGAGGCCCAAACAATGCCCCAAGAAGTCTCATCGTCGTGGCACAATCTTCGAGACTATGTCAAGCGATGGTATCGCTAGTATGGGTGGTTGTACTGCCCCTAGCTTGGTGCTAGGAAGTGGTACCGCTAGACTGGGCGGTGGTGTCACGCCCCTCAGAAAAATATTGATAATATTAAAAATTTCATCACAAACCAATCGAGGATCCAAACTAACATTCGAGGACACTGAAAAACATTCTATCAAATTCACATCTATAAAACTTGTGCAGTTTATAATCATATATCACATCTCTCGATAATTCGCATTTATGGCAACCCAAGCCAACTTGACAAACATGAACAACATTTATAAATCCACAAGCTAAATAAATTATACAATCAGAACTCCAACTATTCACCACAAGTTCATATCATTATAAATTAGACTTAACATTCCAAAATTTCAAATAATAGTACCTTGCAGAGAGTGCGAAATAAAAGCTTGGAGAAGCTTTAGGTACATTCATGATATATCTCCAATTGTCATATTTTTATAATAGTTCATTGGTATTGATATCGGTATTACTTATCTCATCTATAATTTGTTGTAGATTCTGACAAAGCCATGTAGATTGGTGGGAGGAATATTACATAATGGTTTGTTTGTAGTTTGTGCTAGACACTACTTAATATATCATGAGTGTAGGTGTTGTTAGGATCAAGATCACTAAGAGAGAGAGAGGGGGGGGGGTGTGAATTAGTGTAGTAGAAAACTTTTGTCGGTTCAAAAAGACTTCATACGAAAACCATTTTGGAAAGATCTTTAACTTGAGAGCAAACAAAAGTATAGTTGATGTAAAGCAACGGAGGCAGTTTGCAGTTATGATAAAGAGTAGAATGTAAAAGCAAACCGAGATTTAAAGTGGTTCGATGAATCTTGATCTACATCCACTTTTGGCTTCCTCTTCCGACGAGGTCACCGACGTCCACTAGAGGCCTTCCTTCAATAGGCGAAGGCCAACCACACTTTTACAACTTTTCTCCTTTTGACGGGCTTAGGAGACAACCCTTATAAGTTTTCACTCCTCTCTTGAATGATCAAGACTTAGAAAGAAAAGAGGGAGAGAAACTCTAGCCTTTTACAATACTTATAAGCTCTCAAATACTCAGAATAAAAGCAAGCTTTCAGTTGCACTTTCATGCAATAAAGGGTGGGGTTTATATAGGCCCTAATCAGTTTGAATTCGAAGCACAAAAGTGTCCATTCCTATATTTCCGTGGTCCTGGCGGTACTATCGCCTGTCATCTGTCACTGAGTGGTACTACTGCTCAGTCTAGGCGGTACTACCACCTGACATTGCTCGGAGATCGAGCTCAAGCAGTACCACCGCTTGACAAGGGCGGTACCACCGCTGGCAGTAATAACTGCTATAGGTACCACTACCTGATAGGGGTGGTACTACCACCCAAAACTCTTGGGAGACTGAGTCTCCTGGGCGGTGCCATCGTCGGCTAGGAATTCTAGGTCCGAATGGGTTGATCCATTCAACCCAATTTGGGTATGCCAAGGGCCTAGTTGGCCCCAAATTAAGTTAATGAAATCACCTCCTAATCGTAACTTAATTGACATGCTAACTACGATAATTAATCGCTTCTTCGGACCCAGAAGACTACGACGAACTCTCAAACCCCCAATGTGATCTTGGTTTTGACTCTAGCTTAACACATGCTGCATGTCTTACTGCCATCGTATTTAATCCTGCACACTTATCTCAACATATGGATTAGATAACCAAATGATAATTGACTTCATCATCAAAATCTAAGATTCAACAATCTCCTCCTTTTTGTTGATGACAGAATTAACCTTAACTCCTCCTATCTATATACCATACTTGAGATAAGTCATTTTTGAGTTCAATGCCTTTGAATTCAAGAGACATATTGATAAGTTAAGTTATTTAAACTTATCAATACCCCCATCATGATTCCTATCATGATATATCTTTCTGAAAATGATGTCAAGGCTGGACATCCATTTTCAAGTCTTATATTTCATATGTGAAAGATAGCAATCGTAGCAATTCATCACATGGCAAGATATCAATTTGTAAGATTGCGATGTAAGCTCTAGATATCATAACATGATGCAAATATGGTAATCATAGCAATTCATTCTACCATCAATTTACCACATATTTCTCCCCCTTTATCATCAACAAAAAGGAGAACGATTCAAGCATATTTCAAGCATAGTAATAAGTGTGGTAAAGATTCATGTTATTTTCCAACATAAGATACCATTCATACAAATTATTTTTCAAGCAATCATGACATGGTATCATTCAAAAGTCCATTAAGGAGATAGCTTTCATTACTTTTCCTTATTTGTCATTAACGTTTTGCATGAAGGAGAAAAGCCATTGTGAACTAACTTTGAATGAATTTAAAAATGATAAGAGATTAAATCATGCTTTATTTTTATAAGAAACAAGATATACATGTGAAATTAAATTCTTGCAAGTGTTCATTAAAACAAAAAGTCTTCTTTCATCAAGAAGGAATTCATTTCACCAAATCCATTTCACGATTAAAAATCATTTTTCACAAGGTAAATGCATGAGAGATGCATTTGTTAATCAATTCCATATGTCAAAAATCTTGGAGCATTGATATGAAATAAACTTGATATGACATAGGCTCATGAAAGCTCCATTCAAGAAATACATTTAATGGAAGAGAAATACAAAATCATGTTAGGATTGGAGTGGCACTAAGAGGGGGGGGTGAATTAGTGCAACGGGTTAAAACTCGTAAGTTTGAAATCGATTTCGTAAATGTGTAGAGATTTTGATTCGATGAAGGATGACTTAGCTAAAATAACTCGAGTAAAGGAAGTCAAGAGTAGGGAGAAGAAAACCAAATAATTTTATGCTAAGAAGATAAGTGGTTCAGAAAATTAAACACTCACACATTTAAGGAACACCACAATATAAAGTGGTTCGGTCAAATAACCTACATCCACTTGCGAAGCCTTCTTCGATGAGGCTCCCAACTTCCACTATATAATCACTTTGAAGGGGAAGGACCAAATACCCCTCTTACAACCTTTTTACAAGTGGTTCACACTCTTATAGATTTTTCAAAGAGAAAGAGGGAGGTGAACACTTAAGCTATTGAAAATAAGACTTTGCTAAAGCTTTTTCTCAATTTCTAACTTCTCAAAAAGGTGTTATCTTTGCTGATAATTGAGGGGTATTTAGAGGCCCCAAGAGGATTCAAATTTGGGGCTCCAAATTTGAATTGCTTTTACGTTTCCCGGTGTTGGTGGTGCCACCGCCTGTTAGTGTCTGACACTGACAGTGCACTAGCTGTGCCACCACTAGTCCTCTCGGGTTCAGGACGGTGCCACCGCCCAGTCCAGCGGTGTACTAGTGGTGCCACCGCCTAATCTCTTGGGTTCTGGGCGGTGGCACCGCCTAGTCTGGTAGTGTCATCGCCCAGTCCGACGGTGCCACTACCTAGACTATTTCAAACTTGGCCCAAACCAATCCAAACTCAGGCCCAATTGGCCCCTAACTAGGTTATAGGATTAACCCTTAATCCTAACCCAAATTAGATGCAAACTATGAAATTAAGACATATCCCTAAGCAAATGTTTAATCGGCAAAGTCGAGTTTTTTCCGATGAGCTTTCCGACGAACCTTCGACGGACTTCCGATACACCCTCGGATTTCTTCTAGCGGACTACCAGCAAGCTTTCGGTCTTGTGGTGAGTTTAACGAGTCTTTGGCAAGTATCCGAATCTTCTTGGTGATCTCCGCAAACCTCTGATGATCTTTTTAGTGGACTTCCAAAAACTTCAACAAGTCCCCGATTCTTTCTCGGTTGGTTCTAGTAGCACTTCCGACGATTCTTTGGACTTTAGGCGGACTCTCGAACACCCATCGAAGTTGACTCTAGTAAACTTGCTTTATGTCTTCAAGCTATCGTAGTTAATCCTGCACATGTAAAACATACTTCGATCTAGACAATTAATCCTAAGCATCTAATCAAGTTGTCCGACATGTCATTGGTCCCTCGACGCTTCATCTGATTCTTTGATGCTTCGTCCGATTTTTCGGTGCATCATCCTCTCTTGCGGCCTATTACCCAATCGACCAGTTGATCCGTAAATCCGATGTCCTTAGCACAATCTCCGCTCTTCTTGGCCTAATGCCCGAATCCATGGCCCGAAGCCTTCTATCGATACATCGACCAATCCACCAGCCCGACACCCAATCTTTTGACATGTTCCTCTGGTACAACATGATTTTTATGCTTTAATTGTCTCACCCTGATCGAAGTATCCTGCATCACTCAAAACGTAGATTAAAACATGAACACATATTGATTGGTTTCATCATCAAAATCCGAGATTCAACAATCGCCCTCTTTTTTATGATGACAACCGATCGACGACGGAGTTTACCTTAACTCCCAGAGTTTAAACAAATTCCCCCTATCAATATACCATATTGATAGAAACTCTTGGATTCAAAAATCCAAGCAATATATCATAATAAAATAATGACATATAATCAACATACTTCTCCCCCTTTGTCATCAACAAGAAGGAGAAGTACCACAATCAATTGTTTGTGATATACAAGTTCAACTCATTGCATGAAAAACATAATATCTATTTTTATCATCATGCAAGTTTGCTATCATCATAGATATACATGGTAGTACGATAGCAAGTTTACAATATACAAGCTAGCAAAATTTTTTCAACATTTTAAGACACGCAAGCTAGCAATTTTGAGATGTTCAAGAAAGCAACACTTGCTTCTTTAAATATAAGTTTTGCTAGATGTGCAAGTTAACTTTTTATTTCTTGAGATAGGCAATATAGCACTCCTTGGTGATGTTCAAGATAGCAATTTCTTATCTTTTGAGAAGTGTAATTTTTGATTTTTTTCTTGAATTGTGCAAGCTAGCAAATTAGCTTTCTAGTTTATTTTGCTCCCTCTTTGTCATTGTCAAAAAGAAGGGAAGACCTTTTACGTTAATTTCTAAATTATGACAAAGGTAAATAGTATAGATGAAAATTCAAGTCTTGAATGTCATAACAATTATTTTATCATGAATATTTCATCATTGCGTGCATCATTATCATAAGTTAAAGTATTACATGCATAATACCAAATCATCATATATATCTTCAAAAAATATAAACTCATCATTATATGCATGATTCTAAATCATCATTCATATTATTTCAATCATTGTTTCAATCATCACTATAACTCATCATGCACAAAATATAAAATCATCTAACATGATACAAACATTTATTTTCAAAATATTTATCACTATTTTCATGTATGATAATAAAGTATTCATGATACCAAACATTAAATCAACATTTTTAAGTATTTATCACTTCATGATTGTTGGTATCAAACACTTATCATTTAAAGAATTCTTAATACACATCATATGCAATAAATACATCACATATATCATCATAATAAAAAGCATATGCATCATTCCAAATCATAAATATTTCAAATAATCATGGTATTAATATGTCAAATTGCATCCTACCATGATCATAACTTTTCCCCATTTTATCATTGTAAATAAGAAAGAATACGGGAAGAATAAAATAGTACAAAATATTTCAATTATTTCAAGGCATACAAGCCATAAATCCAACGGCATCATGTCATGAAAGATAAGACCTCTTAAATTACAAAAGACATGATTCATTTTATCAAATCTCTTCTTTTTATAAATAACAAAAATTATAGGTGTACAAAGAAGAGATCGTCATTAAAAAATCTCAGGTAGTAAATCCAAGAAATCAAGATCATGATTTGAATACAAACTCATTCAAATTCAAATCATCAAATTCATCAAAATCTCAACATTACTTTCAAGAGATTCAAAATGGTATACATAAATTTATCATACTAATCATCAAGATTAATAAGATAGAGAGAAATAATTTTTTTAAAAAATATTTTCCTATTTTTAGTTGTTTCAATTCATATGATTTTATTTCATTTATGCCAAATAAAAACATGTATCATGTTTAAAACCGAAAGTGTAAGATTTATTATAACGAAGACCAATAAGGCACTTTCTTTATGGTAAAAATCAATAATCCGTAAATCGTAAGATTCATCATACATAATTTCGAATTATAAAACAATTAAACATGATTTCAAATCAATATGCTCAAGTTTTTTGTATGAAAACATACATCATACTTAAAACCGAAAATGTAACACTTCATCATGATAAAAATCGATAATCCATAAATTACTTAAAAATCACCATGCATAATTTTGAAATTTATTAAGCATGATCATTATGCATGACATTAAAACATGTTTTCAAAATGTTTAATATTTTCATTACATAATTTCATCATTATGCATCATCATATTTTCAAATTTAAACATGCACAATTTCAAAACCATACATTTCATTTTTCATGCATGATACAAATAAAACAATCATCATTATGAGCATATCATACATGATATTCAAGCATTCATGATACATCATTTTGGCAACATGATCATAGCTTTTCAATTGATGGTATCTAAATGTCAAAGTTCATTACATCTTATCATGCATGATCAGTAACATCTCATTTGTATTTCATGCATAATTTCATTTCATCACATTAGGAACATCAAGAAGAATTAATTGAGTGATGAGATAAATATTTCATGAATACACGGAATTGTATAAAAATTATATCATGAGTTTTTCATGCATTCATATCATCACATGAAGAATATCAAAAAGAATTTTCATGATGAGATGCATAAATAGTGAACATAAATTTTGAATATCGAGAGACATATTATGATTCATTTTAATAACTCAAATAGTAAAAAGAAAGAATTATAATAGACAATCGTGATTTCTAAAATAAAATTTCAAGTTATAATTTTCAAAAATCAAGATAAAAATCATGGTTAAATGAAACTCATTCAAATCATTAAAATCATCAAAATCACTTTTAAGATGATCAAATAGATTAATTAAACTCAATAAGATAGAGAAAAATAATTTTTAAGAAAAATACTTTGCTCTTTTTAGTTGTTTCAATTTATGTGATTGATTTTATATTAGCATGCTCAAATATTTGTTCTTATGTTAAAATCATGCATCAACGTTTAGGATCAAAAAATAAATTTCGTCATGAAAACCATCAAGATCAATAAACCACAAAAATCATCATGTATAACTTTAAAATCTCATGCATAAAATCATCAAATCATGGTATCAAAATTTCAATATTTTCATTACAACTTTATGCATCATTAAGTATACAATCGTTAAGCATGACACTTACACTATTTCATATAAGCATGCCTATTTCATTTATTTCAAATCAAAACATGCATCATTTTTTAAATCGAAAAAGCCACTTTTATTATCGTGGAAATCAATAATCCATAAATCACAAAAATCATTATGCATTATTTCGAAAGAAAACTCATTAAGCATGGTCATTATGCATTACTTCAAATCAAACATTATTTCATTTATTTTTAAAATATTTATCATGATAGAATATTCAAGGTAAAGAAATCATTAAACATAAAGCATATTCATCAATCATGGTTTCATTGAGCATAAGGTATTTTCAACCAAAATTATTTTGTTATTTGTTGTAGTCATGCATTTTTCTTTTTAGGTGAATTTATCTTTTCGTGCTTATATTTTCTATACAAAAGCCATGCATCATCATTAAGCATGATATTAAACTTCTTAATATTTTCATTAAGACATCAAGCATGGTTTCAATCAAAATCAGAAATTATCAAGATACACATTTTTTCTTCTTAAGAAAACATACATATGATCATTAGATTTAAATCTAACATTTTATTCCATTAACATAAAACATATAATTTTTATTATTATTTTTAAAATTACGATCATGATCATATTTTTATATTTTTAATTTTTTAAACATGTAATTTTTAAGAAAAATAATTATTCAAAAAAAAGAAAATACGTCATGGAAAACATCAAGTAATTTCAAAATAAATTAAGGGGGTTTCTATTACCTCATCATTGAAAGCGGTTAAGGCGTAGTTTGCCACCTCGCCTTTTTTGATTTTCTCCTCGTCTTCGGAGGAGCTCGATTCATCTCAATTTTTTTTCTTCTTCTTGCGTTCAAAGCAAGTAGTTCTGTTCTTTTTGCTTTTTAATTTTTGTTTTATTTGTAGTTTAACTTCACCATCACTTGAGCTTATTCTCGAGTGGTTTTCAAATATTCTATGTCCCAAATCCTTCTTGTTCATTAGAAGGTTGTTCTCGAGTTCCCTTTTTGCCACATTGTTCATTTCATAGGTCATTAAATACTCAATAAATTATTCGAGAGGAAATGTTTTAAGGTCCTTGGCCTCTTGAATAGCCGTAACTTTTGGATCCCAACTTTTTAGAAGGGATCTTAAAATTTTAGTTACTAGTTCGAAGTTAGAAAAACCTTTACTAAAAGCTTGAAGTCTATTGATGACATCCATGAAATGGGTGTACATGTCTCCAATGGACTCACTTAGTTTCATCCGGAAAAGTTCGTAAGAAAGCATAAGAATATTGATTTTGGACTCTTTCACTCGGCTAGTGCCTTCATGAGTGACCTCAAGAGTTCTCCAAATGTCAAAAGCCAAATCACAAATCGAAACACGATTAAATTCATTTTTGTCAAGTGCACAAAACAAGGCATTCATAGCCTTTGCGTTTAAAGCAAAAACCTTCTTCTCCGATTCATCCCATTCGCTCATCGGAAGAGAAGATTTTTGAAATCCACTTTCGATAATATTCTAAAGCTCAAAATCCATGGAAATAAGGAAGATCCTCATACAAGTCTTCCAATACATGTAATCCGACCCAATAAACATAGGCGGACGTATAATAGACTGACCCTCTTGCATGCCGGAGTAAGCCATCTCTCTTGGGTATTAAACCAAATATGAGAGTGAGCCTTGCTCTGATACCAATTGTTAGGATTGGAGCGGTACTAAGAGGGGGGGTGAATTAATGCAGCAGATTAAGACTCGTAAGTTTAAAATCGATTTCGTAAATGTGTAGAAATTTTGATTCGATGAAGGATGACTTAGCTAAAATAGCTCGAGTAAAGGAAGTCAAGAGTAGGGAGAAGAAAACCGAACATTTTGCTGCTAAGAAGATAAGTGGTTTAGAAAATTAAACAATCACACATTCAATGAACACCACAATATAAAGTGGTTCGGTCAAATAACCTACATCCACTTGCGAAGCCTTCTTCGATGAGGCTCCCAACTTCCACTAGCTAATCACTTTGAAGGGGAAGGACCAAATACCCCTCTTATAACCTTTTTGCAAGTGGTTCACACTCTTACAGATTTTTCAAAGAGAAAGAGGGAGGTGAACACTTAAGCTATTGAAAACAAGACTTTGCTAAAGCTTTTTCTCAATTTCTAACTTCTCAAAAATGTGTTATCTCTACTGAGAATTAAGAGATATTTATAGGCCCCAAGAGGATTCAAATTTGGGCTCTAAATTTAAATTGCTTTTGGGTTTCCCAGTGCTGGCGGTGCCACCGCCTGTTAGTGGTAGTGCCACCGCCAATGTCTAACACTGACAGTGTACTGGCGGTGCCACCGCCGGTCCTCTCGGGTTTTGGCGGTGCCACCGCCCAGTCCAGTGGTGCCACCACTTGGACTGTTCTAGCTTACTGGTTGGGCTCCAAACTTGGTCCAAACTTGTCTAAACTTGGGCCAAATTGGCCCCTAACCGGGTTATAGGATAGGATTAACCCTTAATTCTAACCAAAATTAGATGTAAACTATGAAATTAAGACATGGCCCTAAACAATTTTTTAACCGGCAACGTCGAGTTTCCTTTCGGCAGACTTCCGATACACCCTCATATTTCTTTCGGTGGACTCCTCGTAGGCTCCCGGTCTTATGACGAGTTCAATGAGTCTTTGTCAAGTATCCGAATCTTCTCGATGATCTCTGCGAACCTTCGACGATCTTTTTGGCGGACTTCCAAAAACTTCGGCAAGTCTCCGATTCTTTCTCGGTTGGTTCCGACAGCACTTCCGACGATTCTTCGGACTTTCGACGGACTCTCGAACACCCATCGAACTTGACTCCAGTAAACTAGCTTTATGTCTTCAAGCTATCGTAGTTAATCCAGCACAAGTAAAACACACTTCGATTTAGATAATTAATCCTAAGAATCTAATCAAGTTGTCCGGCATGTCATTGGTCCATTGACGCTTCGTCCGATTCTTCGGCGCATCGTCCTCTCTTGCCGCCTATTGCTCAATCGGCCAATTGACTCCACAACTCCAATATCCTTGGTATAATCTCCGCTTTTCTTGGCTCGATACCCGAATCCACGGCTCGAAGCCTTCTGTCGATATGTCAACCGATCCATCGGCCCGACGTCCAATCTTTTGACATGTTCCTCTAGCACAATTTGATTTTCCTGCTTTAATTGTCTCACCCTGATCGAAGCATCCTATGTCACTCAAAACGTAGATTAAAACATAAACACATATTGATTGGTTTCATCATCAAAATCCGAGATTCAACAAATCATGCATTGTTAGGATCAAGAAAGTCCGAAAATGAAGTTTAACAAATTCATGCATTCGGATAAAGTTTTGCCATAGCTTTTCAAACACAATCATGAATGTAAAACATGCTTATCATCATGGAAATCAGGACACACAATTTCCAACATGTTATCGAAGCATATAGTCATATCAAATTCGTATCATAAGATTTTCAGCATTGAGTGATTGATCATAGAATCAAGAAAGTCCGAAAATAAAATTTAACAAATTCATGCATTCGGACAATGTTTTGCCATAGTTTTTCAATCATAATTATGAAGCAAAGTTATTAATGTTTTGTAGTACTTAAAGATTAAGAATCCGATGTATGAATGAACCTCCTCAAATCATAATGAGAGTATATATAATATGCAAAACATGGAAACTTTTAGTACTAAGGTAGAAAATTTTCAACTTTAAAGTAAACACATTATTGAAGCATTCAATCATGTCAAATTCGTATAAAATTTTCAGCATGGAATATAAGTAATCAAAGAATCAAGAAAATTCGAAAACGAAGTTCAATCAACATTAATATTCCTAACTTCGTAGGTACCAATAGTTAAACATATCAAGGACTTGTGATCATCAAAGTAAGTGGCATTGCGATCAAAGTGAATAGCATAAAAAGTTTACAACAACATAGTTTTACAATATGACAAAAAGGAATTGTGTCAACATTATACATATGCTCGCTCATTCAGGTGGTGGAAAATTAAAATACCTAAATAGAGTGTCAAACTATCGATGAATCTACTGCAACATAGATAGGAATTGATCTTGGCGTTGTTCAAGCCGATCTTTTCTTACACATATCCTAAATTATTAAGACTCGAGCCTTGATAGGCTAACTAGCCTATCAACTTCGTTTGGTCTAATCCACTGACCAAAATGCTTAAGCTGAAGTTGATTGTAGTACACTCATCAGACCCTTATAAGCCAATCTTAATCTTGCTCACTTTCAATGTGGGACTAATCAAGGATGTTACAATCACCCCAACTCAAAGGCTTGACGTCCTCGTCAAGACCCAACATAACCCAGATCAAACCCTAGCATAGTGCATGTGAGGCGTAGCCCAATGGTGGCTCCACGCCGTAACGAGTCCTCTGAGTCCGTCTACGGGTAGCCCTTTCCTACTTGAGCCCTCTCACCATGCCCAAATACTATGTCAGCTCTGATACCAAATATTAAAACTCGAGCCTGATGGGTTAACTAGCCTATCAACTTCGTTTGGTCTAATCCACTAACCAAAATGCTTAAGCTGAAGTTGATAATAGTACACTCATCAAACCCTTATAAGCTGTAATATCCCTCACTTTTGAAAATTTATTAATAAGGATTTATATGTAAATTGGAGGACCTATATGTAAATATAAAAATTTCAAGGACTAAACTGTTAAGTTGTAAAAAGAAAAAAATAAAGAAAACTAAAAATTTCAGTTTTATCCCACCGCCCCCCGCTCTCTCTGTTTCTTCGGTGGGGCGTGGGGAGAAGAAGAAGAGAAGTTGAGGGAGAAGAGAAGAAAAGAAGAAGAAGAGGGAAAATAAGAGATTAGGAAGAAGAGGGAGAAGAGAAGAAAAGAAGAAGAAGAAGAAGAAGAAGAAGAGACGGAAGATGGAGAGGAGAGAGAGAGAGGTAGTAGCTGCAGCTAGGGCTGCAGCATCTCTGTTTCCTGGGGGTGGCAACAGAGGAGAGGATGTGTGGGGCGTTGGGGAGGAGAAGGGAAGAGGAAGAGGAAGAAGAAGAAGAAGAGAGGAGGATAGCTGTGGCAAGGTCGCAGCGAGGAGGTGTGTGGCATTGGGGAGGAAAAAGGAAGAGGCGAAGAAGAGAAGGAGAAGAAGAGGGAAAAGAGAGGGAAGAGGGAGAGGAGCGAGAGGTGGCAGCAGCTAGGGCTGCAGCACCTATGTTTCTTGCAGTGGAAACAGAGGAGAGGTGTTGGGCGTTCGAAGAGGAGAAGAAGAAGAAGAGGAAGAGAAGAGGAAGAGGAAGCAGGAGAAGAGGTTGTGATACCTCTGTTTCCTGCAGAGGAAACAGAGGAGAGGGTGTGTGTGATGCCGGGGAGGAGAAGGGAAGAAGAAGAGGAGAAGAAGAAGAGAAGGGAAAGGAGGAGCTGCGGCTGCGGCGGTGGAAGCTGCAGTTGGAAGAGAAGGAGAGGAAGAGATGGTGAGGAAGAAGAGAAGAAGTAGAAGCGGGTGAAGAGGCAGCACCTCTGTTTCCTGCAGGAGGAAACAGAGGAAAGGAGGTGCTGTTTGTCGGGGAGAAGAAGGGGAGGAAGGAGAAGAAGAGAAGAAGAAGAACGGAAGGAGAAGGAAGAGGAGAAGGGAAAGAAGTAGCTGCAGCTGCAGTTGTGGCAGCTGCAGCTGTTGCAGGGAAAGATAAAGAGGAAGGAAGAAGGGAAGGAGAGGAAGAAGAGAAGGGGAAGAAGGGGCTGCGGCAGCTGCAGTTGGAAGAGAAGGAGAGAAAGATGAGCAGGGGAGGAAGAAGAGGCTGTGGCCATGGCTGAGGCTGCGACTGCAGCAGTGTAGCTGGGAAAGAAGAGAAGGAAAGGAAGAAGAAGAGAAAGGAAGAAGGGAAGGAGAGGAAGAAGAGAAGGGGTTGCGGCTGCGGCGAGGGCAGCTGCAGTTGGAAGAGAAGAAGGAGAGGAAGATGAGCAGGGGAGGAAGAAGAGGTTGTGGTCATGGCTGAGGCTGCGACTGCAGTAGTGTAGCTGGGAAAGAAGAGAAGGAAAGGAAGAAGAAGAGAAAGGAAGAAGGTGTTGGGAAATCATAGGGGGGGCGACATCATATGCGCAGCGGAAGAACAAGAAAACAAAAATCCCCGATTCCCAAAAAGATGTTCATCGTCGTGCGAAGATTGGTGCGCAAAATCCGCAAAAGCATAAAACTGCGTATAGAGATTGTGTTACCTAGGGAGATCGTATATCCCTGTTTCCTTGCAGATCCTTAGGAGAGGGTGAAGGAGGTCAAGCGTCCTCCTCTCTAGCGGTGATCCACACAGCAGGGTTGCGACGACGCTCCTCAAAACTCCAGGCCTACACTGAGGTGGAGAGGGAGAGGAGAATAGGAAGGGCAAGCAAAGACTCTAGCCTATGAGGCTGTGAATCCCTCCTATTTATAGAGATCCCGTGTCAAAACCCTAATGGGTCCTTTCCCTAGTGGGTATTGGATCTGCATCCAATAAGACAAGGGCTCCGTCGGATATCTCATATCCGAACCTCTACTCATCGCAATGCCTACCATATGTGTGTGACCCTCTAGGCCCAATATCGAGCTGGCCGTGAGTCATACCTGTCAGAACTCCTTCTAACTCAGTGAATTATTATCTCTGTAATAATTCACTCGACTCATCGACTACGGAAGTACTAGGCCACTACGCCGTAGTCCCCAAACGATACAGGGGAATCCAATCCATTGGACCTGTCTGTCCTCAGTTACCATGTACCTATAGTCCCTCATCCATCTAATATCCCAGAGACCGTATATCGAGCATGGTGCTGTCAGACCCATACGGTTTCTACTCGAGTCTCGCTCTAATCGGATTCTCCCGGAGAACTCTTTCTCTCTCAACCCGAATGACCCTGGCCAGGGATTTGTCTGAGCAAGAACACATGGGATATTTCTCTCATGATGCCGAGAGTGGATGATCCTCTATCGACACTCAATAGCCCTCGTAAGGTCGACTACCACTCCCAATGACCAGCTGTACTAGATCTGGGAACAGCCAAACCTATAAGTCTGGTATCAAAGAGTGGAGCACTCATACAGGACATCCTTGGTGTCTCAAGTCTAAGAACCAGATACACCACTAGGACTACGGAATCGTTGTCTGACAATAAGGCATCATCAACCATCCAGCATTCCGTAAGCGGATCAATCAGTGAACTCATTCTCCAATGAGCACCTGTACTGTATCCCTAGTGTCCCTACACGAGCAGCTATGAGACCAGCTGCATCCATCATATGGACGGGTATACAGCACACCAGTCTATCCGGTTATCACGATGTCCCTCTCGAGTAACCTATGACCGGGATTATTTAGGATATGTGTTTAAAGGTGAATCGATCTCATTATCGTGATCTCATCACGATCCGATTCCCATTGCACAAATCCAAGGACATCACAATATGTATGCATTTATGCAATAGTTATAAAGTGATATATGCCAAAATATAATAAGCAAAAAGATTCTGTATCAAGTCACACGTGCCATCACTCACGTGATTGGCTTGCTGGGCACCTATAACTAGCAATCTCCCACTTGACCTAAAGCCAATCACCTATGTGTCTGATCCCCATCAGACCTCTGTGACGCTCAAAGACAAAATGAGACAACGGCTTTGTCTGTGGATCTGCAATGTTATCTTCGGATGGAACTCTTTCCACTGCTACATCTCCTCGGGTTACGATCTCTCTTATAAGCTGGAACCTCCTCAGAACACTTCTGATAAGACCCGGGTTCCCTTATTTGAGTAATCGCCCCATAGTTGTCGCAATATAAGGAAGTCGACTTGTCGCTATCTGTATCGACTCCCAAATCTGTGATGAACTTCTTCACCCAAACTCCCTCCTTTGCTGCATCTAATGCAGCAATGTACTCCGCCTCTGTGGTCGAGTCAGCAGTGGTATCTTGCTGGAACTCTTCCAGCACACTGCTCCTCCATTCAAGGTGTACACATACCTTGAATTCAACTTGCTATCATTGACATCAGACTGAAAACTTGAGTCAGTGTAGCCTTCAACCTTAAGGCTATTACCTCCATATACTAGTAAAAGATCCTTAGTCCTTCTCAAGTACTTAAGGATACACTTTACTGCTTTCCAGTGCTCCAAGCCTGGATCCGTCTGATACCTGCTCGTGACACTCAGAGCATGCGCTATATCAGGCCTAGTACATAGCATGGCATACATGATAGACCCTATTGCTGAGGCATAAGGTATCATATCCATGTTCGCCCTTTCTTCTGGAGTCTTTGGGGACATACTCGTAGAAAGCGATATCCCATGTCTCATCGGTATGAGACCTCTTTTGGAATTTTTCATGCCAAACCTTTTGACAATAGTTTCTATGTACCTGGACTGGGACAAGCCAAGCATCCTTTTGGATCTATCTCTATAGATTCTAATCCCCAAGATATAAGATGCTTCCCCTAAGTCCTTTATGGAGAAGTGTCTAAATAACCAAGTCTTTACTGTGGATAGCATTCCTATGTCATTCCCAATGATGAGGATGTCATCCACATATAACACCAAAAAGCTAATAGCGC
Organism: Musa acuminata AAA Group; assembly: GCF_036884655.1. NCBI lineage: Eukaryota > Viridiplantae > Streptophyta > Magnoliopsida > Zingiberales > Musaceae > Musa > Musa acuminata. The sequence continues at coordinate 15,073,153 of NC_088352.1, read as the reverse complement.
TCCCACTTACCTTTCTGTATACACAAGGCTCATCTTCGTTCTTAACGAAGTCATAAGATCTGATTGCCTCATCAAATCTTATGTTCCAACTTCGGGAAGCTTGCTTTAGTCCATAAATGGATCTAAGCAACCTACACACCTTATCTGGGCAGTTCTTGGACACGTATCCCTCAGGTTGCATCATATACACCTCCTCCTCGAGGTTCCTATTGAGGAATGTGGTTTTCACATCCATCTGCCAGATCTCATAATCATAGTGTGCTGCAATAGCCAATAGAATTCTGATGGATTTTAGCATTGCTACGGGTGAGAAGGTTTCGTCGTAGTCAACACCTTGCCTTTTACGATACCCTTTAGCCACTAGCCTTGCTTTATAGGTCTCTACCTTTCCATCTACTCCGATCTTTTTCTTAAAGATCCACTTGCAACCGATGGGTACAATACCTTCGGGTGCATCAACTAGGTTCCAAACCTTATTGGAGTACATAGAATCTATCTCATAATTCATGGCTTCTTTCCACTTCCCGGAGTCTATACTCATAATAGCCTCCTCGTAGGTCTGAGGATCAATATCCTCTACATCCTCTGCTCTAATATGTCCCACATATCTCTCAGGAGGATGGGATACTCTATCAGACCTGCGTAAAGTTGAAACTTGTGTATTAGATACCTGAACAGACTCGGGCTGTAGAGTGGTGCTTGAGCTTGGTTCTCCAACCTCGCTCAATTCTATCATTCTCCCACTATCTCCGTCAAGAATGTGTTCCTTCTCAAGGAACACTGCTCTCTTAGCTACAAAGACCTTTTGGTCCTCGAGATGATAGAAGTAATACCCACAAGTTTCCTTGGGGTATCCCACAAATTTACATCGCCCTGTCATTGATTCTAACTTATCGGGGTTGTGTCTTTTAACATGGGCAGAGCAGCCCCAAATCTTAACTACTTTAAGATCAGGCTTCTTCCCTTTCCATATCTCATATGGTGTAGACACCACCGACTTAGTTGGAACTCTGTTCAGAAGGTAAGCTGCGGTTTCTAGGGCATATCCCCAGAATGAGATGGGTAGGTCAGCGAAAACTCATCATGGACCGTACCATATCTAATAATGTACGATTTCTCCTTTCAGAGACACCATTGAGCTGAGGTGTATAAGGAGGTGTCCATTGGGATAATATCCCATGGTCCTTGAGGAAGTGAGTAAACTCTGTACTTAAGTACTCACCTCCTCGATCTGATCGAAGAGTTTTGATACTCTTTCCAGTCTGGTTCTCCACCTCATTCTTATACTCTCTGAATTTCTCAAAGGCCTCGGACTTGTACTTCATTAAGTACACATATCCATACCTTGAGAAATCATCAGTAAATGTAATGAAGTAGGAGTAACCTCCAATGGCATGAGTTGACATGGGTCCACATACATCACTATGTATGAGTTCCAACAACTCAGTGGCTCTCTCTCCAGTTCCACTAAATGGAGAGTTGGTCAGTTTTCCACGAATGCAAGGCTCACAAGTTGCATATGACACATAGTCGAATGGATCTAGATATCCATCATTTAGCAACTTTTGAATCCTTCTTTCATGGATGTGACCTAGCCTACAATGCCACAGGTATGCACTGTTCAACTCATCTCGTTTCCTTTTGGACACATTTATATTCATGATATGTGGAGTGGTGTCTAACATAAATAAACCATTATGCAATGTTCCTTTCGTGATGATCTTATCATCTAATAATATCGAACAACCATTGTTCTCAAAAACAAATTTATATCCACTAACTGTTAAACATGAAATGGAGATAATGTTTTTGATAATAGAAGGAACAAAATAACATGCATCTAATGCAATAAAAGCTCCACTAGGCAGATGTAGGGCGACCTCGCCAACAGCTAATACAGCAACTTTTGCTCCATTACCCATCTTGAGGTCCATCTCGCCTCTCTCTAGTCTCCTAGGCCTTGCCAGAACCTGCAACGAATTACATATATGATAAGCACTACCGGTATCTCATACCCATGTGTTATCATAAGAGTCTGACAAATGGAGACTGATCATGAATGTACCTGAAGCTTCATCAAGCTTTTGTTTCGCCCTTTCTGCAAGGTACTCTTTGCAGTTTCTCTTCCAGTGCCCATCTTTACCACAGTGGAAGCACTGGCCTTTGTCCTTTGTTGGGTCTTTCTTAGCAACCTTTGCTTTACCTTGTTTGCCCTTGCCCTTTCCCTTCTTAAGGGACCTTTCTGCTTTCCTTTTCTTTCTGGTCTCACCAGTGTAGAGAACTGGCTTCTCTTTCTTAATAGTACTCTCTGCCTCCCTCAACATATTGAGGAGCTCTGGGAGAGTCACCTCAAGCTTGTTCATATTAAAGTTCATTATGAACTGTGAAAAGGAATCTGGTAGGGACTGAAGCACAATGTCCACACACAAGTTATCCTCTAGGACCATTCCTAGACCTGTGAGTTTCTCTATCCACTCAATCATCTTTAGGACATGGTTCTGAACCGGTGTCCCCTCAGTCATCCTAGCGCGGAAAAGGCTCTTGGATATCTCATATCGTTGAGTCCTTCCCTGTTCCTCAAATAATTTACGGACATGTAGGAGAATGGATCTAGCATCCATCTTTTCATGTTGTCTCTGTAACTCTGGAGTCATAGAGCCCAACATATAGCACTGAGCAAGAGTGGAGTCATCAATGTACTTCACGTAGCGAGCGATCTCATCCTCGCTTGCCCCTTCTTCAGGCGTAGGCATCACTGTATCAAGGACGTACACGATTTTCTCCGCTGTGAGAACAATTCTCAAGTTACGGAGCCAATCCGTATAATTTGGACCAGTGAGGCGGTTGACATCAAGTATGCCACGTAAGGGATTTGAAAGCGACATTTTCTGAAAATAAAGATGTAGCAAAAATGAATAACATGCAGATTTTGCAAGAAATAAACTATCAAGATATGGACTTCTATCTTAATATGCTCCCACTATTTTACTAACGAGTCACGCGACACCCTCAGCACGTGAAACGGAAGTCTCCGGCAGACTTCTAGTGGGGATCAGGATCCAATCAGCGTCTTAGTGTAACCTCGAGGGACTCGACCAATCACACTAAGCCTAAAAGGTAGACAACTCTTGCCGATCACAACTCCTTGTGATTCCCGTCCTGTTCGGCCTCCGAATCACCATGGCCTCGAGGGACTCGACCAACCATGATGCTCGGTTAAGTCAACACCTTCGTTACAAGATGAGTCTGATTTGATGATATACCCTCGAGGGACTCGACCAAGCATATCATGCCCTCAGGTCACCGGTGACATCTCTATGTCGTAAGCAAGATAGCGAATCGCGATATAGGTGAGTCTCGAGGGACTCGACCAACTCAACCTACACCGGGATTCGGTTCCTAATCATAACGATGGAAGGCCACGTGGGTCAATCTAATTGCCTCAAGTTTACCGACTTAATTTTATCGAGAGGTGTTTCTATGATTTGGTCTCCTAATATGACATGTCACACATATACATATTTAATATATATCTACATCGCATGCAAATATATATACATATCTAGTATGTGTATAAGCAATCACACCAGATGATCATGGACCACAACCTAATATGATTAGGCCCGAGCCAGTAGGCCTAATCACTCACATCAAGATCTATGTGTGCAACGGTGCATCTCCATGCCTTGTGATCGTCCATCTCGTCCTCGTCGGTTCCGTCGACATCTTGATGCATCTCCATGCATCACGATCGTCCGTCTCGTGGGTCTCGCTGCGCCTCCTCATGTGATTACAACTTAATCATAGGCACGCAGGCCCGACAATAAACGAGAAATATAATGGAGGTTCGCAGACCTCAATAATAATAATCACAAGTACACACATCACACGGTCCATGATCATCCGTCCACTCATCATACATCACATGTATAAATAATCATCATCATGTAGGACTACTAGATAATAATAAAAATAATAATCAACTAAACATTTTAATTAATTAATATTTTCTGAAATCAGGGATATATAGGGAATTTCTCAATTCCTAAGGGTATTTTCGTAATTTGGACAAAAGACAGAAACTGGAATTTCTCAAATTCCGAGGGGGCAAAACTGTCTTTTTGCCCATAAAACCCTAATGCCCTTCTCCCCCTTGCTGCTGCGCCGCCGCCGCCGCCACCCTGCTGGCGGCGGCCTGTGCGGCGAGGGCGAGGGCACTGCCCTCGCCTGCAGGTGGCACGCCCGCTGGGGTCGCTGCCGCTACAAGTGGGCGCCGCCGCCTTCGCGGGCGGTTCTGCCCGCGAGTCAGCGCCCGCAGGTGGTGCTGTCTCGCTGGCGGCCGCCCTTGCGGGGTTTTTGCCCGTGGGAGCAGCGGCCACAGGCGCCGCTGCCCTGCAGTGCCTCAGCCCGCGCTGCTGCCCCGCGGCGCCTTTGCCCGCGGGCTCAGTGGCCGCAGGCGCTTCTACCGAGCGGGCTGCCAGCCCCGTCGGCCGCAAGCCTGCTGCAAGCAGACCGCCGGCCGGCTGTTGCAGGCACAGCGCAAGCGCATGCGCCGGCGCTGTGCTGCCTGGCTGCGGCTGCGGCTGGCTGCAGGCATGCAGATCGAGGGCAGCAACTGTTGCTGCCCTTCCTCGCTTTTGCGTCAACGATTTTGACGTCAATATTCTTCCTAAACACAACACACGCAGTTCAAAACCAATCATTCGCACGAACAACCTGGCTCTGATACCACTGTTGGGTAATCATAGGGGGGGCGACATCATATGCGCAGCGGAAGAACAAGAAAACAAAAATCCCCGATTCCCAAAAAGATGTTCATCGTCGTGCGAATATTGGTGCGCAAAATCCGCAAAAGCACAAAACTGCGTATAGAGATTGTGTTACGTAGGGAGATCGTATATCCCTGTTTCCTTGCAGATCCTTAGGAGAGGGTGAAGTAGGTCAAGCGTCCTCCTCTCTAGCGGTGATCCACACAGCAGGGTTGCGACGACGCTCCTCAAAACTCCAGGCCTACTCTGAGGTGGAGAGGGAGAGGAGAATAGGAAGGGCAAGCAAAGACTCTAGCCTATGAGGCTGTGAATCTCTCCTATTTATAGAGATCCCGTGTCAAAACCCTAATGGGTCCTTTCCCTAGTGGGTATTGGATCTGCATCCAATAAGACAAGGGCTCCGTCGGATATCTCATATCCGAACCTCTACTCATCGCAATGCCTACCATATATGTGTGACCCTCGAGGCCCAATATCGAGCTGGCCGTGAGTCATACCTGTCAGAAGGGAAGGAGAGGAAGAAGAGAAGGGGCTGCGGCTGCGGCGAGGGCAGCTGCAGTTGGAAGAGAAGAAGGAGAGGAAGATGAGCAGGGGAGGAAAAAGAGACTGTGGCCATGGCTGAGGCTGCGACTGCAGTAGTGTAGCTGGGAAAGAAGAGAAGGAAAGGAAGAAGAAGAGAAAGGAAAAGGGAAGAAGAGAGGAAGAGGAGAAGGGGAGGCAACTGTGGTAGTGGCAGCTGCAGCTAGAAGAGAAGGAGAGGAAATAGAGCAGGGGAGGAAGAAGAGGTTGCGGTTGTGGTGGCTGCGGCTATGGCTGCGACTGCGACTGCGGGAATTGCAGTTGGGAAAGAAAAGAAAGGAAAGGGGGAAAACGGGGCTATGGATGGGATTACGGCCGCAGTCGCAGCGATTGCATATGCAGCAGTTATGTCTACTAAAGAAGGGGAGGAAGAAAGCAATGCAGTGGAAGGGGCAGCAACTATGGCAGCGGCGATGGTTGTGGCAGCTGCGTTTGGAAAAGAAAAAGAAGGAATGAGAGTAAGAGAGTGCAGGTGACTGTGCCTCGATATTTGCAAGTGGTGTAGTTGCAAAAAAAGAAATAAAATGAGTGCATAAAACGAAATAGGGAGAGGACACAGAAGAAAAGTAGAAGGATTTGGGCTAACACCTTCTTTGGATCTTCATATCAAAATATTTGAAAGGAAAGTTTCCCGATCATTTCTCTTGTAATTGTTCTAATTTTTCTTATTGCAAGTGTTCTTATCTTTCCTATTGCAAGTGATCCGATCCTTTCTATTGCAAGCTTTCTAATCTTTCCTATTGCAAGTGTCCTGATCTTTCCTTATTGTAATTTGATCTCTACATTTGATTTGAATATGGGAACTTTGAATTGTTCTAGCCTTGCATTTGATATATCTCTTGTTTAGACATATCGATCCGAATCTGTGCAACTTTTGAGATTCTAACATTTCTACCTTGTTATGATTATAACTTCATGTATTAACCTTTGATTTGGACAAAACTTATTTGATTGGAATATAGACTCAAAAACCTTTCTTTTGATAGCTTTATTGAGTATATTGGAGCACGATTGATAGTTTGAATCATTTGTTCAATGTGCCTCTTGAATTCTACCAGAAATCGAGCTTTGGTCGATTTCGCATATTCTAGTTTCATTCCTTTGGAAATTGATATCCTTTGGCTTTCTTCTTCAATTGAGCTTTATATTACTACTTTGAATTCTTGTATGCTCTTGTCCTTAAAGTTATTTGCATTCTTGAAATCTATTGTGTAACGTTTATGCTATATCGTATTGACTCATATAGGCACATGTATATCCCATTGTTCTGCATTTGCTTTCGATATGTGCCTATTCCAGTTTTATTCCTTTGGACATTGAATTTGTCTAACCTTCTTATTTGAATTGAGTTATATGTGATTGCTTGGAATCCTTGAATGTTCTTGCTTTCATTTCCGTTCAAATCTTAATACAATTGTAAAACATTATTGCTTGCATCGTATTGACTGGTAAAGGCTCATGTACGTTTTATTGTTCCGCGTGTGCTTCCGATATGTCCCAATTCATTATTCATACTATCCTTTTGTACTCTGGTGTTTGTGGGATATTGTGAACCTTTGCCGGAAATGGTGAAGGGAGTTATGCATAGAGCTTGAGATGCTCCGCCGACCCTTATGACTTCACTCAGACGTGGGTGGATGGAGCTCCCAAACGTGGGAGACCTCCTAGACGTAGGAGACTTATGTTTGGTGGTCGTTCAGAAATGGATGTACTATATTATCTTATGGTCCCACTTCACCTTCTGTATGTTTGATATGATATCCATAACTTTGGTTATATGTTTATATACGTGCTTTGGATAAGAATGATATGAATGCAATGTCAAATTCGACGTTTGAGCTTCTATTTCGCATTTGTTATTGACATGCTCCAAAATGTTTCCAATGCCATTGATATACTTCAAAATGCTTCACATACCATTGATATATTCCGAAATGTTTCATTTGTCATTGATATACTCCGAAACATTTCATACGCCTTTGATATGCTCGGAAATGTTTCATTTGCTCTTGTTATGCTCCTAATGTTCCATTTGTCATTGATATGCTCCGAAACATTTCATACGCTATTGATATTCTCCGAAATATTTTATTTGCTATTGTTATGCTTCGAAATGTTCCATATGTAGTTGATATGCTCCGGAACATTTCATACGCTATTGATATGCTCCAATTACTCTGTGCTTCATTTGCTATGAACTGATATGTTCTGAAATGTCCTATTTGCAATTGATATACTCCAGAACATCTCGTACTCTATTGATATACTCCAATTACTCTGTGCTCCATTTGTTATGAATCAAATATGTTTTGAATGACATGATACATATGATTTTGTATCTAATGAGATGGTATCCTTGAGAATTCTTGTATTCTGCCTTGCATTACGATATCTTACTTGTTTGAAATCGTTCCTTTTGTTCTGAATATGCTTTATCACTTGTTGAGATGTTTTTAGCTCACTCAGTTGTAATATAAATCTTTCAGGTCAGCTTGTCACTCTTTGAGATATTTGATTTGGGCTGAGGTAGTGGATATCTATTCAGAATTATGGGCAAGTCTTGTTGGTTATTATGTTATTGTTGTATAAGCATATTTTGTATGTAATGAAATGTTGTTGATGAATCGAAGTGGATATACTGTGTAAAAGTGTTAGAAGATATCTCTTATTTGGAATTTCGGAATGTTAAGTCTAGTTTACGATGATATGAAGTTGTGGTAAATGGTTGGAGTTCTGATTGTATAAATTACTTAGCTTGTGGATTTATAAATGTTGTTCATGTTTGTTAAGTTGGCTTGGGTTGCCATAAATGTGAATTATCGAGTGATGTGATATATGATTATAAATTGCACTGGTTATATAGATGTGAATTTGATAGAATGTTTTTCAATATCCTCAAATGCTAGTTTGGATCCTGGATTGGTTTGTGATGGAAAATTTTAATATCATCTATATTTTTTTGAGGGGCGTGACAGAGGTGGTATCAGAGCATGGTTTGAGGATCACTGAAATATTTGATATGTTGACGTGCAAAATATATTGAGGTCTAGTGAATTATAGTGATTAGTGAAAATTTTCTTTGATGTATTTTAGGAATCTAGGATGACGATGACATTTAGTCCTCCTACTTCATCTGATTTTGATTAATTAAGTGGGATGAAAGGGGTAATCGGGGATATTGAATCAGAGTGGCGCAGCAGAAGCATGGTGAATCTAATCCATTGGTGGCAGAAAAATGGATGATGTGAATAGAGAAGATATTTGATGTACAAAATTGTTCTAATGATCAAAAGATTCCTTTTGCCACCTTATGGTGGAAGTAGAGGCTGATCATTAATGGGAATAATGAAAAGAATTTTTGAAGATCAATGGCAAGAATGACAAGGACAAGTTTACCAATACAAATATGATTAGAAATGAATCAGAAAGTTATAACAAGAGGGTCAAGACATTTGGATTTGAAATGGGAAGTCACCACAAAAGACACAATCATGTGTGAATTGCAAGTTAAATTATAAATTAAGTTTGTGTTTTTGGGTGACCGGAGTCTATTTTGCTTGTGGAAAGTTTGATCATAAAATAAAAGACTGCTCCTTGAACAAGAAGAAAGAGTCACTGCCTCAGAAACCATCAGCCCATGTCAGAGTGTATGCTATTACTGAATATAATTCTAAAACTTCTGAATTAGTGATCGAAGGTATTATACATGTTTATGAAAGAATGCAAATATTTATTTGACCATGAGTCTCATCTACAATTTGATTCGTACTATTTTTCTTATCACATGGGTATTCAACCTAGACCACTACATTATGTGCTATATGTAAATACGATCATTGGAGATTCTTTGATAACAAACTTGAATCTAGTCCTCTTGTTTGATTTTTATTGGAGAACTTGAACTTTTGCTGATTTAGTTCTCCTAGAGATTTGGAATTTTGATATTATACTTGGTATGAATTGGCTTTCTTCTTATCATACCAGAATGGATTGTTATATAACTAATGATCACTTTTGCATATTTGATCAGCCGATCTTTTATTTTGAAAGTATTGGACATGATTTATCTCCTTGCCTAATGTATCCCAGGATGACTTGCTTGGATTACCTCCAAAACGTGACTTTGTTTTTTATTTGGTCCTTGGGACAATCCCAATATCAAAGCCTTTCTAAAAAATGATATCATTTAAGTAAGTGGAATTAAAAAAGCAACTACAAGGACGATTAAATAAGAATTTTATTTGGCTTAATATTTTATCATGGGGTGCTCCGGTGTTAGTTACAAAGATGGATGGAACATTGAGACTTTACATTAATTTTAGATAATTGGATCAGGTGACCATCATAAAACGAGTATTCTCTAAAGTGACGACTTGTTGGATTAACTGCAAGGTGCACAAGTATTTTCAAAGATTGATTGAAGGTCGGGTTACCATCTATTGAGGAACAATGAGGAGAATATTTCGATCACTCTTGGAAAATTATGTAATTGTGTTGTATTGATAAAACTATTTGAGAGCAGGAGGATGAAATAAAGAAATCATAATCCTCATCTTTTCATCGATTGAGCTATAACCAATTTAGAGGACTAAATTTTCTTTTAAGGGGGGGAGAGTGTAATATCCCTCACTTTTAAAAATTTATTAATAAAGATTTATATGTAAATTTGAGGACCTATGTGTAAATATAGAAATTTCAAGGACTAAACTTTTAAGTTGCAAAAAGAAAAAAATAAAGAAAACCAAAAATTTCGGTTTTATCCCACCGCCTCCCATGCTCTCTGTGTTTCTTCGAGAAATAGAGAGAGGAGCGGTGGGGTGTGGGGAGAAGAAGAAGAGAAGTTGAGGGAGAAGAGAAGAAAAGAAGAAGAAGAGGGAAAAGAAGAGATTAGGAAGAAGAGGGAGAAGAGAAGAAAAAAAGAAGAAGAAGAAGAAGAGAGGGAAGATGGAGAGGAGAGAGAGAGAGGCAGCAGCTACCGCATCTTTGTTTCCTGCAGGTGGAAACAAAGGAGAGGATGTGTGGGGCGTTGGGGAGGAGAAGGGAAGAGGAAGAGGAAGAAGAAAACGAAGAAGAATAAGAAGAAGAGAGGAGGATAGCTATGGCAAGGTTGCAGCGAGGAGGGGTGTGGCGTTGGGGAGGAAAAAGGAAGAGGCGAAGAAGAGAAGGAGAAGAAGAGGGAAAAGAGAGGGAAGAGGGAGAGGAGTGAGAGTTGGCAGCAGCTAGGGCTGCAGCACCTCTGTTTCCTGCAGGTGGAAACAGAGGAGAGGTGTAGGGCGTTCGAAGAGGAGAAGAAGAAGAAAAGGAAGAGAAGAGGAAGAGGAAGCAAGAGAAGAAGAAGAAGAGAAGAGGGTGTGTGTGACGCCGGGGAGGAGGAGGGAAGAAGAAGAGGAGAAGAAGAAGAGAAGGGAAAGGAGGAGCTGTGACTGCGGCGGTGGAAGCTGCAGCTGGAAGAGAAGGAGAGGAAGAGATGGTGAGGAAGAAGAGGCTGTGGCCGTGGCTGAGGCTACGACTGTAGCAGTGTAGCTGGGAAAGAAGAGAATGAAAGGAAGAAGAAGAGAAACGAAAAGGGAAGAACAGAGGAAGAGGAGAAGGGGAGGCAGCTGTGGTAGTGGCAGTTGCAGCTGGAAGAGAAGGAGACGAAATAGAGCAGGGGAGGAAGAAGAGGCTGCGGTTGTGGTGGCTGCGGCCATGGCTGCGACTGCAGCAATTGCAACTGGGAAAGAAAAGAAACAAAAGGGGGAAAAAGGGGCTGCGGACGGTATTGCGGCTGCAGTGGCAGCGATTGCATATGCAGCAGTTATGTCTGCGAAAGAAGGGGAGGAAGAAGGCAATGCGGTGGAAGGGGTAGCAACTATGGCAGCGGCAGCGGCGGTGGTTGTGGCAGCTGAGTTTGGAAAAGAAAAAGAAGGAATTAGAGTAAGAGAGAGCAGGTGACTGTGCCTCGATATTTGGCACGTGGTGTAGTTGCGAAGAAAGAAATAAAATGAGTGCATAAAACGAAACAGGGAGAGGACACTGAAGAAAAGTAGAAGGATTTGGGCTAACACCTTCTTTGGATCTTCAGATCAAAATATTTGAAAGGCAAGTTTCCCGATCGTTTCTCTTGTAATTGTTCTAATTTTTCTTATTGCAAGTGTTCTTATCTTTCCTATTGCAAGTGATCCGATCCTTTCTATTGCAAGCTTTCTAATCTTTCCTATTGCAAGTGTCCTGATCTTTCCTCACTGTAATTTGATCTCTACATTTGATTTGAATATGGGAACTTTGAATTGTTCTAGCCTTGCATTTGATATATCTGTTGTTTAGACATATCGATCCGAATCTGTGCAACTTTTGAGATTCTGACATTTCTACCTTGTTATGATTATAACTTCTTGTATTAACCTTTGATTTGGACAAAACTTATTTGATTGGAATATAGACTCAAAAACCTTTCTTTTAGCTTTATGAGTATATTGGAGCACGATTGATAGTTTGAATCATTTGTTCAATGTGCCTCTTGAATTCTACCAGAAATCGAGCTTTGGTCGATTTCGCATATTCTGGTTTCATTCCTTTGGAAATTGATATCCTTTGGCTTTCTTATTCAATTGAGCTTTATATTACTGCTTTGAATTCTTGTATGCTCTTGTCCTTAAAGTTATTTGCATTCTTGAAAACTATTGTGTAACGTTTATGCTATATCGTATTGACTCATATAGGCACATGTATATCTCATTGTTCCGAATTTGCTTTCGATATATGCCTATTCAAGTTTTATTCCTTTGGACATTGAATTTGTCTAACCTTCTTATTTGAATTGAGTTATATGTGATTGCTTGGAATCCTTGAATGTTCTTGCTTTCATTTCCATTCAAATCTGTATACAATTGTAAAAGATTATTGCTTGCATCGTATTGACTCGTAAAGGCACATGTACGTTTTATTGTTTCGCGTGTGTTTCTGATATGTCCCAATTCATTGTTCATACTATCCTTTTGTACTATAGTGTTTGTTGGATATTGTGAACCTTTGCCAGAAATGGTGAAGGGAGTTATGCATAGAGCTTGAGATGCTCCGTCGGCCCTTATGACTTCACTCAGACGTGGGTGGATGGAGCTCCCAAACATGGGAGACCTCCCAAACGTGGGAGACTTATGTTTGGTGGTCATTCAGAAATGGATGTACCATATTATATTATGGTCCCACTTCACCTTCTATATGTTTGATATGATATCCATAGCTTTAGTTATATGTTTCTATACGTGCTTTGGATAATAATGATATGAATGCAATATCAAATTCGACGATTGAGCTTATGTTTCGCATTCGTTATTGATATGCTCCAAAATGTTTCCTATGTCATTGATATACTTCAAAATGCTTCACATACCATTGATATATTCCGAAATGTTTCAATTGTCATTGTTATGCTCCGAAACATTTCATACGCCTTTGATATGCTCCGAAATGTTTCATTTGCTACTGTTATGCTCCTAATATTCCATTTGTCATTGATATGCTCTGAAACATTTCATACGCCTTTGATATGCTCCGAAATGTTTTATTTGCTATTGTTATGCTTCGAAATGTTCCATATGTAGTTGATATGCTCCGGAACATTTCATATGCTATTTATATGCTCCAATTACTCTGTGCTCCATTTGCTATGAACTGATATGTTTTGAAATGTCCTATTTGCAATTGATATACTCCAGAACATCCCGTACTCTATTGATATACTCCAATTACTCTATGCTCCATTTGTTATAAATCAAATATGTTTTGAATGACATGATACATATGATTTTGTATCTAATGAGATGATATCCTTGAGAATTCTTGTATTCTGCCTTGCATTATGATATCTTACTTGTTTGAAATCGTTCCTTTTGTTCTGAATATGCTTTGTCACTTGCTGAGCTATTTTTAGCTCACTCCGTTGTTATATAAATCTTTCAGGTCAGCTTATCACTCTTTGAGATGTTTGATTTGGGTTGAGGTAGTGGATATCTATTCAGAATTATGGACAAGTCTTGTTGGTTATTATGTTATTGATGTATAAGCATATTTTGTATGTAATGAAATGTTGTTGATGAATCGAAATGGATATACTGTGTAAAAGTGTTAGAAGATCTCTCTTATTTGGAATTTCAGAATGTTAAGTCTAGTTTACAATGATATGAACTTGTGGTAAATGGTTGGAGTTCTGATTGTATAAATTACTTAGCTTGTGGATTTATAAATGTTGTTCATGTTTGTTAAGTTGGCTTGGGTTGCCATAAATGTGAATTATCGAGTGATGTGATATATGATTATAAATTACACAGGTTTTATAGATGTGAATTTGATAGAATGTTTTTCAGTGTCCTCAAATGTTAGTTTGGATCTTGGATTGGTTTGTGATGGAAAATTTTAATATCATCTATATTTTTTTTAGGGGCGTGACATAAGTCAATCTTAATCTTGCCCACTTTCGATGTGGGACTAATCAGGGATGTTACATAAATATACCCGGTCATAGGACTTAAGAGGGAAATCATGATAACTGGACAGACTAGTGTGCTGTATACCCGTCCATATAATGGATGTAGCTGGTATATAGCTGCTCATGTAGGGACACTAGGGATACAATACAGGTGCTCATTGGAGAATGAGTTCACTGATTGATCCGCTTACGGAATGCTGGATGGTTGATGATACCTTATTGTCAGACAGCGATTTCGTAGTCCCAGTGGTATATCTGGTCCATAGACTTGAGACTCGAGTAGAAACCGTATGGGTCTGACAGCACCATGCTCAATATACAATCTATGGGATATTAGATGGATGAGGGACTACATTGGAGAATGAGTTCACTGATTGATCCGCTTACGAAATGTTGGATGGTTGATGATGCCTTATTGTCAGATAGCGATTCCGTAGTCCTAGTGGTATATCTGGTCCATAGACTTGAGACTCGAGTAAAATGTTGGGAAATCACGGGGGGCGACATCATATGCGTAGCGGAAGAACAAGAGAACAAAAATCCCCGATTCCCAAAAAGATGTTCGTCGTCGTGCGAAGATTGGTGCGCAAAAAATCCACAAAACACAAAACTGCGTATAGAGATTGTGTTACCTAGAGAGATCGTATATCCCTGTTTCCTTGCAGATCCTTAGGAGAGGGTGAAGGAGGTCAAGCGTCCTCCTCTTTAGCGGTGATCCACACAGCAGGGTTACGACGACCCTCCTCAAAACTCCAGGCCTACTCTAAGGTGGAGAGGGAGAGGAGAATAGGAAAGGCAAGCAAAGGCTCTAGCCTATAAGGCTGTGAATCCCTCCTATTTATAGAGATCCCGTGTCAAAAACCTAATGGGTCCTTCCCTAGTGGGTATTGGATCTGCATCCAATAAGACAAGGGATCCGTCGGATATCTCATATCCGAACCTCAACTCATCGCAATGCCTACCATATGTGTGTGACCCTCTAGGCCCAATATCGAGCTGGCCGTGAGTCATACCTGTCAGAACTCCTTCTAACTCAGTGAATCATTATCTCTGTAATAATTCACTCGACTCATCGACTACGGACGTACTAGGCCACTACGCCGTAGTCCCCAGACGATAGAAGGGAATCCAATCCATTGGACCTGTCTGTCCTCAGTTACCATGTACATATAGTCCCTCATCCATCTAATATCCCAGAGACCGTATATCGAGCATGGTGCTGTCAAACCCATACGGTTTCTACTCAAGTCTCGCTCTAATCGGATTCTCCCGGAGAACTCATTCTCTCTTAACCCGAATGACCCTGGCCAGGGATTTGTCTGAGCAAGAACACATGGGATATTCCTCTCATGACGCCGAGAGTGGATGATCCTCTGTCGATACTCAATAGCCCTCGTAAGGTCGACTACCACTCCCAATGACCAGTTGTACTAGATCTGGGACAGCCAAACCTATAAGTCTGGTATCAGAGAGTTGAGCACTCATACAGGACATCCTTGGTGTCTCAAGTCTAAGGACCAGATACACCACTAGGACTACGGAATCGCTGTCTGACAATAAGGCATCATCAACCATCCAGCATTCCGTAAGCGGATCAATCAGTGAACTCATTCTCCAATGAGCACCTGTATTGTATCCCTAGTGTCCCTACACAAGCAGCTATGAGACCAGCTGCATCCATCATATGGACGGGTATACAGCACACCAGTATATCCGGTTATCACGATGTCCATCTCGAGTAACCTATGACCGGGATTATTTAGGATATGTGTTTAAAGGTGAATCGATCTCATTATCGTGATCTCGTCACGATCCGATTCCCATTGCACAAATCCAAGGACATCACAATATATATACGCATTTATGCAATAGTTATAAAGTGATATACGCCAAAATATAATAAGCAAAAAGATTCTGTATCAAGTCACACGTGCCATCACTCACGTGATTGGCTTGCTGGGCACCTATGACTAGCATAAAAACCGTATTGGTCTGACTGCACCATGCTCGATATACTGTCTCTGGGATAGTAGATGGATAAGGGACCATAGGTATACGGTAACTAAGGATAGACAAGTCCAATGGATTGGATTCCCCTATATCGTCTGGGGACTATGGCGTAGTGGCCTAGTACGTCCATAGTCGATGAGCTAACTGGCCAATAACTCTATTTTAGTCCTTCTACCATGGACCAAAATGCTTAAGCGGGAGTTAACGTAGTACACTCATCAGGCCCATATAAGCTAATCATACACATTGCCCACTTCCGATGTGAGACTAATAGGATTTTACAATATTATCCTAATGGCCACCTCCTTATACACCTCAGCTCAATGGTGTCTCTGAAAGAAGAAATCGTATGCTATTAGACATGGTACGGTCCATGATGAGTTTCGCTGACCTACCCATCTCATTATGGGGATATGCCTTAGAAACCGCAGCTTACATTCTGAACAGAGTTCCAACCAAGTCGGTAGTATCTACACCATATGAGATATGGAAAGGGAAAAAGCCATATCTTAAGATTGTTAAGATTTGGGGCTACCCTGCCCACGTTAAAAGACATAACCCCGATAAGTTAGAATCAAGGACAAAGCGATGCAAATTTATGGGATACCCTAAGGAAACTTGTGGGTATTATTTCTATTATCTCGAGGACCAAAAGGTCTTTGTAGCTAAGAGAGCAGTGTTCCTTGAGAAGGAACACATTCTTGACGGAGATAGTGAGAGAATGATAGAGTTGAGCGAGGTTGGAGAACCAAGCTCAAGCACCACTCTACAGCTCGAGTCTGTTCAAGTACTTAATACACAAGTTTCAACTTTACGTAGGTTTGATAGAGTATCCCATCCTCCTAAGAGATATGTGAGATATATTAGATGAGAGAATGTTGAGGATATTGATCCTCAGACCTACAAGGAGGCTATTATGAGTATAGACTCCGGGAAGTGACAAGAAGCCATGAATTCTGAGATGGATTCTATGTACTCTAACAAGGTTTGGAACCTAGTTGATGCGCCTGAAGGTATTGTACCCATCGGTTGCAAGCTTTCCGAAGTTGGAACATAAGATTTGATGAGGCAATCAGATCTTATAACTTCGTTAAGAACGAATATGAGCCTTGTGTGTATAGGAAGGTAAGTGGGAGCGCTATCACCTTTTTGGTATTATATGTGGATGACATCCTAATCATTGGGAATGACGTAGGAATGCTATCCATAGTAAAAGCTTGGTTATCTAGACACTTCTCCATGAAGGACTTAGGGGAAGCATCCTATATCTTGGGGATTAGAATATATAGAGATAGATCCAAGAGGATGCTTGGCTTATCCCAGTCCAGGTACATAGAAACCTTTGTCAAATGGTTTGGCATAGAAAATTCCAAGAGAGATCTCAAACCGATAAGACATGGGATATCGCTTTCTACGAGTATGTCCCCAAAGACTCTAGAAGAAAGGGTGAACATGGATATGATATCTTATGCCTCAGCAATAGGGTCTATCATGTATGCCATGCTATGTACTATGCCTGATATAGCACATGCTCTGAGTGTCACGAGCAGGTATCAAGCGGATCCAGGCTTGGAGCACTAAAAGCCAGTAAAGTGTATCCTTATGTACTTGAGAAGGACTAAGGATCTTTTACTAGTATATGGAGGTAGTAGCCTTAAGGTTGAAGGCTACACAAACTCAAGTTTTCATTCTGATGTCGATGATAGGAAGTCAAATTCGGAGTATATGTATGCCTTGAATGGAGGAGCAATGTGCTGGAAGAGTTCCAAGTAAGAAACTACAACTGACTCGACCACAGAGGCGGAGTACATTGCTGCATTAGATGCAACAAAGGAGGGAGTCTGGTTGAAGAAGTTCATCACAGATTTGGGAGTCGTGTCAAGTAGCGAGGAGCCGATCTCCTTATGTTGTGACAACAACGGGGCGATTTCTCAAGCGAAGGAACCTAGGTCTCATAAAAAATCTAAGTATATTCTGAGGAGGTTCCACCTTATCAGAGAGATCGTAACCTGAGGAGATGTAGCAGTGGAAAGAGTTTCTTCCAAAGATTACATTGCAAATCTACTGACAAAGTCATTGTCTCAGATTGTCTTTGAGCGTCATAGGGGTCTGATGGGGATCAGACACGTAGGTGATTGACTTTAGGTCAAGTGGGAGATTGCTAGTCATAGGTGCCCAGCAAGCCAATCACCTGAGTGATGGCACGTGTGACTTGATACAGAATCTTTTTGCTTATTATATTTTGGCATATATCACTTTATAACTATTGCATATATACAAATATATATTGTGATGTCCTTGGATTTGTGCAATGGGAATCGGATCGCGATAAGATCACGAAAATGAGATCGATTCACTTTTAAACACATATCCTAAATAATCCCGGTCATAGGTTACTCGAGAGGGACATCTGGTCTATAGCTGTATACCGGTCCATATGATGTATGCAGCTGGTCTATAGCTGCTCGTGTAGGGACACTAGGGATACAGTATAGGTACTCATTGGAGAATGAGTTCACTAATTGATCCATTTACGGAATGCTGGATGGTTGATGATGCCTTAATGTCAGATAGTGATTCCGTAGTCCTAGTGGTATACCTGGTCCATAGACTTGAGACACCAAGGATGTCCTGTATGAGTGCTCCACACTTTGATACCAAACTTATAGGTTTAGATGTCCCAGATCTAGTACAGCTGGTCATTGGGAGTGGTAGTCGACCTTATAAGGGCTATTGAGTGCCAATAGAGGATCATCCACTCTCGGTGTCATGAAAGGAATATCCCATGTGTTATTGCTCAGACAAATCCCTAGCCAGGGTCATTTGGGTAGAGAGAGAAAAGAGTTCTCCGGGAAAATCTGATTAGAGCGAGACTCGAGTAGAAACCGTATGGGTCTGATAGCACCATGCTCGATATACTATCTCTGGGATATTAGACTGATGAGGGACTATAGGTACACGGTAACTGAGGACAGACAGGTCCAATGGATTGGATTCCCCTGTATCGTTTGGGGAATACGGCGTAGTGGCCTAGTACGTCCGTAGTCGATGAGTCAAGTGAATTATTACAGAGATAATAATTCACTGAGTTAGAAGGTGTTCTGATAGGTATAACTCACGGCCAGCTCGATATTGGGCCTAGAGGTTCACACACATATGGTAGGCATTGCGATGAGTAGAGGTTCGGATATGAGATATCCGATGGAGCCCTTGTCTTATTGGGTATCCAATAAGCCCCTGAATTATTGGATCCCATGGACGAAATCTAATAAGAGCCCATGAGAGATTAATGGATAGAGATCCACTAATCTAAAAGGCTTGGGTTATTGGATGCAGATCCAATACCCACTAGGCGAGGATTCATTAGGGTTTGACAGGGGACCTCTATAAATAGGAGGGATTCAGAGCCTCATAGGCTAGACCCTTTGCTTGCCTCTCCTATTCTCCTTCCCCTCTCCATCTCAAAGCAGGCTTAGAGTTTTGAGGAGCATCGTCGAAGCCCTACTGTGTGGATCACCGCTAGAGAGGAGGATGCTTGACCTCCTTCACCCTCTCCTAAGGATCTGCAAGGAAACATGGATATATTATCTCCCTAGGTAACACAATTTATTCTATACGTAGTTTTTCAATTTCGCAGATTTTGTGCACCAATCTTCGCATGACGACGAACATCTCTTTGGGAATCGGGGATTTTGTTTTCTTGTTCTTCCGCTATGCATATGATGTTGCCCCCAAAGAGTTTCCCAACAATATTTTGGTGTTTAATGGTAATAGATGTTCACAGCTTTTAAGAAGTGCCATTAAGTTGGGATTACTGAAAATTGTTCCCAAGGCATCAACATACGTGGTCCCAACCATTTCATCCTCTCATTTTCCTCTAAAATAACAACCTTTATCTTTTACAAGGATACCTATGATATCGCAAAGGGATATATCCATAATAGATATGTGATGTCCTAGAAGATAGGTAGATACCCTTTCTTCTTCATCTATATGTAGATTGTTATAAAACAACCTAACAAGTTTAGGGCAAATGGGTTCACTTATTTTTAGGATTGGGAGAAGATCTAGATTTGCAAACCATTGAATTGGCTCTAAATCACTTAGTTCATCTAAATCAACATATTTTCCCTTATGAACATTTCTAAATTCTATGAAAGTAATTTTTTGGGCATGTAGATTTGAATCAAAATTGTGGAATCAAAGTTTTCTTATAATCTCCTCTTTTCTTTGTCCTTAGAAGATCTTCTAGAACCCATAAATACTACTATTTAGGAAGATAAATAATGAGCAAGAGTATATCAAAAAAGAGGAATCAAAGATTTTTGAGAATACCTTAGTTGAGATCTTCAATAGGAAGTCGGATTGATTCTTGATCTTGCAGGAAATAGGCAGTTTTTGGGTAGCTAAAGGGGAGGAATGGAGTTGGAGGAGAGTTTAGAGCTGCAAGGAGGAGAAGAGAATGAGTTAGGGTCGGTTCTACCGCCGACCCTAATTCGGGTTTAAAAAGGGGCAGGTTGCGAGCAGTGGCACCACTAGCTAGGCGGTGCAACCGCCTGCCACCCGTGATAGCCGGCGGTGCTACCGCCAGCTGGGCGGTGCCACCGCCTACAGGCAGTGAGCACTGGTTTCAGGGCTTTGTGGGCTGATGTGGGTGTTTTCAATTTGAAGATAGTTTTTATTTGTGGAGCAGCCAACGTTAATTATGTAAAAGTTTCCATCACAAGATGAGAAATTTTGTACGTTCATGATAGATCTTGTGAAATGCATACTTTACTCAAATATGTTTTTGATAGAGTTTTCAATATGTTCATGACTTGTCATGCAAGCTTGTAAGCCTTGCTAGTTCATGATTTGTATGCAGACTTGGCATGCAAGTCGTAAGTTCGTGATCTTGTAAGATATAGTTGGATCCGAAAAAATTTGAAGAAGAAATATTTCCAATGAATTCAGAATTCTAGAGGATGTGTGAAGGGGAAATCATGAGTTTCAAAATTTGAGAGATCAAACAGGATTGTATCAGTATCATTTTGTAATTGATAGTTTCAATTGTACTGATCCTCTTTTTGTAATTTTAGCTAGAGAGCGTTATGAGTCATTTTGGATCTCATGGTCATAGGCCTTGTGTTAGGATCGGAGTGGCACTAAGAGGGGGGGGGGGGGGGGGGGTGAATTAGTGCAGCGGATTAAAATTCATAAGTTTGAAATCATTTCGTAAATGTATAGAGATTTCGATTCGACAAATGATGACTTAGCTAAAATAGCTCAAGTAAAGGTAGTTAAGAGTAGGGAGATGGAAACCAAATGATTTACAGTTAAGTAGAGAAAAGGTTTAGAAAATTAAACACTCACACATTTAAGAAACACCATGATGTATAGTGGTTCGGTCAAATAACCTACATCCACTTTTGAAGCCTTCTTCGATGAGGCTCCCAACTTCCACTTGCAAATCACTTTGAAGGGGAAGGACCAAATACCCCTCTTACAACCTTCTTACAAGTGGTTCACACTCTTACAGATTTTTTCAAAGAGAAAGAGGGTGGTGAACACTTAAGCTATTGAAAATAAGACTTTGCTAGAGCTTTTTCTCACTTTCTAACTTTTCAAAAAGGTGTAATCTCTATTGAGAATTTGAATCACTTTTGGGTTTCCCGGTGCTAGAGGTGCCACCGCCAGAACTCTCGGGTTCTGGGCGATGCCACCGCCTGGACTATTCCAGCTCACTGGTTGAGCTCCAAATGTGGCCCAAACCAATCCAAAATCGGGCCCAATTGGCCCCTAACCGGGTTATAAGATTAACTCTTAATCTTAACCCAAATTCTATGCAAACTATGAAATCAAGACACAGCCCTAAGCAAATTTTTAACCGGCAACATCGAGTTTCCTTCTAGCGAGCTTTCCAGCGAACTTTCGACGGACTTCCGACACACCCTCGGATTTCTTCCAGTGGACTCCCAGCAGGCTCCTGGTCTTGTGGCGAGTTCAACGATTCATTGGCAAGTATCCAAACCTTCTCGGTGATCTCCACGAACCTCCGACAATCTTTCTGGTGAACTTCTGAAAACTTCGACAAGTTCCCGATTCTTTCTCGGTTGGTTCCGGCAACACTTCCGACGATTCTTCGGACTTTCGATGGACTCTCGAACACCCATCGAACTTGACTCCGATAAACTTGCTTTATTTCTTCAAGCTATCATAGTTAATCCTGCACACTTAACTCAATAATATGGATTAGATCAATTAACGCATCAATTGACTTCATCATCAAAATCCGAGATTCAATGATCTCCCCCTTTTTGATGATGACAATCAATTGATGATGGAGTTAATCATAACTCTCCCTATCTATATGCTATATTATGAGAAGATAAAAATACTTGAATTCAATCTCTTTGAATTCAAGCCTAAACCGATAAGTTCTATCTGTTGAACTTATCGTGATTCTTAATAAGCATGAACAAATAGGAAACTTCGTATTTCTCATAATTTCAAGGCATGAAAATTATTTTCAAGCCGAATGATAAAAGACAATTATCATTTCGACAAGAAATAATAATAATTTGAAATTTTAACATGCATCTCATGATATAAATGCAAGGCATGATTTCGTATGATCATAAGATGATTACTTATCATATATATATATATATATATATATATATATATATATATATATATATATATATATATATATATTATATGATACGACAACCAATCTAAAAACTTTCATATGCGATATGCTCAAAAAGTTTTACTATGCTTTTAAGGAATATAACACATATAAGACATCTTTCATTGCATTATACAACATTTAAGCTATTGCATTACGATACATATAAGTCATGCTAATTTTATAATTGCATAAGTCATCAATATTTTGCACATTCTTCTCCCCCTTTATCATCAATAAAAAGGAGATGAGTTTTCAAGCATAAAACTCGTGATCATTGAAGCCATTCATAAAATCATCTCATAAGAAAAAAAAATTCTTAAAAATGAGATGTAAAAATTGACAAAGCTTCAACTTGGCATTAAGATTGATCATTCAAGGAAGACATCAAATCATCCAAAATAACATGAAGGTGCCATCAAAATGTTGATAAAATTTCGGAAAGAAACATTCAACATCATATACTAGGATAATGTCAAACTCATGTCAAGGTAGCCTAGAGGTTTACAATAATAAGAAAGGTTTAACACAATGATTATTCCTTAGAAGAAATTTCAGAGTTCCTATACATGGCATCTATCTTCTGGTTCATCTGTCGTAGTTCTCTCAAAATTTCAACTTGTTGTAATTAGATTTGCTCTTGCTGTGATTTGAGTTGCTCTCGTTGTGATTTGATTTGATTTAATTTTGCCATGAAGGGATCTTCAGAAGATGAAGCAGGAGTTGGTTCTGAAGGTTCTGTACCAAAGGGACTAGGAGGAGGAGATTCATTTCCCTTAAAAATGGGTGGTTCAAGGTATTCTACTGGTAAGGGAACTGGATTAGTCCTTCTAGGTTGCATACTCCATATACCATTGCCAAAAGTGCACCTAAGTCTCTTGAGTAGGTTTTTGTTGATAGTGTTAAATCAATCGACCTAGATTATTTCTTCATCGGGTGAGACACAAATATTATAGGTAAGCATTAATCGAGTGACTAATCCCCTATACGGTAACATTGAGTCTTTAACTATTATGTCCTACGTATGTTGCCGGATTAAGTGTCCAAAATAATTATTTGGCCGGTTATAATCCAATACATAGTATTTAACACTATTTGATTAATCTCATCATGATGAAATTTTTTAGGATGTAGGATGCTTATCATGATGTGATGAAGAAATTTAGAGTTAAAGGACAATAAGTGCTCGCAACTTTTGGGAATTATGCCTAGGTTCGGTTTTGCAAAAATAATTTCTAAGGCTTCAGAGTAGTTGCTCCAATTATATTGATATCCCATTTAATTCTAAAATAACAACGGTAACATCCCCCATTTTTGAAAATTTAGTAAATGCTTGTTTGTAAATATGAGGATTATTTAATAATTATTTTAAATTATATGATATTATATTAAAAGTTTGTGGCTATGGACCTAAGAGTAAATATTCGAAGCTAGACTCAAAATACTTTTTGGACATACATTATTTGAAATTTTTAGAGTACAATTGTGAACTGAAACATCTATTTTCATCGATCCTATGGATTCAATAAAACAGAGCTAACGTTTTCAATCCTTTCACTATGAAATTATCTGTAACTCCTTGTTGTAAATTCCAATTCTTATAAATCATAATTTGTCTAAAACTAGATTGACAAAGCTTTCTAATAATACCTATTTTGTATAAATTGGAGCACAATTGATTATCCAAATAATTTATAAATTCTGCCTCTCAAATTCTACCAGAATCGAGCTTTGGTCGATTTTGCCTCTTATTGTTTCTTCTCTTTGGAGATTGATTTTGGCAAAAACTCTTACTTTAGTTGAACTTTACATAATTGTCTTGAATTTTTGTATACTTTTTTCTTTAATTATTTATACACCTACAACTATCATCTAAAGTTTATGTTTGCATCGCAATGATTCGTATAGGCACATGCATCCCATTGTTTCGCATTTGCTTTCGATATGTGCCACTTCCAATTTCATTTATTTGGACAATGAATTCATTTGACCTTCTTATTTCAATTAAGCTATATGTGATTGCTTGAAATCCTTGTATGCTCTTGCTTTTATTTCCTTTTAAATCTGAATATATTTGTAAAAGATTATGTTTGCATTATATTGACTCGAAAGGCATATGTATATTTTGTTGTTCCGCATGTGCTTCCGATATATACTAATTTTATTATTCATACTATCCCTTTATACTCTATTGTTTATGGGATAAATGTAAACCTTTGCCAAAAATGGTAAAGGGAGTTATGCTTAGAGCCCGCGATGCTCTGCTGACCCCCTATGACTTCACTCAGACGTGGGTCGATGGAGCTCCCAAACGTGGGAGACCTATGTTTGGTGGTCATTTAGAAATTGATAGACCATATTATGTTGTGATCCCACTTCACCTTCTATGTTTTTGATATGATATCCAAAGCTTTGGCAATGTTTCTATGCATGCTTTGGATAAGAATGAAATGAATGCAACGTCATGTGACATTTGAGCTTCTATTCATGTTTTATTCTTTGATATTGATAAGACCCTAAAGACTTATCGTCGCTCTAATACCAATTGATAAGATCCTAAAGTCTTATATTCGCTCTGATACCAATTGATAAGACCCTAAAGTCTTATCGTAAAAAAGAAGAAGAGATAGGGGATGATCACTTGGAGGGGATCGGCCTCCTTGATCGCTTCGAGGGGATCGACCCACCTTGATCGCTTCGAGGGGATCAACCTCCTAGGGTTTGTCAAAAGACAGAATAATATTTTTCATAGATAACTGAAAAGAAGTAGTTACATCCCTATTTATAGAGTTCCACTCAAAATCCATCAGGACTTGAACTCTAGTAATAAATAAATATTAAATAAATCTCTATTTGACTCTAACTGAACCAAACCGACTCAATAAACAACTGGACTAAATAGACTTAATAAACATTATTCAAAAGCTTAGAAAAAGGGTCATAACAGTTCCTCCCTCTTCAAATCAGCCTTGTCCTTGTTAGGATCAAGAGCACTAAGAGGGTGGGGGGGTGAATTAGTGCAACGGAAAACCTTCTACGATTGAAAAAACTGCGTTCGTTCGATAAAAGTGATTTCGGTAAGAAAGCCTTTAACTTTTGATTAAGCGAGATGCAACAAAGATATAAATGCAGTTTGCAATTATGGTTCAAATCGGATAGTAGGCGCAAACTGAAATAGGATATTAATACGAAAAAACTGATTTACGTCTAAATGCTGATTCGTAAATCACTTGATTAAGCGAGTTGCAGTTAAAGCAAGGATATAAAGGTAGTTTGCAGTTATGATTGAAATCAAAACGTAAACGAAAACTGAAATATGATGATCGTACGATAAAACTAATTTACATCTAAACGCTGATTCGGAAAGTGCAAAGCTTGAAACCCGATCATATATGCGTAGAAAGCAGAAAGCTTTTGAGGAGATTTGAAGTAAGGATAAGATACTCAAAGTAAATGCAAACCGAGATTTAGAGTGGTTCGGTCAATCTTGACCTACTCCACTTTTGGCTTCCTCCACCGACGAGGTCACCGACGTCCATTAGAGGCCTTCCTTCAATAGGCGAAGGCAAACCACCCTTTTACAGTTTCACTCCTTTTGATGGGCTTAGGAGACAACCCTAACAGAATTTTCTCTCCTCTCTTTAAAGATCAGAACTTGGAAGAAAAGAGGGAGAAGAACTTTTGGCCTTTACAACAATTTTGAGCTCTAAGAATCACAGAATAAGATCAGGATTTCAGTGTGTTTTGAGTGCCCTTTCAGTGCTGAAAGGGTGGGGTATTTATAGGCCCCAACCCAGTTTAAATTTGGAGCTCAAAACTATCAATTCCCGGAATTTCGGGATCTAGCGGTTGCACCGCCTGACTGAGGCGGTTGCAAAGCTTGGCAGAGCTCGAAGACTGAGCCTCTAGGTAGTGCCACCTCCTGTCAGGGGCGGTTGCACCTCCTGCCAGAGCTCGAAGACGGAGCTTGTTGGGAAATCATGGGGGGCGACATCATATGCGCAGCGGAAGAACAAGAAAACAAAAATCCCCGATTCCCAAAAAGATATTCGTCGTTATGCGAAGATTGGTGCGCAAAAAATCCGCAAAACACAAAACTGCGTATAGAGATTGTGTTACCTAGGGAGATCGCATATCCCTGTTTCCTTGCAAATCCTTAGGAGAGGGTGAAGGAGGTCAAGCGTCCTCCTCTCTAGCGGTGATCCACACAGCAGGGTTGCGACGACGCTCCTCAAAACTCCAAGCCTACTCTGAGGTGGAGAGGGAGAGGAGAATAGGAAGGGCAAGCAAAGACTCTAGCCTATGAGGCTGTGAATCCCTCCTATTTATAGAGATCCTGTGTCAAACCCTAATGGGTCCTTCCCTTGTGGGTATTGGATCTGCATCCAATAAGACAAGGGCTTCGTCGGATATCTCATATCCGAACCTCTACTCATCGCAATGCATACCATATGTGTGTGACCCTCTAGGCCCAATATTGAGCTGGCCGTGAGTCATACCTGTCATAACTCCTTCTAACTCAGTGAATTATTATCTCTGTAATAATTCACTCGACTCATTGACTACGGACGTACTAGACCACTACGCCGTAATCCCCAGATGATACAGGGGAATCCAATCCATTGGACCTGTCTGTCCTCAGTTACCATGTACCTATTGTCCCTCATCCATCTAATATCCTAGAGACCGTATATCGAGCATGGTGTTGTCAAACCCATACGGTTTCTACTCGAGTCTCGCTCTAATCGGATTCTCCCGGAGAACTCTTTCTCTCTCAACCCGAATGACCCTGGCCTGGGATTTGTCTGAGCAAGAACACATGGGATATTCCTCTCATGACGCCGAGAGTGGATGATCCTCTATCGACACTCAATAGCCCTCGTAAGGTCGACTACCACTCCCAATGACCAGCTGTACTAGATCTGGGGACAGCCAAACCTATAAGTCTGGTATCAAAGAGTGGAGCACTCATATAGGACATCCTTGGTGTCTCAAGTCTAAGGACCAGATACACCACTAGGACTACGAAATCGCTGTCTGACAATAAGGCATCATCAACCATCTAGCATTCCGTAAGCGGATCAATCAGTGAACTTATTCTCCAATGAGCACCTGTACTGTATCCCTAGTGTCTCTACACGAGCAGCTATGAGACCAGCTGCATCCATCATATGGACGGGTATACAGCACACCAGTCTATCCGGTTATCACGATGTCCCTCTCGAGTAACCTATGACCGGGATTATTTAGGATATGTATTTAAAGGTGAATCGATCTCATTATCGTGATCTCATCACGATCCGATTCCCATTGCACAAATCCAAGGACATCACAATATATATATGCATTTATGCAATTGTTATAAAGTGATATATGCCAAAATATAATAAGCAAAAAAGATTCTGTATCATGTCACACGTGCCATCACTCACGTGATTGGCTTGCTGGGCACCTATGACTAGCAGAGCTCAAGCGGTGCCACCGCTTGACTGAGGCGGTTGCACCGCTCAGCCAGAGCTCCGAGACCGAGCCCAGGTAGTGCCACCTCCTGGCTGGGGTGGTTGCCCCACCCCGTCTCGCTCGAAGACTAAGCCCAGGCGGTGCCACCGCCTGGCTTGGGCGGTTCAACCGCATGGCAGAAATCTGGGTCCGAATGGGTTGATCCATTCGACCCAATTTGGGTTTTTCAGGGGCCCAATTGCCCTAATATTAAGTTAATGGAATTGTTAGGATCAAGAGCACTAAGAGGGGGGGGTGAATTAGTGCAGTGGAAAACCTTCGTTAAAAGTGATTTCGGTAAGAAAGTCGATTCGTAAATCACTTTAACTTTTGTTTAAGCGAGATGCAGCAAAGATATAAATGCAGTTTGTAGTTATGATTCAAATCAAATAGTAGGCGCAAACTGAAATATGATATTCGTACGAAAAAACTGATTTACGTCTAAATGCTGATTCGTAAATCACTTGATTAAGCGAGATGCAGTTTAAGCAAGGATATAAAGGCAATTTGCAGTTATGATAGAAATCAAAACGTAAACGCAAACTGAAATATGACGATCGTAAGATAAAACTGATTTACGTCTAAACGCTGATTTGGAAAATGCAAAGCTTCAAACCCGATCGTATATACACAGAAAGTAGTAAGCCTTTGAGGAGGTTTGCAGTAAAGATAATATGCTCAATGTAAATACAAACCGAGATTTAGAGTGGTTCGGTCAATCTTGACCTACTCCACTTTTGGCTTCCTCCACTGACGAGATCACCGACGTCAACTAGAGGCCTTCCTTCAATAGGCGAAGGCCAACCACCCTTTTACAGTTTCACTCCTTTTGACGGGCTTAGGAGACAACCCTTACAGAATTTTCTCTCATCACTTTAAAGCTCAGAACTTGGAAGAAAAGAGGGAGAAGAACTTTTGGCCTTTACAACAATTTTGAGCTCTAAATATCACAGAACAAGATCAGGATTTCGGTGTATGTTTTGTGCCCTTTCAGTGCTGAAAGGGTGGGTTATTTATAGGCCCCAACCAAATTTGAATTTGGAGCTCAAAATTATCAATTCCCGGAATTCTAGGATCTGGCGGTTGCACCTCCTTACTGAGGTGGTTGCACCGCCTGGCAGAGATTGAAGACTGAGCCTCTAGACGGTGCCACCTCCTATCAGGGGCGGTTACACCTCCTGCCGGAGCTCGAAGACCGAGCTCAAGCGGTGCCACCGCTTGACTGAGGCAGTTGCACCTCCTGCCAGAGCTCGAAGACTAAGCTCAGGCAGTGCCACCTCCTGTTAGGGGAGGTTGCACCGCGTAGTCTCGCTCGGAGACTGAGCCCAGGCGGTGCCCCCTCTAGAGTAGGGCGGTTGCACCGCCCGGTCTCACTCAGAGATTTAGCCTAGTCGGTGCCACCTCCTGGCTTGGACGGTTCAACCGCTTGGCAGAAATCAGGGTCCAAATGGGTTGATCCATTCGGCCCAATTTGGGTTTTTCAGGGGCCTAATTGCCCCAAGAATAAGTTAATGTGATCACCTCCCATTTCCAACTTAATCATTGTGCTAACTACTATATTTCCTAAGACATTTACTGCAACTTTCTCCGGTACGTCAATCACTTCTTCCGGCGAGCTTCCGGCGAACTTTCGTCGATCATCCGATGAACCCTCGGTGATGCTCTTGCGGACTTCCAGCAAACTCCTGGACTTGCGACGATCCACTTGGCGGGTTCCGACGAGCTTCTTTGGCAAGCTCATGGACTTCTCGGATTTGTTCCCGTAGAACCTCCGACGACTGTCCGAACTTCCGTCGAACTCTCGAACTCCCAACCTGATCATTGTCTTGACTCCGGCGCAACTCCTACTGCATATCTTACTTTCATCGTCGTTAATCCTGCACACTTATCTCAACATATAGATTAAATAATAAATGACAATTGACTTCATCATCAAAATCTGAGATTCAACAATCTCACCCTTTTTGATGATGACAATCAATTGATAATAGAGTTAACCTTAACTCCCCCTGTCTATATGCCATACTTGAGATAAGTCATTCTTGAATTCAAAACCTTTGAATTCAAGAGACATATTGATAAGTTAAAATCATTTGAACTTATCAATACCCCCATCATGATTCCCATCCTAATGTATCTCTCTGAAGATGATGTCAAGGCTTGACATTCATTTTTAAATTTTACATTACAAATTTGAATGATGGTAATAGAAGCAATTCATCATATTGTAAGATATCAACATGTAAAACTGCGATGTACGATTTTGATATCATTACATGATGCACACATTTCAAATGTTTTAGCAATTATTGCATTTCATCACATGGTAAGATATCAATACGTAAAATTACGAGGCAAGTTTTTTGTTTGATATCATGACACAATACAAACAATGCATGATGCAAATTATAGCAATCATAGCATCTATTCATATATCTCTTGGTGATGCAAGCATGACATTAATACTCATATATTTCTCCTCCTTTGTCATCAACAAAAAGCATGGTAGTAGTGATACCAAGAGAACAATATAAGCAAATTTTGAGCATAAGTGTGATAGTCGTTCATGCCTTTACTAGGTTCTAGTTATTTTCCAATAGTTAGTGATAAGAAATCAATTGTACAAGCATATAAAGGAAAGCATGATATGTAGATCGCTTTGAATACTTCTTCCTTTTTATTTGTTATAATCTTTTTGCATGAAGGAGGAAGGCCATTTGTGATACCGGCTATTTATGAGTTTACTTTGAGTGAAGTTAAAACCGATGAGAGATTAAATCATGAAGTTAAAATCGATGAGAGATTGAATCATGCTTCATTTTTACAGGTATTAAGATATGTATGTGAAACAAATCTTTGCAAGTAAAAACACTATCATCCATATTTCAAGATGGAATTCATAAGCAGGAATCATTTCATCAAATCCATTTCAGAAAAATATTTTTCATATAATAAGTGTATGAGAAAATCCAATTTTTAGGATACTAATTGTTAAGCAAATCCGAAAATGAAATTAACACTTTCATGCATTCGGACAAGACTATGCTATAGATTTTCAAATACAATCATGAAGACAAAACATGCTTATTGTTATGGAAATTTTTGTATTCAACACATAATTTCCAACATGTTATTTAAGCATGTAATAGAAATCATGTGATTTGATCATTTAATAAAATCCGAAAAATAATTTTAACTAGTTTATGTATTCGGACACATCAACATTCCTAATTCTCTTCTTATGAAATCAAATTGTTCTTCACTTAGAGGTTTTGTAAAAATATCAGCTAGTTGATGGTTAGTATCAATGAACTCTATGATTACATCATGATTAGTAACATGATCTCGTATAAAGTGATGTCTAATATCAATATGTTTTATTCTTGAGTGTTGTATAGGATTCTTTGTTAAGCATATTGTGTTGGGAAATCATAGGGGGCGACATCATATGCGCAGCGGAAGAACAAGAAAACAAAAATCCCCGATTCCTAAAAAGATGTTCGTCGTCGTGCGAAGA
Source organism: Musa acuminata AAA Group (assembly GCF_036884655.1). NCBI lineage: Eukaryota > Viridiplantae > Streptophyta > Magnoliopsida > Zingiberales > Musaceae > Musa > Musa acuminata. Next base: position 15,041,642 of record NC_088352.1, on the reverse strand, counting down.
TTGGTGCGCAAAAATCCGCAAAACACAAAACTGCGTATAGAGATTGTGTTACCTAGGGAGATCGTATATCCCTGTTTCCTTGCAGATCCTTAGGAGAGAGCAAAGGAGGTCAAGCGTCCTCCTCTCTAGCGGTGATCCACACAGCAGGGTTGCGACGACGCTCCTCAAAACTCCAGGCCTACTCTGAGGGGAGAGGGAGAGGAGAATAGGAAGGGCAAGCAAAGACTCTAGCCTATGAGGCTGTGAATCCCTCCTATTTATAGAGATCCCGTGTCAAAACCCTAATGGGTCCTTTCCCTAGTGGGTATTGGATCTGCATCCAATAAGACAAGGGCTCCGTCGGATATCTCATATCCGAACCTCTACTCATCGCAATGCCTACCATATGTGTGTGACCCTCTAGGCCCAATATCGAGCTGGCCGTGAGTCATACCTGTCAGAACTCCTTCTAACTCAGTGAATTATTATCTCTGTAATAATTCACTCGACTCATCGACTACGGAAGTACTAGGCCACTACGCCGTAGTCCCTAGACGATACAGGGGAATCCAATCCATTGGACCTGTCTGTCCTCAGTTACCATGTACCTATAGTCCCTCATCCATCTAATATCCCAGAGACCGTATATCGAGCATGGTGCTGTCAGACCCATACGGTTTCTACTCGAGTCTCGCTCTAATCGGATTCTCCCGGAGAACTCTTTCTCTCTCAACCCGAATGACCCTGGCCAGGGATTTGTCTGAGCAAGAACACATGGGATATTCCTCTCATGATACCGAGAGTGGATGATCCTCTATCGACACTCAATAGCCCTCGTAAGGTCGACTACCACTCCCAATGACCAGCTGTACTAGATCTGGGAACAGCCAAACCTATAAGTCTGGTATCAAAGAGTGGAGCACTCATACAGGACATCCTTGGTGTCTCAAGTCTAAGAACCAGATACACCACTAGGACTACGGAATCGTTGTCTGACAATAAGGCATCATCAACCATCCAGCATTCCGTAAGCGGATCAATCAGTGAACTCATTCTCCAATGAGCACCTGTACTGTATCCCTAGTGTCCCTACACGAGCAGCTATGAGACCAGCTGCATCCATCATATGGACGGGTATACAGCACACCAGTCTATCCGGTTATCACGATGTCCCTCTCGAGTAACCTATGACCGGGATTATTTAGGATATGTGTTTAAAGGTGAATCGATCTCATTATCGTGATCTCATCACGATCCGATTCCCATTGCACAAATCCAAGGACATCACAATATATATGCATTTATGCAATAGTTATAAAGTGATATACGCCAAAATATAATAAGCAAAAAGATTCTGTATCAAGTCACACGTGCCATCACTCACGTGATTGGCTTACTGGGCACTTATGACTAGCAATCTCCCACTTGACCTAAAGCCAATCACCTATGTGTCTGATCCCCATCAGACCCCTGTGACGCTCAAAGACAAAATGAGACAACGGCTTTGTCAGTGGATCTGCAATGTTATCTTCGGATGGAACTCTTTCCACTGCTACATCTCCTCGGGTTACGATCTCTCTTATAAGCTGGAACCTCCTCAGAACACTTCTGATGAGACCCGGGTTCCCTTATTTGAGTAATCACCCATAGTTGTCGCTATCTGTATCAACTCCCAAACTCCCTCCTGTGCTGCATCTAATGCGGCAATGTACTCCGCCTCTGTGGTCGAGTCAGCAGTGGTATCTTGCTTGGAACTCTTCCAGCACAGTGCTCCTCCATTCAAGATGTACACATACCTTGAATTTGACTTGCTATCATCGACATCAGACTGAAAACTTGAGTCAGTGTAGCCTTCAACCTTAAGGCTATTACCTCCATATACTAGTAAAAGATCCTTAGTCCTTCTTAAGTACTTAAGGATACACTTTACTGCTTTCCAGTGCTCCAAGCCTGGATTCGCCTGATACCTGCTCGTGACACTCAGAGCATGCGCTATATCAGGCCTAGTACATAGCATGGCATACATGATAGACCCTATTGCTAAGGCATAAGGTATCATATCTATGTTCGCCCTTTCTTGGAATTTTTTCATGCCAAAACTTTTGACAATGGTTTCTATGTACCTGGACTGGGACAAGCCAAGCATCCTCTTAGATCTATCTCTATAGATTCTAATCCCCAAGATATAGGATGCTTCCCCTAAGTCCTTTATGGAGAAGTGTCTAGATAACCAAGTCTTTACAGTGGATAGCATTCCTACGTCATTCCCAATGATGAGGATGTCATCCACATATAACACCAAAAAGCTAATAGCGCTCCCACTTACCTTTCTGTATACCTAAGGCTCATCTTCGTTCTTAACGAAGTCATAAGATCTGATTGCCTCATCAAATCTTATGTTCCAACTTCGGGAAGCTTGCTTTAGTCCATAAATGGATCTAAGCAACCTACACACCTTATCTGGGCAGTTCTTGGACATGAATCCCTCAGGTTGCATCATATACACCTCCTCCTCGAGGTTCCCGTTGAGGAATGCGGTTTTCACATCCATCTGCCAGATCTCATAATCATAGTGTGCTGCAATAACCAATAGAATTCTGATGGATTTTAGCATTGCTACGGGTGAGAAGGTTTCGTCGTAGTCAACACCTTGCCTTTGACGATACCCTTTAGCCACTTGCCTTGCTTTATAGGTCTCTACCTTTCCATCTACTCCGATCTTTTTCTTAAAGATCTATTTGCAACCGATGGGTACAATACCTTCGGGCGCATCAACTAGGTTCCAAACCTTATTGGAGTACATAGAATCCATCTCAGAATTCATGGCTTCTTGCCACTTCCCGGAGTCTATACTCATAATAGCCTCCTCGTAGGTCTGAGGATCAATATCCTCTACATCCTCTGCTCTAATATGTCCCACATATCTCTCAGGATGATGGGATACTCTATCAGACCTGCGTAAAGTTGAAACTTGTGTATTAGATACCTGAACAGACTCGGGCTGTAGAGTGGTGCTTGAGCTTGGTTCCCTAACTTCGCTCAACTCTATCATTCTCCCACTGTCTCCGCCAAGAATGTGTTCCTTCTCAAGGAACACTGCTCTCTTAGTTACAAAGACCTTTTGGTCCTCGAGATGATAGAAATAATACCCACAAGTTTCCTTGGGGTATCCCACAAATTTGCATCGCTCTGTCCTTGATTCTAACTTATCGGGGTTGTGTCTTTTAACGTGAGCAGGGCAGCCCCAAATCTTAACAACCTTAAGATCAGGCTTGTTCCCTTTCCATATCTCATATGGTGTAGACACTACCGACTTAGTTGGAACTCTGTTCAGAAGGTAAGCTGCGGTTTCTAGGGCATATCCCCAGAATGAGATGGGTAGGTCAGCGAAACTCATCATGGACCGTACCATATCTAATAATGTACGATTTCTCCTTTCAGAGACACCATTGAGCTGAGGTGTATAAGGAGGTGTCCATTGGGATAATATCCCATGGTCCTTGAGGAAGTGAGTAAACTCTGTACTTAAGTACTCACCTCCTCGATCTGATCGAAGAGTTTTGATACTCTTTCCAGTCTGGTTCTCCACCTCATTCTTATACTCTCTGAATTTCTCAAAGGCCTCGGACTTGTACTTCATTAAGTACACATATCCATACCTTGAGAAATCATCAGTAAATGTAATGAAGTAGGAGTAACCTCCAATGGCATGAGTTGACATGGGTCCACATACATCACTATGTATGAGTTCCAACAACTCAGTGGCTCTCTCTCCAGTTCCACTAAATGGAGAGTTGGTCAGTTTTCCACGAATGCAAGGCTCACAAGTTGCATATGACACATAGTCGAATGGATCTAGATATCCATCATTTAGCAACTTTTGAATCCTTCTTTCATGGATGTGACCTAGCCTACAATGCCACAGGTATGCACTGTTCAACTCATCTCGTTTCCTTTTGGACACATTTACATTCATGATATGTGGAGTGGTGTCTAACATAAATAAACCATTATGCAATGTTCCTTTCGTGATGATCTTATCATCTAATAATATCGAACAACCATTGTTCTCAAAAACAAATTTATATCCACTAACTGTTAAACATGAAATGGAGATAATGTTTTTGATAATAGAAGGAACAAAATAACATGCATCTAATGCAATAAAAGCTCCACTAGGTAGATAAGAGCGACCTCGCCAACAGCTAATACAGCAACTTTTGCTCCATTACCCATCTTGAGGTCCATCTCGCCTCTCTCTAGTCTCCTAGGCCTTGCCAGAACCTGCAACGAATTGCATATATGATAAGCACTACCGGTATCTAATACCCATGTGTTATCATAAGAGTCTGACAAATGGAGACTGATCATGAATGTACCTGAAGCTTCATCAAGCTTTTGTTTCGCCCTTTCTGCAAGGTACTCTTTGCAGTTTCTCTTCCAGTGCCCATCTTCACCATAGTGGAAGCACTGGCCTTTGTCCTTTGTTGGGTCTTTCTTAGCAACCTTTGCTTTACCTTGTTTGCCCTTGCCCTTTCCCTTCTTAAGGGACCTTTCTGCTTTCCTTTTATTTCTGGTCTCACCAGTGTAGAGAACTGGCTTCTCTTTCTTAATAGTACTCTCTGCCTCCCTCAACATATTGAGGAGCTCTGGGAGAGTCACCTCAAGCTTGTTCATATTAAAGTTCATTATGAACTGTGAAAAGGAATCTGGTAGGGACTGAAGCACAATGTCCACACACAAGTTATCCTCTAGGACCATTCCTAGACCTGTGAGTTTCTCTATCCACTCAATCATCTTTAGGACATGGTTCTGAACCGGTGTCCCCTCAGTCATCCTAGCGCGGAAAAGGCTCTTGGATATCTCATATCGTTGAGTCCTTCCCTGTTCCTCAAACAATTTACGGACATGTAGGAGAATGGATCTGGCATCCATCTTTTCATGTTGTCTCTGTAACTCTGGAGTCATAGAGCCCAACATATAGCACTGAGCAAGAGTGGAGTCATCAATGTACTTCACGTAGCGAGCGATCTCATCCTCGCTTGCCCCTTCTTCGGGCGTAGGCATCACTGTATCAAGGACGTACACGATTTTCTCCGCTGTGAGAACAATTCTCAATTTACGGAGCCAATCCGTATAATTTGGACCAGTGAGGCGGTTGACATCAAGTATGCCACGTAAGGGATTTGAAAGCGACATTTTCTGAAAATAAAGATGTAGCAAAAAATGAATAACATGCAGATTTTGCAAGAAATAAACTATCAAGATATGGACTTCTATCTTAATATGCTCCCACTATTTTACTAACGAGTCACGCGACACCCTCAGCACGTGAAACGGAAGTCTCCGGCAGACTTCTAGTGGGGATCAGGATCCAATCAGCGTCTTAGTGTAACCTCGAGGGACTCGACCAATCACACTAAGCCTAAAAGGTAGACAACTCTTGCCGATCACAACTCCTTGTGATTCCCGTCCTGTTCGGCCTCCGAATCACCATGGCCTCGAGGGACTCGACCAACCATGATGCTCGGTTAAGTCAACACCTTCGTTACAAGATGAGTCTGATTTGATGATATACCCTCGAGGGACTCGACCAAGCATATCATGCCCTCAGGTCACCGGTGACATCTCTATGTCGTAAGCAAGATAGCGAATCGCGATATAGGTGAGTCTCGAGGGACTCGACCAACTCAACCTACACCGGGATTCGGTTCCTACTCATAACGATGGAAGGCCACGTGGGTCAATCTAATTGCCTCACGTTTACCGACTTAATATTATCGAGAGATGTTTCTATAATTTGGTCTCCTAATATGACATGTCACACATATACATATTTAATATATATCTACATCGCATGCAAATATATATACATATCTAGTATGTGTATAAGCAATCACACCAGATGATCATGGACCACAACCTAATATGATTAGGCCCGAGCCAGTAGGCCTAATCACTCACATCAAGATCTATGTGTGCAACGGTGCATCTCCATGCCTTGTGATCGTCCATCTCGTCCTCGTCGGTTCCGTCGACATCTTGATGCATCTCCATGCAACACGATCGTCGGTCTCGTGGGTCCCGCTGTCGCATCCACGCTCCCGCTGCGCCTCCTCATGTGATTACAACTTAATCATAGGCACGCAGGCCCGACAATAAACGAGAAATATAATGGAGGTTCGCAGACCTCAATAATAATAATCACAAGTACACACATCACACGGTCCATGATCATCCGTCCACACATCATACATCAAATGTATAAATAATCATCATCATGTAGGACTACTAGATAATAATAAAAATAATAATCAACTAAACCTTTTAATTAATTAATATTTTTCTGAAATCAGGGACATGTAGGGAATTTCTCAATTCCTAAGGGTATTTTCGTAATTTGGACAAAAGACAGAAACTGGAATTTCTCAAATTCCGAGGGGCAAAACTGTCTTTTTCCCAGAAAACCCTAATGCCCTTTCCCCTTTTCGCTGCTGCCGCCGCCGCCACCCTGCCGGCGGCGGCCTGTGCGGCGAGGGGCGGGGCGCTGCCCTCGCCTGCGGGCGGCACGCCCGCTGGCGGCGATGCCGCTGCGGGTGGGCGCCCCCGCGGGCGCCGCCGCCTCCGCGGGCGGTTCTGCCCGCGAGTCAGCGCCCGCAGGTGGTGCTGTCTCGCTGGCGGCCGCCCCTGCGGGGTTTTTGCCCGTGGGAGCAGCGGCCACAGGCGCCGCTGCCCTGCGGTGCCTCAGCCCGCGCTGCTGCCCCGCGGCGACTCTACCCGCGGGCTCAGCGGCTGCAGGCGCCTCTACCCGCGGGCTGCCAGCCCCGCCGGCAGCAAGCCTGCTGCAAGCAGGCCGCCGGCCGGCTGCTGCAGGCACAGCGCTTGCGCATGCGCCGGCGCTGTGCTGCCTGGCTGCGGCTGCGGCTGGCTGCAGGCATGCAGATCGAGGGCAGCAACTGTTGCTGCCCTTCCTCGCTTTTGCGTCAACGATTTTTGACGTCAAAATTCTTCCTAAACACAATACACGCAGTTCAAAACCAATCATTCGCACGAACAACCTGGCTCTGATACCACTGTTGGGAAATCATAGGGGGCGACATCATATGCGCAGCGGAAGAACAAGAAAACAAAAATCCCCGATTCCCAAAAAGATGTTCGTCGTCGTGCGAAGATTGGTGCGCAAAAATCCGCAAAACACAAAACTGCGTATAGAGATTGTGTTACCTAGGGAGATCGTATATCCCTGTTTCCTTGCAGATCCTTAGGAGAGAGCAAAGGAGGTCAAGCGTCCTCCTCTCTAGCGGTGATCCACACAGCAGGGTTGCGACGACGCTCCTCAAAACTCCAGGCCTACTCTGAGGGGAGAGGGAGAGGAGAATAGGAAGGGCAAGCAAAGACTCTAGCCTATGAGGCTGTGAATCCCTCCTATTTATAGAGATCCCGTGTCAAAACCCTAATGGGTCCTTTCCCTAGTGGGTATTGGATCTGCATCCAATAAGACAAGGGCTCCGTCGGATATCTCATATCCGAACCTCTACTCATCGCAATGCCTACCATATGTGTGTGACCCTCTAGGCCCAATATCGAGCTGGCCGTGAGTCATACCTGTCAGAACTCCTTCTAACTCAGTGAATTATTATCTCTGTAATAATTCACTCGACTCATCGACTACGGAAGTACTAGGCCACTACGCCGTAGTCCCCAGACGATACAGGGGAATCCAATCCATTGGACCTGTCTGTCCTCAGTTACCATGTACCTATAGTCCCTCATCCATCTAATATCCCAGAGACCGTATATCGAGCATGGTGCTGTCAGACCCATACGGTTTCTACTCGAGTCTCGCTCTAATCGGATTCTCCCGGAGAACTCTTTCTCTCTCAACCCGAATGACCCTGGCCAGGGATTTGTCTGAGCAAGAACACATGGGATATTCCTCTCATGATACCGAGAGTGGATGATCCTCTATCGACACTCAATAGCCCTCGTAAGGTCGACTACCACTCCCAATGACCAGCTGTACTAGATCTGGGAACAGCCAAACCTATAAGTCTGGTATCAAAGAGTGGAGCACTCATACAGGACATCCTTGGTGTCTCAAGTCTAAGAACCAGATACACCACTAGGACTACGGAATCGTTGTCTGACAATAAGGCATCATCAACCATCCAGCATTCCGTAAGCGGATCAATCAGTGAACTCATTCTCCAATGAGCACCTGTACTGTATCCCTAGTGTCCCTACACGAGCAGCTATGAGACCAGCTGCATCCATCATATGGACGGGTATACAGCACACCAGTCTATCCGGTTATCACGATGTCCCTCTCGAGTAACCTATGACCGGGATTATTTAGGATATGTGTTTAAAGGTGAATCGATCTCATTATCGTGATCTCATCACGATCCGATTCCCATTGCACAAATCCAAGGACATCACAATATATATGCATTTATGCAATAGTTATAAAGTGATATACGCCAAAATATAATAAGCAAAAAGATTCTGTATCAAGTCACACGTGCCATCACTCACGTGATTGGCTTACTGGGCACTTATGACTAGCATATTGCACTTGTGTTATCACATTTAATGGGAATATTTTTAAGATGAACTTTATAATCTTCTAAGGCATTTTTCATCCATACAACTTGTGCACAGAATGCACTTGTTGCAATATATTCAGCTTCAGTTGTTGATGGTGTAATCGAGTTTTGTTTCTTAGATGACCAGGAAATAAGGGCATGTCCTAAAAATTGACATGTTCCTGATGTGCTTTTTCTATCTAGTCTACAACCAGCAAAGTCCGCATCAGCATAAGCAATTAACTCAAGATTCTCTGATTTTGGGTACCATAATCCTATATTTGTGGTACCATTACGATATCTAAGTATTCTTTTAACTACTTTGAGATGAGATATCTTAGGGTTTGATTGAAATATAGCATAAAGTCCTACACTCAACCTGATATCTGGTTTAGTTGTAGAGAGGTAAAGTAAACTTCCTATCATGCCCCTATAAGTTTTTTGATCGAAGCTTTCTCCACTTTCATCAATTTCTAACTTAGTGGAGGTGCTCATAGGAGTGTTAATAGCTTTTGAGCTATTCATATTAAACTTTTTTAGCAAATTCATAGCATATTTAGTTTGACTAATAAAGATGCAATTGCTTAGTTGTATGATTTATAAGCCTAAGAAGAATGTTAATTCTCCCATTAAACTCATTTCAAATTCAAGACTCATAGTTTTAGCAAAAGATTCACAAAGAGATTCATTCGTAGAACCAAAGATAATACCATCAACATAAATTTGAACAATGAGAAAATTATTTTCAAAATTCTTGATGAACAATGTAGTATCAACCTTGCCTTTTGTGAAATTATTTTCAATAAGAAAATAACTAAGTCTCTCATACCAAGCCCTCGGAGCTTATTTTAAACCATAGAGAGCTTTAGTTAATCTAAACACATGATTAGGGAGGCTATTATTTTCAAATCCAGGAGGTTGTTCAACATAGACATCTTCGAAAATAAAGCCATTAAGAAAAGCGCTTTTAACATCCATTTGAAACAACTTAAAATTATTACTACTAGCGTAGGCAAGGAGCATCCTTATGACTTCTAATCGAGCCACAAGAGCGAAGGTTTCTTCGTAATCGATACCTTCTTCTTTGTTGAAACCTTTGGCCACTAATCTAGCCTTGTTTCTAACCACGATACCATATTCATCTTGCTTGTTTCTAAAAACACATTTAGTACCAATAACTAAATGGTCAGTTGGCCTAGGAACAAGTTTCCACACCTCATTTCTCTCAAAATGATTTAATTCATCTTGCATTGGGATAATCCATGAATCAACTTTCATGGCTTCGTCAATACATTTGGGTTTAATTTGGGAGAGAAAAGCGGCGTTGGCACAAAAATTTTTAAGAGAAGAATGTGTTTGAACCCCCTTTGATGTGTCTCCTAAGATTAGCTCCTTAGGATGAGCATCTACATACTTCCAATCCTTGGGTAAGGATGTTTCGGAAGTGGATGCATCCAAGTTGCTAGTTGGAGACGGGGTTTTATTTAAATTCAAGGAATCAAAATTAACATCATCATCAAAATCATTTTTCCTGAGTTCGGAAATCTCATTGAAAATAACATGAATGGATTCTTCCATAATTAAAGTTCTTTTATTGAAGATACGAAAAGCTTTAGAAACCAAAGAATAACCAAGAAAGATTCCTTCATCGGATTTAGAATCAAATTTTCCTAAGTTATCCTTTTCATTCAAGATAAAACACTTACACCCAAAGACTTTAAAATATGAAACATTGGGTTTTTTGTTGTTCCATAACTCATATGGAGTTTTGGTGAGTAAGGGTCTTACTAGAACTCTATTCGAAATTTAGCATGCAGTGTTTACGGCTTCGGCCCAAAAATATTTGGGTAGGCTATGTTCAATCAACATGGTTCTTGCCATTTCTTGTAAATTTCGATTTTTTCTTTCTACTACTCCATTTTGTTGAGAATTTCTTGGAGTAGAGAAATTATGGTTGTATCAATTGAGTTCACAAAATTCTTGGAAATCATGGTTTTGAAATTCACCACCGTGATCACTTCTAATTGACGAAATCATAGAACCCTTCTCATTTTGAACAAGTTTACAAAACTTGATAAAATATCTAAAGCATTCATTTTTCTGTTTTAAGAAGTTAGTCCATGTGTATCTACTATAGTCATCCACAATGATGAAGGCGTATTTGCTACCTCCAAGGCTTGATGTAGAGATTGGTCCGAATAAGTCCATATGGATTAATTGTAAGGGCCTAGAGGTGCTTATTTGATTCTTAGATTTGAAACTACCCTTAATTTGTTTACCTAATTGGCAAGCATCACATACATTATCTTTAATGAACTTGATATGAGGAATTCCTCTTACGAGTTCTTTAGATGATATTTAAGTGATTAATTTCATGCTAGCATGACCTAATCTTCTATGCCATAGCCAAGCATCCTCATTCAAAACCGAAAAACATATTTTATTACACAAATCATTGATGTCAATAGTGTATACGTTATTTTGTTTTAATGAAATTATAGACGTGTTTTTGTGTGGTTTTTCAATGATGCAAGCATTAGATTCGAATCTGACAATATATCCTTTATCACATAATTGACTAATGCTCAAGAGGTTATGTTTTAAACCATCAACTAACAAAACATCTTCAATAAAGAAGTTGGATTTGTTACCTATGGTTCCTTTGCCAATGATTTTACCCTTGTTGTTGTCTCCGAAGGTGACATAGCCTTCGTCTATGCTTGTGAGCTTAGAGAATTGAGATGGATCTCCGGTCATATGCCTTGAGCATCCACTATCAAGGTACCATCTCTTGCTCCTAGCTTGCGATAGTATAGGTTTCTACAAGAAAAGATGATCTTTAGGTACCCATTTGCTTTTGGGTGCCTCAAAAATAGATCTACATTGTTTATCATGTTGCATAAAATTTATCATGGTTCCTTTAGGAACCCAAATTAATTTGTTCGGACTAATTTTCTTGAATAGACAATAATGCGTTTTGTGTCCAAATTTGTAACAAAAGTTGCATTTGCTTTGGTGTCGAACATGTAAGATGGGGCGGGGCCTTTTATGAAGGTGGTTGGATTTTGGTGAGGACTTCTCACAAATCCGATTCTACTTCTTTTGGGAACGTGACCCTTGTTTGCAAGGATCATGTTCAATGACTTGCTACCAACCTCGAATTTCTTCAAGGTGTCCTTATATAGCAAGTTTTCCTTTTGGAGAGTTTCTAGATCATGGCATTTTATACATGAACCTAAACTATCATGATATTCAGTTTTTAACTTCTCAAAATTACAAGTAAGACTATCATGCTCCTTTTTTAGCAATTTATATTTTCTACTAATAATCTTGCATTCATCAAATAAGTCATGGAAGGCATTTAATAATTCATCAAATGATAAATTTGCATCTATTAAATTCGTTACCTCCTCTCCGATGGCCATTAAGGCGTAATGAGCAACTTGCTCGGTGTTAGACTCCTCTTCTTCGGATGCGCTCGAGTCATCCCACGTTGCTTTGAGCGCCTTCTTCTTTGATGTTCTCTTTTTGACTTGGGGACAATCACTTTTGTAGTGTCCCGGCTTTTTGCACTCGTAGCAAATAACTTGGTCCTTCTTAGGTTCAAGTTTATTTTTTGTGTCATTCTTAAACTTGTTTCCTTTAATGAATTTTTTAAATTTTCTTGTTAGAAGTGCCAAGTCATCGTCACAGTCCTCATCACTTGAGTTTTCTCTCAAGTGGTCTTCTGAAGTTTTGAGTGCCATATCCTTCCTGTTCTTTGGAAGGATGTTTTCTTGCTCTTCATGAGCTTTGCAAGTCATCTCGTCGGTCATTAATGACCCGATTAGTTCTTCAAGAGGGAAGTTGTTTAGATCTTTCACCTCTTGAATATCAGTGACTTTATGATCCCAACTCTTAGGAAGGGATCTTATAATCTTATTTACGAGCTTAAAATTCGAAAAACTTTTTCCGAGTCCTTTTAGACCATTGATGACATCCGTGAAACGGGTAAACATGTTGCCAATAGTCTCACTCGATTTCATTTGGAAAAGTTCGAAATAATGTAACAAAAGATTGATTTTTGACTCTTTCACTCTACTTATGCCTTCGTGAGTCACTTTGAGTGTGTGCCAAATATCAAATGCGGTTTCACAAACCGAAACACGGTTGAACTCATTTTTATCAAGTGCACAAAATAAGGCATTCATAGCCTTTGCATTAAGAGCGAAAGCCTTCTTCTCCAATTCATTACAATCGATCATTGGAAGAGAAGACTTCAAAAATCTATTTCCGATAAGATTCCAAAGTTCAAAATCCATAGAAATAAGAAAGATCCTCATTCGGGTCTTCCAATAGGTGTAGTCCGTCCCATTGAACATGGGTGGACGTGTAATAGAATGACCCTCTTGGTTTCCGGCGTATGCCATCTCTCTTGGGTTTTAATCCGTTTGAGAGTTAACCCCGCTATGATACCAATTGTTAGGATCAAGAGCACTAAGAGGGGGGGGTGAATTAGTGTAGTGGAAAACCTTCGACGATTAAAATAAAAACTGCGTTTGTTCGTTAAAAGTGATTTCGGTAAGAAAGCCAATTTGTAAATCACTTTAACTTTTGTTTAAGCGAGATGCAGCAAAGATATAAATGCAGTTTGCAATTATGACTCAAATCAGATAGTAGGCGCAAACTGAAATATGATATTCGTACGAAAAAATTGATTTACGTCTAAATGCTGATTCGTAAATCACTTGATTAAGCAAGATGTAGTTTAAGCAAGGATATAAAGGCAATTTGCAGTTATGATAGAAATCAAAACGTAAACGCAAACCGAAATATGATGATCGTACGATAAAATTGATTTACGTCTAAACGCTGATTCAGAAAGTGCAAAGCTTGAAACTCGATCGTTTATGCTCAGAAAGCAGTCAGCTTTTGTGGAGGTTTGCAGTAAAGATAATATGCTCAAAGTAAATGCAAACCGAGATTTAGAGTGGTTCGGTCAATCTTGACCTACTCCAATTTTGGCTTCCTCCACCGACGAGGTCACCATCGTCAACTAGAGGCCTTCCTTCAATAGGCAAAGGCCAACCACCCTTTTACAGTTTCACTCCTTTTGACGGGCTTAGGAGACAACCCTTACAGAATTTTCTCTCCTCTCTTTAAAGCTCAAAACTTGGAAGAAAAGAGGGAGAAGAACTTTTGGCCTTTACAACAATTTTGAGCTTTAAAAATCACATAACAAGATCAGGATTTCGGTGTATATTTTGTGCTCTTTCAGTTCTGAATGGGTGGGGTATTTATAGGCCCCAACCCAGTTTGAATTTGGAACTCAAAACTGTCAATTCCAAGAATTTCGGGATCTGGCGGTTGCACCTCCTGACTGAGGCAGTTGCACCGCCTGGCAGAGCTCGAAGATTGAGCCCCTATGCGGTGCCACCTCCTGTCAGGGATGGTTGCACCTCCTGCTAGAGCTCGAAGACCGAGCTCAGGTGGTGCAACCGACAAACTGAGGCGGTTGCACCTCCTGCCAGAGCTCGAAGACCGAGCTCTGGCGGTGCCACCGCCTGACTGATGCGGTTGCACCTCCTGCCAAAGCTCGAAGACCGAGCTCAAGCGGTGCCACCTCTTGTCAGGGGAGGTTGCACCGCCCAGTCTCGCTCGGAGATTGAGCCCAGGCGGTGCCACCTCCTAGCTGGGGCGGTTGCGCCGCCCAGTCTCGCTCGGAGACTTAGCCCAGGCGGTGCCACCTCCTGGCTTGGCCGGTTCAACCGCCTGGTAGAAATCAGGGTCCGAATGGGTTGATCCATTCGGCCTAATTTGGGTTTTTCAGGGGCCCAATTGCCCCAAGATTAAGTTAATGGGATCACCTCCCATTTCCAACTTAATTATTGTGCTAACTACGATATTTCCTAAGACATTTACTGCAACTTGCTCCGGTGTGTCAATCGCTTCTTCCGGTGAGCTTCCGACGAACTTTCGTCGATCATCCGATGAACCCTCGGTGATGCTCCTGCGGACTTCCGGCAAACTCTTGGACTTACGACGATCCACTTGGCGAGTTCCGACGAGCCTCTTTGGCAAGCTAATGGACTTCTTGGATTTGTTCCCGCAGAACCTCCAACGACTGTCTGAACTTCCGTCGAACTCTCAAACTTCCAACGTGATCATTGTCTTGACTCCGGCGCAACTCCTGCTGCATATCTTACTTTCATCGTAGTTAATCCTGCACACTTTTCTCAACATATAGATTAGATAACAAATGACATTTGACTTCATCATCAAAATCCGAGATTCAATAATCTCCCCCTTTTTGATGATGACAATCAATTGATAATAGAGTTAACTTTAACTCCCCCTGTCTATATGCCATACTTGAGATAAGTCATTCTTGAATTGAAAACCTTTGAATTCAAGAGACATGTTGATAAGTTAAAATCATTTAAACTTATCAATACTCCTATCAGGATTCCAATCATGAAGTATCTCTCTGAAGATGATGTCAAGGCTGGACATTCATTTTCAAATTTTACATTACAAGTTTGAATGATGGTAATAGTAGAAATTCATCATATTGTAAGATATCAACATGTTAAACAGCGAAGTAAGATTTTGATATCATTACATGATGGACACATTTCAAATGTTTTAGCAAGTATTGCATTTCATTACATGGTAAGATATCAATACGTAAAATCACAATGCAAGTTTTTTGTTTGATATCTTAGCACGATACTAACAAGGCATAATGCAAATTATAGCAATCATAGCATCTATTCATATATCTCTTGGTGATGCAAGCATTGCATTAATACTCATATATTTCTTCCCCTTTGTCATCAACAAAAAGTGTGGTAATTGTGATACCAGGAGAATAATATAAGTAAATTTTGAGCATAAGTGTGATAATTGTTCATGCCTTTACTAGGTTCATGTTATTTTCCAATAGTGAGTGATAGGAAATCAATAATACAAGCATATAAAGGAAAGAATGATATGTAGATCGCTTTGAATACTTCCTTTTTATTTGTTATAATCTTTTTGCATCAAGGAGGAAGGCCATTTGTGATACCAGCTATTTCTGAGTTTACTTGAGTGAAGTTAAAATCAATGAGAGATTAAATCACGCTTCGATTTTACAATGATCAATATATGTATGTGAAACAAATCTTTGCAAGTAAAAACATTATCATCCATATTTCAAGATGGAATTTATAAGCAGGAATCATTTCATCAAATCCATTTTAGAAAAATGTTTTTCATATAATAAGTGTATGAGAAAATCCGATTGTTAGGATATCAATTGTTAAGTGACACCGAAAATAAAATTAACACTTTCATGCATTCGGACAAGACTATGCTATAGATTTTCAAATACAATCATGAAGACAAAACATGCTTATTGTTATGGAAATTTTTGTATTCAACACATAATTTCCAACATGTTATTTTGGCATGTAATGGCAATCAAGTGATTTGATCCTTCAATAAAGTCCGAAAAATAATTTTAACTAGTTTATGTATTCGAACACATCAACATTCATAATTCTCTTCTTATGAAATCAAATTGTTCTTCACTTAGAGGTTTTGTAAAAATTGTTGAATCTCGGATTTTGATGATGAAACTAATTGATTGTGTTTAGATGTTTAACTACATTTTGAGTGATGCAGGTCTACTCGATCAGGATTAGACAGTTAACGCAGGAGGAATTGACGTTGCGCCGGAGGAGATCATGTTAGGATATTGGATGGCAGAAGGCTTCAGACGTCGGGCATCGGGCTAAGAGCAGAATTGCGCCAAGGATATCGGGGTTGCGGAGGTCAATCGCCGATTGGGCAACAAGCCGCAAGAGAGGACGATGTGCCGAAGAATCGGATGAAGCGCCAACCAATGACGTGCTGGGCAACAGAATGTCAATTCGCTTTGTAATAGTTGTCTAGATCGGAGTAGAGTTTTGGTTTGTGTGTGCAGGATTAACTATGATAACAATGAAGACATAAAGTGAAATAAAGTATCAGAGTTAAGCGCGAAGGATTTGTTGCGAGTTCAAGAGTTCGACGGAAGTCCGAAGGTTCGTCGGGAATGCTGCCGAAACTAGCCGAGAATGAGTAGGGAGCTTGCCGAAGGGTTTTTCGGAAGCTCGCCAGAAGGTTTGATGGAAGTTCGCGGAGCTCGCTGAGAAAGATCGGAGCTTGCCGAAGAAGCTCATTGGAACTCGCCAAGATCAAATCGTGACATCTAGGAGCTTGCCGGGAGTCCGCAGAATGGTTTCCGAGAGTTTATCGGAAGACCGTTGGAAGTTCGCCGGAAGCTCGCCGGAAGAAGTCTTGACTTACGAACTTTGTAATAGCTTAGAAAATGTCTTTAAATTCGTAGTTAGCATGTTAATTAGGGATAGGACTAGGTATTAATCCAATAACCCAAGTAGGGGCCAATTGGGCCCGAGTTCAGACTGGTTTGGGCTAAGTTTGGAGCCTAACTAGTGAGCTGAATTGGCCTAGGCGATGGCACCGCCCGGCACCCGAGAGCTGGGCGGTGACACCTCCTGGGCTGGGCGGTGACACCGCTTGGCAGGGCGGTGGCACCGCCAGCATTGGGAACATAAGAGAATTCAAATTTTTGGAGCCCAAATTTGAATACTCTTGAGGCCTATAAATACCCCTCAAGTCTCAGCTGAGAATACAACTTTTTGAGCAGCAAGTGTTTGAGAGAAAGGTCTTAGAAAAGTCCTAGCTAATCTTGTTTTCATTTTGCTAGTGTTCACCTGCTTCTTTTTTGTTGAAAATTTGTAAGAGAGTGAATCGCTTGTAAAGAGTTGTAAGAGGGGTATTTACCCTTCCCTTTCAAGAGATTTGCTAGTGGAAGGTGGGAGCCTCATCGAAGAGGGGCCTCGCAAGTGGATGTAGGTCATTTGACCGAACCACTTTAAAATTGGCATAATCTCCGGTTTGCGTTTATGTTTATGCATTTATCTTTCTGCAAACCTTTACTTTGCTAAGTTCACTGCCCTCATCTTATTACGCACGCTTTTAACACAATTGAAATGGTTTCAAACGAAACATTATTTTTATCATACGAAAGATTTTCTAAAACCGAATTTTTAATCCGCTTCACTAATTCACCCCCCCCCCCTCTTAGTGCCGCTCCGATCCTAACAATTGGTATCAAAGCCACGTTTTTTCTACCTTGGTTTAACACCCAAATAGAAATGGCTCTTTACGGCTTTCAAGAGGGTCACTCTCTCATTTGTCCTCCCTTTTTCAATGGGACGGACTACACTTATTGGAAAACTCGAATGAGAGTTTTGTAAATTTCTTTGGATTTGAATTTATGACACATAGTGGAAAATGGATTTGAAATGTCTTCTCTTCCAATGAACCAATGGAATGATTTGTAGAAGAAGATTTTTTCTTTAAACGCAAAGGCTATGAATGCCTTATTTTGCGCTTTGGACAAAAATAGTGATAAACATTTTGAAAATAAATGTTTGTATCATGTTAGATGATTTTACATTTTGTGCATGATTAGTTATAGTGATGAATGAAACAATGATTGAAATGCTTTAAATGATGAATGTTTGGTATCATGATCAACATGTTGATAAATGCTTGAAAATTTTAATGTTTGAGTATCATGTATGATATGCTTATTAATGATGATTGATTTATTTTTCGGTATCGTGCATGAAAAATAAGGTTATTGAAATTGTGTATGTTTTAATTTGAATATATAATGATGCACAAATAAGAATGATACTTACCTTTGTCATAATATGAAAATTGATATAAGGGTCTTCCCTTCTTTTTGACAATGACAAAGAGGGAGAAAGAATTTCTAGCGTGGACGTCATGAAAAGAGGCAAACTAACTAGCTTGCACAATTTAAGATGAAAGCAAAAATTGCACGTCTCAAAAGAGAAGATGCAAATGTAACATTTGCCAAATTGTTTGCTTGGCTCATGTAAAACATTATCTCTTGCTAGTTTGGCATTTTTGCTAGCTTGTATGTTGCAAAACTTGATCACTTTTTCAAACATTTTGCTAGCTTGCATTTTGCAAAGAAAGCAAAAATGGCACTTCTAGAAGAAAGAGCTTGTTATTTTGAACATCACAAGCTTGCCTATCTTAAGAAACAAAAATAGCAAAAGTGCTATCTTGCCTATCTCAATAAGCAAAACTTGCAACTTGCACATTGCAATAGGAAGCAAGAATTATGAGCTTACACAAGAAAGCTATCTTGCATTTGCTTTCGAAATTTTTGCTAGCTTGTATATTGTGAAACTTACATATCGTAAAAATTGCTAGCTTGTAGTCTAAAGAGAAGCAAAAAGTTGCTATCTCAAAAGAAGCAAATGTTCAATCTTTCCTATCTTAAGAGGCAAAAATGCTAACTTGCACATCTAGCAAAACTTGACAAATTTGCATATTTTAAGAAGCAAGAGTTGCTTTCTTGAACATCGCAATATTGCTAGCTTGTGCATTGAAAATGAAAGTAAACTTCCTAGCATGCTAAGGAAGTAAAACTTGCAAGCTTGCACTTCTCAAAAAGAGAAGAAAGATCTTGCCTATCGAAAGAAGCAAAAAGTGCAAAACATCGAAAACTTGTAACAAAATTGCTCTTGCCATGCTTTGTATCAAAAATAGGTTGATATCCTTAAAAGCATCGCATTAAATTTTTTAGTATCACAATGTATCACATGTATCACAAATTGAAATATTGGAGACTATTATCATCTCGTGTTTAACAATTAATGTCTTTCATGACATGATTTCTTTGTAATTTTATCTTTTATTTTATATGTGATGATTGAAATATTGATTGATGCAAATTCATAATTTATGTAAAAGTCTAAATCATTGGTTCCTCTCCTTCTTTTCGGCAATGACATAGGTGGAGAAAGATTGCTAGCTCAAGGCAAATGTTGGCTAGTTCGTACTCTTCCCATCATTTCGACAAAAACAAAGGGGAGAAAGCTTTTGCTAGTTAGAATATGCAAAGAAAAGCAAAGTGCAATCTTGCACAAGAAGCAAGTGTTGAATTGCCATGATTGAACTTAAGGATAATCCAAGTGTTCTATCAATGGCATATTGATAGGGGGAGTTTAGTTAAACTCCGGGGAGTTAAGGTTAACTCCGTTAGTCATCAATTAGTTGTCATCATCAAAAAGGGGGAGAATGTTGAATCTCGGATTTTGATGATGAAACTTATTGATTGTGTTTAGATGTTTAACTACATTTTGAGTGATGTAGGTCTACTCGATCAGGATTAGACAGTTAACGCAGGAGGAATTGACATTGCGCCGGAGGAGATCACGTTAGGATATTGGATGGCAGAAGGCTTGGGACGTCGGGCATCGGGCTAAGAGCAGAATTGCGCCAAGGATATCAGGGTTGCGGAGGTCAACCGTCGATTGGGCAACAAGCCGCAAGAGAGGACGATGCGTCGAAGAATCGGACGAAGCGCCAACCAATGATGTGCCGGGCAACAGAATGTCAATTCGCTTTGTAATAATTGTCTAGATCGGAGTAGAGTTTTGGTTTGTGTGTGCATGATTACCTACGATAACAATAAAGACATTAATCGAAATAAAGTATCGGAGTTAAGCGCAAAGGATTTGTTGCGAGTTCAAGAGTTCGACGGAAGTCCGAAGGTTCGTTGGGAATGCTGCCGGAACTAGCCGAGAATGAGTAGGGAGCTTGCCGAAGGGTTTTTCGGAAGCTCGCTAGAAGGTTCATTGGAAGTTCATGGAGCTCGCTGAGAAAGATCGGAGCTTGCCGAAGAAGCTCGTTGGAACTCGCCAAGATCAAATCGTGACGTCTAGGAGCTTGCCGGGAGTCCGCAGAATGGTTTTCGAGAGTTTATCGGAAGACCGTTGGAAGTTCGCCGGAAGCTCGCCGGAAGAAGTCTTGACTTACGGACTTTGTAATAGCTTAGAAAATGTCTTTAAATTTGTAGTTAGCACGTTAATTCGGGTTAGGATTATGTATTAATCCTATAACCCAAGTATGGGTCAATTGGGCCCGAGTTCGGAATGGTTTGGGCCAAGTTTGGAGCCCAACTAGTGAGCAGAATTGGCCTAGGCGGTGGCACCGCCCAGCACCCGAGAGTTGGGCGGTGACAGCTCCTGGGCTGGGCGGTGGCACCGCAAGCATCGGGAACATAAGAGAATTCAAATTTTTGGAGCCAAAATTTGAATCCTCTTGAGGCCTATAAATACCCCTCAAGTCCCAGCTGAGAATACAACTTTTTGAGCAGCAAGTGTTTGAGAGAAAGGTCTTAGAAAAGTCCTAGCTAATCTTGTTTTCATTTTGCTAGTGTTCACCTCCTTCTTTTTTGCATAAAATTTGTAAGAGAGTGAACCGCTTGTAAAGAGTTGTAAGAGGGGTATTTACCCTTCCCTTTCAAGAGATTTGCTAGTGGAAGGTGGGAGCCTCATCGAAGAGGGGCCTCGTAAGTGGATGTTGGTCATTTGACCGAACCACTTTAAAATCGGCGTAATCTCCGGTTTGCGTTTATGTTTATGCATTTATCTTTCTGCAAACCATTAGTTTGCTAAGTTCACTGCCCACATCTTATTACGTACGCTTTCAACGCAATTGAAACGGTTTCAAACGAAACATTATTTTTATCGTATGAAAGATTTTCTAAAACCGAAGTTTTAATCCGCTGCACTAATTCACCCCCCACCCTCTTAGTGCCGCTCCGATCCTAACAATTGGTATCAGAGCCACATTTTTTCTACCTTGGTTGAACACCCAAATTGAAATGGCTCTTTACGGCTTTCAATAGGGTCACTCTCTCATTTGTCCTCCCTTTTTCAATGGGACGGACTACACTTATTGGAAAACTCGAATAAGAGTTTTCTTACTTTCTTTGGATTTGAATTTATGGCACATAGTCGAAAATGGATTTGAAATATCTTCTCTTCCAATGAACCAATGGAATGATTTGGAGAAGAAGATTTTTTCTTTAAACGCAAAGGCTATGAATGCCTTATTTTGCGATTTGGACAAAAATGAGTTCAATCGGGTTTCTTTATGCGAAACGGCTTTCGACATATGGCACACTCTTGAAATCACCCACGAAGGCACTTCTAGAGTTATAGATTCGAAAATCAACAGTTTAATGCATGATTTCGAGCTTTTTCAAATGAAGCCGAGCGAAACCATTGTTGACATTTACACCCGTTTCACGGATATCGTCAATGGTTTACAAGCTCTTGGCAAATGTTTCTCGAATTTTGAACTTGTTAGTAAAGTTTTACGATCACTTTCTAAAGCTTGGGAATCAAAAGTAATGGCAATACAAGAAACAAAAGATTTAAATATTTTTCCACTTGAAGAACTTACCGGCTCATTAATGACAATAGAAATGATGCGCAATGCACATGATGAACACAATGAACACTTGAACCACCTTCCAAAGAACAGGAAGGATTTGGAACCTCGGACAAATGAATACCACTTGAGCGATGACTCATGTGATGAGGACAATGATGAACTTGAACTTCGAACACCAACTCTTAATAAGTTCATTAAACAAAAATCTAAAATAAACAATGAACATGAATGGAGGAAGAGGCCAAAGAAAAGGAAGGCACCCAAGGATGAATCAAGAACTTCCAAAGGTGAAACGACGAATTGGTCTTTGACGGGCTTCGACTACAAGGTAAGTAACTCAACTCTCTTGAATTATTTTGAAATTACTTGAAGTTTTTCATGAGTTCTTAATTTAGATAGTAGAAATAGGAAATAAAAAAAAATTAAATTTCAAAAATGATATCATGTTTTTCTTTTTTAGCATCTTTGAAAAGAATTAAAAATTTGATCAATGAAAAGTATATTGCTAAGGTTTCATGCATGTTATGTTTTGAAATGTTGAATGATGTATGCAACATTATGGATTATAGTTATACGATATGTGATAATGCTTAGGATTAATCCATGCATGTGTATTTTGATGATTTTATGTCATGCATGAGTTTTTGAAGTAAATGTTGATTTGATACTCTCATCTTGGATTAACATAATTTTGGTTTAATCATTTTTATGACGAATTAAGATGACATTCTCATGACATATTAAGATGACATAGTGCATGTACATCTATCTATGAATTTCTTGATAGTCTTTTGATGATAGATGTGATATCATGATGTTTTATTTTTGATGTGTTTGGTCTTGACGGCTTTATGACGAAACTTATGTTTTGACTTTAAATGATGATACAATGTTTTCACAAAAAGACTTGAACACTCTCACATGAAATCAATTGTATGAAATGGAAATGAATTTTCTATTCTATTGAGATTAATGAATTTATTTTACCAATCTTATGAATCTCATGAAAATAAACATGATGAATATTTTATAAATGAGTTGTCTTATAAGATTTTGCCTTTACATCTTGAACTTTAATGCTTATATTGATTTGGCATATAAAGACTACGGCATGCTCATAAGAAGCAAATCACATGAATAGAAATTTATAAAAATGAAATGTAATCCACTATCTTATTGATTTCTACCTAAGAGACCAATAAAACTATCTATGCCATTTTGAATCTCTTGAAAGAAATGTTGAGATTTTGATGATTTGGATGATTTGAATTTGAATGAGTTTTATTCAAAATCATGATCTTGATTCTGTGATATTTACAAATTAAGATTTATTATGAATCAAGATTTTTTCATTAATCGATCTCCTAAGATTTTCTTTTGATTATTTATGAGTAGGTTTTTCAAAAAGAAATCATGCCTTTTGGTATTCATATGTTCTAATCTTTCATGATATGATTTTTATACAATTCCTTGTATTCATGAAATGTTTATCACATCACCCAATTACTTTCTTCTTGATATTCCTTATGTGGTGATTAAAATTATGCATGAAATACTCTTGATATTATTTTGATGTATACAAATGAAAAGTTATAATCATGAATGATCGGTTAAAATTTGACAAGTTAATATCTTAATGATTTGAAATATTTATAATTTGAAATTATGCATGCAATTGCTTTGTATTGTGATGATATATGAATCATGAATACTTTATTATCATACATGAAAATAGTGATAAACATTTTGAAAATAAATGTTTGTATCATGTTAGATGATTTTACATTTTGTGCATGATGAGTTATAGTGATGATTGAAACAATGATTGAAATGCTTTAAATGATGAATGTTTGGTATCATGATCAACATGTTGATAAATGCTTGAAAATTTTAATGTTTGAGTATCATGTATGATATGCTTATTAATGATGATTGATTTATTTTTCGGTATCGTGCATGAAAAATAAGGTTATTGAAATTGTGTATGTTTTAATTTGAATATATAATGATGCACAAATAAGAATGATACTTACCTTTGTCATAATATGAAAATTGATATAAGGGTCTTCCCTTCTTTTTGACAATGACAAAGAGGGAGCAAGAATTTCTAGCGTGGACATCATGAAAAGAGGCAAACTAACTAGCTTGCACAATTTAAGATGAAAGCAAAAATTGCACTTCTCAAAAGAGAAGATGCAAATGTAACATTTGCCAAATTGTTTGCTTGCCTTATGTAAAACATTATCTCTCGCTAGTTTGGCATTTTTGCTAGCTTGTATGTTGCAAAACTTGATCACTTTTTCAAACATTTTGCTAGCTTACATTTTGCAAAGAAAGCAAAAATTGCACTTCTAGAATAAAGAGCTTGTTATTTTGAACATCACAAGCTTGCTTATCTAATGAAACAAAATTTGCAAAAGTGCTATCTTGCCTATCTCAATAAGCAAAACTTGCAACTTGCACATTGCAATAGGAAGCAAGAATTATGAGCTTACACAAGAAAGCTATCTTGCATTTGCTTTCGAAATTTTTGCTAGCTTGTATATTGTGAAACTTACATATCGTAAAAATTGCTAGCTTGTAGTCTAAAGAGAAGCAAAAAGTTGCTATCTCAAAAGAAGCAAATGTGCTATCTTTACTATCTGAAGAGGCAAAAATGCTAACTTGCACATCTAGCAAAACTTGACAAATTTGCATATTTCAAGAAGCAAGAGTTGCTTTCTTGAACATCTCAATATTGCTAGCTTGTGCATTGAAAATGAAAGTAAACTTCCTAGCATGCTAAGGAAGTAAAACTTGCAAGCTTGCACTTCTCAGAAAGTGAAGAATTTTTGACTTGAGAAGAATTTTCTTTCAGAGCAATCAACTTTACTTACGTAATTACGTAAGAATTTTCATTGTAAGATAAGAAATTTTGCATGATCAAGATAGATCTTGTGACGTGCATACTCTAAATGTCGTGCATATGTTTGTGACAGATTGTTCTGGTTGGTAAGCCTTGCAAGTTCATGACAAACTTAGTAAGTTCATGATATAGTTGGATTCAAAAGTAACGAACGAATGAAATCAATGGGTCCGAAAATCTAGAGGATATGTGAAGTGTGAATCATGGGTTTCCAATTCTAAGAAATCAAATAGGATTGTATCAAAATCGCATTTGTGATTTTAATTTTCTAATCCTCTTCTGTTATTTAGGCTAGAGAGCATCGCGTGTTCTTTTTGGATCTCGGGTCATGAATATCGAGAATCCAAAGAGCAGGATATTATTTCTTGCTCCCAGCTTATGATGTTTTATGTCTTTACAAGAAAGGATGATCTTTAGGTACCCATTTGCTTTTGGGAGCCTCAAAAATAGATCTACATTGTTTATCATTTTGCATAGAATTTATCATGGTTCCTTTAGGAACCCAAATTAATTAGTTCGAACTAATTTTCTTGAATGGACAATAATGCGTTTTGTGTCCAAGTTTGCAACAAAAGTTGCATTTGCTTTGGTGTCGAACATGTAAGATGGGGCCTTTTATGAAGGTGGTTGGATTTTGATGAGGACTTCTCACAAATCCGATTCCACTTCTTTTGGGAACATGACCCTTGTTTGCAAGGATCATGTTCAAGGACTTGCTACCAACCTCGAATTTCTTCAAGGTGTCCTTAAGTAGCAAGTTTTCCTTTTGGAGAGTTTCTAGATCATGGCATTTTATGCATGAACCTAAACTATCTTGATATTCGGTTTTTAACTTATCGAAATTACAAGTAAGACTATCATGCTCCTTTTTTAGCAATTTGTATTTTCTACTAATAATCTTGCATTCATCAAATAAGTCATGGAAGGCATTTAACAATTCATCAAATGATAAATCTGCATCTATTAAATTCGTTACCTCCTCTCCAATGGCCATTAAGGCGTATTGAGCAACTTGCTCATGTTGAACCTCGGATTTTGATGATGAAGTCAATTGTCATTTGTTATCTAATCTATATGTTGAGATATGTGTGCAGGATTAACTACGATGAAAGTAAGACATGCAGCAGGAGTTGCGCCGAAGTCAAGACTATGATCACGTTGGGAGTTCGAGAGTTCGACGGAAGTTCGGACAGTCGTCGGAGGTTCTGCGGGAACAAATCCGAGAAGTCCATGAGCTTCCCAAAGAAGCTCATCGGAACTCGCCAAGTGGATCGTCATAAGTCCTTGAGTTTGTCGGAAGACCGCAGGAGCATCACCGAGGGTTCATCGGATGATCGACGGAAGTTCGCCGGAAGCTCGCTAGAAGAAGCGATTGACGCACCGAAGCAAGTTGTAGTAAATGTCTTAGGGATTATCGTAGTTAGCACAATGATTAAGTTGGAAATGGGAGGTGATCCCATTAACTTAATCTTGGGGCAATTGGGCCCCTGAAAAACCCAAATTGGGCCGAATGGATCAACCCATTCGGACCCTGATTTCTGCCAGGCAGTTGAACCGCCCAAGGTAGGAGGTTGCACCACCTAGGCTCAGTCTCCGAGTGAGACTGGGAGGTGCAACAGCTCCAGCCAGGCAGTGGCACCGCCTGGGCTCAGTCTCCGACGAGACTGGTCGGTGCAACCTCCCCTGACAGGAGGTTGCACCGCTTGAGCTCGGTCTTCGTGCTCTGCCAGGAGGTGCAACCGCCTCAGTCAAGCGGTGCAACCGCCTGAGCTCGGTCTTCGAGCTCTGCCAGGAGGTGCGACCGCTGCTAACAGGAGGTGGCACCGCCCAGAGGCTCAGTCTTCGAGCTCTGCTAGGCGGTGCAACCACCTCAGTCTGGAGATACAATCGCTTGATCCCGGAATTCCGAGAATTGACAGTTTTGAGCTCCAAATTTGAACTGGGTTGGGGCCTATAAATACCTCACGCCTTCAGCACTGAAAGAGCATGAACACACACCGAAATCTTGATCTTGTTATGTGATTTTTAGAGCTCAAAATTATTGTAAAGGCCAAAAGTTCTTCTCCCTCTTTTCTTCCAATTTCTGAGTTGTAAAGAGAGGAGAGAAAATTCTGTAAGGGTTGTCTCCTAAGCCCGTCAAAAGGAGTGAAACTGTAAAAGAGTGGTTGGCCTTCGCCTATTGAAGGAAGGCTTCTAGTTGACGTCGTTGACCTCGTCGGTAAAGGAAGCCAAAAGTATAGTAGGTCAAGATTGACCGAACCACTCTAAATCTCGGTTTGCATTTACTTTGAGCATATTATCTTTACTGCAAACCTCCTCAAAAGCTTACTGATTTCTGCACTTATACGATCGGATTTCAAGCCTTTCACTTTCCGAATCAGCATTTTGACGTAAATCAGCTTTTTCGTACGATCATCAAATTTCTATTTGCGTTTACGTTTTGATTTCTATTATAACTATAAACTACCTTTATATCCTTGCTTAAACTGCATCTTGCTTAATCAAGTGATTTACTAATCATCAATTTAGCGTAAATCAGTTACTTCGTACGAATATCATATTTCAGTTTGCGCCTACTATCTGATTTGAATCATAACTGCAAACTGCATTTCTATCATTGCTGCATTTCGCTTAATCAAAAGTATAAGTGATTTACGAATCGGCTTTCTTACCAAAATCACTTTTATCAAACGAACGCAGTTTTTATCGTAAAAGGTTTTTCGCTGTACTAATTCACCCCCCCCCCTCTTAGGGCTCTTGATCCTAACAATTGGTATCAGAGCAGGGTTAACTCTCAAATGGATTAAAACCCAAGAGAGATGGCTTACGCCGGAAACTAAGAGGGTCATTCTATTACACATCCACCCATGTTCAATGGGACGGACTACACCTATTGGAAGACCCGAATGAGGATCTTTCTTATTTCTATGGATGTTGAACTTTGGAATCTTGTCGAAAACGGATTTTCGAAGTCTTCTCTTCCAACGATCGATTTGAATGAATTGGAGAAGAAGGCTTTCGCTCTTAATGCAAAGGCTATGAATGCCTTATTTTGTGCACTTGATAAAAACGAGTTTAATCGTGTCTCGATTTGTGAAATCGCATTTGATATTTGGCACACACTCGAAGTGACACTCTTTTGAACTTTTCTAGATGAAACCGAGTGAGACTATTGGCGACATGTTTACCCGTTTCACGGATGTCGTCAACGATCTAAAAGGACTCGAAAAAGTTTTTCGGATTTTGAGCTCGTAAATAAGATTCTAAGATCCCTTCCTAAGAGTTGGGATCCTAAAGTCACTGCTATTCAAGAGGCGAAAGATCTAAACAACTTCCCTCTTGAAGAATTAATTGGGTCATTAATGACCTACGAGATAACTTGCAAAACTCATGAATAGCAAGAAGACATCCTTCCAAAGAACAGGAAGGATATGACACTTAGAACTTCAGAAGACCACTTGAGAGAAAACTCAAGTGATGATGACTGTGATGATGACTTGGCACTTCTAACAAGAAAATATAAAAAATTTATTAAAAGAAACAAGTTTAAGAATGACATAAAAAATAAACTTGAACCCAAGAAGGACCAAGTTATTTGCTATGAGTGCAAAAAGCCGGGACACTACAAGAGTGATTGTCCCCAAGTCAAAAAGAGAACATCAAAGAAGAAGGCGCTCAAAGCGACATGGGATGATTCGAGCGCGTCCGAAGAAGAGGAGTTCAACACTGAGCAAGTTGCTCACTATGCCTTATTGGCCACCGGAGAGGAGGTAATAAATTTAATAGATGCAGATTTATCATTCGATGAATTATTAAATGCCTTCTATGACTTATTTGATGAATGCAAGATTATTAGCAGAAAATATAAATTGCTAAAAACGAAGCATGATAGTCTTACGTGTAATTTTGATAAGTTAAAAACTGAATATCATGATAATTCAGCCTCATGCATAAAATGCCATGATTTAGAAACTCTCCAAAAAGAAAACTTGCTACTTAAGGACACCTTGAAGAAATTCGAGGTTAACTTGCTACTTAAGGACACCTTGAAGAAATTCGAGGTTGGTAGCAAGTCATTGAACATGATCCTTGCAAACAAGGGTCACATTCCCAAAAGAAGTGGAATCGGATTTGTGAGAAGTCCTCACCAAAATCCAACCACCTTCATAAAAGGTCCCATCTTACATGTTCGACACCAAAGCAAATGCAACTTTTGTTGCAAACTTGGACACAAAACACATTATTGTCCATTCAAGAAAATTAGTCCGAACAAATTAATTTGGGTTCCTAAAGGAACCATGATAAATTCTATGCAACATGATAAACAATGTAGATCTATTTTTGAGGCACCCAAAAGCAAATGGGTACCTAAAAATCATCCTTTCCTGTAAAGACATAAAAAAATTATAAGCTGGAGCAAGAAATAATATCCTGCTCCTTGGATTCTCTATATTCATGACCCGAAATCTAAAAAGGAACTCGCGATGCTCTCTACCCCAAATAACAGAAGAGGATTAGAAAATTAAAATCACAAATACGATTTAAATACAATCCTATTTGATTTCTCAGAATTGGAAACTCATGATTCTCAATTCACATATCCTCTGGATTTTCGAACCCATCAATTTCATCCGTTCATAACTTTCGAATCCAACTCTATATCATGAACTGACTAAGTTTGTCATGAACTTGCAAGGCTTACCAACTTGAACAATCTATCACAAACATGTGTACGACATTAAGAGAATGCATCTTGATCGTGCAAATATTCTTATTCTCACGTAATTACGTAAGTGAAGTTGATTGTTCCACAAATAAAAAGTCAAAAACATTCAAGACTATGCTCACTGCCTGTAGCGGTTGCACCGCCCCAACTGGAGGTAGCACCTCCGGCTGTCACGTGTTGCAAGCGGTTGCACCGCCCCAGCCAGAGGTGCAACTGCCCGCAACTCTGCCCTTTTTAACCCAAGCTCGGGCCGGCGGTGAAACCGACCCCAACTCACTCCCTTCCCCTCTTTACTCTTCCCAAGCTCCTCCGCCCCCATTTCTCCCCTCATATCATCCCAAATACTCCTCATTTCGGAGCAAAAGATCAAGAATTCTTCCCTCTCTTGAAGATCTCACTAAGGTATTCTCTAAGAACCCCTTAAATTCTGTTTTTGATTCATTTACTCTTGCTCATCACTATCCTCTAAACAGAAGTAGATATGGGGTCTAGAAGATCCTCAATGGACAAAGGGAAGAAGAGATTAGTGGAAGATTTTGATCTTAGGAGTGTCAATATACGCTTTTCGATTCAAAATATCATGCTGAAAAGTTTTCCTCTTTCGAACTTAGGAGTGTCAATAAGGGAAAACATGTAGATTTAAATGAACTAAGAGACTTAAAGACAATCCAATGGTTTGCAAACTTAGATCGACTCCCTATTTTACAAATTAATGAACCCATCTATCCAAGACTTGTTAGATTGTTTTACAATAATATACAAATAGATGAAGAAGAAAGAATGTCTACCTATCTCTTAGGACAACACATCTCCATTACGGATAAATTCATTTGCGACATGATAGGCATTCCCATAAAAAGTAGAGGACTTTACTTTAGAGGATCATGGGATGATGAAACTGTTGGAACAACATATGTTGAAGCCTTAGGAACAATTTTCGCCAATCCCAACTTAGCATTTGTTCCTAAAAGTTGTGAACATCTACTGCCTCTAAACACTAAGGTACTTCATCATATCCTAACTAGCATCATTCTCCCTAAACAATACCATCACGATGAAGTAAGCCAATTAGAATTAGGAACTAGGTATTTGATCATGAAAGGACATGACATCTGTCTTGGTTATCTTATCCAACAAAACATATTAGAACTATCTAAGAAAGACATGATGCTTCTCTATGGTGGCATAATCACTAGAATAATGAAAGACTACGATATTCTAATACCACAAGAAGAAGAAGTAATAAAAGTAGATAGGTTTAGCATAATAAATAAAAATCTACTTCACCGATTAAGATGTGTTTATATAAACGGTAATTGGGTTAGAATGCCTAGAAGAACCGATCCCCCTCAACCTGAACCAGAACCGGAAACACCAGTCTTTAGGGGTACCCTGTTAGGATCGAGAGCACTAAGAGGGGGGGGTGAATTAGTGCAGCGGAAATCTTACAGCGATTAAAAACCAAAAGCTGCGTTCGTTCAATAAAAACTATTATGATGCAAAAGCTAATTCTCAGTTTGTATGAAAGCGCAGTTTGCGTCTAAGCGCAGTTTGCGTCTAAGCGCAGTTTTGCGTCTAAGTGCACATTTACGTCTAAACGCAGATTTACGTCTAAACTCAGATTTACGTCTAAACTCAGATTTACGTCTAAACGCAGTTTTACGTCTAAACGCAGATTTACGTCTAAACGCAGTTTTACGTCTAAACGCAGATTTACGTTTAAACGCAGATTTACGTCCAAACGCAGTTTTACGTCTAGACGCAGATTTACGTCTAAACTTTGAAACTCGTTTGTATACTCGCAGAAGGCAGTATGCAGTTGAAATCAAGATGTAAACATGAATTGAGATCTGATGATTGTGCGAGGAAAGCCGATTTACGTCTGAATGCAGTTTTACGTCTAAATGTTGAAACTCGTTCGTAAAATTGTAGAGGACAGTTTGCAGTTATCAATAGGATCAAAATGTAAGTGTGTACTGCAAAGAAGCTCGTTCGTAAAAGCACGGAAGACAGTTCTGCAGAATCAAACGTAAACTGTAATGTATGAAAAAATGAATTTACGTCTGAATGCAGATTCGGAAGAACAGCACTTAGAACTTGTTCGTGAAAGCGCAGAGAGCAGTAGTAATGAAGGAGGTTTGCAGTAATGATAGAGTGCTCAAAAATAAACGCAAACCAGAAATTTAGAGTGGTTCGGTCAGCCTTGACCTACTCCACTTTTGGCTTCCTCCACCGACGAGGTTGCCGACGTCAACTAGGGGCCTTCCTTCAATAGGCGAAGGCCAACTACCCTCTTACAGATTCACTCCTTTTGACGGGCTTAGGAGACAACCCTTTCAGATGTTTTCTCTCCTCTCTTTACAACTCAAACTTGAAGAACAGAAGGAGGAGGAAAACTAGCAGTTTTGAGCTCTAAGAACCACTGAAAAGATCAAGATTTCGGGTAAGTTCTTGCTGCTTTCAGTGCTGAATGGGTGGGGTATTTAGAGGCCCCAACCCAATTCAAATTTCGAGCTCAAAACGATCAAATCCCGGAATTCTGGGATCAGGCGGTTGCACCTCTTGACTGGAGAGGTTGCACCGCCTGGCAGAGCTCGAAGACTGAGCTCAGGCGGATGCACCTCTCTGTCAGGGGTGGTTGCACCTTTCTGCCAGAGCTCGAAGACCGAGCTTAGGCGGTGCATCTCCTGTCCAGAGATGTTGCACCTCTCTGCCAGAGCTCGAAGACCGAGCTCGGTGGTTGCTCCTCTTGGCAGAGCTCGAAACTTGAGCTCTGGCGGTGCTACCTCTTGACAGAGGAGGTTGCACCGCCCAGTCTCGCTTGGAGACTGAGCCCTGGGCGGTTGCACCTCTTGGCTGGGGCGGTTGCACCGCCCAATCTCGCTGGGAGACATAGCCTGGGCGGTTGCACCTCTTGGCTGGGGCGGTTGCACCTCTTTCACTATTCCAGCTCACTTGGTTTGGCTCCAAACTTGGTCCAAACCAGTCCGAACTTGGGCCTAATTGGCCCCTACTTGGGTTATAGGATTAACACCTAATCCTAACCCTAATTAACGTGCTAACTATGAATTTAAAGACATTTTCTAAGCTATTACAAAGTCCGCAAGTCAAGACTTCTTCTGGCGAGCTTCCGGCAAACTTCCGGCGGTCTTCCGATGAACTCTCGGAAACCATTCTGCGGACTCCCGGCAAGCTCCTAGACTTCACGATTTGATCTTAGCGAGTTTCAACGAGCTTCGTCGGCAAGCTCCGATCTTTCTCGGCGAGCTCCGTGAACTTCCAACGAACCTTCCGGCGAGCTTCCGAAAAACCCTTCGGCAAGCTCCCAACTCATTCTCGGCTAGTTCCGGTAGCATTCCCGACGAACCTTCGGACTTCCGTCGAACTCTCGAACTCGCAACAAATCCTTCGCGCTTGACTCCGACACTTTGTTTCGCTTTATGTCTTCATAGTTAATCCTGCACAACAAAACAAAACTTTGATCGAGACAATTAATCCTAAGCAATTAACCAAGTTGTCCGACATGTCATTGGTCCCTCGACGCTTCGTCCGATTCTTCGGCGCATCGTCCTCTCCTGCAGCCTATTGCCCAATCGGCCAGTTGACTCCGCAACTCCGATATCCTTGGCACAATACCCGCTCTTCTTGGCCCGATGCCCGAGTTCACGGCCCGAAGCCTTCTGTCGATACGTCGACCGATCCACCGGCCCGACGTCCAATCTTCTGACATGTTCCTTCGGCACAACATGATTTTCCTGCTTTAATTGTCTCATCCTGATCGAAGCATCCTGCGTCACTCAAAACGCAGATTAAATCATAAACATATATCAAGTAGTTTCATCATCAAAATACGAGATTCAACAATCTCCCCCTTTTTGATGATGACAACCACTTGATGACGGAGTTAAACTTAACTCCCGGAGTTTAAACAAACTCCCCCTATCAATATGCCATATTGATAGAACCTTGAATTCAAACTGAATTCAAGTCATTGCAATATTCATCATGAATACTTGCAACACGTCAACATGAACATATGCATAAACTTTATGCATCACATGTCATGTCATCAACATACTTTCATCCAAGGTTTGCCGTACCGGACTGTACCGCCCGGTACGGGCGGTACGTACCGGTCCGATAGGCCAGCGGTACGCGGACCACTCCGTACCGTACCGACACTGTAGCAGTGTACAGTAACACTGTAGCAGTGTACAGTGCTCGGTACACGTGAGTGTACCACTCGGTACACCTGGGTGTACCGAGCGGTATACCGTACCGTACCGGTACCGAGCCCGGGTCGAAACGCCGGTACGGTACGGTACGGCGAACCTTGCTTTCATCAACATACTTCTCCCCCTTTGTCATCAACAAAAAGGAGAAGTATCACAATCAAGTGTTTGTGTGTGATATTGGTTCTACTCTTTGCATGAAAAACATAGTATCAAGTTTTATCATCATGCAATCTTGGAGCTAGAAGATTTAGCAAGTGTTATATCATCCTTAGAACATTCATGCTATCAAGTTTTAGATATTCAAGTTTTATAACATATAAGATAGCACTTTTGGTAATGTTCAAGATAGCAAGTTCTATATCATGCAAGCTAGCAAATTAGAGATGTTCAAGAAGGCAACTCTTGCTTCTTGAAAATTTTGCTCACTTTGCTAGATGCGCAAGTTAGCATTTTTGCCTCTTGAGATAGGCAAGATAGCATATTTGCTTCTTTTGAGATAGCAACTTTTTGCTTCTCTTTAGACCAACAAGCTAGCAATTTTTACGATGTACAAGTTTCACAATATACAAGCTAGCAAAAAACTTCGAAAGCAAATGCAAGATAACTTTCTTGTGTAGGCTCATGATTATTGCTTCCTATTGTAATGTGCAAGTTGCAAGTCTTGCTTCTTGAGATATTCAAGATGGTGATGTTCAAGAAGACAACTTTTGCTTCTTGAAATAAGCAAGTTAGCAATCTTTGCTACTTACGATAGGCAAGCTAGCAATCAAGTTTTTGCATCTTCTTGACTTGTGCAAACTAGCTATCTCCCCCTTTGTCATTGTCAACAAGGAAAAAACCCTTTACATCAATTTCTAAATCATGACAAAGGTAAGTAATCATTCTTATTTGTGCATCATTATAGTTTCAATGCACAAATTCATTAACATTACATTTCAAAAAATTTATGCATGATACTGAAAAATCAATCATCATCATGAGCATATCAAACATGATATTCAAGCATTCATGATATATCATTTTGGCAGCATGATCATAGATATTCAAACGATGGTATCTAGAATTCATTACATCCTATTATGCATGATCATTAACTCCTCATTTGTATTTCATGCATTATTTCATTTCATCTCATAAGGAATATCAAGAAGAGTTATTGGATGATGAGATAAATATTTTATGAATACACAGAATATCATAAGTGTTTCATGTATTCATATTATCACATGAAGCATATTATCATTTTTAAGATTCATAACATGAATAACGTTATTACTATTTCATCAAAATCAGTTTCGAGATTCACATAATATCATGAAATCATTAATCTCGATAAAATGGGAAAAACATTTTCTTTTTAAGTGATTCTTTTAACACATCATAAAAAAGAAAAACTCATTCATAATTCAAGTGATTTACAAGATATCATAAATGAATTTATCACTTGTATTTCACCAAAATCGAGAACTCTTAGAGATAGAAAATGATTGAAGCATTTAATCTGATTGAAGAATGATTCATATTTAAAGTGTAGCATTTGTCAAATCTGAAATCATCAAGTATAACTTTAATATTTTCATTGTAACATTAAGCAAGGTTTCATTGAACATAATTTTGAATGATTCTTATAAATGCCTAAAACTTCTTTAGTTTTAATTTATGATTGACTTTATAATAGCATGCTCAAATCTTTATTTTTATGTCAAAACCATAAATTATATTTAATAAACAAAGACAATGAAAAATATCAAGCCTTCCAAACAAAAGCCATGTATCGTCATTGAAAAGCAATATGAAAATCATCAAAATATACATTCTTGCTTCTCAAGCACATAAATAAGATTAATCTCACTAGGTATAAAATCATTAGATTTCTATCTTGCATTAACATAAGACATGCAATTTTCATTATCATTTTCAAGATTACAAGCATGATCATATTTTTGCATTTTCATTATTAAATTATTAAAAATATAATTTTCAAGAAAATTTAAAGAAAAAGAAAAATGCATCATGAAATGCATCATGTAATTTCAAAGTAAATTAGGGGGATTTCGATTACCTCATCATTGTAGGCTGTTAAGGC
The DNA here is from genome assembly GCF_036884655.1 of Musa acuminata AAA Group. NCBI lineage: Eukaryota > Viridiplantae > Streptophyta > Magnoliopsida > Zingiberales > Musaceae > Musa > Musa acuminata. Next base: position 15,005,809 of record NC_088352.1, on the reverse strand, counting down.
GTAGTTTGCCGCCTTGCTTTTGTTGACTTTCTCTTCTTCGGAGGAGCTCGATTCATCCCAATTTTTGTTCTTCTTCTTGCGTTTAAAGCAAGTAGTTTGATTCTTTTTGCTTTTTAATTTTTGTTTCATTTGTAGTTTAAGTTCACCATCACTTGAGCTTATGCTCGAGTGGTCTTCAAATGTTCTATGTCCCAAATCCTTCCTGTTCTTTGGAAGGTTGTTTTGTTCATCATTGTCCTCATCACTTGAGTCATCGCTCAAGTGGCATTCATTTGTCCAGAGTTCAACATGTTCATCATGTGCATTGTACACCATTTCATATGTCATCAATGAACCAATTAGTTCTTCAAGTGGTAAGTTGTTTAGGTTTTTAGCTTCTTGTATTGCAGTTACTTTTGAATCCCACTTCTTAGAAAGAGAACGCAAATTCTTGTTTACGAGTTCAAAGTCCGAAAAACATTTTCCAAGAGCTCTTAAACTATTGACGACATCCGTGAAACAGGTGTACATGTCGCCTATAGTCTCGCTTGGTTGCATTCGAAAAAGCTCGAAATCATGCAATAAAAAGTTAACTTTCGAGTCTTTGACACTACTAGTTCCCTCGTGCGTGATTTCAAGTGTTTGCCAAATGTCAAAAGCTGTTTCGCACGTAGAAATCCGATTGAACTCATTTTTGTCCAAAGCGCAAAATAAGGCATTCATAGCCTTTGCGTTTAAAGAGAAATACTTCTTCTCCAAATCCGACCATTCGTTCGTCGGTTTAGAGGGAAGTTGAAAGCTGTTTTCAACGATATTCCATAAATCCAGATTTAGAGAAATCAAGAAAACTCTCATTCGAGTTTTCCAATAAGTATAATCCAATCCGTTAAAGAACGGTGGACGAAAGACCGAAAAGCCTTCTTGAAGAGCCATTTCTCTCGGGTGTAAATCCGAAATGAGAAATACCCCACTCTGATACCAATTGTTAGGATCGAGAGCACTAAGAGGGGGGGGTGAATTAGTGCAGCGGAAATCTTACAGCGATTAAAAACCAAAAGCTGCGTTCGTTCAATAAAAACTATTATGATGCAAAAGCTAATTCTCAATTTGTATGAAAGCGCAGTTTACGTCTAAGCGCAGATTGCGTCTAAGCGCAGTTTGCGTCTAAGCACAGTTTGCGTCTAAGCGCAGTTTTGCGTCTAAGTGCAGATTTACGTCTAAACGCAGTTTTACGTCTAAACGCAGATTTACGTCTAAACTCAGATTTACGTCTAAACTCAGATTTACGTCTAAACACAGTTTTACGTCTAAACGCAGATTTACGTCTAAACGCAGTTTTACGTCTAAACGCAGATTTACGTTTAAACGCAGATTTACGTCCAAACGTAGTTTTACGTCTAGACGCAGATTTACGTCTAAACTTTGAAACTCGTTTGTATACTCGCAGAAGGCAGTATGCAGTTGAAATCAAGATGTAAACATGAACTGAGATCTGATGATTGTGCGAGGAAAGCCGATTTACGTCTGAATGCAGTTTTACGTCTAAATGTTGAAACTCGTTCGTAAAATTGTAGAGGACAATTTGCAGTTATCAATAGGATCAAAATGTAAGTGTGTACTGCAAAGAAGCTCGTTCGTAAAAGCACGGAAGACAGTTCTGCAGAATCAAACGTAAACTGTAATGTATGAAAATATGAATTTACGTCTGAATGCAGATTCGGAAGAACAGCACTTAGAACTTGTTCGTGAAAGCGCAGAGAGCAGTAGTAATGAAGGAGGTTTGCAGTAATGATAGAGTGCTAAAAAATAAACGCAAACCAGAAATTTAGAGTGGTTCGGTCAGCCTTGACCTACTCCACTTTTGGCTTCCTCCACCGACGAGGTTGCCGACGTCAACTAGGGGCCTTCCTTCAATAGGCGAAGGCCAACTACCCTCTTACAGATTCACTCCTTTTGACGGGCTTAGGAGACAACCCTTTCAGATGTTTTCTCTCCTCTCTTTACAACTCAAACTTGAAGAACAGAAGGAGGAGGAAAACTAGCAGTTTTGAGCTCTAAGAACCACTGAAAAGATCAAGATTTCGGGTAAGTTCTTGCTGCTTTCAGTGCTGAATGGGTGGGGTATTTATAGGCCCCAACCCAATTCAAATTTCGAGCTCAAAACGATCAAATCCCGGAATTCTGGGATCAGGCGGTTGCACCTCTTGACTGGAGAGGTTGCACCGCCTGGCAGAGCTCGAAGACTGAGCTCAGGCGGATGCACCTCTCTGTCAGGGGTGGTTGCACCTTTCTGCCAGAGCTCGAAGACCGAGCTTAGGCGGTGCATCTCCTGTCCAGAGATGTTGCACCTCTCTGCCAGAGCTCGAAGACCGAGCTCGGTGGTTGCTCCTCTTGGCAGAGCTCGAAACTTGAGCTCTGGCGGTGCTACCTCTTGACAGAGGAGGTTGCACCGCCCAGTCTCGCTTGGAGACTGAGCCCTGGGCGGTTGCACCTCTTGGCTGGGGCGGTTGCACCGCCCAATCTCGCTGGGAGACATAGCCTGGGCGGTTGCACCTCTTGGCTGGGGCGGTTGCACCTCTTTCACTATTCCAGCTCACTTGGTTTGGCTCCAAACTTGGTCCAAACCAGTCCGAACTTGGGCCTAATTGGCCCCTACTTGGGTTATAGGATTAACACCTAATCCTAACCCTAATTAACGTGCTAACTATGAATTTAAAGACATTTTCTAAGCTATTACAAAGTCCGCAAGTCAAGACTTCTTCTGGCGAGCTTCCGGCAAACTTCCGGCGGTCTTCCGATGAACTCTCGGAAACCATTCTGCGGACTCCCGGCAAGCTCCTAGACTTCACGATTTGATCTTAGCGAGTTTCAACGAGCTTCGTCGGCAAGCTCCGATCTTTCTCGGCGAGCTCCGTGAACTTCCAACGAACCTTCCGGCGAGCTTCCGAAAAACCCTTCGGCAAGCTCCCAACTCATTCTCGGCTAGTTCCGGTAGCATTCCCGACGAACCTTCGGACTTCCGTCGAACTCTCGAACTCGCAACAAATCCTTCGCGCTTGACTCCGACACTTTGTTTCGCTTTATGTCTTCATAGTTAATCCTGCACAACAAAACAAAACTTCGATCGAGACAATTAATCATAAGCAATTAACCAAGTTGTCCGACATGTCATTGGTCCCTCGACGCTTCGTCCGATTCTTCGGCGCATCGTCCTCTCCTACAGCCTATTGCCCAATCGGCCAGTTGACTCCGCAACTCCGATATCCTTGGCAGAATACCCGCTCTTCTTGGCCCGATGCCCGAGTTCACGGCCCGAAGCCTTCTGTCGATACGTTGACCGATCCACCGGCCCGACGTCCAATCTTCTGACATGTTCCTTCGGCACAACATGATTTTCCTGCTTTAATTGTCTCATCCTGATCGAAGCATCCTGCGTCATTCAAAACGCAGATTAAATCATAAACATATATCACGTAGTTTCATCATCAAAATACGAGATTCAACATACCCAATCTCCTCCGATCTGTCCCTTTGAGGAAACACATCCATTTGAGCAAACTCATACATCATTTGTCGAAGATATTGGGATTCGGATGGACCGATTCGAACAAAGACAAGAACGGCTTGAACATCGACAAGATCAAATCCTTTATGAGCTACAGTAAATTCATCGACAATTTGACTCTTTATTTAGGCACTTTAATTTTTCACCTCATGAATGAGCTTGTATGAACACAATCACCTATTGTTATTGTAAACTCCTTATGTTACTCACCATGATGGGCTTTGCCTTAATCCTTGATATCGTTACTTGATATATTTATTTGTGAGCATATGCAGAGTTACAAACATCTCTCATTGTTTATCTCGGATTTTACATTGAAACGAAATGTTTTGAAAACCTTGTTCCTTGATTTTCATGATAAATATAATTTGAGAAAATGATATACCAATGCAGTTGATGAGTCATGACATTGCCATGATATTATTATTGTCATAACAATAAATATCAATTAGCCGATATTTTTACAAAACCTCTAAGTGAAGAATAATTTGATTTCATAAGAAAAGAATTAGGAATGTTGATGTGTCCGAATACATGAACTAGTTAAAATTATTTTTCGGACTTAATTCAATGATGAAATCACTAGATTGTCATTACATGCCTAAATAACATGTTGAAAATTATGTGTTGAATACAAAAATTTTCATAACAATAAACATGTTTTGTCTTCATGATTGTATTTGAAAATATGTAGCATAGTCTTGTCCGAATGCATGAAAGTGTTCATTTCATTTTCGGATTCGCTTAACAATTGGTATCCTAAAAATCGGATTTTCTCATACACTTATATGAAAAATATTTTTCTAAAATTGATGCAATAATTCCTTCTTATGAATTCCATTTTGAAATATGGATGATAGTATTTTTACTTGCAAAGAGTTGTTTCACACGCATATCTTGACTCAAAGTAAACTCACAAATAGCTGGTATCACAAATGGCTTTCCTCCTTCATGCAAAAAGATTATAACAAACAAAAAGGAAGAAATATTCAAAGCAATCTACGTATCATGCTTTCCTTTATATGCTTGTATAATTGATTTCCTATCACTTACTATTGGAAAATAATGAGTATTAATGAACCGAGTAAAGGCATGAACAATTATCGCACTTATGCTAAAAATTTGCTTATATTGTCCTCCTGGTATCACAATTACCAAGCTTTTTGTTGATGACAAAGGGGGAGAAATATATGAGTATTAATGCCATGCTTGCATCACCAAGAGATATATGAATAGATGCTATGATTTGCTTTATACCTTGCATCATGTAATGATATCAAAATCTTACTTCGTAGTTTCACATGTTGATATCTTACAATATGATGAATTGCTACTATTACCATCATTCAAACGTGTAATGAAAATGAATGTCAAGCCTTGACATCATCTTCAGAGAGATACATCATTATGGAAATCATGATGGGAGTATTGATAAGTTTAAATGATTTTAACTTATCAATATGTCTTTTGAATTCAAATGTTTTGAATTCAAGAAAGACTTATCTTAAGTATGGCATATAGACAGGGGGAGTTAAGGTTAACTCCATTATCAATTGAATGTCATCATCAAAAAGAGGGAGATTGTTGAATCTCGGATTTTGAAGATGAAGTCAATTGTCATTTGTTATCTAATCTGTATGTTGAGATAAGTATGCAGGATTAACTACGATGAAAGTAAGACATGCAGCAGAAGTTGCGCCGGAGTCAAGACTATGATCACGTTGGGAGTTCGAGAGTTCGACGGAAGTTCGGACAATCGTCGGAGGTTCTGTGGGAACAAATCCGAGAAGTCCATTAGCTTGCCAAAGAAGCTCATTGGAACTTGCCAAGTGGATCGTCTCAAGTCCAGGAGTTTGCCAGAAGTCCGCCGGAGAATCACCGAGGGTTCATCGAATGATCGACGAAAGTTCGCCAGAAGCTCACCGGAAGAAGTGATTGACGCACAGGAGCAAATTGCAGTAAATGTCTTAGGGAATATCATAGTTAGCACAATGATTAAGTTGAAAATGGGAGGTGAGCTCATTAACTTAATCTTGGGGCAATTGGGCCCCTGAAAAACCTAAATTGGGCCGAATGGATCAACCCATTCGGACCCTTATTTCTGCTAGGCGGTTGATGTAACATCCCTCATTTCTGAATTTTCGTATATGTTTCTAATTGAAATGTAAGTATCTATTTTAAATTTGATAAAATTTTGAAGTATGAATCTGAGAACTTATTCATAAGAGTTCGAGGATTTGTTAAAGAAAAATCTGAGGACCTATGTGTAAACCCTGAGGACATAATCATAAATATAATAAATACAAGGACTAAATTACAAAATGCACAAAATGACAAATCCCACCATTTAAGCCTCTCTGCCTTCGTTCTTAAGGAAGCAGAGAAGGCAGCTGCGTGGATGATCAGGGAAAGAAAGAAAGAAGAAGAAGAAGAAGAAAAAATTGGGGCTTTAAGGTTTCTTGCTCAAATCTTCTCACTTAGGGTCAAAATTCTCAAAGGCAAGTGTTCTAACCTCATCCTACAGAAGTATTAGTCTATGTTCCTATATTGATTCTGAAAGATTTATGCTTAGAACATGATATTTCTCTCTTTGGACATAAAACCAATGATCTGAAATTTTTTCAGTAAACGGACCCCTATACACTGTTTCAGCTATAATTTTTAGTACCAAATGTGGATTCAGGAAAGACATAGCTCATTTGAAATTAGACTCTTATATCTTTCTTTTGACACTGATTTTGTAGATTTTGGACACAGAATACTTACCCAAACGTCTGTTTCAAATGAGCCTATTGATGCTGCAGAACAGGGATCAACATTTCTAAGCTTTTGATACTAAAATACCTATAAGTCCCTGTTGGAAATTCTGATTTCTACCAAACTGATTTCGTTCAAAACTAGACTTGTAGACCTTTCTTTTGACATATATATTGAAAAATTTGGAATTCAAATGCCTACCCTATTATCTGTTGAATCCGACCCTATGAATTCTGCAAGACAATGATTTTGTTTTTGACCTTGTGTTACCAAATCAAAGGTAACTCCTTGTTGGAAACCATGATTCGTACGAAACTTGTTTCAACAGAAAATAGATTGATATATTTTTCAACAGTAACTTTCATAAGGGTATTGGAGCATAATTGATAATCTGAAGTATTTGTTCAATGTGCCTCTTGAATTCTGTCAGAAATCGAGCTTTGGTCGATTTCCCGTATTCTGTTTCATTCGTTTGGAAATAGATTCCATTCAGTCCCTTTCACTCAATTGAGGCTTTTGTTGGTGCTTGAACTCTGGTTTGATCTTGCCTATAAATTATTTACATTCTTGAAACATTTTAGTAACGTTTATGCTATATCGCATTGACACATATAAGCACATGTATATCCCATTGTTCCGCATTTGGTTTCGATATGTGCCTATTCTAGTTTCATTCCTTTGGATATTGAATTCATCTAATCTTCTTATTTGAAATGAGCTACATATGAATGCTTGGAATCCTGGTCTACTCTTGCTTTCATTTCATTCCAAATCTGAATACGTTTGTTAGAGATTGTTGCTTGCATCGTATCGACTTGTACAGGCACATGTACGTTTTGTTGTTCCGCGTGTGCTTCCGATATATGCTATTTATTGTTCATACTGTCCTTTTGTACTCTAGTGTTGTGGGATAATATGAACCTTTGCTAGAAATGATATGGGGAGTTATGCATAGAGCCTGCGATGCTCTGCCGGCCCCCTCTGACTTCACCTAGACGTGGGTGGATGGAGCTCCCAGACGTGGGAGACTTCTGTCTGGTGGTCATTCAGAAATGGATGAATCACATTCTGTCTGTGGTCCCACTACACCTTCTGTATGTTTGATATGATATCCAGAGCTTTGGTTATCTGTTTTTGTACATGCTTTGGATAAGAATGATATGAATGCAACGTCAAAGACGACGTTTGAGCTTACGTTTGGTATTTGATATTGATATGCTCCGAAATATTCCATATGTCGTCGATATGCTCCGAAACATTTCATATGCCATTGATAAGCTCTGATATGTTTCATTTGTTATTGATATGCTCCAAAACGTTTCATTCATTGTTGATATGCTCCAATTACTCAATGCCCCATCTGTTATGAACCAAATATGTATGATTGAAATGACAATTGTGATTCTACACCTAATGATATTATGTCTATGAATTCGTATATTCTGCCTTGCATTTTGAAACTTTATCTCTTTGGAAGTTGTCCTCTTTTGATATGGATATGTTAGTCACTTGCTGAGCTATTTATGCTCACCCCATTGTTGTATAAATTTTTCAGGATAGCGTATCGCTTGCTTAAATGTTAAGATCAGGCTGAGGCAGTGGAAAGATAGAAGATTTTGGGAAGATCTTTATTAGCATATATGTATTTGTTGTATAAGCCACTCTGTATCTAATGAAATGTTGACGATGAATCTAAACTTGTGGATTTTGTGTAAGTTAAAGGATCTCTCATGTTTAGGATTTTGGAATGTTAAGTTAAATTCGTGTAATGATATGAACTTATGGTAAACGTTGGTTTGGTGACTGCATAGACTTCCCCACTTGTGAATTTATGTTGTGGTTATTAATTTGTTGAGTTGGGTTCATATTTTATGAATCATCGAGCAATGTGTTGTATGTTTATAAACTGCGCAGGTTTTATAGATATGAATTTGATAGAATGTTTTCAGTGTCCTCAAATGTTAGTTTGGATCCTGGATTAGTTTGTGATGAAAATTTTTAATATCATGGATATTTTTGAGGGGCGTGACAAAGGTGGTATCAGAGCATAGTTTGAGGATCACTGAAATATTTGATATGTTGACGTGCAAAATATATTGAGGTCTAGTGAACTATAGTGATTGGTGGAAATTTTCTTTGATGTATTTTAGGAATCTGGGATGATGAGGACATTTGGTCCTCCTATTTCATTTGTTTCTGATTAATTAAGGGGAATAAAAGGATTGATCGGGGATATTGAATCAGAGTGACGCAGCAGAAGCGTGGTGAACCTAATTTCGTTGGTGGTAGAAAAATGGATGATGCGAATAGAAACGATATTTGATGTACTAAATTGTTATGATGATCGAAAGATTTATTTTGCCACCTTATATTGGAAGTAGAGGATGATCATTAATGGCAAAAATGAAAAGAATTTTTGGAGATCAATGGCAAGAATGACAAGGACATGTTTACCAATAAGAATATGATTAGAAATGAATCAGAAAATGATAACAAGAGGGTCAAGATATTTGGATTTGAAAAGGAAGTCACCACAAAAGATTCAATCGCATGTGAATTGCAAGTTAAATTATGAAATAAGTTTATGTTTGTGGGTGACTAGAGTCTAGTTTGCTTGTGGAAAGTTGGATCATGAAATAAAAGACTGCCCATTGAACAAGAAGAAAGAGTCACTGCCTCATAAATCATCAGCCCATGTCAGAGTGTATGCTATCACTGAATATGTTTCTAAAACTTCTGAATCAGTGGTCAAAGGTATTATGCATGTTTATGAAAGAATGCAAATATTTGTTTGACCATGGGTCCTACCTACGATTTGATTCGTAAAATGTTGCTTATCACTTGGGTATTCAATCTAGACCCATGCATTATGTGCTATATGTAAATACGATCTTTAGAGATTCTTTGATAACAGACTTGAATCCGGTCCTCTTGTCTGATTTTATTGGAAAACTTGAACTTTTTGCTGATTTAGTTCTCATAAAGAATTAGAGTTTGATATTATACTTGGCATGGATTGGTTATCTTCTCATCACGCTCGTATTGATTATGACAAAAAATAAATAATTACTTTCTGCATACCAGATCAGCCTATATTTTACTTTGAGGGTATTAGGCATGATTTGCCTCCTTACTTGATATCAGCACTTCAAGCTTATCACCTTATACATAACGGTTGTTTCTGTTATATGGTGTGTGTAAAAGAGCATTCAAATCAGGAAACCCATCTAGATGAAATTTTTGTGGTCAAAGAGTTCCCTGATGTATTCCCAGATGACTTGCCTAGTATACCTCTGTTAGGATCGAGAGCACTAAGAGGGGGGGGGGGTGAATTAGTGCAGCGGAAATCTTACAGCGATTTTAAAAACGAAAGCTGCGTTCGTCCGATAAAAAACGATTTCGATATAAAAGCAGAATCACAATGCAGTTTGCGTCTAAGTGCAGTTTTGCGTCTAAGCGCAGTTTTGCGTCTAAGCGCAGTTTGCGTCTAAACACAGTTTGCGTCTAAGCGCAGTTTGCGTCTAAGCACAGTTTGCGTCTAAGCGCAGTTTGCGTCTAAACTCAGTTTTACGTCCAAACGCAGTTTTACGTCTAAACGCAGTTTTACGTCTAAACGCAGTTTTACGTCTAAACGCAGTTTTGCGTCTAAACGCAGTTTTACGTCTAAACGCAGTTTTACGTCTAAACGCAGTTTTACATCTAAACGCAGTTTTACGTCTAAACGCAGTTTTACGTCTAAACGCAGTTTTACATCTAAACGCAGTTTTACGTCTAAACGCAGTTTTACGTCTAAACGCAGTTTTACGTCTAAACGCAGTTTTGCGTCTAAACGCAGTTTTACGTCTAAACGCAGTTTTACGTCTAAACGCAGTTTTACATCTAAACGCAGTTTTGCGTCTAAACGCAGTTTTACGTCTAAACGTAATTTTACGTCTAAATGTAGTTTTGCGTCTAAAAGCAGTTTTGAACCTTGAAAAGCGTTTTACGTAGAAAGCAATTTGCAGTTATAAATGGAATCCGAATGTAAGCGTAAACTGCAGTGTGAAGATCGTACGAAAACACGATTTACGTTTGAATGCAGATTCTGAAAGATCAGAGCTTAGAAACTCGTTCGTAAAGGCGCAGAGGGCAGTAGCAATGTAGGAGGTTTGCAGTAATGATAAAGTGCTCAAGGTAAAAGCAAACCAGAGATTTAGAGTGGTTCGGTCAGTCTTGACCTACTCCACTTTTGGCTTCCTCCTCCGACGAGGTCACCGACGTCAACTAGCTGCCTTCCTTCAATGGGCGAAGGCTAACTGCCCTTTTACAGTTTCTCTCCTTTTGACAGGCTCAGGAGACAACCTTTACAGATCCTTTCTCTCCTCTCTTTACAACTCAAGACTTGAAGAACAGAAGGAGGAGAACTTTAGGACTTTACACAAATTTGAGCTCTTAGAATCACTGAAAAGATCAAGAATTCGGTGTGGATCTGTGTCCTTTCAGTGTTGAATGGGTGGGGTATTTATAGGCCCCAACCCAATTCAAATTTGGAGCTCAAAACGATCAAATCCCAGAATTCCGGGATCAGGCGGTTGCACCTCTTGACTGGAGAGGTGGCACCGCCTGGCAGAGCTCGAAGACTGAGCTCAGGCGATTGCACCTCTCTGCTAGAGCTCGAAGACTGAGCTCGGTGGTTGCACCGCCTGGCAGAGCTCGAAGACTGAGCTCGGTGGTTGCATCACCTGGCAGAGCTCGAAACTGAGCTCAGGCTGATGCACCTCTCTGCTAGAGCTCGAAGGCTGAGCTCGGTGGTTGCATTACCTGGCAGAGCTCGAAACTGAGCTTAGGCTGATGCACCTCTCTGCCAGAGCTCGAAGACTGAGCTCGGTGGTTGTATCACTTGGCAAAGCTCGAAACTGAGCTCAGGCTGATGCACCTCTCTGCCAGAGCTCAAAACTTGAGCTCTGGCGGTGCTACCTCTTGACAGAGGAGGTTGCACCGCCCAGTCTCGCTTGGAGACTGAGCCCTGGGCGGTTGCACCACCTGGCTGGGGCGGTTGCACCGCCTGGTGCAATCAGGGTCCGAATGGTTCGCTCCATTCGGCCCAATTTCAATCTTTTCAGGGGCCCAATTGCCCCAAGATTAAGCTAATGGGATCACCTCCCATTTTCAAGCTTAATCATCGTGCTAACTACGATTAACTCTAAGACAACTTCTGCAGCTATGCTCCGATGCGTCAATCGCTTCTTCCGGCGAGTTTCCGGCGAACTTCCGTCGATCATCCGATAAACCCTCGGTGATCCTTCTGCGGACATCCGGCATACTTCTGGACTTTGCGACGATCCACTTGGCGAGTTCCGACGAGCTTCGCTTGGCAAGCTTCTGGACTTCTCGGATCTGTTCTCGCTGAACCTCCGACGACCGTCCGAACTTCCGTTGAACTCTCGAACTCCCAACGTGATCATGATCTTGACTCCGGCGCAACACCTGCTACTTGTCTTACTCTCATCGTAGTTAATCCTGCACACCAAAACAAAACTTCGATCGAGACAATTAATCCTAAGCAATTAACCAAGTTGTCCGACATGTCATTGGTCCCTCGACGCTTCGTCCGATTCTTCGGCGCATCGTCCTCTCCTGCAGCCTATTGCCCAATCGGCCAGTTGACTCCGCAACTCCGATATCCTTGGCACAATACCTGCTCTTCTTGGCCCGATGCCCGAGTCCACGGCCCGAAGCCTTCTGTCGATACGTCGACCGATCCACCGGCCCGACGTCCAATCTTCTGACATGTTCCTTCGGCACAACATGATTTTCCTGCTTTAATTGTCTCATCCTGATCGAAGCATCCTGCGTCACTCAAAACGCAGATTAAATCATAAACATATATCAAGTAGTTTCATCATCAAAATACGAGATTCAACAATCTCCCCCTTTTTGATGATGACAACCACTTGATGACGGAGTTAAACTTAACTCCCGGAGTTTAAACAAACTCCCCCTATCTATATGCCATATTGATAGAACCTTGAATTCAAACTGAATTCAAGTCATTGCAATATTCATCATGAATACTTGCAACACGTCAACATGAACATATGCATAAACTTATGCATCACATATCATGTCATCAACATACTTTCATCAACATACTTCTCCCCCTTTGTCATCAACAAAAAGGAGAAGTATCACAATCAATTGTTTGTGATATAGATTCAACTCATTGCATGAAAAAGATAGTATCAAGTTTTATCATCGTGCAATCTTGGAGCTAGAAGATTTAGCAAGTATTACATCATGCTTAGAACATTCATGCTATCAAGTTTTAGATATGCAAGTTTTATAGCATATAAGATGGCACTTTTGGTAATGTTCAAGATAGCAAGTTCTACATCATGTAAGCTAGCAAATTAGAGATGTTCAAGAAGGCAACTCTTGCTTCTTGAAAATTTTGCTCACTTTGCTAGATGCGCAAGTTAGCATTTTTGCCTCTTGAGATAGGCAAGATAGCACATTTGCTTCTTTTGAGATAGCAACTTTTTGCTTCTCTTTAGACCAACAAGCTAGCAATTTTTACGATATACAAGTTTCACAATAATATAAGCTAGCAAAAATTTCGAAAGCAAATACAAGATAGCTTTCTTGTGTAAGCTCATGATTCTTGCTTCGTATTGCAATGTGCAAATTGCAAGTTTTGCTTCTTGAGATATTCAAGATAGTGATGTTCAAGAAGACAATTTTTCTTCTTGAAATAAGCAAGTTAGCAATCTTTGCTACTTAAAATAGGCAAGCTAGCAATCAAGTTTTTGCATCTTCTTGACTTGTACAAGCTAGCTATCTCCCCCTTTGTCATTGTAAAAAAAAAAAGAAAGAGAGAATACAGTTTTGTAGTTCTCTTTTCCTTTTACAACGATTTCAAAATCATGACAAATGATGAATAATCAAGTTACGAATGTCAAGATAATTTTTCATCATGAATATTTTATCATTGCATGCATCATTATCATAAATTGAAGTATTACATGCATGATATCATATCACCATTCATAATTACATTAATATTTCAATATAACAATTTCTTCTCAAAATGTGTAACTTGGCACTCATAGCATTTTAAATCATGATTTACATCATTTGCAATACATCACATCATAATTAGAAAGCACAAGTATTGCATGCATAATTGTACATCATAAATGTTTCATATCATGATGGTATCAATTTTGCCAAATTATATCCTACCATGCATGATCAAAACTTCTCCCCATTTTATCATTGAAAACAAGAAGAAAGTAGGGGGATGAGCATAAAAGTGTTAAATATTTCAATCATTTCAAGGCATTTATATCATAGATCAAGTCATGATTCGTAATTCATCATAAAGCAGGTTAGTTTTCAATCATCACATAAGGCATTTAAGGAATTTTTGAAACATAGGAGAATGATTAATTTAAGCATACAATGTTTCAATCCAATTCAAGTCATGAATATCAATGCTTTCATATTGTGAGTATCAATTCATGAATACCACAAGATATTATTTGTGACTTCAATTTTGCAAGATCAAGATTATGATTTAGATAAAACTTATTCAAATCAAATTATTAATTTGAAATTCATAATCTAGTCATTAAAATTAATTTCGAGATTCACAAAATATCATGAAATCATTAATCTCGATCAGATGGGAAAAGCATTTTTTAAGAGATTCTTTTTCATCTAAGCATGCCTTAGTCTTTATATGCCAAATTAAGATAAGCATTAAAGTTCAAGACATAAGGCTAAGAACTCTTGTATTATGAAATATATGATATCAAGGCTCATGATTCATTCGAAAAGATATAGTACAAAGAGCAACTTGAAACATTCTTATCAAGATCACATTTTAAAATATTCCAAGTTTCAAGATATCAATATGACACTTCATTGAATTGCATTTCATTTGAAGAACTCCTTTTTGATAAATGTAGGGAGCATAATGAACGATCTTGATCTATAAAGAGCTTCATGTTATAATTATCAAGATCATGATTTTAATAATTATTCTCTTTAGCAAAGAATCACAAAAGCACTTTATTTTTGCATAAGAAATCACATTGTGTTATGATTTATAAATTCTTTTTCTGCACACGAATCATAGGAGATATGAATGTGAAACAAATCTTTGCAAGCAAAAACACTATCATTCATATTTCAAGATGGAGTTTATAAGCATGAATCATTTCATCAAATCCATTTTAGAAAAATATTTTTCATAAGTGTATGAGAAAATCCGATTGTTAGGATACCAATTGTTAAGTGAATCCGAAAATGAAATTAACACTTTCATATATTCAAACATGATTTTTGCTATAGATCTTGAAATTAAGTCAAGAAGATCAAACAAGCTCATGATCATGGATAACTTAAAATCACATGCATAAAATTGTTAATAACCATTTCATATTACATCTTTATGCATTACTTTAAATCAAACGTGATTTCATTCAACAATGTTAATCAAACATGATACACATTATTACTTCTTAACCATGATCAAAATCATTTTGTTTGTTTATCATAAAATATGCAATATTATTTTCGAAATTATCAGCATGATCATAATTTTTGTATTTTTATTTTTAAACATGTAATTTTCAAGAAAATTAATTCTAAACTAAAAAAGAAAATATATCATGAAAGCATCAAGTAATTTCAAAATAAACCAAAGGCATTTTAATTACCTCAACGTCGTAGGCTGGTAAGGCGTAGTTTGTCGCCTCGCTTTTGTTGACTTTCTCGTCTTCGGAGGAGCTCGATTCATCCCAATTTTCGTTCTTCTTCTTGCGTTTAAAGCAAGTAGTTCCATTCTTTTTGGTTTTTAATTTTCGTTTCATTTGTAGTTTAAGTTCACCATCACTTGAGCTTATGCTCGAGTGGTCTTCAAATGTTCTATGTCCCAAATCCTTCCTGTTCTTTGGAAGGTTGGTTTGTTCATCATTGTCCTCATCACTTGAGTCATCGCTCAAGTGGCATTCATTTGTCCAGAGTTCCAAATCCTTCCTGTTCTTTGGAAGGTGATGGTGTTCAACATGTTCATCATGTGCATTGTGCACCATTTCATATGTCATCAATGAACCAATTAGTTCTTCAAGTGGTAAGTTGTTTAGATTTTTAGCTTCTTGTATTGCAGTTACTTTTGAATCCCACTTTTTAGAAAGAGAACGCAAAATCATGTTTACGAGTTCAAAATCCGAAAAACATTTTCCAAGAGCTCTTAAACTATTGACGACATCCGTGAAACGGGTGTACATGTCGTCTATAGTCTCGCTTGGTTGCATTCGAAAAATCTCAAAATCATGCAATAAAAAGTTAACTTTCGAGTCTTTGACTCTACTAGTTCCCTCATGCATGATTTCAAGTGTTCGCCAAATGTCAAAAGCTGTTTCGCACATAGAAATCCGATTGAACTCATTTTTGTCAAAAGCGCAAAATAAGGCATTCATAGCCTTTGCGTTTAAAGAAAAATACTTCTTCTCCAAATCCGACCATTCGTTCGTCGGTTTAGAGGGAAGTTGAAAACTGTTTTCAATGATATTCCATAAATCCAAATTCGTAGAAATCAAGAAAACTCTCATTCGAGTTTTCCAATAAGTGTAGTCCAATCCGTTAAACAACGGTGGACGAAAGACCGAAAAGCCCTCTTGAAAGCTATGAAGAGCCATTTCTCTCGGGTGTAAATCCGAAATGAGAAAAACTAGGCTATGATACCAATTGTTAGGATCGAGAGCACTAAGAGGGGGGGGGGTGAATTAGTGCAGCGGAAATCTTACAGCGATTTTAAAAACGAAAGCTGCGTTCGTCCGATAAAAAACGATTTCGATATAAAAGCATAATCACAGTGCAGTTTGCGTCTAAGCGTAGTTTTGCGTCTAAGCGCAGTTTTGCGTCTAAGCGCAGTTTGCGTCTAAACACAGTTTGCGTCTAAGCGCAGTTTGCGTCTAAGCACAGTTTGCGTCTAAGCACAGTTTGCGTCTAAGCGCAGTTTACGTCTAAACTCAGTTTTACGTCCAAACACAGTTTTACGTTTAAACGCAGTTTTACGTCTAAACGCAGTTTTACGTCTAAACGCAGTTTTGCGTCTAAACGCAGTTTTACGTCTAAACGCAGTTTTACGTCTAAACGCAGTTTTACATCTAAACGCAGTTTTGTGTCTAAACGCAGTTTTACGTCTAAACGTAATTTTACGTCTAAATGTAGTTTTGCGTCTAAAAGCAGTTTTGAACCTTGAAAAGCGTTTTACGTAGAAAGCAATTTGCAGTTATAAATGGAATCCGAATGTAAGCGTAAATTGCAGTGTGAAGATCGTACGAAAACACGATTTACGTTTGAATGCAGATTCTGAAAGATCAGAGCTTAGAAACTCGTTCGTAAAGGCGCAGAGGGCAGTAGCAATGTAGGAGGTTTGCAGTAATGATAAAGTGCTCAAGGTAAAAGCAAACTAGAGATTTAGAGTGGTTCGGTCAGTCTTGACCTACTCCACTTTTGGCTTCCTCCTCCGACGAGGTCACCGACGTCAACTAGCTGCCTTCCTTCAATGGGCGAAGGCTAACTGCCCTTTTATAGTTTCTCTCCTTTTGACAGGCTCAGGAGACAACCTTTACAGATCATTTCTCTCCTCTCTTTACAACTCAAGACTTGAAGAACAGAAGGAGGAGAACTTTAGGACTTTACACAAATTTGAGCTCTTAGAATCACTGAAAAGATCAAGAATTCGGTGTGGATCTGTGTCCTTTCAGTGTTGAATGGGTGGGGTATTTATAGGCCCCAACCCAATTCAAATTTGGAGCTAAAAACGATCAAATCCCGGAATTCCGGGATCAGGCGGTTGCACCTCTTGACTGGAGAGGTGGCACCGCCTAGCAGAGCTCGAAGACTGAGCTCAGGCGATTGCACCTCTCTGCCAGAGCTCGAAGACTGAGCTCGGTGGTTGCACCGCCTGGCAGAGCTCGAAGACTGAGCTCGGTGGTTGCAACACCTAGCAGAGCTCGAAACTGAGCTCAGGCTGATGCACCTCTCTGCCAGAGCTCGGTGGTTGCATCACCTGGCAGAGCTCGAAACTGAGCTTAGGCTGATGCACCTCTCTGCCAGAGCTCAAAGACTGAGCTCGGTGGTTGTATCACTTGGCAGAACTCGAAATTGAGCTCAGGCTGATGCACCTCTCTGCCAGAGCTCGAAACTTGAGCTCTGGCGGTGCTACCTCTTGACAGAGGAGGTTGCACCGCCCAGTCTCGCTTGGAGACTGAGCCCTGGGCGGTTGCACCGCCTGGCTGGGGCGGTTGCACCGCCTGGTGCAATCAGGGTCCGAATGGTTCGCTCCATTCGGCCCAATTTGAATCTTTTCAGGGGCCCAATTGCCCCAAGATTAAGCTAATGGGATCACCTCCCATTTTCAAGCTTAATCATCGTGCTAACTACGATTAACTCTAAGACAACTTCTGCAGCTATGCTCCGATGCGTCAATCGCTTCTTCCGGCGAGTTTCCGGCGAACTTCCGTCGATCATCCGATAAACCCTCGGTGATCCTTCTACGGACATCCGGCATACTCCTGGACTTTGCGACGATCCACTTGGCGAGTTCCGACGAGCTTCGCTTGGCAAGCTTCTGGACTTCTCGGATCTGTTCTCGCTGAACCTCCGACGACCGTCCGAACTTCCGTCGAACTCTCGAACTCCCAACGTTTTCATGATCTTGACTCCGGCGCAACACCTGCTGCTTGTCTTACTCTCATCGTAGTTAATCCTACACACCAAAACAAAACTTCGATCGAGACAATTAATCCTAAGCAATTAACCAAGTTGTCCGACATGTCATTGGTCCCTCGACGCTTCGTCCGATTCTTCGGCGCATCGTCCTCTCCTGCAGCCTATTGCCCAATCGGCCAGTTGACTCCGCAACTCCGATATCCTTGGCACAATACCTACTCTTCTTGGCCCGATGCCCGAGTCCACGGCCCGAAGCCTTCTGTCGATACGTCGACCGATCCACCGGCCCGACGTCCAATCTTCTGACATGTTCCTTCGGCACAACATGATTTTCTTGCTTTAATTGTCTCATCCTGATCGAAGCATCCTGCGTCACTCAAAACGCAGATTAAATCATAAACATATATCAAGTAGTTTCATCATCAAAATACGAGATTCAACAACCTCTAGATAGAGAGGGTGTATTTGCTATTGATCTGGTCCCTAGTACAAGAATTATTAGATAAGGGTTTCATACGACCCAGCGTATCTCCATGGGGTACTCCGGTACTATTAGTGAAGAAGAAGGATGGAACATTGAGGCTTTGTATTGATTATAGACTATTGAATCAGGTGACCATCAAAAACAAGTATCCCATATCCATAATTGATGATTTGTTTGATCAACTACAGGGTGCACAAGTATTCTGTAAGATTGACCTGAGGTCAGGTTACTATCAGTTGAAAATCAAGGAGGAGAATATCCCAAAAATAGCTTTCAGAACTCGATATGGTCACCATGAATTTTTGGTGATGCCGTTTGGTTTGACTAATGCCCCTGCAGCTTTTATGGGACTAATGAATAGGATATTTCAACCGCTCTTGGATGGCTATGTAATTGAATTTATTGATGACATATTGGTGTATTCAAGGAGTAATCAGGAGCATGGGGAACACTCGAGAAATGTATTATCCATACTAAGAGAAAAGAAGTTGTATGCAAAGTTCAATAGATATGAATTGTAGTTGAATGAAGTTGCTTTCTTAGGCCATGTGATTTCAAGGAACGGTATATCTGTTGATCCAAAGAAAATAGAAGCTGTAGTTGAATGGGAAGTACCAACAAATGTAATAGAAATTAGAAGCTTCTTAGGCATGACAGGTTATTACATGAGATTTATGGAGGGATTTTCTCGAATCGCTCAACCTCTCACCAAACTCACTAAAAAGAATGTGAAATTTGTATGGGGTGATGATTGTGTGAAAAGTTTTCAAGAGTTTAAAATATATTTTCACTCAGAAAGAGTTAAACATGAGGCTGCGAAGATGGATAGAACTTCTGAAGGATTATGATTGTGCCATCCGTTATCACCCGGGCAAAGCCAATGTTGTAGCTGATGCACTTAGTAGAAAATCTACAAGTTTTATGGCTAGTCTGGTCGTGAAGTAATGGAAGTTATTAGAAGAAAATTCTGATTTGAAAGCTTTGGGGAAAGAGCAAGACTTGATGATATTGATGGCCTCCATTCAAGTGCAATCTGATCTTATTCAACAAATTAAGGAAGGACAATTACGAGATCCACGTTTAATCTACTCGAGGAATGAAGTAGAAAAGGAATTGAAGCCAAAATTTCAAGTTTCAAAGGATGGCCTATTGAGATTTGGGGAGAGAGTATGTATACCAAATGAACCAGATATCAAGAATCAAATCCTAAAGGAAAGTCATACTTCAAAGTACACTATGCGTCCTAGGAGCACTAAGATGTATAGAGATCTTCAAAGTCATTATTGGTGGGAAGGCATGAAGAAGGAAATTGCAATGTATGTTTCAAAATGTTTGACTTGTCAGCAAATCAAAGTAGAACACCAAAGACCTGGAGGGTTGTTGCAACCTTTAGATATTCTTGAATGGAAATGGGAATGTATTACTATGGATTTTATTTCAGGACTACCCAGAACCTCTAAAGAGCATGATGCTATTTGGGTTATCATTGATAGGTTAACAAAATCTGCACATTTCCTACCGATTAATATGACTTATTCGCTTGATAGACTTGCAGATTTATATGTCAATGAAATAGTAAGACTTCATGGTATTCCAAAGGAGATCATCTCTGATAGAGACTCCAGATTTCTCTCTAGATTCTGGAGAAGATTACAGGAATCTATGGGCACGAAAATCAAGTTTAGTACTGCATATCATCCTCAGACTGATGGTCAGTCAGAAAGAACAATTCAAACACTTGAGGAGTTGCTTAGAGCCTATGTTATGGAATGAAAAGGTGAATGGGATAAAGATTTATCTTATGTGGAAGAGCTCAATCAAATTGTTGATAAGAAGGAAAAGATCTTAAAGAATCAGGTTATCGCTCTGGTTCAAGTAATTTGGAGACATCATTCTGGAGAGGAAACAACCTGGGAGCAAGAGGAGGAAATGAAAAAGGTTTATCCCCATCTCTTCATCGATAGAGGTATAATAAATTTAGAGGACTAAATTTTTCTTTTAAGGGGGGGAGAGTGTAACATCCCTCGTTTCTGAATTTTCGTATAAGTTTCTAATTGAAATGTAAGTATCTATTTTAAATTTGATAAAATTTTGAAGTATGAATCTGAGAACTTTTTCATAAGAATTGGAGGATTTGTTAAAGAAAAATCTGAGGACCTATGTGTAAACCCTGAGGACCTAATCGTAAATATAATAAATACAAGGAGTAAATTGCAAAATACACAAAATGACAAATCCCACCGTTTAAGCCTCTTTGACTTCGTTCTTAAGGAAGCAGAGAAGGCAGCTGCGTGGATGATTAGGGAAAGAAAGAAAGAAGAAGAAGAAGAAGAAAAAATTGGGGCTTTAAGGTTTCTTGCTCAAATCTTCTCACTTAGGGTCAAAATTCTCAAAGGCAAGTGTTCTAACCCCATCCTATAGAAGTATTAGTCTATGCTCCTATATTGATTCTGAAAGATTTATGCTTAGAACCTGATATTTCTCTCTTTGGACATAAAACCAATGATCTGAAATTTTTTCGGTAAACTGACCCCTATACACTATTTCAGCTATAATTTTTAGCACCAAATGAGGATTCAGGCAAGACCTAGCTCGTTTGAAATTAGACTCTTATATATTTCTTTTGACACTGATTTTGTAGATTTTGGATACAGAATACTTACCCAAACGTCTGTTTCAAATGAGCCTATTGATGCTGCAGAATAGGGATCAACATTTCTAACCTTTTGATACTAAAATACCTATAAGTCCCTGTTGGAAATTCTGATTTGTACCAAACTGATTTCATTTAAAACTAGACTGTAGACTTTCTTTTGAAATATAGATAAAAAAATTTGGAATTCAATTACCTACCCTATTATCTGTTGAATCCGACCCTATGAATTCTGCAAGACAATGATTTTGTTTTTTACCTTGTGTTACCAAATCAAAGGTAACTCCTTGTTGGAAACCATGATTCGTACGAAACTTATTTCAACAGAAAATAGATTGATATTGTTGAATCTCGGATTTTGATGTTGAAGTCAATTGTCATTTGTTGTCTAATCTATGTGTTGAGATAAGTGTGTAGGATTAACTACGATGAAAGTTAGACAAGCAGCAGGAGTTACGCCGGAGTCAAATTCATGATCACGTTGGGAGTTCGAGAGTTCGACGGAAGTTCGGACGGTCATCGGAGGTTCTGCGAGAACAGATCCGAGAAGTCCAGAAGCTTGCCAAGCGAAGCTCGTCGGAACTCGCCAAGTGGATCGTCGCAAAGTCCAGGAGTTTGCCGGAAGTCCGCAGAAGAATCACCGAGGGTTCATCGGATGATCGACGGAAGTTCGCCGGAAACTCGTCGGAAGAAGCGATTAACGCATCGAAGCAAAGCTGCAAAAATTGTCTTAGATTTAATCATAGTTAGCACGTTGATTAAGTTGGAAAATGGTAGGTGATCCCATTAGCTTAATCTTGGGGCAATTGGGACCCTGAAAAGATTGAAATTGGGCCGAATGGAGCTAACCATTCGGACCCTGATTGCACCAAGAGGTGCAACCGCCTAGGCCAAGAGGTGGCACCGCCTGGGCTAAGCCTCCCAGCGAGACTGGGCGGTGCAACCTCCCCAGCCAGGAGGTGGCACCGCCTGAGCTTAGTCTTCGAGCTAGACTGGGCGGTGCAACCTCCGTGACAGAGAGGTGGCACCGCCTGAGCTCAGTCTTCGAGCTAGACTAGGCGGTGCAACCTCCCTGACAGAGAGGTGGCACCGCCTGAGCTCAGTCTTCGAGCAAGACTGGGCGGTGCAACCTCCCTGACAGAGAGGTGGCATCGCCTGAGTTCGGTCTTCGAGCTCTGCCAGGCGGTGCAACCTCTCCAGTCAAGAGGTGCAACCGCCTGATCCCGAAATTCCGGGATTTGATCGTTTTGAGCTCCAAATTTGAATTGGGTTGGGGCCTATAAATACCCCACCCATTTAGCACCGAAGGGATACAGATCCACACCGAATTCTTGATCTTTTCAGTGATTCTAAGAGCTCAAATTTGTGTAAAGTCCAAAAGTTCTCATCTTTTTTGTTCTTCAAGTCTTGAGTTGTAAAGAGAGGAGAGAAAGGATCTGTAAGGGTTGTCTCCTGAGCCCGTCAAAAGGAGAGAAACTGTAAAAGGGCAGTTGGCCTTCGCCTATTGAAGGAAGGCCCCTAGTTGACGTCGGTGACCTCACCGGTGGAGGAAGCCAAAAGTGAAGTAGGTCAAGACTGACCGAACCACTCTAAATCTCTGGTTTGCGTTTATTTTGAGCAATTTATCATTACTGCAAACCTCCTACATAGCTACTGCTCTCTGTGCTTTTACGAACAAGTTTCTAAGTTCTAATCTTTCCGAATCTGCATTCAGACGTCAAAAGGTGTTTTCGTACGATCTTTACATTGCAGCTTACATTTACATCTTGAATCTGGTTATAACTGTGAATTGTCTTCTACGCTTTTACGAACGAGTTTCTTTGCAGTTTACATTTACATTTTGATTCTATTTATAACTGCAAACTGTCTTCTGCAATTTTACGAACGAGTTTCAACATTTAGACGTAAATCGACTTTCCTCGCACAATCATCAGATTTCAGTTTACGTTTACCTCTTGATTTCAACTGCATATTGCCTTCTGCAATTATACAAATGAGTTTCAAAGTTCAGACGTAAATCTGCGTTTAAGACGTAAATCTACGTTTAGACGTAAATCTGCGTTTAGACGTAAATCTGCTTTTTGCAGATTACTTTTTGAGTTGTACAATAGCAGCACATTGTCTTTATACTTCTGCTCAAACTGCGCTTAGACGTGACACGCCCCTCAAAATATCCATGATTTTTAAAATTTTCATCACAGACCAATCCTGGATCCAAACTAACGTTTGAGGACACTGAAAAACATTCAATCAAATTCACATCCATAAAACCTGTGCATTTTAAAATCATATATCACATCACTCGATAATTCACATTTATGGCAACCCAAGCCAACTTGACAAATATGAACAACATTTATAAATCCACAAGCAAAATAAATTATACAATCAGAACTCCAACTATTCACCACAAGTTCATATCGTCATAAATTAGACTTAACATTCTGAAATTCCAAATAAGAGAGATCTTCTAACACTTTTACATAGTATATCCATTTCGATCATCAGAACAATTCATTACATACAAAATATGCATATACAACAATAGCATAACAACTAACGAGACTTGCCCATAATTCTGAATAGCTATCCACTGCCTCAGCCCAAATCAAACATCTCGAAGAGTGACACGCTGACCTGAAAGATTTATATAACAACGGAGTGAGCCAAAAACGGCTCAGCAAGTGACAAAACATATTCAGAACAAAATGAACGGTTTCAAACGAGTAAGGTATCATAATGTAAGGCAGAATACAAAAATTCTCGAGGATACCATCTCATTAGATACAAAATCATATGTATCAGGTCATTCAAAACATATTTGATTCATAACAAATGGAGCACAGAGTAATTGGAGCATATCAATGGCAGATAGGACAATTCAGAACATATCAGTTCATAACAAATGGAGCACAGAGTAATTGGAGCATATTAATGGCAGATAGGACATTTCAGAACATATCAGTTCATAGCAAATGGAGCACAGAGTAATTGGAGCATATCAATGGCAGATAGGATATTTCAGAACATATCAGTTCATAGCAAATGGAGCACAGAGTAATTGGAGCATATCAATGGCAGATAGGACATTTCAGAACATATCAGTTCATAGCAAATGGAGCACAGAGTAATTGGAGCATATCAATGGCAGATAGGATATTTCAGAACATATCAGTTCATAGCAAATGGAGCACAGAGTAATTGGAGCATATCAATGGCAGATAGGACATTTCAGAACATATCAGTTCATAGCAAATGGAGCACAAAGTAATTGGAACATATCAATGGCAGATAGGACATTTCAGAACATATCAGTTCATAGCAAATGGAGCACAGAGTAATTAGAGCATATCAATGGCGTATGAAGTGTTCCGGAGCATATCAACGACATATGGAACATTTCGAAATATATCAACAGTGGATGAAACATTTCAGAGCATATCAATAACAAATACCGTACAGAAGCTCAAACGTCATCTTTAACGTTGCAAACATATCAATCTTATCCTAAGCATGTACAAAAACACATAACCAAAGCTCTGGATATCATATCAAACATACAGAAGGTGTAGTGGGATCTCAGTCAGAATGTGATTCATCCATTTCTGAATGACCACCTGACAAAAGTCTCCCACGTTTGGGAGCTCCATCCACCCACGTCTAGGTGAAGTCAAAGGGGGCCGGCAAAGCATCGCAGGCTCTAATCACATACCCACATAGCGGGCAACAAGCGCATACCCTTTACCATTTCTGGCAAAGGTCCAGAATATCCCACATAACGGGACCCCACATAGCGGGCAAATAGCGTATACCCTTTACCATTTCTGGCAAAGGTCCAAACAATCCCACACACCAGAGTACAAAAGGGCAGTTTCAACAATAAGTAGCATATATCGGAAGCACATGCGGAACAACGAAACGTGCTTGTGCCTTTTCGAGAGAATACGAAACAAAGAACAAATCTCTCACAAATGTATTCATATGTGGAATGAAATGAAAACAAGAGTGTACAGGGATTCCAAGCAATCATATTTTGCTCAATTCCAATAAGAAGGTTAGACAAATTCAAATATCCAAAGGAAATGAAACTAGAATAGGCACACATCGAAAGCAAATGCGGAATCATGGGTTATACATGTGCCTATAGAAGTCAATACGATATAGCTTAAACGTTACACAATAGTTTTCAAGAATGCAAATAACTTTAAGGACAAGAGCATACAAGAATTCAGAGCAGTATTATAAAGCTCAATTGAATAAGAAAGCTAAAGGATATCAATTTCCAAAGGAATGAAACAAGAATATTAGAAATCGACCAAAGCTCGATTTCTAGCAGAATACAAGAGGCACATTGAACAAATGATTCAAACTATCTATCGTGCTCCAATTGACTCAGAAATATATCATTGGATTATACTTTCATATAAGACAAGCTTCATATGAATTGAACTGTCCAATAGAGAGAGTTACAAATAATTTGGTAAACAAGGGTCGTAGAACAAAATCTCTGTTTGGCAGAATTCATAATGTCAGATTCAACAGATAACTAGGCAGGTGTTTGGATTCCAAATCTGTCAATCCATATGTCAAAAGAAAGATCTATGAGTCTGGTTTCCAATGAAATAAGCTTTGAGTAAATCAATGTTTGCAACAGGGACTTATAAGCAGTTCAGTATCAAAAGGTCAGAAATTACGATCCCTGTTTTGCAGAATCTGTAGGCTCATTTGAAACAGAAGTTTGGGCAGTCAAACTTACTCCGAATTCTTAAAATAAGCTATCAAAATAAAGGTTTATGTGTCTATATTCTGATCAAATAAGTTTTGTCCAAATCAGAGGTCAATACATGAAGTTATAGCCATAACAAAGTAGAAGGGTCAGAATATCAGAAGTTGCATAGATTCGAATCGATACATCTAAACAGGAGATATATCAAATGAAAGGCTAGAACAATTCAAAGTTCCTCATATTCAAAACAAATGTAACGGTAAAATTGTAGTAAGGAAAGATCAGGACACTTGCAATAGGAAAGATTAGAAAGCTTGCAATAGGAAAGATCAGAACACTTGCAATAAGAAATATCAGAGCAATTATAGGAGAAACGATCAGGGAACTTGCCTTTCAAAGATTTCGATCCAAAGATCCAAAGAAGGTGCTAGCCCAAATCCTTCTACTTTTCCTCCGTGTCCTCTCTCTGTTTCGTTTTGTGCTCCCGTTTTCTTCCTTTCTTCGCAACTACACCACGTGTCGAACATCAAGGCACAGTCACCTACTCTCTCTCTTACTCTCATTCCTTCTTTTTCTTTCCCAAACGCAGCTGCCACAGCCGCCGCCGCTACCGCTGCCACAATCGCAACCCCTTCCACCGCACTACCTTCCTTCCTCCTCTTCTTTCGCAAACACAGCTGCTGCATACGCAGTCGCTGCCGTTGTGGCCGCAATCCCTTCCGCAGCCCCTTTTTCCCCCCTTTCCTTTCTTTTCTTTCCCAGCTGCAACTGCCGCAGTCGCAGTCGCAACCATGGCCGCAGCCACCACAGCCGCAGCCTTTTCTTTCTCCCCTGCTCTATTTCCTCTCCTTCTCTTCCAGCTGCAGCTGCCACTGCCACAGCTGCCTCTCCTTCTCCTCTTCCTCTCTTCTTCCCTTTTCCTTTCTCTTCTTCTTTCTTTCCTTCTCTTCTTTCCCAGCTGCACGGTTGCAGTCGCAGCCTCAGCCACGGCCACAACCTCTTCTTCCTCCCCTGCTCATCTTCCTCTCCTTCTTCTCTTCCAACTGCAGCTGCCATCGAAGCAGCCGCAGCCCCTTCTCTTCCCCTTCTCTTCTTCCTCCCCTTCCCTTCTTCCTTCCTCTTCCTCTTTCCCTGCCACAGCTGCAGTTGCCACAGCCGCAGCCGCAGCTACTTCTTTCCCTTCTCCTCTTCCTCCTCCTTCCTTTCTTCTTCTTCTCTTCTTCTCCTTCCTCCCCTTCTTCTCCCCGACAAACAGCACCTCCTTTCCTCTATTTCCTCCTGCAGGAAACAGAGGTGCCGCCTCTTCACCCGCTTCTACTTCTTCTCTTCTTCCTCACCATCTCTTCCTCTCCTTCTCTTCCAGCTGCAGCTTCCACCGCTGCAGCCGCAGCTCCTCCTTTCCCTTCTCTTCTTCTTCTCCTCTTCTACTTCCCTCCTCTGTTTCCTCTGCAGGAAACAGAGGTATCACAACCTCTTCTCCTACTTCCTCTTCCTCTTCTTTTCCCTCTTCTTCTCTTCTCCCTCTACTTCTCTTCTTCTTCTCCCCACGCCCCACCGCTTCTCTCTGTTTCTCGAAGAAACAGAGAGAGCGTGGGAGGCAGTGGGATAAAACCGAAATTTTCGATTTTCTTTATTTTCTTCTTTTTACAACTTAACAGTTTATTCCTTGAAATTTCCATATTTACATATAGGTCCTCCGATTTATAAATAAATCTTTATTAATAATTTTCAAAAGTGAGGGATATTACAAGACGCAATCTGAGTTTAGACACAATCTGCATTTAGACGCAAACTACGTTTAGACGCTAAATGTGTTTAAACGTAAACTGCACTTAATCATAAGTAATCTTAGAATCGGCTTTTGCATCAAAAGAGTTTTTATCGAACGAACGCAGCTTTCGTTTTTAATCGCTGAAAGATTTCCGCTGCACTAATTCACCCCCCCCCCTCTTAGTGCTCTCGATCCTAACAATTGGTATCAGAGCGGGGTTAACTCTCTAACGGACTAAAACCCAAAGAGAAATGGCATGCGCCGGAAACCAAGAAGGGCATTCTATTACGCGTCCACCCATGTTCAGTGGGACGGACTACACCTACTGGAAGACCCGAATGAGGATCTTTCTTATTTCTATGGATTTTGAACTGTGGAATCTTGTCGAAAATGGATTTTCGAAGTCTTCTCTTCTAATGATCGATTGGAATGATTTGGAGAAGAAGGCTTTCGCTCTTAATGCAAAGGCTATGAATGCCTTATTTTGTGCACTTAATAAAAACGAATTTAACCGTGTTTCAACTTATGAAACTGCATTTGATATTTGGCACACACTCGAAGTGACCCACGAGGGCACAAGTAGAGTGAAAGAGTCAAAAATCAATCTGTTGTTACATTCTTTTAAACTTTTTCGAATGAAACCAAGTGAAACCATTGGCGACATGTTTACCCGTTTCACGGATGTCGTCAACGGTCTAAAAGGACTTGGAAAAAGTTTTTCGGATTTTGAACTCGTAAATAAGATACTAAGATCCCTTCCTAAGAGTTGGGATCCTAAAGTCACTACTATTCAAGAGGCAAAAGATTTGCGAAATTTCCCTCTTGAAGAACTAATCGGGTCATTAATGACCTACGAAATGACTTGTAAAGCTCATGAAGAGCAAGAAGACATCCTTCCAAATAACAGGAAGGATATGGCACTCAAAACTTCTGAATGCCACTTGAGAGAAAACTCAAGTGATGAGGACTGTGATGATGACTTGACACTTCTAACAAGAAAGTTTAAAAAGTTCTTTAAAAGAAACAAGTTTAAAAATGATGCAAAAAATAAACTTGAACCCAAGAAGGACCAAGTAATCTGCTATGAATGCAAAAAGTCGGGACACTACAAGAGTGATTGTCCCCAAGTCAAAAGGAGAACGTCAAAGAAAAAGGCGCTTCAAGCAACATGGGATGACTCAAGCGCATCCGAAGAAGAGTAGTCCAACACCGAGCAAGTTGCTCATTACGCCTTAATGGCCATCGAAGATGAGGTAACAAATTCAATAGATGCAGATTTATCATTCGATGAATTATTAAATGCTTTCAATGAATTGTTTGATGAGTGTAAGACTATCAGTAGTAAATACAAATTGCTAAAAAAGGAGCATGATAGTCTTATTTGTAATTTCGTTAAGTTAAATGCTGAACATCATGATAGTTTAAGCCCATGCATAAAATGCCATGATCTAGAAACTCTCCAAAAAGAAAACTTGCTACTTAAGGACACCTTGAAGAAATTCGAGGTTGGTAGCAAGTCATTGAACATGATCCTTACAAACAAGGGTCACGTTCCCAAAAGAAGTGGAATTGGATTAGTGAGAAGTCCTCACCAAAATCCAACCACCTTCATAAAAGGCTCCATCCTACATAGTCGACATCAAGACAAATGTAACTTCTGTTGTAAATTTGGACACAAGACACATTGTTGTCCATTCAAGAAAATAAGTCCAAACAAATTGATTTGGGTTCCTAAAGGAACCATGATAAACTCCATGCAACATGATAAACATTGCAGATCTATCTTTGAGGCACCCAAAAGCAAATGGGTACCTAAAAATCATCCTTTCTTGTAGAAACCCACACCATCGCAAGCTAGGAGCAAGAGATGGTACCTTGATAGTGGATGCTCAAGGCATATGACCGGAGATCCATCTCATTTCTCTAAGCTCACTAGCATAGACGAAGGCTATGTCACCTTCGGAGACAACAACAAGGGTAAAATCATTGGCAAAGGAACCATAGGTAACAAATCCAACCTTTTTATTGAAGATGTTCTGTTAGTTGATGGTTTAAAACATAACCTCTTGAGTATTAGTCAATTATGTGATAAATGATATACTGTCAAATTCGAATCTAATGCTTGCATCATTGAAAAACCAAATAAAAATATGTCTATGATTGCATTAAAACAAAATAACGTATACACTATTGACATCAATGACTTATGTGATGAAATGTGTTTTGCGGTTATGAATGAGGATGCTTGGCTATGGCATAGAAGATTAGGTCATGCTAGCATGAAACTAATCACTCAAGTATCATCTAGAGAACTTGTAAGAGGAATTCCTCATATCAAGTTCATCAAAGACAATGTATGTGATGCTTGCCAATTAGGTAAACAAATTAAGGGTAGTTTCAAAGTTAAGAATCAAATAAGCACCTCTAGGCCCTTACAATTGATCCATATGGACTTGTTCGAACCAATCTCTACATCGAGTCTAGGAGGTAGCAAATACGCCTTTGTCATTGTTGATGACTACAGTAGATATACATGGACCTACTTCTTAAAACAGAAAAATGAATGCTTTAGATATTTTACCAAGTTTTGTAAACTTGTTCAAAATGAGAAGGAATCTATGATTTCGTCAATTAGAAGTGATCATGGTGGAGAATTTCAAAACCATGATTTCAAAGAATTATGTGAACTCAATGGATACAACCATAATTTCTCTACTCCAAGAAATCCTCAACAAAATGGGGTAGTAGAAAGAAAAAATCGAAATTTACAAGAAATGGCAAGAACCATGTTGAATGAACATGGCCTACCCAAATATTTTTGGGTCGAAGCTGTAAACACTGCATGCTATATTTTGAATAGAGTTCTAGTAAGACCCTTACTCTCCAAAACTCCTTATGAGTTATGGAATAACAAAAAACCCAATGTCTCATATTTTAAAGTCTTTGGGTGTAAGTGTTTTATCTTGAATGAAAAGGATAACTTAGGAAAATTCGATGCTAAATCTGATGAAGGAATCTTTCTTGGTTATTCTTCGGTTTCTAAAGCTTTTCATATTTTCAATAAAAGAACCTTAATTATTGAAGAATCCATCCATGTTGTTTTCAATGAGATTTTCGAAATTAAGAAGAATGATCTTGATGATGATGTTAACGTTGATTCTTTGAATTTAAACGAAACCCCGTCTCCAACTAGCAACTTGGATGCATCCACTTCCTTACCCAAGGATTGGAAGTATGTAGATGCTCATCCTAAGGAGCTAATCTTAGGAGACACATCAAAGGGGGTTCAAACACGATCCTCTTTTAAGAATTTTTGTGGCAATGCCGCCTTTCTCTCGCAAATTGAACCCAAATGTGTTGATGAAGCAATGAAAGATGATTCATGGATTATCGCAATGCAAGATGAATTGAATCAATTTGAGAGAAATGAGGTATGGACGCTTGTTCCTATGCCAAATGACCATTTAGTTATTGGTACTAAATGGGTCTTTAGAAACAAGCAAGATGAAAATGGTATCGTGGTTAGAAACAAGGCTAGATTAGTGTCCAAAGGTTTCAACCAAGAAGAAGGTATCGATTATGAAGAAACCTTCGCACCTGTGGCTCGATTGGAAGCCATAAGGATGCTCCTTGCCTACGCTAGTTGTAATAATTTTAAGTTATTTCAAATGGATGTTAAAAGCGCTTTTCTAAATGGCTTTATTTCCGAAGAAGTTTATGTTGAACAACCTCCTGGCTTTGAAAATAATAGTCTCCCTAATCATGTGTTTAGATTGACTAAAGCTCTCTATGGTTTAAAACAAGCTCCAAGGGCGTGGTATGAGAGACTTAGTTCCTTTCTTATTGAAAATAATTTCATAAAAGGCAAGGTTGATACTACATTATTCATCAAAGACTTTGAAAATAATTTTCTCATTGTTTAAATTTATGTCGATGATATTATCTTTGGTTCTACGAATGAATCTCTTTGTGAGTCCTTTGCTAAAACTATGAGTCGTGAATTCGAAATGAGTCTAATGGGAGAATTAACATTCTTCTTAGGTCTACAAATCAAACAACTAAG
The DNA here is from genome assembly GCF_036884655.1 of Musa acuminata AAA Group. Classification (NCBI taxonomy): domain Eukaryota; kingdom Viridiplantae; phylum Streptophyta; class Magnoliopsida; order Zingiberales; family Musaceae; genus Musa; species Musa acuminata. The sequence goes on along the minus strand of NC_088352.1, from coordinate 14,974,087 downwards.
CAATGACATCTTTATTAGCCAAACTAAATATGCTATGAGTTTACTAAAAAAGTTTAATATGAATAACTCAAAAGCTATTAACACTCCTATGAGCACCTCCACTAAGTTAGAAATTGATGAAAGTGGAGAAAGCTTCGATCAAAAAACCTATAGGGGTATGATAGGAAGTTTACTTTATCTCACTACAACTAGACCAGACATAATATTTAGTGTAGGACTTTGTGCTAGATTTCAATCAAACCCTAAGATATCTCATCTCAAAGCAGTTAAAAGAATACTCAGATATCTTAATGGTACCACAAATCTAGGATTATGGTACCCAAAATCAGAGAAGTTTGAGTTAACTGCTTATGCTGATGCGGACTTCGCTGGTTGTAGATTAGATAGAAAAAGCACATCAGGAACATGTCAATTCTTAGGACATGCCCTTGTTTCCTGGACATCTAAGAAACAAAACTCGGTTGCACTATCAACAACCGAAGCTGAATATATTGCAGCAAGTGCATGCTGTGCACAAGTTGTTTGGATGAAAAATACCTTAGAAGATTATAAAGTTCATCTCAAAAACATTCCCATTAAATGTGATAACACAAGTGCAATATGCCTAACAAAAAACCCTATACAACACTCCAGAACAAAACATATTGATATCAGACATCACTTTATACGAGATCATGTTACGAATCATGATGTAATCATAGAATTCATTGATACGAAACATCAACTAGCTGACATCTTTACAAAACCTCTAAGTGAAGAACAATTTAATTTCATAAGAAGCGAATTAGGAATGTTGATGTGTCCGAATAGATAAACTTGTTAAAATTATTTTTTGGACTATATTGAATGATCAAATCACTTGATTACCATGTTTCCATGATTATTTTTGAAAATCTGTACCATGCTTTTTGTTGATGACAAAGGGGGAGAAACATATGAATTGATAAAAACTGCCATGATCATGTCATACATGCAAAAACTTGAGTGATGCTATAAACAATGTTATGATTATGCCATCGTTGCATCACCAAGAGATATATGAACGTGTGCTATAATTTGCATTATGCCCTGAGGTGATATCTTATCATATGAAGAAAATGCAAAACTTGCTAGAATATTTCAAATATGTGCATCATGTAATAGCACTTCACAGCTTTATATGATAATGTTCAAACTACATGATGAATAGTTACAAACACAATCATACAAACTTGATGATGTATGTCAAGCCTTGACATCATCTTTGAAGAGATACATCATGATGAGTATCATGATGGGAGTATTGATAAGTTTAACTGATCTATCTTATCAATACGTCACTTGAATTCTTAGGTCTTGAATTCAAGGTTGACTTATCTCAACTATGGCATATAGACAGGGGGAGTTAAGGATAACTCCATTATCAATTGATTGTCATCATCAAAAAGGGAGAGATTGTTGAATCTCGGATTTTGATGATGAAGTCAATTGTCATTTGTTGTCTAATCTATGTGTTGAGATAAGTGTGCAGGATTAACTACGATGAAAGTTAGACAAGCAGCAAGAGTTGCGCCGGAGTCAAGTTCATGATCACGTTGGGAGTTCGAGAGTTCGACGGAAGTTCGGACGGTCGTCGGAGGTTCTGCGAGAACAGATTCGAGAAGTCCAGAAGCTTGCCAAGCGAAGCTCGTCGGAACTCGCCAAGTGGATCATCGCAAAGTCCAGGAGTTTGCCAGAAGTCCGCAGAAGAATCACCGAGGGTTCATCGGATGATCGACGGAAGTTCGCCGGAAACTCGCCGGAAGAAGCGATTGACACATCGGAGCAAAGCTGCAGAAATTGTCTTAGATTTAATCATAGTTAGCACGTTGATTAAGTTGAAAAATGGGAGGTGATCCCATTAGCTTAATCTTGGGGCAATTGGGCCCCTGAAAAGATTGAAATTGGGCCGAATGGAGCTAACCATTCGGACCCTGATTGCACCAGGAGGTGCAACCGCCTAGGCCAAGAGGTGGCACCGCCTAGGCTAAGCCTCCCAGCGAGACTGGGCGGTGCAACCTCCCCAGCCAGGAGGTGGCATCGCCTGAGCTTAGTTTTCGAGCTAGACTGGGCGGTGCAACCTCCCTGACAGAGAGGTGGCACCGCCTGAGCTTAGTCTTCGAGCTAGACTGGGCAGTGCAACCTCCCTGACAGAGAGGTGGCACCGCCTGAGCTCAGTCTTCGAGCAAGACTGGGCGGTGCAACCTCCCTGACAGAGAGGTGGCACCGCCTGAGCTCAGTCTTCGAGCAAGATTGGGCGGTGCAACCTCCCTGACAGAGAGGTGGCACCGCCTGAGCTCGGTCTTCGAGCTCTGCCAGGCGGTGCAACCTCTCCAGTCAAGAGGTGCAACCGCTTGATCCCGAAATTCCGGGATTTGATCGTTTTGAGCTCCAAATTTGAATTGGGTTGGGGCCTATAAATACCACACCCATTCAGCAATGAAGGGATACAGATCCACACCGAATTCTTGATCTTTTCAGTGATTCTAAGAGCTCAAATTTGTGTAAAGTCCAAAAGTTCTCCTCTTTTTTGTTCTTCAAGTCTTGAGTTGTAAAGAGAGGAGAGAAAGGATCTATAAGGGTTGTCTCCTGAGCCCGTCAAAAGGAGAGAAACTGTAAAAGGGCAGTTAGCCTTCGCCTATTGAAGGAACGCCCCTAGTTGACGTCGGTGACCTCGCCGGTGGAGGAAGCCAAAAGTGGAGTAGGTCAAGACTGACCGAACCACTCTAAATCTCTGGTTTGCGTTTATTTTGAGTACTTTATCATTACTGCAAACCTCCTACATAGCTACTGCTCTCTGCGCTTTTACGAACAAGTTTCTAAGTTCTAATCTTTCCGAATCTGCATTCAGACGTCAAAAGGTGTTTTCGTACGATCTTTACATTGTAGCTTACATTTACGTCTTGAATCTGGTTATAACTGCGAACTGTCTTCTGCGCTTTTACGAACGAGTTTCTTTACAGTTTACATTTACATTTTGATTCTATTTATAACTGCAAACTGTCTTCTGTAATTTTACGAATGAGTTTCAACATTCAGACGTAAAACTGCATTTAGACGTAAATCGGCTTTCCTCGGACAATCATCAGATTTCAGTTTACGTTTACGTCTTGATTTCAACTGCATACTGCCTTCTACGAGTATACAAACGAGTTTCAAAGTTCAGACGTTAATCTGCGTTTAAGACGTAAATCTACGTTTAGACGTAAATCTGCGTTTAGACGTAAATCTGCGTTTAGACGTAAATCTGCTTTTTGCAGATTACATTTTGAGCTGTACAATAGCAGCACATTGTCTTTATACTTCTGCTCAAACTGCGCTTAGACGCAATCTTAGTTTAGACGCAATCTGCATTTAGACGCAAACTGCGTTTAGACGCTAACTGTGTTTTTGCATCAAATGAGTTTTTTTCGAACGAACGCAGCTTTCGTTTTTAATCGTTGAAAGATTTCCGTTGCACTAATTCACCCCCCCCCCCCTCTTAGTGCTCTCGATCCTAACAGATATATCTTTCAACAGTAGCTTTCTTAAGGGTATTGGAGCATAATTGATAATCTGAAGTATTTGTTCAATGTGCCTCTTGAATTATGTCAGAAATCAAGCTTTGGTCGATTTCACGTATTCTGTTTCATTCGTTTGGAAATAGATTCCATTCAGTCCCTTTCGCTCAATTGAGGCTTTTGTTGGTGCTTGAACTCTGGTTTGATCTTGCCTATAATCTTCTTATTTGAATTGAGCTACATATGATTGCTTGGAATCCTGGTATACTCTTGCTTTCATTTCATTCCAAATCTGAATACGTTTATGAGAGATTGTTACTTGCATCGTATCGACTTGTACAGGCACATGTACGTTTTGTTGTTCCGCGTGTGCTTCCGATATATGCTATTTATTGTTTATACTACCCTTTTGTACTCTAGTGTTGTGGGATAATGTGAACCTTTGCCAGAAATGGTAAAGGGAGTTATGCATAGAGCCTGCGATGCTCTGCCTGCCCCCTCTGACTTCACCTAGACGTGGGTGGATGGAGCTCCCAGACGTGGGAGACTTATGTCTGGTGGTCATTCAGAAATGGATGAATCACATTCTGTCTGTGGTCCCACTACACCTTCTATATGTTTGATATGATATCCAGAGCTTTGGTTATGTGTTTCTGTATATGCTTTGGATAAGAATGATATTAATGCAACGTCAAAGACGACGTTTGAGCTTATGTTTGATATTTGATATTGATATGCTCCGAAATTTTCCATATGTCGTCGATATGCTCTAAAACATTTCATATGCCATTGATAAGCTCCGATATGTTTCATTTGTTATTGATATGCTCCAAAACGTTTCATTTGTTGCTGATATGCTCCAATTACTCTATGCCCCATCTGTTATGAACCAAATATGTATGATTGAAATGACAATTGTGATTCTGCACCTAATGATATTACGTCTATGAATTCGTATATTCTGCCTTGCATTTTGAAACTTTATCTCTTTGGAAGTTGTCCTCTTTTGACATGGATATGTTAGTCACTTGCTGAGCTCTTTATGCTCACCCCGTTGTTGTATAAATTTTTCAGGATAGCGTATCGCTTGCTTAAATGTTAAGATCGGGCTGAGGCAGTGGAAAGATAGAAGATTTTGGGCAGATTTTTATTAGCATATATGTATTTGTTGTATAAGCCACTCTGTATCTAATGAAATGTTGACGATGAATCTAAACTTGTGGATTTTGTGTAAGTTAAAGGATCTCTCATGTTTAGGATTTTGGAATGTTAAGTTAAATTCGTGTAATGATATGAACTTATGGTAAACGTTTTTTAGGTGACTGCATAGACTTCCCCACTTGTGAATTTATGTTGTGGTTATTAATTTGATGAGTTGGGTTCAGATTTTATGAATCATCTAGCAATGTGTTGTATGTTTATAAACAGCGTAGGTTTTATAGATATGAATTTGATAGAATGTTTTCAGTGTCCTCAAATGTTAGTTTGGATCCTGGATTAGTTTGTGATGAAAATTTTTAATATCATGGATATTTTTGAGGGGTGTGACAGTTGAAATGCCCAAGGCAAGAGGTTGCACTGCCTGGGCTTAGTCTCCGAGCGAGATTGGGAGGTGCAACCGCTCTAGTCAAGCGGTGGCACCGCTTGGGCTCAGTCTCCGAGCGAGACTGGGCGGTGAACCTCCCCTGACAGGAGATAGCAACGCCTTAGCTCGGTCTTCGAGCTCTGCCAAGAGGTGCAACCGCCTCAGTCAAGCGGTGCAACCGCCTCAGCTCGGTCTTCGAGCTCTGCCTGGAGGTGCAACCGCCCCTGACAAGAGGTAGCACCACCTAGAGGCTCAGTCTTCGAGCTCTGCTAGGCGGTGCAACCGCCTCAGTCAGGAGGTGCAACCGCCTGATCCTAGAATTCCGGGAATTGACAGTTTTGAGCTCTAAATTTGAACTGGGTTGGGGCCTATAAATACCCCATCCATTCAGCACTGAAAGGGCATGAACACACACCGAAATCTTGATCTTGTTTTGTGATTTTTAGAGCTCAAAATTGTTGTAAAGGCCAAAAGTTCTTCTCCCTCTTTTCTTCCAAGTTCTGAGTTGTAAAGAGAGGAGAGAAAATTCTGTAAGGGTTGTCTCCTAGGCCCGTCAAATGGAGTGAAACAGTAAAAGGGTGGTCGGCCTTCGCCTATTGAAGGAAGGCTTCTAGTTGACATCGGTGACCTCGTCGGTGGAGGAAGCCAAAAGTGGAGTAGGTCAAGATTGACCGAACCACTCTAAATCTCGGTTTGCATTTACTTTGAGCATATTATCTTTACTGCAAACCTCCTCAAAAGCTTACTACTTTTTGCACTTATACGATCGGGTTTTAAGCCTTGCACTTTCTGAATCGGCGTTTAGACGTAAATCAGCTTTTTCGTACGATCATCATATTTCTGTTTGTGTTTACGTTTTGATTTCTATCATAAGTGTAAACTGCCTTTATATCCTTGCTTAAACTGCATCTCGCTTAATCAAGTGATTTACGAATAATTATTTAGACGTAAATCAGTTACTTCGTACGAATATCATATTTCAGTTTGTGCCTACTATCTGATTTGAATCATAACTGCAAACTGCATTTATATCATTGTTGTATTTCACTTAATCAAAAGTTAAAGTGATTTACGAATCGGCTTTCTTACCAAAATCACTTTTATCAAACGAACGCAGTTTTTATCGTAAAAGGTTTTCCACTGCACTAAATCACTCCCCCCCCCCTCTTAGTGCTCTTGATCCTAACAGCTCGGTGTTGGACTCCTCTTCTTCGGACGCGCTCGCGTCATCCCACGTTGCTTTGAGCACCTTCTTCTTTGATGTTCTCTTTTTGACTTGGAGACAATCACTTTTGTAGTGTCCAGGCTTTTTGCACTCGTAGTAAATAACTTGGTCCTTCTTGGGTTCAAGTTTATTTTTTGTGTCATTCTTAAACTTGTTTCTTTTAATGAATTTTTAAAATTTTCTTGTTAGAAGTGCCAAGTCATCGTCACAGTCCTCATCACTTGAGTTTTCTCTCAAGTGGTCTTTTGAAGTTCTAAGTGCCATATCCTTCCTGTTCTTTGGAAGGATGTCTTCTTGCTCTTCATAAGCTTTGCAAGTCATCTCGTAGGTCATTAATGACCCGATTAGTTCTTCAAGAGGGAAGTTGTTTAGATCTTTCGCCTCTTGAATAGCAGTGACTTTAGGATCACAACTCTTAGGAAGGGGATCTTAGAATCTTATTTACGAGCTCAAAATCTGAAAAACTTTTTCTGAGTCCTTATAGACCGTTGACGACATCCGTGAAACGGGTAAACATGTCGCCAATAGTCTCACTCGGTTTCATCCGGAAAAGTTCAAAGAATATAACAAAAGATTGATTTTTGACTCTTTCACTCTACTTGTGCCTTCGTGATTCACTTCGAGTGTGTGCCAAATATCAAATGCGGTTTCACAAACCGAAACACGGTTGAACTCGTTTTTATCAAGCGCACAAAAAAAGGCATTCATAGCCTTTGCATTAAGAGCGAAAGCCTTCTTCTTCAATTCATGCCAATCGATCATTGGAAGAGAAGACTTAAAAAATCCATTTTCGACAAGATTCCAAAGTTCAAAATCCATAGAAATAAGAAAGATCCTTATTCGGGTCTTCCAATAGGTGTAGTCCGTCCCATTGAACATGGGTGGACGTGTAATAGAATGACCCTCTTGGTTTCCGGCGTATGCCATCTCTCTTGGGTTTTAATCCATTTGAGAGTTAATCCCGCTCTGATACCAATTGTTAGGATCAAGAGCACTAAGAGGGGGGGGGTGAATTAGTGCCGCAGAAAACCTTCTACGATTAAAAAAACTGCGTTCGTTCGATAAAAGTGATTTCGGTAAGAAAGCCTGATTCGTAAATCACTTTAACTTTTTATTAAGCGAGATGTAGCAAAGATATAAATGTAGTTTGCAGTTATGGTTCAAATCAGATAGTAGGCGCAAACTGAAATATGATATTCGTATGAAAAAACTGATTTACGTCTAAATGCTAATTCGTAAATCACTTGTTTAAGCGAGATGTAATTAAAGCAAGGATATAAAGGCAGTTTGCAGTTATGATTGAAATCAAAACGTAAACGCAAACTAAAATATGATGATCGTACGATAAAACTGATTTATGTCTAAACGCCGATTCGGAAAGTGCAAAGCTTGAAACCCGATCGTATATGCACAGAGTGGTTCAACCGCCTGGCAGAAATCAGGGTCCGAATGGGTTGATCCATTCGGCCCAATTTGGATTTTTTAGGGGCCCAATTGCCCCAAGATTAAGTTAATGGGATCACCTCCCATTTCTAACTTAATCATTGTGCTAACTACGATATTTCCTAAGACATTTAGTGCAACTTGCTCCGGTGCGTCAATCGCTTTTTCCGGCGAGCTTCCGGCGAACTTCCTTCGATCATCCGATGAACCCTCGGTGATGTTCCTGCAGACTTTCGGAAAACCCCTGGACTTGCAACGATCCACTTGGCGAGTTCCGACGAGCTTCTTTGGCAAGCTCATGGACTTCTCGGATTTGTTCCCGTAGAACCTCCGACGACTGTCCGAACTTCCGTCGAACTCTCGAACTCCTAACGTGATCATTGTCTTAACTTCAGTGCAACTCCTGCTGCATATCTTATTTTCATCGTAGTTAATCCTGCACACTTATCTCAACATATAGATTAGATAACAAATGACAATTGACTTCATCATCAAAATTCGAGATTCAACAGCTTGGCCTATGAAAATATACATATGATCTTTTCCATGATGGTGCGGTTCATCCTCTCTACAATTGTATTATGCTGAGGTGTACCAGGAACTGTCATCTCATGTTGGATCCCATATGACCTGCAATAGTCATTAAACAATCCTGTATACTCACCACCATTATCTGATCTTATGCATTTCAATTTCCTTTCTATCTCCCTTTCAACCTTGGCATGAAACTCTTTGAAGACATTAATCACCTGATCTTTAGTCTTCAAAGCATAGGCCCAAACTTTCCTGGAAAAATCATCTATAAAAGTGACAAAATAAAGTGCACCACTTATTCCAAGAACATCAACAGATCCACCAGGAGTTTTTGTCCTCAAAGGACCACATACATCTGTATAAACACGGTCTAAGACATGCATTTTTCTAGACAAAGCAGGACTAGCAAATGAAACTCTATGTTGTTTACCTGCCAAACAATCAATATAAGGGTTCAGATGTATACCTCTGAGGTCTAGTAATACCTCTCTCTTGGAAAGAGCTTGAAGCCCCTTCTCGCTCATGTGTCCCAATCGCCTATGCCACAACTCCATGCTGAAGTCTTTTTCTGTAGCATTTAACTGCTCACCATAAGCTTTAGCCTGCAACCTGTATAAAGTATGTCATTTCTTTCCATTAGCTATAACAAGAGAACCCTTACTGAGCTTTCATTGCCCTTTGTGAAATCTTCTATCATAGTCTTCATCATCTAGCCTTCCAACTGAAATTAGATTTAGCCTCAAGTCACCCACATGCCTCACGTCCTTAAGCACCAACTTGCAACCAAGGTTGGTCTTTAAATGGATATCACTCATGCCTATGATGTCTGCTGTGCCATAGTTGCCCATCTTGACAACACCAAAATTTTCAGACCTGTATGTAGCAAAAAACTCCCTCCGTGGTGTAGCATGATAAGAAGCACCTATGTCAATCACCCACTCAAGATCCTGACACACACAAGAAAAAATATAATCAGAAGGAGATAAAATCAAATAATCACCACCCTGCATTGTAGCTGTGATATTATCTTTTGACTCTATATACTCCACTTCTTTTCCTTTTTTCTTGCTCTTCTCAGGTTGGTTACATTGGTTCTTGTAATGTCCTTTCTCACCACAATTATAGCAAACAATATCTTTTCTTGATCTTAACTTGCTTCTACCCATGCGTGAACTGCTTCTAGACTTTGACCTTCCTTTGTTCTCTAAGATAAGTGCCTGTGAATCATTCTGAGATATTGCAGAACTCTTTCTTCTCAACTCCTCATTCAACAAACTGCTTGTTACTTGACTCATAGTGACAACACTATATGGCGCAGAATTACTGAGGGAAACCACCAGTGTCTCCCAACATTCTGGTAATGAAATGAGAAGTAACAATGCCTGCAACTCATCATCATGAGATATTTTCACAGAGGATAACTGGTTCGTAATACTTTGCATTTCATTCAAATGTTCAGTAATAGAAGCACTCTCTCTATATTTTAGGTTCACAAGTTTTCTGACTAGAAAAGCTTTGTTGCCAACTGTTTTTCTTTCATAGAGACTATCCAACATTTTCCAAAGAGAATATGCAGAAATTTTAGTAGAAATATGGTGAAAGACACTATCATCAAGCCACTATCGAATAAATCCAATTGTTTTTCGATCTAACCTATTCCACTCATCATCTGTCATAGTTATGGGTTTTGCACTATCCCCCTGCAAAGGTCCATACAAATCTTTGCAATACAAGAGATCTTCCATTCTTGATTTCCATATCATCCAATTGTTTCCATTTAAACTAATCATGCGAGAAACATTACTGACCTCCATGTTCAAATATAAAATTAAATCACCAAAAACCTTACTCTGATATCAGTTGATGGGGATATAAAACGGAATAACCTTTGTATATGAACAAATACTAGCAGGCCATGATATGCAACATAATTAAATGAAATCTTAATCAAATAGAACACCAAGATATACGCGGAAAACCCCTCTAATGTGAAGGGTAAAAATCACGGGGCAAACTAGAGATAATCCACTATAAGAATAATGAATATATAAATCTCAATCTCTTGCCCTAAACCCTAGCAACAATCACAAGAGAATAATTGGGATACAAGGATCACGTCAGTGCCTACAATATCTAAAACCTCCCTAAGTAATCACAGTAAGAGTCTACTGTAGATTTGATCTAACGTGAGATGAGAACACTGCTAGATGATTGAGAACAGCTTCTCTGCGTTGTCCTTGTCTTCTTCCCTTTCTTTCTCTTCCTTTTTTGCCTTGTTTTCCTCCTTTTCTTTGGAATCCCGTGGCCGTTTTCTTCTCCCACATTGCTGCCCTATTTATGCCTTTTTCTGCCTCTAAAATGCAGCCACCACACCCCCCCTAATGTTAATTAGGGTTAGGTTAAGAGAGGGTGAGCTGTAGGCTGCCCAAGCCCACTATGGGTTGAATTTATAGGCTGCTAGCCCAACACGACAGACTGTAGGCTCCATGAGGATTAGGACGCGGCGTACGGTTGAAGCACATGGGCATCTATAAGCCGGTGTAGCTAAGCGAAGAGAAGAGGAATCACAAAAAGCATTCCTCCATACAAGCTAAGAAAATGCAATTTGTCTCGTTCAAGGGTGAAGAATTCGGATGGATTAAGCCATTGATCATAGGTCAAGGACGGAACAATTCATTCCTACAAAGAAAGAGATTGAGAGAAAGGGGTCTCTCTATTTAAGTCATATTTACGTGCTTTCTCTTATCACACTAGAATTCAGAGTAACCTATCAAGTATGTGAGTGAGTCTTCCTTATGGATCCCCTTTGTTCAATGGGTAAGGGTTATACCTTACCTGCCCACAGAATTTAATAAGTCTAAATGATTTGGGATGCCGTATAGATGTGTAATTTTCTTATTTCCATTCATAATAAAATAATCAATCATATATTCGTTTTAGGATTCCGACCGTGGGGAACTCTGTTAGAACCCTTGCAGATTCTAAACTTAGGGTTGATCTCTTTAGGGGATCGGCCTCCTTGGAACTCTATAGGGGTTCCTCCCTCCAAGTTACTGCTCAAAGGCTGCAGAAAAGATTCATCTATTGCTTATGAAAAGAGAAGGAATACATGGCTATTTATAGGGCTTCTAAACCCTAACTCCTAATAGGACTCCTACTTAAGACTCTTACTTCTAACCAACTCATAATAGGACTCCTAGTCAAGACTCCTATTCCCTTACAACTCCTAATTCTTCTCTAAGAAAACACCTTCTACATGAATGCCCCTCTCAATTATGACTCTCCTAGCTAGAGTCCTAACAGAATGTCCCTCTCAATTAGGACTCTCCTAGCTAGAGTCCTAACAGTTTATATGAATGTCCCTCTCAATTAGGACTCTCCAAGCTAGAGTCCTAACAGACTCACCCTCTTCAAATCAGCCTTGTCCCCGAGGCTGATGATTCGTGAATTCTGGGAATTTGATCTTCAAGTCGTCATAGTTCTCCCAAGTGGCATCTTCAATTGGTAGGTTCGTCCACTGTATTAGCACTTCATTAGTGGGTCGTCGTCGTCGAGTCACGATCCGTCGATCAATAATGGCACTTGGTTGGGTCTGGAGTTCTCTTTGGGTAGTCATATTTGGTGGGTGGCTTTGGGCTGTCTCCAAGCACCTATTTAAAACATCCGTCCGGCTGTTGGTTTGTGGGTGATATGTCAAACTCCTTTCTAATTTAGTACCCTGCATATGGAATAACTTTGTCCAAAATCTGCTCTTGAAGATGCAAGTAGAATTTGTCACAAGCACAATGTGTCCCTTATAGCATAATTCTATTGAGTCCCGATTGTAATGAGCCACGGAGCTTGGTGCTTCCTCTAATTTTTTTTATATCTTACTAGTCTCCGAATGTTCCTGCCATTCCATCTTAATATCATCAAGGAAGTCGCTGGTTGGAAGTAAAACGACCGAAAATTCAGCTTGCTCAAGTAGCTGCGAAAGCGCATCTGCAACAATATTCTCTTTCCACCTTTTGTAAGTTATTTCATAATCAAATCCAAGAAGTTTTGTTACCCATTTTTGCTGCTCAGGGGATGATATCTTTTGCTCCAAAAAGTACTTGAGGCTTTTATGGTCGGTTTTAATTTGAAATTGTCGACCAATCAAGCAGGGTCTCCACCGCGTTGCTGCGCGCACAATAGCGAGCTTCTCCTTATCATATGTTGACTTATTTTGATAGGAGGGAGATAATGCCTTGCTAGTGTATGCGAGTGGTCGACCATCTTGCATGAGAAAGACTCCAATTATGACTCCAGATGTGTCGGCCTCAATAATGAAGGGTCGGTTGAAATCTGGTAGTGTTAGCACCGGCGTCGTCGTCATGGCTGCCTTAAGTTTGTCGAAGGCAACGGAGGCTCTATCCGACCATTGGAAGACATCTTTTTTCAGTAAGGAAGTAAGTGGTGCACTAATGTCGCCATAGTTTTTCACGAACTTGTAGTAGTAGCCTATTAAACCCAGAAAGCCATGTAGCAATTTTACGTTCCTCGGGGTAGGCCAGTTTTGTATTGCTTCAATTTTGAAGGGGTCTTCTGCCACACCTTCCTCTTATATGATATGCCCAAGATATTCCTCCTTCTTTTGAAGAAAGCAAAAATTCATAGTGGTTGTTGTGTGTTCAAAAGGTGGTTTTCGGTATGTCTTCTTCGCATACTTGTATTTGATGATACCCGGATCGAAGGTCCAGCTTTGTGAAGATTTGTGCTCCCTTTCATCAAGCAATTCATCTACTATTAGAATAGGGTATTTATCCTTGATGGTTATGCTATTGAGAGCTCGGTAGTCAACACATAATCGCCATGTTCCGTCCTTCTTCATTTGTTGTGTGCAAATCATCATTACGTCGCCCCCACATTTCCCGTGCAGTATCACCTGTTTCTCCTTACTGTAAAATTTCATAATTAGTTTCATAAAATTCCAAGAAAAATCACCTAATGTTGTCAACCATTTAATTCTGAGCATGGCCTCATGATCATCAAGAGGAAGAAGGAAGAAATCTGCAATTATCTCTTGGTCCTGCAGCAATAGTTTCTCCTGCGGGCGCCTACGATCACACTTCAGAATCTGTCTGTCGGTGACCTTAACATCAAACCTACTGCGATTCTCGATAGGTAATGCCATTTGGATAGCAACCTTACTGTTTAGGATATTATTAGTGCTGCCCGTGTCAATAAAAATAATGATCGGTTGTTGTTTGAGAAGGCCTCCAACTTTCATCATTTGCGGGTTTGAGTAGCTAGCTAGTGCATGTACCGTAACTTCGGTCGGTTGTGGCTCTTCTTCTACATCTTCTTCTTTATGTTCAATGCTCTCTTCTGGATATTCAATGACCTTTTCTTCTACTGGTTCAATGATAAAAAGTCTCCCTTTACTACAGCGATGCTCATGGCTCCACGGCTCATCGCAATGCCAACATAACCCCTTCGCATATCGCTCCTGAAGCTCTTCTCTTGTCAACCTTTTTGGTGCAGGGACTCAGTCAATAGTAGGGGGGCTAAGGGCTTCAATATTACTAGTTAAGGAGTGACCCTAGTCCTTCGAGCTTCATGGTTCAATTGCTCCTCTTGATGTCGTGCGAAAGAGATGGCTGCCATAAGCGTGTACGGTTGTCGTGCTTTAACATCTCCTCAGATCTCCGGCTTCAAGCCCTCAATAAAGGTCCTCAATAGCTGTTTTTGAGACCAATTAAGTGTTTGATAAGATGACCTTTCAAACCTGGTTTGGTACTCCTGAATGGTGGAGGTTTGTCGGATCTTTGCTAGTTGTCCGTCAATATTCTCATAATCGGTTGGTTTGAAGCGGATCAACAGTCCTTCTTTGAATTGTTGCCATGAAAGGACTCCATAAGTATGTTCAAACCAGTCAAACCACTGTATAGCATCCCCTTCAAGATGTATAGCTGCAATTTTCACCATAGATGTATCCGCGGTTTTGTGGTACCGAAAATATCGCTCCGCGTGCAAGATCCAACCAATGGGGTCTCCTTCTTCCCATCCAGGGAAGTCCACCCTTATGCATGGATAGTTCGGATCGATCATAGAGCCTCCCCTCTCTTGGAACTCATCTCTTCGGGCCTGGTGTGATTGGGCAAAGCTCTCTCCGTGATATGATTTTTTCGGGCTTAGTAGTCGGCCCAATCTGAGTTCAGTAAAGAGCGTCCGAATCTTATCCTCCATTCATGCCTCCAAGGCTTCGAATTTAGCATCGATTGCCTCCTTAGATGCCATAGTATATGCCTCCAAATCTATGATGTTAAGATCTCTCTTTTGTTGTCAAGTTAAAGGCATGTATAGGTTGAGAGAAGTGATGGTCGAAAGGGTTGGTGGATCGGTGGATGTAGGCTTGTTTTGTGGCTGTTTTGGGTGTAGTTTTAGGGTGTGGTTTGGTGGAGTTTTAGGGCTGTGGATGAAAGTTTTAGATCTGTGGTAGATGGCAGCAAAGGTTTGAGAGAAATCAGTGGAAGTTGCAGCAAGTATGTGGTGTCTTGTAAGAGCAGAATTGTCGTCGAAGAAACAGCGGTTTCTCGACGTAATTTCCACCAAAAACTTGAGAGAATTGAGGAGGGAATTGATAGCAAAATCACAGTTTATATGACAGCAAGGATGACTAATTTAATCAAGAAAATTTCGGCAGTATAATAGCAAGGAAATTGGTGCAAGTTGTGATAGCAGAATTCTCGTCGAAAAATTTCAGCAATTTACGATGAAAATTTATAGCAACACAAAAATCGATTTTAGAGATGAATTCCTCAATAGACTAATCTTAGATGGAAGCCAAGATGATCTATAAAGTGTATAAGAAATTTCATTCAAAAAAGATTGTAAATAGATGGGTTAAGGCAACAATATGCGGCTGAAATTTTCTGCAGCACAGATTTTTAAGTATGGCAGATTGGACGTAAAAGATCAGAAGTTTATATTGACAATTTTTTGATGAAACTAAAGGAAAATCCACTATTAGGAAGTGTCAAAGCTATCATAAAAATTTTGTAGAGATTTGGATAGAATCAACGTAGTATCAAGATCAAACAATCAGTGCTATGCGGCTGAAATTTTATGGTGCAGATTTTCAAGTATAGCAGATTAGATGTAAAATATCAATGGTTTATATTGAGCATTTTTTTACGAAACCAAAGGGAAATCTGCTGTTAGGAAGTGTCAAAGATGTCATAAAATTTCGTGGAGATTTGGATAGAAAAAACATAGTAGCAAGATCAAACAGATAGTGATATACGGTTGGAATTCTGCAATATATCTTTCGTCGTAGAGATGAAAACTTTATGAAGAAAAGTTTATGCAGCAATATAGGAATAATTTTTTTGGGATTTTCAAATAAGGATAACTAAATTGCAGCAGTAGTAAGGTAGAAAACCAGAACCTATTGCAATTCACGGGGAGATCAAGGGATGATCCGTGGTGGTGGAGATGATGGCAGAATTCGGCGATGATCTTTTAAGCAATTGTGGGAATTGCTTTAGACGGTTGTGGAGGGTTGATGGATGGCTATGGAAGGGCAGCGAGATGCCAAGAACGCTGCTCTGATACCAGGTATTAGAACCCTTATAGATTCTAAACTTGGGGTTGATCTCTTTAGGGGATCGGCCTCCTTGGAACTCTATAGGGGTTCCTCCCTCCAAGTTGCTGCTCAAAGGCTAAAAAAAAGATTCATCTATTGCTTATCAAAAGAGAAGGAATACATGACTATTTATAGGACTTCTAAACCCTAACTCTAAATAGGACTCCTATTTAAGACTCTTAATTCTAACCAACTCCTAGTCAAGACTCCTATTCCCTTACAACTCCTAATTCTTCTCTAAGAAAACACCTCCTATATGAATGCGCCTCTCAATTAGGACTCTCCTAGCTAGAGTCCTAACAGAATGTCCCTCTCAATTAGGACTCTCCTAGCTAGAGTCCTAACAGTTTACATGAATGTCCCTCTCAATTAGGACTCTCCAAGCTAGAGTCCTAACAAACTCTAAGAGGTTATGTTTTCTTTGGACAGGCTCGGAAAGAGAGATCAGGATGATTCTGACAAAGAATCTGTCTAAATCAAGGCTCGTTCGACGATCCAAGATGAGTAACCGAGTTCTTTGGTTGGCACGAGAACCCCTCTCCAACTAATAAGGGGAAGAATCTAATTTGATCTCCGCCTATGAACAATGGTCTGTCTCGCTATATGTAGGCGGTATCCTTCTAGGAATAAAGAGTAGTTAGTACGGAAAAGAACCTGGCATTACCTTCGGGAAAGATAGGAGGTGCCTATAGCAGACGTCGGTTGAGTCCTTCCATTGCAATAGTAAAGAGATATGGAGAGAGTAGATCGCCATCTCGGATGTCATTCGTGCTCCCAAAAAAGTCAATAGGTAAGCAATTGAATAGTATCTAAAACTTTAGAGTTTCCAAGCAACATTGAATCCAATTAACCCATTGTTGAGGGAAGTTCATACCGAGGAGCATCTTATAGATAAATTTCCTATTAACTGAATCAAAGGCTTTTCGAAAATCAACTTTAAAATAGATTTTCGTCTGTCTTGTTTCGAGTGTAGATCCTTGACTAAGTCATTAGTAAGAAGAATATTATGATGTATACTTTGTGTATTACTTTTTGCATTGTGATTAGGACTAATGATCTTGTGTATTACCTTTTACATTCTATCTGCCAACACATTGGAGATGATCTCGTAAATAAAGTTGCATAATAATATGGGTCGATAGTTCTCGAGTGAATCAACCCCTGCATTCTTAGGAATTAAAGAAATAAAAGTGTAATTCATCTCTTTAAGGATATGACCTGAAGAGAAAAAATGTTGGCAAGCTTGAATCACATCAGTACCAATAATAGACCATGCAATTTAGTAAAATTCAGTTGGAAATCCATCTAGGCCAGGGCTTTTGTACTTCGGTGACTTGAAGACAACTCTTACAATTTTGTCATCTATAATTGGGGCATTGAGGATTGAAATGGCATCGGAATCGAGCTTTCTAGTTGGCTCCACATGAATGTTATTAGGTTGCACCGCTTGATTGAGTAAGGAATAAAAAAATTACTCAGTGTGTTCTTTAACCTCATCTAAATTCTTAATAAGATTATCATATTTATCTTTTCATTTTCTGATGCGATTAACAGCCCTTCGAGTAGCAATGAAAGCATAGAAAAACTTAGTATTGGAATCCCCTAGAGTAAGCCAATGCTGTTGAGACTTCTTCTTTGCAAAGCTTTCCACCGACTTTAATAGAGTTAGGATGCCATTCTTTTTGGCCTCTACCTTAAGATGGATAAATTGATCATTAGCAAAAATAAACCAAGCATTAATATAGTTAGGATACCATAAGACCCATATTCTACTAAAAGTTTCACTAGAGTCATTGGTAAACAATTCTGTGTTCGGCCATATTAAATTCTTTTGAGCATGAACCTACGATTGTTTAATTTTCATTTCCATAAGAATAGCAATATCACATGTGGTGGACTTGATTATTCTATTGAGCTCTCGATATTTTTCAAGCTTATTAAGTTCACGAACAATCCAACAAGTTATCTTTATCAGAAATAAAACAAATGGAAAACGAAGTAAAGTATTCATCCTACTACTTTGGATGGACAGTGCCATCCTTTTTTTTATCTTTAGATTTTATATTTTCTTTCCGCATAATATTTGTATCATTTAAGGCTTTATTCCTCTATTTATCCACTTTATCCATAGCTTGCAAATGTTTAAACATTTTACCTTGAGTCATGTAGTCATGGTTGGCAGGGTTTGTTGATGCATGATAAGAATGTTGAGGCATAATATCCTAGTTAGCATGGCTTGTTGGGGCATGAGATAGTTGAAGAATATCTTTGCTGGCGAGGTTTGTTGGTGCTTGAGTTTGTTGAGACAAATATTCCAATGTATATGATTCATAAGTCTCATGAAAGTGATAGGAGCATTAGATAGCCCAAATGGCATAACCAACTATTCATATAAGCCTTCTCTAGTTTTAAATATTGTTTTACACTCATCTTTGGGCCTCATTCTTATTTGGTGATAACCACTCCTCAAATAAATTTTAGAGAAAATATAAGAACTATACAATTGATCAAGTAAATCATCTAACCTTAGAATAGGAAAATGATAGTCGACTATGATTTTGTTGATGGTGCAACTGTCTACGCACGTTCTCCAAGAACCATCCTTCTTAGGTACCAACAAGGCTGGAACCAACAAGGACTCATGCTCTCCATAATCAACCTCTTTTTTACTAATTCATCAACTTGCGTTTGAAGTTCTTCATGCTCCTTGGGACTCATTCTGTATGCTGTCTTATTAGGTAGAATAGACCTTGGAATAATATCAATGTGATGCTGGATGTCTCTTAAAGGTGGAAAGCCATGTAGAGTCTCTTCCGGTATAACATCTTAAAATTCCTCTAGGATTGGATTCATGATTGTCGGTGTCACCTTCTGTTGTTCATTCTTCTCTACTACCACTAAGGCCAAAATATGACCACCCTTGTCTAATTCACCTTTACATTTACCATAGGACATAAAAGTACTAATTCCTTCTTTGGTGCACTGATTTCGAAAGATTGTAATGGCACAAAGATAATCTTCTTTTCATTCACCTTAAAAGAATAAGTATATTTGTAGCCATCATACAACACCTTTCTATCATAATGCCAATGTCTTCCCAACATCAAATGACAAGAATCCACAGGCGCAACATCACACCATACTTCATCTTTATAATACTTGCCTATAGAAAACGAAACTAAATATCTTTTAGTTAGCTTGATGTCATTTACTTTTTGCAACCAATATAATTGGTACAGATGTGGATGAGGGATTATGTCCAACTTTAGCTTTTGCACCATCTCCAAAGATACCACATTTTGAAAGTTGCCGCTATCGATGATTGTAACATCCCACATTTAAAAAAAAAAAATTAGTAAATGCTTGTTTGTAAATATGAGGATTATTTAATATTTTTTTTAAAAAAAATAATATTATATTAAAGTTTATGGCTAAGGACCTAAGATTAAAAATTAAAAGTTTGAGATGATTTATAGAATATTCAGAATTGAGTAAATAAAAAATAAAATAAAATAAAATGGAGGACATGTGTCATTAACAAGGATGAGCCACTTAGCATTTATTCTAAAGTTGACACCTAAACCCCCATGCATGCTTGCCACCTCACTATTTTAGCATGAGCCAAACCTAAGTAATTTAAGGCACCATTAAAAAGAAACTTTTCAGCCAACGTTAGTTTGAGGAGAAGAAGAAGAAGAGAAGAAGAAGAAGAAGAAGAAGAAGAAGAAGAAGGAGAAGGAGAAGAAGAAGAGGAAACTTTGTTTGAGGTTTTGCATCAAATCCCTATATTTGGGAATCAAACTCATCTAAGGCAAGTGTTCTAACCTCTTCCTACATAATTCCTAATCTCTGTTTTCCTTTTAATTCTTCATAATTCAAAAGATTTCAGCTTAGTACCAAACCGTTCATTCCTTTTGATACAAAGCCATGAATCTGAAATTTTTTCGGTAATCTGACTTCTATACATTGTTTTGGCTCTAACTTTTAGCACTACACTCTGATTTAGGCAAAACCTAATCCGTTTGAAAGTAGACTCAAATATCTTTATTTTGACACTAAGATTGAATGATTTGGAGTTTAAATGCCTACTAAGACTTCTGTTTCAATTAACCCTACAGATTCTGCAAAATAGGGACTGGAATTTCTGACCTTCTGTTACTAAATTGCTCATAACTCTCTAGAGAAAATTCTGAATTATACAAAGCTTAGTTCTTTGGAAACTAGATTCGCATATATTTATTTTGACATCTAGTTGGAAATTTTTAAGTATGTTTGCCTTATGAAACATCTGTTTAAATTGAATCTATCGAGTCTGCAAAACAGGGATGATCAATTCTGACCTTCCTTTACTCTATTTATTGTAACTTCCTGTACAGAACTCAAAAAATAATAAATCTGAGTTCATCAGAAAATAGATTGATACAGATTTCGAATGACACCTATTTTTAGTGATTTTAAGTATATTTGGTCACTCAAACAATTCAGAAAATATAACATTCAAATTCTATCATAATTGAAAACTTTGTTGGGTTTTGCCTATTCAATTTTCATCCTATTGGAAATATGATTTCTGCTAAATTCTTCTTCAATTGAGCTTTATATTAGTCCTTTGAAGTTCTTGTATTGTTCATCCTGAAATTATTGTATAACTGAAATTTATTATGTATTGCTTTGTTTGCATTTCCTTGTTTGATAAAGGCACATGCATATCTTCGTTGTTCCGCATGTGCTTCTGATATGTGTCAATGTTATTGTTCATACTACCCTTTTGTACTCTGGTGTATTGTGGGATATTGTGAACCTTTGCCAGAAATGGTAAAGGGAGTTATGCTTAGAGCCCGCGATTGCTCTGCCGGCCCCATTGACTTCACTCAGACGTGGGTGGATGGAGCTCCCAGACGTGAGAGACTTATGCTTGGTGGTCATCCAGAAATGGATGAATCACATTATATACATGGTCTCATAGCGCCCTCTATGTTTATTGATATGATATCCAAAGCTTTGTTTATGAGTTCATATTATGCTTTGGATAAAAATGGAATGCATGCTACATCAAAAATGACATACAAGCTTGTGTTTATTATTCGGTTCACATGTTATACTTTGAAGTGTTTCGTTTGTTATTATTATGCCCCCAAACACTCTTACGCCTTTGATATGCACCTAAATGCTTTATGTGTCCTTTGATACATGCCTAAATGTTTCTTTTGCCAATGAAATGCTCCAATTTCCTTTCTCCTATTATTATGTCTAATTCTTGTTTTTGAATGAGGTAAACCTTTGTGAATTTATATCAAATGAGATGACTTCAAATGAACACTTGGATTTCTACTTTTGTATCTTGATACCAAGCCTGCTTGAACTTCTCCTAACACCATGGATATGTTAGATGCTTGCTGAGCTCTTTATGCTCACCCCGTTGTTATATAAATTTTTCAGGGTAGCTTGTCACGCACTGAAAAGCTAGAATAGGGTTAAAGCAGGGAAAGGCTAGAAGATTTTTGAGCTAATCTTTGTTGGATGATAGGTTTTTGTTGTATAGTATACTTTACTTCTGATGTAATGTTAAGGAATCTATTGATACTTATGTGTTGTAAAAGTTTAAAGGACCGCTCATGTGTTTGGAATGATAAGTTTAAGTTGTATAAGGATAAGAACTCATAGTAAATAATTATCTTTTTTGTGATTGTATATATTTCTATGATTATGGATTTGTGTTGTGGTTGATGTTTAGTTGAGTTGCTTTTAGATTTTGTGAATCTTTGAGTGAAGTTGATTATGATTTATGTAACGTACAGGTTTATGAATTGTGAATATTGATTTTGAAGGATTCTTAGTATCCTCAAATTGTTAGATTGGATCCTGGATTGAATTGATGATGAATTATAATATTATTGATTTTAGACAGGGTCACACCTCCTAAATGTGATAATTCGGGGGGGGGGCATGACAGAGTTGGTATTAGAGCATGATTTGAGGATTTCTAAGAATTTTGATATGCTAGATGTGTAATAAATTTTGAGGTTTAGTGATTTCTATTTAGACACTGATCAAAAGTTTTTTTTGTTATTTTTAGGAAGCAAGGATGACAAGGTCATCTAGTTCTCCTATTACATCTACTTCTGATCAATTGAGTGGAATTATGAAAACTCTAAAGGCGATGACACAAGTAATGCAACAACAAGTCCGACAAGGAAGAAATGATGAAGGTGGGAATTCAAACCAGACTGGGTTGGGAATTGAACAGTTTAAGAAGCTTAGTCCTCCTAGTTTTGGTGGTGAGCCTGATCCAATGGTAGCAGAACAATGGATGATGTGGATGGAGAAAATATTTGATGTTTTAAATTGCCCAAATGATAAGAAGGTTTCTCTTGCTACCTTCATGCTAGAAGGAGAGGCTGAGCACTGGTGACGAACCATGAAGAGGATTTCTGAAGCTCGACAGGAGCCAATCACTTGGAAGGTATTTACAGAAAAGTTCAATGATAAATATTTTCTAGATTGTATCAGAGAGCAGAAAGATTTGGAATTCCTAAATCTCATCCAAGGAAATTTGACAGTAGCCAAATATGAGTCTAAATTCACCGAGCTCTCTAGATTTGCCACACATATGATTGATGATGAATATAGGAAAGCAAGAAGATTTGAAAGAGGATTAAGGCCGGCAATAAGAAGCCAGATATCAGTTTTAAAACTCTAAGTATACACTGATGTAGTAGAAAGAGCTTTCATACTTGAAAAAGACTTGGAGGAGATCCAAGAAATCAGGGACAAGAATAGCAAGGATAAGTTTGTTGGTAAAAGTAAGAGAGGAAATGAAGTAGAAAGAAGTGACAAGAAGGTAAAGGTACCTAGATTTGAGGAAGGAACTCCATCGCAAAGAACTCTATCGTGTACAAAATGTGGACGTAATCATGAAACAAGTGAGTGTTTTCGGGTGATTGGAGCTTGTTTTTCCTGTGGAAAGTTAGATCATAAAGTCAGAGACTGCCCACTAAACAAGAAGAAAGAGCCGCTACTCCCTAAGCCAACAGCCTATGCTAGAGTACATGCTATCACATAACAAGATTCCAGAGCCTCTAAATCAATGGTTGAAGGTATTCTACATGTTTCTAATAGAAATGCAAAAGTTTTGTTTGATCCTGGCTCCAACTTGTCTTTTGTTTCACAATATTTTGCTTGTCACTTGGGCATTCAACCTAAACCACTAGATTATTTGCTACACGTAACTACTGCTGTTGGGGATTCCTTGACTACAAATTTGGTTTATCCATCTTGTTTGATTTCTATTGGAGAACATGAACTCGCCGATTTGATACTCCTAGAAATCCAAGGTTTTGATATTATACTTGGTATGGATTGGCTATCTTCCTATCATTTTAGTATTGATTGCTATACAAAAATAATTACTTTCTGCATACCAGATCAGCCTATATTTTACTTTGAGGGTATTAGGCATGATTTGCCTCCTTGCTTGATATCAACACTTCAAGCTTATCGTCTTATGCATAAGGGTTGTTTTTGTTACATTGTGTGTGTAAATGAGCATTCAAATCAAGAAACTCACCTAAATGAAATTACAGTGGTCAAAGAGTTCCCTGATGTATTTCCAAACGAATTGTCTGGTTTACCTCCAGATAGAGAGACAGAATTTGCTATTGATTTGGTCCCTGGGATAGCCCCAATATCTAAGCCTCCCTATAGAATGGCACCACTCGAGCTCGAGGAATTGAAGAAGCAAATACAAGAGTTGTTAGATAATGGTTTCATTCGACCCAACGTCTCACCGTGGGGTGCTCCAGTGCTATTAGTTGAGAAGAAGGATGGGACGTTGAGGCTTTGTATTGATTATAGACAGTTGAATCAAGTGACCATAAAAAACAAGTATCCCCTACCCAGGATTGATGACTTGTTTGATCAATTGCAGGGTGCACAAGTATTATCCAAGATTGATCTAAGATCAGGTTATTGTCAGTTGAAGGTCAAGAAGGAGGATATTCCAAAACAGCCTTTAGGACTCGATATGGTCACTATGAATTTTTAGTTATGCCTTTTGGCTTGACTAATGCTCCTGCAGCTTTTATGGAACTGATGAATAGAATATTTCAGCCACTCTTAGAAGATTGTGTAATTGTATTCATTGATGACATATTAGTATATTCAAGAAGTAATCAAGAGCATGATAAACACTTAAGAGATGTATTATCTATACTAAGAGAAAAGAAGTTGTATGCAAAGTTCAGCAAATGTGAATGTTGGTTGATGGAAATTGCTTTCTTAGGCCACGTGATTTCAGGAAGGGGCATATATGTTGATCCAAAGAAGGTGGAAGCAGTAGTTAATTGGGAAGTGCCAACAAATGTAATAGAAATTAGAAGTTTCTTGGGCGTGGCAAGTTATTACAGGAGATTTGTGGAGGGATTTTCTCAAATTGCTCATCCCCTTACCAAACCAACTCAAAAGAATGCGAAATTTGAATGGAGTGGTGATTGTGAGCAAAGTTTCCAAGAATTAAAAAGAAGATTAACTAGTGCCCCTATTCTCACTATTCCAAGTGGTAATGAAGGATTTGTAGTTTATACTGACGCTTCAAGAAAGGGCCTTGGATGTGTTTTGATGCAAGAAGGGAAAGTAATTGCTTATGCTTCAAGGCAGCTAAAGAATTATGAATTGAATTATCCGACTCATGATTTGGAATTGGTAGCAATCATCTTTGCTCTAAAGATTTGGAGACATTACTTGTATGGGCGGACATTTGATATCTTTACTGATCACAAGAGTTTAAAATACATTTTTATATAGAAGGAGTTAAATATGAGGCAGCGAAGATGGATAGAACTTCTAAAGGATTATGATTGTACCATCTGTTATCACCCAGGTAACGCAAATGTTATAGCTAATGCACTTAGTAGAAAATCTACAAGTTTTATGGCTAGTCTGGTTGTGAAGCAATGGAAGCTATTAGAAAGAAATTATGATTTAAATGAAATAAGGAAAGGGCAAGACTCAATAATGTTGATGGCCTCTATCCAGGTACAAACTGATCTCATTCAACAAATTAAAGAAGGACAACTACGAGATCCACATTTAATATACTTGAAGAATGAAGTTGAAAAGGGATTGAAGTTGAATTTTCAAATTTCAGATGATGGCCTATTGAGATTTGGGGATAGAATATGTGTTCCAAATGACTCAGATATCAAGAACCAAATCTTAAACGAAGGCTACAATTCAAAGTACACTATGCATCCTGGTAGCACAAAAATGTATAGAGATCTCCAAAGTCATTATTGGTGGAAAGGCATAAAGAAGAGATTGCAATATATGTTTCAAGGTGTTTGACTTGTCAGCAAATCAAAGCAGAACACTAGAGACCTAGAGGTTTGTTACAGCCCTTAGATATTCCTGAATGGAAATGGGAATGCATTACTATGGACTTTGTTTCAGGACTACCCAGAACCTCTAGAAAGCACGATGCTATTTGGGTCATTGTTGATAGGTTAACCAAATATGCACATTTCTTACCAATCAATATGACTTATTCTCTTGATAAGCTTGCAGATTTGTATGTTGATGAAATAGTAAGACTTCATGGTGTCCCGAAGGAGATTATCTCAGATAGAGACTCCAGTTTTCTTTCTAGATTGTGGAGGAGATTACAAGATTCTATGGGCACCAAAGTAAAGTTTAGCACTGCCTATCACCCTCAGACTGATGGTCAATATGAAAGAATAATTCAAGTACTTGAGGATTTGCTTAGAGCCTATGTTATGGATTGGAGAGGTGAATGGGATAAAGATATTTCTCTTATTGAGTTCACTTACAATAATAGTTACCATTCAAGCATTCAGATGGCTCCTTATGAGGCATTATATGGGCGAAAATGCAGAACGCCTATATGTTGGGAGGAAGTTGGTGATAGAAAGTTGTTAGCACCAGATAAAGTACAAGAGACTACTGAAAAGATTCAGGTTATCATAAAAAGGCTAAAGGCTGCTCAGAGTCAGCAAAAGAGCTATGCTGATAACAGAAGACGAGATATCGAGTTCCAAGTAGGGGATTTTGTATTCCTAAAGGTCTCCCCTTCCAAAGGCGTTGCAAGATTTGGAAATAAAGGAAAGTTAAACCCAAGGTTCATTGGACCTTTTGAGATCCTTGAAAGAATTGGCTCTGTCGCTTATAAGATTGCCTTACCACCATCGATGTGTCATATTCATGATATATTTCATGTGTCAATGCTCAGAAAGTATATACCTGATCCCTCTCATGACATTGAGTATGAGCCGATTGTGATTGAGAAAGACTTATTTTACAAGGAAGAGCCCATTCGGATTATTGATAAAAAAGAGAAGATCTTAAGAAATAGAATCATTACTCTGGTTAAAGTAATTTGGAAGCATCATTCTACAAATGAAATGACTTGGGAGCTAGAGGAAGCATCATTCTACAAGTAATTTGGAAGCATCAAGCTTGTGTTTATTATTCGGTTCACTTGTTATACTTTGAAGTATTTCGTTTGTTATTATTATGCCCCCAAACACTCTTACGCCTTTGATATGCACCTAAATGCTTTATGTGTCATTTGATACATGCCTAAATGTTTCTTTTGCCAATGAAATGCTCCAATTTCCTTTCTCCTATTGTTATGTCTAATGCCTGTTTTTGAATGAGGTAAACCTTTGTGAATTTATATCAAATGAGATGACTTCAAATGAACACTTGGATTTCTACTTTTGAATCTTGATACTAAGCCTGCTTGAACTTCTCCTATCACCATGGATATGTTAGATGCTTGCTGAGCTCTTTATGCTCACCCCGTTGTTATATAAATTTTTCAGGGTAGCTTGTCACGCATTGAAAACTAGAATTGGGTTAAAGCAGGGAAAGGCTAGAAGATTTTTGAGCTAATCTTTATTGGATGATAGGGTTTTGTTGTATAGTATACTTTACTTCTGATGTAATGTTAAGGAATCTGTTGATACTTATGTGTTGTAAAAGTTTAAAGGACCGCTCATGTGTATGGAATGATAAGTTTAAGTTGTATAAGCATAAGAACTCATGGTAAATAATTATCTTTTTTGTGATTGTATATATTTCTATGATCATGGATTTGTGTTGTGGTTGATGTTTAGTTGAGTTGCTTTTAGATTTTGTGAATCTTTGAGTGAAGTTGATTATGATTTATGTAACGTACAGGTTTATGAATTGTGACAATGATAACCAAGCACACTTTGCCAAGAGAAGTACAATTAGTGTGAAACACATTTTTTCTCAGCCAACTTTCATTCTCAGTAACATAAAACACTTGTAAGCTACGTTACAATACAATAGACAAACCATGATCTGCATAAGTAATCTCTTCCTCATATTCATCATATTTTGGTTTGTCATCGGCTTCATCATTTCCTCTATCACTATGATCTTTAACCAAAATAACAATCCTCATATTTGGACAATCTAAAGCAATATATTCAAAACCATGATGTTTGAAGCATTTTCAGCCACTTGGGGTAGATGAATTAGGTTTTTTTTTACTACTAGTGGATTCTTCACCCTTTTCTTACACCTTCGATATCACTTTCTTTGGATAGTAGGCTTGGAACTTCCTCCTTTTATATAGCTATCTTTTGAGCCATACCGAGAACTCTTTTCAAACTTCTGTTACTTTTTAACTTTTAATGCCAGCTTACTCATATCATTTAAAGACTAATATAGCTGCAGTTGAACAACTTTAGCAATCTAATACTTCAAACCTCCTAAGAATCTTGCAATAGTTTGTTCTTTTGGTTCCACAAGCTCTCCTTTTAATATTAGATTATCGAATTCTACTATGTACTAGACCCTACTAAGATCCTTTTTTTTTTACTTAAAATCATGGATTTTGAGAAAGATCTCTTGTCGATAATTGTCAAGTAAATATTTTCTCTTCAGCTCCCTTTTCATTTTTTTCCCATATCATGACCATACTCTTCCCCTCACGTTCTCTTTATTTCTTTAGATTTTTCCACCAAAATGATGCATTCCGTTTGAGTTTGAGTATCACAAGTTTTACTTTCTTTTGTTCTAGTAGTTCATGAAAATTGAAAATTCTTTCTATTGTATTAAGCCAATCGATAAAGTCATCGACATTGATTTTACTTTCAAATTCTGGAATATCCAATCTTGGGTTATATTTATTCTGTCACTCATCTTAAACTTCATGCCTTACACGAAATATTCTCGACTCCCTTGGATGAGGAGGTATATCATCATCAGAAGTAAATTCATGGATATCATTTTCATGCTAGTTGTGTCTACTTTGAAGTTCTTCGATTATTTCATTTTTTTTTTCTTATAGACTACGCAGGAATCTTCGGGGCTACAGCCTTAATGACTTAGCATCATCTTCATAGCAACTACCTTCACCAACTATATATTTTCCATTCTGCCTTGCCATGATCTTTAGCCTTTAGCTCTGATATCAAACTGATATCGAGGGTGATGCAGAATGGGTAAAGCAGATAGATTTTGACAAAACAACCTACAATATAGTTGTATTTATGGAATAAGTTTTTCGGATAGAAAAAGAATGAACTTACGATAAAACTTTAATAAGAATGAAAAGAAAGCTCACCACCAAGTTTAAAATCATAAAGAGATATAGAAATATCACCACCCCAAGGATAATAAACAAGGATATATAACTAAAAACAAAAGCCTCACCACTCAAGGAAGCATCCAAGAGATATAAAGTTTAATGGAGCACTCCAAGAGAGCTTCTGCCAAAATATCATCAGTTTATAAAATGCTTTCTAAGCTCTAAACACCAAAATAAATACTAGTGCATGAAACAACCCTTCATGCATAGGGAATTTCAAAATTATGTGTTTTACAATAGCTAACCAACTCCATTAATACATTCCTTAATCATGAAGAAAAGCACATGGAAATAGCTTTAACTTTATGTAGGGAATATGCTGATGAGTTATCAAATTTGAGTAGGCTAAAATGAAGGCTATGAGGCAACATTGTTGGTTGAAAAAAATACCATAGCATCAGAAATGTCCATATGAGCAGATTTAGCAAATTAGACACTCCTGTGTCACTTGAGTTCGTTGAGACACAATCCGGGTTGGCGCGATGAGTGGATATTCGAATTCCTGTTGTGGACAGATCTGATAATATCGGAAGAGATGATGTCCACGAGTACCATGGGAAACATCTGTTGTGGAAGCCTCTAACATAATAGGAAGAGATAAAGTTTCTGATTTGTCCTTCTATCCACGTTGTTGTCCCTGCGAGTCGGAATGCTCAATCATGTTTGCCACCACTAGTGTTATTGCCACTGGAGGTGACTCGCCTTGTTGCTGAGGAACCTAATGTGGCCGGTAAACCTTAGTGATCAGTTTTGGAGTTTGTTGACAAGTTCCATTTGCATGGCAAAATGACAACTCTGATATCGTTGTGGCTTCCAAGAATATGAGATATGTACCTTACGAGTGATCCCATCAAGATCACGATAAAAAACCCCATTAGGAATATCTTTGTTGGAAGAAACCAATACACATGCTTGTGCAAATGCTAATCTCGTCTGCATAACTATTGCTTTGTCGACGTAGAGTGGCTATCCCAGAGTGCTGCATAACATTGTAATAAAATATCGACTCCAAAGATGTAGAGAAAGACCTTAAAATGATACCTATAAATGAATAGATTGTAGGCTATCTAACTCCAAATGGACATCAGGAGACCATTGTCGTAGAACCATTGGATGGCCACGAATAGTCTAGAACCCTTGAAGGACCTGTTGCAAATATTCTTCAGAGTATATAGCTTGCATACAAAGAAACCATTCTCCAGTATATGAAGATCAAATGCTGATATTCCCCATCTAGTTTTGCTAAATGAAGATAGTGGGAAATAGGATATTTTGAGACCTTCCACATAGCCAACAATTGCTATAGACTAGGTCTCAATCAGCTCTACAAAAATAGCAGTCTCATACACAACAATCTTCTTATCAGCCTGAACTTCTGGAGCAAAGAAATCAAAGCTGAGATCCGAACTTCCAACCGGAGCCTTGAAGTGGCTAGTCTAAGGTCGAGGGTCACTGGAAATGAGAGCAAGAGGCCGTGATATAGAGCACGACTAGATTCGATGTAGCTTTATCGAGGGAGCATCTCGCTAGAAAGAAGATAGCGGAGGAGCAACTTGAGAGGTAAGGGCAGGGATTCTCCCCATCGAAACTACCCTCCCTCCACTATCGCCAGCCCTAGGGACCATCACTGTCATGCCCCTACAGCATTGGGAGCAACCGATCTATTGCCAGATGGGAGATGGTGGACTTGCTAGTTGCCGCCGCACCTCGGGAGAAGCAGCCACTACAGGAGATGACTATCACTCACCCTAGGGGTAAGCAGTCACTATAGGATTCTGATCCCTCCTCTAGTCGCTGTTAGGACTCTAGCTTGGAGAGTCCTAATTGAGAGGGACATTCATGTAAAACTGTTAGGACTCTAGCTAGGAGAGTCCTAATTGAGAGGGATATTCTGTTAAGACTCTAGCTAGGAGAGTCCTAATTGAGAGGGGCATTCAGGTAGAAGGTGTTTTCTTAGAGAAGAATTATGAGTTGTAAGGGAATAGGAGTCTTGACTAGGAGTCCTATTAGGAGTTGGTTAGAAGTAAGAGTGTTAAGTAGGAGTCCTATTAGGAGTTAGGGTTTAGAAGCCCTATAAATAGCCATGTATTCCTTCTCTTTTAATAAGCAATAGATGAATCTTTTATGCAGCCTTTGAGCAGCAACTTGGAGGGAGGAACCCCTATAGAGTTCCAAGGAGGCCGATCCCCTAAAGAGATCAACCCCAAGTTTAGAATCTGCAAGGGTTCTAACACCTGGTATCAGAGCAGCGTTCTTGGCATCTCGCTGCCCTTCCACAGCCATCCATCAACCCTCCACAACCATCCAAAGAAATTCTCACAATTGCTTAAAAGATCGTCACCGAATTTCACCATCATCTCCACCACCGCGGATCATCCTTTTATCTCCACGTGAATTGCAATAGGTTCTGGTTTCCTACCGTACTGCTGCTGCAATTTAGTTATCCTTATTCGAAAATCCAAAAAAAAAAAAATTGTTCCTATATTGCTGCATATACTTTTCGTCACAAAGTTTTCATTTCTACGACGAAAGATACATTGCAGAAATCTAGCCGCATAGCACTATCTATTTGATCTTGCTTCTATGCTTTTTCTATCCAAATTTCTATGAAATTTTTATGACATCTTTGACACTTCCTAACAGTGGATTTTCCTATGGTTTTATCAAAAAATTCTCAATATAAACTACTGATCTTTTATGTCCAATCTGCTCCACTTGAATTGCAGAATTCAAGCTATATAGCACCATCTGTTTGATCTTGTTACTGTGCTTTTTCTATCCAAATTTTTATGAAATTTTTATGACATCTTTAACACTTCCTAACAGTATATTTCCCTTTAGTTTTATTGAAAAATTCTCAATATAAACTACTGATCTTTTATGTCCAATCTGCTGCACTTGAAAATCTATGCTGCATAAAATTTCTGCTGCATATTGTTGCCTTAACCCATCTATTTGCAATCTTTTTTGAATGAAATTTCTTATACACTTCATAGATCATCTTGACTTCCATCTAAGATTGATCTATTAATAAATTCATCTCTAAAAATGATTTTATGTTGCTGCAAATTTTTGTCGTAACCCGTTGAAATTTCACGACGAGAATTCTGCAATCGCAACTTGCACCAATTTCCTTACTGTTATACTGCCGAAATTTTCTTGATTAAATTAGATATCCTTGCTATCATATAAACTGTGATTTTGATATCAATTTCCTCCTCAATTCTCTCAAGTTTTTGGTGGAAATTACGTTAAGAAACCGTTGTTTCTTCGACGACAATTCTACTCTTACAAGACAGCATATACTTGCTGCAACTTCCACGGATTTCTGTCAAACCTTTGCTACCATCTACCACAGATCCAAAACTTTCATCCACAGCCCTAAAACTCTATTAAACCATACCCTCAAACTGCACCCAAAACAGCCACAAAACAAGCCTAAACCGCAGCCTACATCCACTAATCCACCAACCCTTTCGACCATCACTTCGCTCAACCTATACATGCCTTTAACCCAACAGCAAAAGAGAGATCTTAACATCATAGATTTGGAGGCATATACTATGGCATCTAAGGAGGCAATCAATGCTAAATTCGAAGCTTTGGAGGCACGAATGGAGGATAAGATTCGGACGCTCTTTACCGAACTCAGATGGGTAGACCACTAAGCCCGAAAAAATCAAATCACGGAGAGAGCTTTGCCCAATCGCACCAGGCTCGAAGAGATGAGTTCCAAGGGAGGGGAGGCTCTATAACTGAACCCAACTATCCATGCATGAGAGTGGACTTCCCAAGATGGGAAGAAGGAGACCCGATTGGTTGGATCTCGCGCGCGGAGCGATATTTTCAGTACCACAAAACCACGGATGTATATATGGTGAAAATTACAGCTATACATCTTGAAGGGGATGCTATACAATGGTTTGACTAGTTTGAACATACTTATGGAGTCCTTTCATGGCGACAATTCAAAGAAGGACTGCTGATCCGCTTCAAACCAACCGATTATGAGAATATTGACAGACAACTAGCAAAGATCCGACAAACCTCTACCATTCAGGAGTACCAAACCAGGTTTGAAAGGTTATCTAATCAAACTCATGATTGGTCTCAAAAATAGCTATTGAGGACCTTCATTGAGGGCTTGAAGCCGGAGATCCAAGGAGAAGTTAAAGCGCGACAACCATATACGCTTATGGCAGCCATCTCTTTCGCACGACATCAAGAGGAGCAATTGAACCATAAAGCTCGGAGGACTAGGGTCACTCCTCAACCAATAATATTGAAGCCCTCAGCCCCCCCCCCCCCTACTATTGACCAAGTCCCTACACCAAAGAGGTTAACAAGGGAAGAGCTTCGGGAGCGATATGCGAAGGGGTTATGTTGGCATTGTGACGAGCCATGGAGCCGTGAGCATCGCTGTAGTAAAGGAGGACTTCTTATGATTGAACCGATAGAAGAAGAGGTCATTGAACACCCAAAAGAGAGCCTTGAACATGAAGAAGAAGATGCAGAAAAAGAGCCACAACCGACTGACGTTATAGTACATGCACTAGCCAGCTACTCAAACCCGCAAACGATAAAAGTTGGAGGCCTTCTCAAACAACAACCGATCACTATTCTCATCGACATGGGCAGTACTACTAACTTCCTAAATAGTAAGCTTGTTGTTCGGATAGCATTACCTATCGAGAATCGCTGCAGGTTTGATGTTAAGGTCATCGACGGACGGATTTTGAATTGTGATCGTAGGCGCCCGCAGGAGAAACTATTGCTGAAAGACCGAGAGATAATTGCAGATTTCTTCCTTCTCCCTCTTAACAATCATGAGGCCATGCTCAGAATTAAATGGTTGACGACATTATGTGATATTTTCTGGAATTTTATGAAACTAATTATGAAATTTTACAGTAAAGAGAAACATGTGACATTGCACGGGAAACATGGGGGCGACATAACAACGATTTGCACACAACAAATGGAGAATGTTTTGCACAAAGCATGCAGCGGCTTTTTGGTACAACTTGAGCAGCAAACTAAGGAAGAGCCAATAGAATTTGAAGATCCAAATCTACTTTCTTTGCTTGCTGAATTTTCAAATATATTTGATGAACTATGCAACCTACCTATCACCCGTCGGCATGATCATTGTATAACGATTCTTCTAGGAAAATCTTTAGCAAATACTTGGCCATATCAGTATCTACATCTCCAGAAGGATGAAATAGAAAGGATTATAAAAGAGATGCTTGAAACAGGAGTTATTCGGCCGAGTTGCAACCTCTACTCTTCACCGGTGCTACTTGTACACAAGAAGGACGGAACATGGCGAATATGCATTGATTACCGAGCTCTCAATGGCATAACCATCAAGGATAAATACCCTATTCCAGTACTAGATGAATTGCTATATGAAAGGGAGCACAAATCTTCACAAAGATGGACCTATGATCTGGGTATTATCAAATACGAGTGTACGAAGAAGTCATACCGAAAACCGCCTTTCGAACACACAACGACCACTAGAAATTTTTACTTTCTTCAACAAAAGGTGGGATATCTTGGGCATATCATATCAGAGGAAGGTGTGACGGTGGACCCCTTAAAAATTGGAGCAATGCAAAATTGGCCGACCCCGAGAAACATAAAATTGCTATATGGCTTTCTGGGTTTAACAGGCTACTACCGCAAGTTCGTGAAAAACAATGGAAAGATCAGTGTACCACTTACTTCCTTACTGGAAAAAGATGTCCTCCAATGGTTAGACAAAGCCTCCACTGCCTTCGACAAACTTAAGGCAGCCATGACGACGATGCCGGTACTAACACTACCAGATTTCAACCGACCCTTCATTATTGAGGCCGACACATCTGGAGTCAGAATTGGAGCCATTCTCATGCAAGATGGTCGACCACTCGCATACACTAGCAAGGCATTATCTTCCTCCTATCAAAATAAGTCAACATATGATAAGGAGATGCTCGCAATTGTGCGCGCAGTAACGCGGTGGAGACCCTACTTGATTGGTCGACGATTTCAAATTAAAACCGACCATAAAAGCCTCAAGTACTTTTTGGAGCAAAAGATATCATCCCCTGAGCAGCAAAAATGGGTCACAAAATTTCTTGAATTTGATTGTGAAATAACTTACAAAAGGTGGAAAGAGAATATTGTTGCAGATGCGCTTTCGCAACTACCTGAGCAAGCTGAATTTTCGGTCATTTTACTTCCAACCAGCGACTTCCTTGAGGATATTAAGATGGAAGGGCAGGAAGATTCGGAGACCAGTAAGATACAAAAAAAATTAGAGGAAGCACCAAGCTCCGTGGCTCATTACAATCGGGACTCAAAAGAATTATGCTATAAGGGACGCATTGTGCTTGTGACAAATTCAACTTGCAATTTCAAGAGAAGATTTTGTACAAAGTTATTCCATATGCAGGGTACTAAACTAGAAAGGAGTACGACATATCACCCACAAACCAACAGCCAGACGGATGTTTTAAATAGGTGCTTGGAGACAGCCCAAAGCCACCCACCAAATATGACTACCCAAAGAGAACTCCAGACCCAGCCAAGTGCCATTATTGATCGACGGATCGTAACTCGACGACGACGACCCACTAATGAAGTGCTAATACAGTGGACGAACCTACCAATAGAAGATGCCACTTGGGAGAACTATGACGACTTGAAGCTCAAATTCTCAGAATTCACGAATCATCAGCCTCGAGGACAAGGCTAATTTGAAGAGGGCGGGTCTGTTAGGACTCTAGCTTGAAGAGTCCTAATTGAGAGGGGCATTCATGTAAAACTGTTAGGACTCTAGCTAGGAGAGTCTTAATTGAGAGGGACATTCTGTTAAGACTCTAGCTAGGAGAGTCCTAATTGAGAGGGGCATTCATGTAGAAGGTGTTTTCTTAGAGAAGAATTAGGAGTTGTAAGGGAATAGGAGTCTTGACTAGGAGTCCTATTAGGAGTTGGTTAGAAGTAAGAGTCTTAAGTAGGAGTCCTATTAGGAGTTAGGGTTTAGAAGCCCTATAAATAGCCATGTATTCCTTCTCTTTTCATAAGCAATAGATGAATCTTTTCTGCAGCCTTTGAGCAGCAACTTGGAGGGAGGAACCCCTATAGAGTTCCAAGGAGGCCGATCCCCTAAAGAGATCAACCCCAAGTTTAGAATCTGGAAGGGTTCTAACAGTCGCCTAGAACTGCATGTCAACGATCTCCCTTTAGATCCAAGGAGAATGATAAGACCCTAAAGTCTTATCATAGGCTCAGATACCAAATGATAAGATGAAAGGGGAGAAATGGGGATGATAATGATCACTTCGAGGGTATCGACCCTCCTTGATCGCTTTGAGGGGATCAGCCCTCCTTGATCACTTCGAGGGGATCGGCCCTCCTTGATCACTTCGAGGGGATCGGCCTCCTAGGGTTTGTCAAAAGATATAATAGTATTTTTCATATATTACTAAAAAGAAGCAATTACATCCTTATTTATAGAGTTCCACCTAGAGTCCATCAGGACATGAACTCTAATAATAAATAAATATTAAATAAAGCTCTACTTGACTCTAACTGAACCAAACCGACTCAATAAATAATTGGACTAAACAGACTCAACGAGCATTATTCAAAAGCTCAAAAAAGCGTCCTAACAGTTCCTCCCTCTTCAAATCTGCCTTGTTCTCAAGGCTGAGCAGCATCAATCTTAGGGAGCTTCTCTTTCAGCACTTTAGCCATAGACTATCTACAATGCATCACAACCCGTTGATCAAGTAAGTATGGTCTCCACTTTCTGAGAGTGTAAGCAATAGGTCGATCATTCAGTGTAGTAATCGGTGCTTGAAACTTCTGGCCCTGTATAATCAATTTTATCTTTGAACCTTTGCTATCACAAGTGAAAATCCGTCCATCAATGATCTTCACTTCGAATCTGTCATAGTCTTTAATGTGATGGGCCAATCGGTTAACAGTCTCACTGTTCATAAAATTGTTAGTGCTACTAGCATCAATCAAAACTATAATAGGCTGATGTTCTAGAGTTTCGCCAACTTCCATAGTTTGCGGGTTAGAGTAGCCGGCTAATGCATGCATTGTATGTATGGTAGGTCCAACCTCTTTATTAGAATTTATACCTTCATGATCGGAGTCCACATTCTTAGCTTTCGGTTCCTCTCCAATTGGTTCAATCATCAGAAGTTGCCCTTGTTTACATCGATGCTCCATACTCCATTTTTCATCATAATACAAACCCTTTGTTGATCTTTCCTTATGTTCTTCTTGGGTTAGTCTTCGGGTGTCAAGGCTTTGGTTGGGAATAGATAGGGCTGGTGGCGTACTGATCATCTGGTTATTGTCACTTCTGTTTCTATAATTTTCCCTGTTGATTTTTTTCTCATGTAGATGTGCGAATGAGATCACAGCTATCATAGTGCGAGGTTGAAGAGCCTTAACTTCACACCGGATCTCTGGAATAAGACCTTCAATAGATGTATCCAGAAGTTGTTATTTTGACCAATCTTTAGCTTAATTTGATAATCTTTCAAACCTATTCTGATATTCCAACACTATAGAAGTCTGACAAATTTTTGAGAGTTGTCCATCCACCTTCATGTATGAGTAGATTGTGTCCCAATCTTGGGGCCCTTTTCTAGTATTTTCAGATCTGTGCAATGTAGAACTTGAGCTCCCACCTTGTTGAAATTTACTAAGGCTCCCTAATAAGTCCTTTTTAAAATCATTAAGTACTTCTTGTAACCGGTTCTTAATTCTAATTTCCAATGCTTCCATTTGTGATTTCACTGAGTTATCGGTGGCCATTTCGTAAGACTGCAAATCTGTAATCTCAACTCCTATTTTTGGTGTTGGTCAAGGGCATCAATCACTGCCCTATTCGGTGTTACTATTATGATGTAGTCGGTGGCAACACTATGGGAATAAAGGGTTGCTGCGAGGATGCAAGGATGTAGCTGCGGTCGCCGCGTGGGAGGCAGCGATGCTTGTTGCGGTCGTTGCGTAGAGGGATCGTTGTTGCTGAGGGCTTGGAGGCAGCGATGGTGGGGCGGTTGGGGCAGCACCGCCAAGTGCTCACCGCTGCGATGGCTGTGACGGCGCAGATGGAAGGCAGCGTTGCTCTATTTCTATCCCACTACGGAAGGAGGGGCTGGTGAGAGGCAACGATGCTTGTTGCAGTCGCTGCGTGGAGGGATCGTCGTTGCTGAGGGCTAGGAGGCAGCGATGGTGGTGTGGTTGGGGGCAGCGCTGGTAAGGACTCGCCGTTGCGGTGGCTGCGATGGAGGAAGACTTGCTGCCCTGTGTTTTTGTCACTGTGTGAGATGAGAGCGCCGAGGCTGAAAGGCAATGGTTGTGACTACCGTGACCCAAGGAAGCAATCACCGAGCAGCCGGGTTGAGGCTGCGGTGATGGCAACCAACAACTGTAGCAGCAGAGGCAAAACAAGAGGGAGGTGGTGTTGAAGCGGTCGGGGATGAGGCTGTAGTGGCAACCGACGGCTGTAGCAAAGGGGGTATTGAATAGTTATTTATGAACTTCTTCTGGAATGACACAAATGGTAAGACAATACAAATGGCAAATTGGGACAGCATCTGCAAACCGAAAGATAAAGGGGGCCTGAACTTGAGAAATACTAGAGATTGGAATAAATCATGTTTAATATAGCAATTGTGGGATCTTTTACAAAATAATTATTCCTTATGGTCACAATGGGTTTCTACTAGGTATCTTTCCAAGGAATCAATTTGGGAAGTTTCAGCAAGAATATATCACTCTGCAACTTTGAAAGAAATTTTGAAGGCAAGGAATTGGCTAATCAAACACATTTCCTATGCAATCTCTTTCGGAACTAGTACTAATATGTGGTACGATACTTGGGTGAATATAAAGAGTATATTTTAATTATATGGTGATAGAATGTGAAAAGATCTTGGGGCTCCCAAAGATTGGAAGGTTTCTGAGTTCATTGCTAATAGTACTTGGTATCTCCCTAATCCTATTTCGCCTAAAATGTTATCACTTTGGCTGACTTTCACAGCTATTCCAATCAGGATCAACTCTTCATATATGCTTAATCGGCTTCATGACGATGGTAAATTTAGTGCCACATCAGTATGGAATCAAATCAGGTAAAGGAACAACAAGTTGATCCCAAGAAGTTGGACATGGGATCGATCGGGATCACAGAGACATTCCTTATGCACAAGGCAGGCCCTTCTTGATAAACTACCTACAATAGACAATATGAAAAGAAGAGATATTTATCATGTTAATCGATGCTCCCTTTGTATGCAACAGGAAGAAACTATTGACCACCTCTATTTTGCTTATGACTATACTAAATTATTTTTGAGCTCAATAGGCTACCACAGCCAAACTTGCATCAAGAATTAGGCGAACTCATGCAATGTTTCTTAAGAAAAGGGTCTCTTACATAATTAGCAAAGATTATTTTCAGATGCGCTATTTGGTGGATGTGGAAGGAGAGATATGGTAGAATCTTTGAGTGTCGATACACAAACAATGCTCAGCTTCTGACAAAGATTATTAGAGACTTAAGATCTTGTATGAGCACGATCTCAAAATGGAGCACTTTACACAAAGAGAGAAAGATATTTTTATCAGATTCAATTTTGCTATTAGTTGAAGATCTTCAGAATGATATTGACGAATTGTATATATCCCGGAGTTATATGCTTTAATAATGTACTGTACTCATAGGTAGTCTTGGCATATCTGGATATTACATTTTATTTGCTAGCTATAGTTTACAGCATGTGTAGTCATGACTACACTTTATTTATTGGCTATGTTGAATCTCGGATTTTGATGATGAAATCAATTGATGGGTTAATTGATCTAATCCATATTATTGAGTTAACTATGCAGGATTAACTATGATAGCTTGAAAACATAAAGCAAGGATACCAGAGTTAACTATCCATATTATTTGAGAATCCGAAGATTCGTCGGAGATGCTACCGGAACTAACCGAGAAGAAATCGGGGACTTGTCAGAGACCGAAGAGATCGTCGGAGGTTCGTGGAGATCACCGAGAAGGCTCGGCTACTCGCTGAACTCGCCACAAGATCGGGAGCCTACTGGGAGTCCGCCAGAAGAAATCCGAGGGTGTATCGGAAGTCTGTCGGAAGATCAACGGAAAACTCGCCGAAAGGAGACTCAACGCTTGCCATTTAAAAACTTGCTTAGGACTATGTTTTCAGTTACGTAGTTTGCATATAATTAGGGTTAGGATTAAAGAATAATCCTATATCCTGGTTAGGGGCCAACCAGGCCCGAATATGACTTGGTTTGGGCCGGATTTGAAGCTCAACCAGTGACTCGTAAGGTTGGGCGGTGGAACCGCCGGACTAGGCGGTGGCACTCCCCAGATCCCGAAGGGTCGGGCGGTGGTACCGCCGGACTGGGCGGTAGCACCACCCAGCACCCGAGAGGTCCGGCGGTGGCACCACCGGACTGGGCAGTGGCACCGCCAGTACACTATTTGTTAGACACTTATAGGTGGTGCCACCGCTAGCATCGAAAACCCAAGAGAATTCAAAATTTGGAGCCCAAATTTGAATCCTCTTAGGGTCTATAAATACCCCTCAATTCTCAGTAGAGAATACAACTTTTGAGAAGCAATAGATTGAGAATAAAAAGCCTTAGGAAAGTCTTTAGCAAGTCTTGTTTTCAATTGCTTGAGTGTTCACCTCCTTCTTTCCCGTTGAAAATTTGTAAGAGTGTGAACCACTGTAAAAGGTTGTAAGAGGGGTATTTGTCCCTCCCCTTCAAAGTGATTTGCTAGTGGAAGTTGGGAGCCTCTTCGAAGAAGGCTTCGCAAGTGGATGTAGGTCATTTTGACCGAACCACTTTAAATTAGTGTGTTAAATGTGTGAGTTCTTACTTTCCTGAAATTATTATTTACACTACTGCTAGCTTTCGGTTTTCATCTACTCAAGTTACTATTGAAACGAAATCTCCTCGTATTTACAAATTTGTTTTTAAACTTACAAGTTTTAGTCCGCTGCTAATTCACCCCCCCCCCCTCTTAGTGCCACTCTGATCCTAACAAATAGTATTAGAGCTAGGCTCACTATAATATTTGGTTTAATACCCAAGAGAGATGGCTTACTCCAGCATGCATGAGGGTTATTCTATTACACATCCACCTATGTTTAATAGGTCGGATTACATGTATTAGAAGACTCGTATGAGTATCTTCCTCATTTCCATAGATTTCGAGCTTTAGACTATTGTCGAAAATGGATTTAAAAAATTTGCTCTTCCGATGAGTGAATGGGATGAATCGGAGGAAGGTTTTTGCTTTAAACGCAAAAGCTATGAATGCCTTGTTTTATGCATTAGACAAAAATGAATTTAATCGTGTTTCAATTTGTGATTTGGCTTTTGATATTTGGAGAACTCTTGAGGTCACTCATGAAGGCACTAGCTGAGTGAAAGAGTCCAAAAGCAACATTCTTGTGCACTCTTACGAACTTTTTCGAATGAAACCAAGTGAGTCCATCGGAGACATGTACACTCATTTCACGGATACCATTAATGGACTCAAAGCTCTTAGTAAAGATTTTTTTAACTTTGAACTAGGAACTAAAATCTTAAGATCCCTTCCAAAAAGTTGGGATCCAAAAGTTACGGCCATTCAAGATGCCAAGGACCTTAAAACATTTCCCCTTGAAGAACTTATTGAGTCTCTAATGACCTACGAAGTGACATGTCATGCTCATGAAGAGCTCGAGAACCCCCTTCCAGAGAACAGGAAGGATATGGCGCTTACATCACAAGAAGACTACTTGAAAGGAACATCAAGTGATGAGGATAGTGACGATGACATTGCACTTTTAACACAAAAATTTTAAAAATTTAGAAGAAAGAACAAATTTAAAAATAACACCAAAAATAAACTTGAACATAAAAAGGACCAAGTAATATGCTACGAATACAAGAAGTTGAGGCACGTAAAAAATGAATGCCCCTAAGCCAAGAAGAAGCAACCGAAGAAGAAGAAAGCATTAAAAGCGACTTGGGACGATTCAAGTGATTCAGAAAGTGAAGAAGCTAGCAACAAAGAGGAGGCAAACTTTGGACTAATGGCTTTAGGAGAAGAGGTATGTGATTTAATTAATGAAGATTTATCTTTCAATAAACTTTCTATTACTTTTCATAAATTATTTGATGAGTGTAGAACTATTAGTAAGAAGTTTAATATTTTAAAAAAAGAGCATGTCTTACTACAAAATAAGCTTGATAGTCTTCAAACTCCTCCATGCTCTAAGTGTGAACACTTATAAGCAATAAAAAATAAAAATTTGCTACTTAAAGGGACCTTAAACAAGTTTAAGGTTGGTAGTAAGGGATTAAACATGATCCTTGCAAACAAGGGTCACGTCGCAAATAGAAGTGGAATTGGTTTTGTGAGAGGATCTCACCAAAATCCTACCACTTTCATTAAAGGACCCACATTACACGTTTCACTTTGTTCGAAATGTAACTTTTGTTTAAATCCGGATATGTTGCTTACAAATATCCATTTAGGAAAATTAGTCCATATAAGTTGATATGGGTTCCTAAAGGAACTATAAATACTTCAATGATAAATAACAAAATTGGTAGATCCATTTTTGAGGCACCCAAAATCAAATGGGTACCTAAAAACTATCTTCTTTTGTAGACAAACTCACAAGCTAGGAGCAAGAGATGGTATCTTGATAGTGGATGCTCATGACACATGACTGGAGATCCATCTCATTTCTCTATGCTCACTAGCAAAGAAGAAGGGTATATCACATTCGGAGACAACAACAAAGGCAAAATCATTGGCAAGGGAACCATAGGTAACAAATCATATTTTTCAATTGATGATGTATTACAAGTATCAAATCATTCAATCAATTGATGATATTTAGTAGGCATTTAAACTACAAATCATTCAATCTTAGTATCAAAATAAATAACTTTAAGTCTACTTTCAAATGGATTAGGCTTTGCATAAATCAGAGTTAATGCTAAAAGTTAGGTCTGAAATAGTGCATAGAGGTCAGATTACCAAAAAATTACAGATTTATGGTTTGTATCAAAACGAAAGAAAAGTTTAGTTCTAAGATGAAATCTTTCAAATTATGAAGAATTAAAAGGAAAATAGAGATTAGGAATTACTGTGGGATGGGGTTAGAATACTTGCCTTAGAAGAGTTTTGTAACATCCTTCATTTATGAATTTTCGTATAATTTTCTTGTTGTAATGTAAGTATCTATTTTAAATTTGATAAAAGAGCCAAAGTATGAATTTGAAAACTTATTCATAAGATTTGG
Source organism: Musa acuminata AAA Group (assembly GCF_036884655.1). Lineage (NCBI taxonomy): Eukaryota > Viridiplantae > Streptophyta > Magnoliopsida > Zingiberales > Musaceae > Musa > Musa acuminata. The sequence continues at coordinate 14,931,185 of NC_088352.1, read as the reverse complement.
GAGATTTGTTCAGAAAAAAAAAAATCTGAGGACCTAATCGTAAATATAATAATATAAGGATTAAACTGCAAAATACATAAAATTACAAATCCCACCATTTAAGCCTCTCTGCCTTCGTTCTTAAGGAACTAGAGAAGGCAGCTACCTGGATGAACAGAGAAAGAAAGAAAGAAGAAGAGGAAAAAAAAAGGGGGAAGAAGAAGAAGAAAAAAATTGGGGCTTTGAGGTTTCTTACTCAAATCTTCTCAATTGGGGTTATAATTCTCAAAGACAAGTGTTCTAACCCCATCCTATAGAAGTATTAGTCTCTGTTCCTATATTGATTCTGAATGATTTATGCTTAGAACCTGATATTTCTCTCTTTGGACATAAAACCAGGGATCTGAAATTTTTTCGGTAAACTGACCCCTATACACTGTTTCAGCTATAATTTTTAGCACCAAATTTGGATTCAAATAGGACATATCTTGTTTAAAATTGGACTCTTATATCTTTCTTTTGCCACTGATTTTGTAGATTTTGGACACCGAATAATTACCCAAACGTCTGTTTCAAATGAGCCTATAGATGCTGCAGAACAGGGATCAAAATTTATGACCTTTCGATACTAAAATACCTATAAGTCCCTGTTGGAAATTCTGATTTGTACCAAACTAACTTCATTCGAAACTAGACTTGTAAACCTTTCTTTTGACATATTGACTGAAAAATTTAAAATTCAAATGCCTACCCTATTATCTATTGAATCCGACCCTATGAATTTTGCATAACAGTGATTTTGTTTTTGACCTTGTGTTACCAAATCAAAGGTAACTCTTTGTTGGAAACCATGATTCGTACGAAACTTGTTTCAACAGAAATAGATTGATATATCTTTCGACAATAGCCTTCTTGAGGGTATTGGAGCATAATTGACAATCTGAAGTATTTATCCAATGTGCCTCTCGAATTCTATCAGAAATCGAGCTTTGATCAATTTCGCATCTTCTGTTTCGTTTGTTTGGAAATAGATTCCATTCAGTCCCCTTCACTCAATTGAGACTTATGTTAGTGCTTGAATTTTGGTTTGCTCTTGTCTGTAAATTATTTACATTCTTGAAACATTTTGTATAAAGTTTAAGCTATATCGCATTGACACATGTAGGCACATGTATATCCCATTGTTCCGCATTTGCTTTCGATATGTGCCTATTCTAGTTTCATTCCTTTGGATATCAAATTCATCTAACCTTCTTATTTGAATTAAGCTATATATGATTGCTTGGAATCCGTGTATACTCTTGCTTTCATTTCATTCCAAATCTGAATACATTTGTGAGAGATTGTTGCTTGCATCGTATTGACTCGTAAAGGCACATGTACATTTTGTTGTTCCGCGTGTGCTTCCGATATATGCTATGTATTATTCATACTGCCTTTTGTACTCTGGTGTTGTGGGATAATGTGAACCTTTGCCAGAAATGGTAAAGGGAGTTATGCATAGAGCCTGCGATGCTCTGTCGGCCCCCTCTGACTTCACCTAGACGTGGGTAGATGGAGCTCCCAAACGTGGGAGACTTCTGTCTGGTGGTCATTCAGAAATGGATGAATCACAATCTGTTTGTGGTCCCACTACACCCTCTGTATGTTTGATATGATATCTAGAGCTTGGTTATGTGTTTATGTATATGCTTTGGATAAGAATGATATGAATGCAACGTCAAAGATGACGTTTGAGCTTCAGTTTGGTATTTATTATTGATATGCTCTGAAATATTCCATACACCATTGATATGCTCCGTAACATTTAATATGCCACTGATAGGCTCTGAAACATTTCATTTGTTATTTATATGCTCCGAAATGTTTCATTCATTGTTGATATGTTTCGTAATGTTCCATACGCCGTTGATATGCTCCGGAACATTTCATATGCCATTGATAAGCTCCGATATGTTTAATTTGTTATTGATATGCTTCGAAATGTTCCATACGCCATTGATATGCTCCGAAACATTTCATATGCCATTAATAAGCTCCGATATGTTTCATTTGTTATTGATATACTCCAAAACGTTTCATTCGTTACTGATATGCTCCAATTACTCTATGCCCCATCTGGTATGAACCAAATATGTATGATTGAAATGACAATCGTGATTCTGCACCTAATGATATTATGTCTATGAATTCTTATATTCTGCCTTGCATTTTAAAACTTTATCTCTTTGGAAATTATCCTCTTTTGACATGGATATGTTAGTCACTTGCTGAGCTTTATATGCTCACCCCGTTGTTGTATAAATTTTTCAGGATAGCTTGTCGCTTGCTTAAATGTTAAGATTGGGCTGAGGCAGTGGAAAGCTAAAAGATTTTGGGTAGATCTTTATTAGTAAATATGTTTTTGTTGTATAAGCATACGCTGCATCTAATGAAATGTTGACGATTAATCTAAACTTGTGGATTTTGTATAAGTTTAAAGGATCTCTCATGTTTAGAATTCTGGAATGTTAAGTTTAATTCGTGTAATGATATGAACTTATGGTAAACGTTAGTTTTGTGACTGTGTAGACTTCCCCACTTGTGAAATTATGTTGTGGTTATTAATTTGATGATAAGTTCAGATTTTATGAATTATCGAGCGATGTATTGTATGTTTATAAACTGCACAGGGTTTATGAATTTGAGGATTATAGAGGTAAATTTTTGACTTGAATGTTTTCTTAGTGACCTCAAATGTTAGTTTGGATCCTGGATTGATTTGTTTTCTTAAATTTTAATATCATAGATATTTTTTAGGGGCATGACAAGTTTGATTCCCAATTGTGGGGAGTTGATGCAAAACCTCAAGCAAAGTTTCCTCTTCCTCCCTAACGTTGGTCGTAGAAACTTAAGTTTTTTTTTTAATTTCGCATCTAATTACTTGGGTTTGGCTAATACAAGGGTTGCAAGGTGTCAAACATACGTGAAAGAGCTTATGTGTTATTCTTAGAGCAAACATAAATGACACTAACCTTAGGTTAGCTAGTGACACATGTCCACCATTTTTTTTTTAACTTAAATCTGAATCTTACATAAATCATATCAAATTTCTAATATTCACATTTAGTTCTCTAGCCATAATCTTTTAATATAAAATTATTTAATACAAAATAATTATTAGCTAATCCTCATATTTACAAACAAGCCATCTATAGAATCTTTAAAAAAATGGGAGATGTTACACTCTCCCCTCCTTAAAAGAAAAATTTAGTCATCTAAATTTATCGTACCACATTCAACGAAAAGATGAGGATAAGCTTTCTTCTTCAAAGGCTAATCTTTTATTTTATGATCCAACTTCCCGTAAGCAAAACAGGCTCCAGTTAACCAAAAAATATTGACTTGTTTCTTGATTTAACCATCTTGCACATGATTGAGTCCTCTGTGGTGACTTTTCTTCCTCAAATCTGGACATCTTGACCCTCTTATAACTTGTTTCAGATTCATTCTCTCTCTTATTTTTGTTAATAAACTTCTCCTTATCTTTCTTGTCCCTGATTTCCTAAATTTCCTCCAAGTCTCTTTCAATTATCAAAGCTCTTTCGACTACATCGGCATAAGCTTGGAGTTTTAATGCTGATATCTGACTTCTTATAGCTGGCCTTAGGCCCCTTTCAAATTTCATCATCAGTTATATGAGTGATAAATCTGGAGAGTTTAGTGAATTTAGATTCGTACTTTGCAACCATCAAATTTCCCTGGATGAGATCCAAGAACTCAAATTCTTTCTGCTCTCTAATACAATCTGGAAAATATTTATCGTTGAACTTTTCTATTAATGCCTTCTATGTGATTGGCTCATGTTTGATTTCAGAAATCCTTTTAATCATTCTCCACCATTGCTTAGCCTCTCCTACCAACATAAAGGCTGCAAGAGAAACCTTTTGGTCTTCAGGGTAATTTATGACATCAAATATTTTCTCTATTTGCATCATCCATCGTTTTGCTACCATCGGATCAGGCTCACCACTAAAATTTAGAGGACTAAGCTTCTTAAAATTTTCAATTCCCAACCTAGTCTGGTTTGATGTCCCCGTTCCATCATTTCTTCCTTGTTGGACTTGTTGTTGCATCACTTGTGTCATAGTCTCCAGAGTTCTCTTAATTCCACTCAATTGATCAGAAGTAGATGCAATAGGAGAACCAGATGACCTCGTCATCCTCGCTTCCTAAAAATAACAAAAGAGAATTTTTTGATCAATCTCTGAATAAAAGTCACTAAACCTCCAAATTTTTTTATTGCGCATCTAGCATATCAAAAATCTTAGTGATTCTAAAATCATACTTTGATGCCATCTCTGTCATGCCTCCTGAATTTAATTCTTATCTAGGAGGTGTGAACCTAACATAAAATTTATAATATTATAATTCTACAAACATACCAGGATCCAAACACACATTTGAGGCCACTAAGAAAACACTCAAGTCAAAATTCACTTATATAATCCACAATTCATAAAACTTGTATAGTTTATAATCATACCATCATATCAATTAATGATTCACAAAATCCAAAGCCAACTCAACTAAACCATAACCATATCATAAATCCATAAGAGTGGCAATCTATACAATCACAAAACCAACATGTACCACATGTTTATATAATTACAGAGTTTAACATAACATTCCCAAAATCTAGACTCTCAACGTTCCAAATATTTATAAGACACATCAATATAAAGTTATTGTTGATATTTTATTACACACAAAAGAAACTTATACAACATCAACTTATCAAGTATGAAAGATTTGCCCCAAAATCTTCTAGCTTTCCACTGCCTCAGTCCGTTTTAAACATTCTAGCGAGCGACAAGCTATCCTAAAAAATTTATATAGCAACGGGGAGAGCACATAGAGCTCAGCAAGTGACTAACATATCCGTGGCAATGAGGACAGTTTCGAACAAATAAAGTTTTAAAATATAAGGTAGAGATACAAGAGTTCAAAGATAACCACTCGACGAATGTAGAGTTACAATGTCATTTCATTTGAAGCATGTTTTGTTCATAACAAGAAGCATATGAAATATATGCTAATTGGAGCATATCATTGGCATAAGAAGCATATCCATGACATATGAAATATTTCAAAGCATATCAAGGACGTAAGAAGTATTTTGATGTATATCAATGGCGGATGAAATATTTCGGAATATTTCAATGGCATATGAAATGTTTCAATAACAAATGAAACATTTCGGAACATATCAATGGCATATAAAGCATTTTGAAGCAAATCAAAGAACAAATATGAAACAAAAGCTCAAACGTCGCATTTGACGTTGCATACATTTAACTATTATCGAAAGCATATATAGAATCATATAACCAAAGCTTTGGATATCATGTCAAATAGATAGAAGGTGAAGTGGGATCTCAAATATAATCTCCCACGTTTGGGAGCATCATCCATCCATATCTGGATGAAGCCAGAGGGGGCCAACAGAGCATCGCCAGCTCTAAGCACATACCCTTTACCATTTCTAGTAAAGGTCCAGATAATCCCTTTACTATTTCTAGCAAAGGTCCAAATAATCCCTGTACCATTTCTACCAAAGGTCCAGACAATCCCACAAATACTGAATAATCCCTATACCATTTTTGGCAAAGGTCCAGACAATCCCATAAACACTAGATTACAAAAGAGCATTATAAACAATAAGGTTGGTACATATCGGAAACACATGCGGAACAAAAGAATGCATGTGCCTATACGAATCATTGCAATACAAACATAAACTTTACATAATAGCTGCAGGTGTACAAATAATTGCAAGATAAAAGTATACAGGATTTCAAGACAATAATGTAAAGCTCAACTGAAGTAAGGGTTATTGCTGAAATCAATTTCCAAAGGGAAGAAACAATAAGAGCCGAAATCGACCAAAGCTTGATTCTGGCAGAATTTGAGAGGCACTTGTATGAATTATTTGATAATCATTTGTACTCCAATTTATACATAATATGTGTTATTCGAAAGATATGTCAATCTAGTTTTAGGTGAATAAAATTTTACATGAATTGGAGTTTGCTGCAGGGAATTACAAATAATTTCGTAGCGAAAAGTCTGAAAATATAAGCTCTGTTTTCCTGACTCCATAGGGTCGAGAAAACAGATGTTTCATTTTACAATTGTACTCCAAAAATTTCAAATCAGGTAAG